>NC_086318.1:271214490-271904490 GCF_036172605.1 Pelobates fuscus | reverse complement strand
CTCTACTCGGCTGCTGTAACGCTCCTGCTGCTGAGCATACTCCCTCTCTTTCGCCAACCGGAATTCTCGGTCCAGCCTTGTGTTTCGCTCGGCCATGACCTGGTTCCAGATCACCCGGCGTGTCTCCATGGGTATATCATCCCCATACTCGGCCACTCGCTGCCTCACCTCGGCCAGCCAATCATCTCCAGAGCCAGAACCTTCCATACTAGTCTGCTCCCAGGGGCGCTGCACGACTGCTCGCGTTGCCCTCAATTTGTAAATCCAAACGTACTGTGTCTCCGAGCTGCTTTACCTCGCACTAGGACGCCATCCCACCGCTGCCACCAATGTAACGGATCGCCTGGCACCCCGACTTGGTACCTCCGTTAATGGATGCTCCTAGTGCTTCCTGAGGACTCCAAGCACTCTGGCAGACACCATAATCACCGAATCCGAGAAACCTTTAAATTCTCCCAAGCGTATGAATGCTGTAGACCATTGAATAGGAACCATACGAATAGGCCTGTACTCCTAGCAGTCAACTGGAACAGCATACAATCAATCCTTCCCCCAATAATGAGACGACACATCACTTTGAGGTTAAAACAGGAACTCTGGACTGGCTCATCCAGCCTGGCTTTTATTACACTAATCCACATACAGGCCACACCCAGGGGGAGGCATAAAATAACCAATCACATACATGGTTCAGCCCACACATCCCCTCCCCTCAGATAACATTAAACTCAATTATCCGGTACACTTTTTCAGCCCAGTTCTGGATGTACCCCAAAACCCGGGGGTACACCTTTAAATCCAGCATCGCTGGATAGCCCTTATTCAGGGGGACAACATATCCAAAATTCAAGTAATTCGGATGAATGGTTCGTGAGATATGGGGTTCCAAAGATTTGACCGACCGCATGGGTAAAGTATCCGAAAACAGTTCCATGCATTTTGGCCCTGCGGTCGGTCACAAACAAGGGAATGAAAACAGGCGAATTGCCTGTGTTATAGAGCCTGGAGAGGGTTTGAATGAATTCCCTTGTTTGAGGGGTTCTTTCTACCGAACGGCGGGCCATTCGGTAGTTTTTATACGAATTTCTGGAAGTATGGAGGTCTCAGCGGTGTTTGCCTAGTCAAGTGTCCGATTTTAGTTCCAGACACTCGACGGCAAAACACCGCTGTTCGGTAGTTTAAGATGGCCGCCGCCACGTGTTTGTTTCCCGAATGGCGGCCACCCAGAGGACAAAGAATACATTACACTGATTGCCAATTACCTGTTTGCAACATTGTTGCAAACGGTAATTGGAGGCACACTCATTCCTGGGTGGTCTGGTTGTTCGGTAGTTTCACTCAATATAATGAATGGAGTGATTCTACCGAACAATCAGGTGAATGCTGCATACATATCCCAGGTTAAACTTAACACACAAATACACATATAATATTACAGGCAGTACACTAGAATATGTAGCACAGTCTTAAAGGGACAGTAGTCCCAAAAGTCCCAATATGTCCATAGATGCTGTTAAAAGGGCCAGTAGCAGCAATATACAGTACAATATGCCCCAAATAACCCAGGGGCCATAGTCAGTAGGTAGGAGGCTAGCAAACAGGCTTCTCCAGGGCCCAGTGGCGAGGTTGTTTTCGCCACACCTATGTTTTTATTGGTTTGTATATTTTGTATTCGGTGCCCAACTAGGTCCACCTGGGCGTAACCTTTGCTGTAAAACTTGTATAAAAGACCAGTGTGTGCCATTAAACTTTCTGTTCCTGTTTGACCCTTAACACGTAGCCTTGTCTCGTGATTGGAGGGGAACTGCTATAATCACACTGGGGATTGCTATACTTTGTATACTCCCCTGGGTTCTAATAACTTTTAAGAGCTGTTCCTGATATGCTCTCCTGGAGGAGAGGTCTTTCCCACACGATCCTGGATGTCGGAGGTTCTTACAGGGTGGAAGGAAGACGGCGAGACTACAGTATAGCTACGGTGGTTGTGGAGTCTGCGGTAGTTGTGGTGTCCGGTGCGGTGCTTATGGTCCTCGCCGTCAGCTAGGAAGCATCCGTCAATGGAGGTACCTAGTCGGGGTGCCAGGTGATCCGTTACATCCCTAATATGCCTAACACAACTTTAAGAAAGACAAAAACGCCTAGTAGTAGAACTTGAGAGGTCTTTTTATCTCTTAATAAATCAAGTTGAAGACAATTTAGCTCATAATTCCAGTTTTGGCATGAAGGAAAAAAAATAAAACGTTATGTAATTCTCTTGTTTGCATTAACCCCTTATGGACTGAGCCAAATGTACACGTTGTGAACAGAACAAAACGTAAACAAAACCTGGCATTTGTGCTATATGTCTGTCCAACCGTAATTCACCTCTTTGATATTAAATGCACCCCCCCTTATTATATATAATTTTATACAGGGGAAACAGGGCTTTCATTTAATATCAAATATTTAGCTATGAAACATAATTTAATATGAAAAAAATGGGAGAAAATAAGATTTTTTTTATTTTTTTAGTTCTACATGACATTTTAACTGTCAATGTCATAATACTGTTTGCTTTTACTGCAATAAAATACACATATTTGTATTCAGCAAAGTCTCACGTGTAAAACAGTACCCCCAATGTACAGGTTTTATGGTGTTTTGGGAAGTTACAGGGTCAAATATAGCGTGTTACATTTGAATTGAAATTCGCCAGATTGGTTACGTCTTTGAGACTGTATAGTAGCCCAGGAAATAAATTTACACCCATAATGGCATACCATTTGCAATAGTAGACAACCCAAGGTATTGCAAATTGGGTATGTCCAGTCTTTTTTAGTAGCCATTTGGTCACAAACACTGGCCAAAGTTAGCGTTAGTATTTGTTTATGTGTGAAAAATGCAAAAAATGCCAATTTTGGCCAGTGTTTGTGACTAAGTGGCAACTAAAAAAGACTGGACATACCCCATTTGCAATACCTTGGGTTGTCTACTATTGCAAATGGCATGCCATCATAGGGGTAATTTTCATTCTTGGGCTACCATAGGGTCACAAAGGCAACGGAAGCAATCTGGCGAATTTTAATGTGAAAAAAATGAAACACAAGCCTTATATTTGACGCTGTAACTTTTGAAAACACCATAAAACCTGTACATGAGGGGTACTGTTGGCGATATCATCGTTGTAATATATTTTACTGTTTTTAAACACTAATATTTGTGTTCAGCGAAGTCTCCCGAGTAAAATAGTACCCCCATGTACAGGTTTTATGGTGTCTTGGAAAGTTATAGGGTTAAATATAGTGCTAGCAAATTAAATTCCCAATACCTTCGGCATGGGTTGTCAGGCAGGTCCCGCTAATTGTAATTAATTAGGATACCTAATTATGTAAAAATATTACATAAATATATGTGTAGAATTAATATATGTATATATATACACACATATATATATATATATATATATATATAATTTTTTAAAAATATTTGTATTTATATATAGGTATATATAGTGATATATGCGTATATATTTATGTATATAGATATATATATTATTTAATTCTAAGTGTATTTTGATATAAATATATATATATATTAATATCACAATACAGTTAGAACAAAATAACACACATCTATATATTTTTTAATTATTTATTTTTAATTATTTTTTTAATTTTATTTTTTTACGTATTTACTTTTTATATTATATATAAATATATATAGAACAATAATTATATATATATATTTAATCAGTATTAGTCTACGTGTAATTTGATATTAATATATATATATATAATTATATATATATTAATAGTAAAATACACCTAGACAGTGTATGTGTGTATGTATATGTGTATATATATACTTAGATCATATAATATATATATACTTAGATCATATATATATATATATATATATATATATATATATTTACTTAGATCATATATATATATATATATATATATATATATATTTACTTAGATCATATATATATATATATATATATTTACTTAGATCATATATATATATATATATATATATATATATATGATCTAAGTAAATATATATATATATATATATATATATGATCTAAGTATATATATATATATATATATATATATATATATATATATATATATATATATATATTTCCTGACCATTATTCATGGCAGCATATACGTTTGGGTAGCTCCTCCCCTCACAGCAGAAAGGACAGGAAATAGAACTCTGGAACTGGTATAAATAGATCCTCCCCCTACCCATCAGGCAGTCTTTTTTCCTGTCCTTCACAAGCAGTTTGGAAGGAGTCTGCTTATGCAGGCCTAGATTTTCTTTTATGCTCACCAGGCTATATTTTTGTAGCCATGCCAGGGTTCAGCCTCTAAGCCCTGAAGACCCAGCAATACGCACTAAGATGAAAAGTTGCTACCCTGGGTACCCCCTTTAGTGACCGGGGGTCGGACCCAAACTCTCCCTGAAGGGGATGAAAATGGTCCACTGCATGCCAGGGTTCAGCCTCTTATCCCTGAAGACCCAGCAACAGGCCAGCTTGGGTACCCCCTAAGGGGATGTATGTGATCTACTGTCTACATGAAGCCCAGCAAACAGCATACCGGTAAGAGTTGCCAGCCTGGGTACATGCTCCAGCATCCAGGGGTCTGTCCTATCTCTCTTGGAAGTGATGACAGTAGTCCACTGCATATATGTGGCCCAGTTGAGTCTAAGACTTTATCCCTGAAGACCCAGCAAACATTACATGTGTAGGAGTTGCCAGCCTGGGTACTTCCTTCAGCAATAAGGAGTCTAACTTATCACTCTCCCTGAAGGGTTGACAGCGGTACACTGCATACATGAGGCCCAACAGAGTTGTGACTGTCGGGGTATACCTATTCTTTGTGTTCCACCTTGTATGGTGATGATGAATGGCATATGGGGTACAGATGGAAGCCTATAGTTTAAACAGTTTAGGCTGTCAGTTGTTCAAATCCCCATTTTGCTGAAACACAGGCCTGCAACGGTTCAGGTGAGTGCATTAGCAATGTAGATTAAAACTAGTATAGGCACCTGGGTCTCTGTTCTTTCAGTCCCTCCCAGCTGCTTATTTTGGCTTCCTTCTAACAAATAGTTCACATTTAGGAGATTTGTGTGGTGAGCATTTAGGTAAGTTTATATAAGGATGTTTGGTGCAGGTATATGTACCCAAAAGAGTGCTGATGATACAAGTATGCATTGGGCAAAGTAGTGCTGATAATGCAAAAAGAGTGCTGATAATGCAAGGAGACATTTTGCAAAGGAGTGCTGATAATGCAATAAGACGCTGTGAAAAAGAGTGCTAATATTGGATATCCTGGCTGTATAAAGTCTGCTGGAATTCCACAGCCTGGTGACAGAGGAATATCCAAGGTAAGAGAACCTTCCTGGGTGTCTGTTTGAAGTACACATATGTATATGACAGGTTTTGAAAAACCTAACTCCAAGTCCACACACACACTTGTTTCTATCAAGGTATGTGGCATTGATTGCTGTTATCTGTGCATTATCACAAATAAGCAGGCTTTTGCAGACAGTGGAAGAATATGCTGCACAGGAGACCACCGGGCCTCGGTATCCATACATAATCTAGACTAGTGGTGGTACAGCATCGGTATGTTTCCACTTTATGCTGTAATGTATGAACAGTGTGTGTCCGGTATATGCTCTAGGTATGAGTTGCTATGAGGACACGGCCTCAGTATTTGTATCCACTATATGCTCTAGGTATGGGTTACTGTGGGGACACAGCCTCAGTGTAGGTGTCCGCTATATGCTCTGTGTATGAGTTACTGTGAGGACACTGCCTCAGTATATTTATCCACTATATGCTCTATGTATGAGTTACTATTGGGACACAGCCTCACTCTATGTACCCACTATAGGCTCTATGTATGAGTTACTGTGAGGACATCGCCTCAGTATAAGTATCCTCTATATGCTCTTTATAAGAGTTACTATGAAAACACGGCCTCAGTGTATGTATCCTCTATATGCTCTGTGTATGGGTTACTGTGTGGACACAGCCTCAGTATATGCATCCACTATATGCTCTATGTATGAGTTTCTATTAGAACACAGCCTTAGTATATGCATCCACTATATGCTCTATGTATGAGTTACCGTGTGGACACAGCCTCAGTATATGTATCCACTATATGCTCTATGTATGAGTTACTGTAAGGACACAGCCTCAGTATGTGTATCCATTATGTGTTCTCTATGGGAGTTGCTATGAGGACTCAGCCTCATTGTGTATGTCCGCTATATGTTGTGTGTGTTACTATTGGGATACCGCATCAGTGTATGTATCCACTATATGCTCTATGTGTTGGTTGCTGTGAAAGCACAGCCTTGGTATGTGCACCCACTATAGGCTCTATGTGTGAGTTACAATAAAGATGCTCTGTGTGTGAGTTTCTGTGGGGACACAGCCTCAGTATATATATCCACTATATTGTCTGTGTATGAGTTGATCTGAAGACTCTGCCTCAGTGTGTGTTCTTTGTATGCTCTGAGTCGCTGTGGAAACACAGCCTCAGTATATGTCCTCTACATGCTCTATATGAGACATTGCTTCAGTGTATCTGTTCCCTATATGATTGATGTATTAGTGGAAACACAATATATGTGAATGATATAGGGCACTTCCGCTATATGAATCCAAACTAATACTAGTTCTATGTGTGGGTTGTGAGTCACAACCTCAGTATATGTGAGTGGTGTAATATGTGTATGAAGTTCGGTTAAAACACAGCCTCAATTTATCTCACTCATATAATCTTAATATGTGTACAGGCATAGTGTCACTCTATAGCAGATGCAGGCTATGTATGATTACTGTTTCAACAGACTCCGTATATGTAACTGATATATCTGTGCATAAGGTGCTGTTAGAATCTCTCACAAGGTATGTGATTCATATAATCTGTATGCAGGTTGATAGTATTATATAACCCCAATTTATATACGGCATTGGTGGACTTAGTATATACGAATGATCTAAGGTCTGTTTTGCGCTGAAATGTAGCACTGCTCAATTCTAGCAAATACAAATGGACTAGTATACTGGGTAAGTAATTATTGCCTACTGTGGATTTTCAATTTCAGTTATTTTTTTTTTTAAAGTAAATAAGGGAACATACTGCTGCTGGCTTTGTATTAGATTCCTTCTCCCACAGGTGTTTCATAAGCAATTAACACATTTTTACCACTTCAGGTAGAGTGCAGGTGTTACTGAACCTGTCTGAGTGCCTCTCCCAGGAAAGAAAGAGACCTGATTTTCCAAAATGAAGCATGGTACTGTTTAACAGAATCAATATAAATTTATTTTTTTTGTGTGTGTACACATCTATGTAATTATTCATGAGACAATAGATTTTCTATTACCAGGTATCCTCTCCTCTCTGTCCAAGATAGGGAATGTTTTTTTTTTTTTTAATTGGTGACAGTGTTTTACCTTTAGATATATGCTGATTACTAATTCACAGCTAAGTAGATCATACTAGTTGCAAGAGTACAAATTGGGCTAATTGATCTCACAAGTAGGTAACGCTGAAGCCATTACCTGATTTAAAAGCTGTTAATATTGTTTTTTATTTCACCTGGTCATAACCTTTTAGTCTTTAAATCTGAATTAATTTCCTTAAAGCATACATTTTATTCTCTTTTATCCCTTGGGGTCCTTGAAGTCTGGCAAGCCCTTTTCGGATATGTCAGGAGTGGCATGCTTTTGGTTCTTAATGTGTTAATGATCAGAAACTCCTGACCAATTCCCCTGTTGTGAAGGGGAACATTATAAATTCCTTTCTGAAATGAAGGTATTCTTTTAGGCTCATATGCTCAAGTAACTTTGATGCTGTGTATTGCACGTATTTTAAGGTCTTTCCAGTCCCCAGTCCTTTCTACCAGGTTTGCTATTTCAGGTAAAATTCACCTGCTACCTGAACTATAGAGGAAATCCCTAAACAGGTAGTTCCATTTCATACCTCTCTTTTCTAATATTCATGGGGTTTATTCTAGGTGTCCTTATATCTGGAATTACAACCAACGTGTGGCTTTAAGTGGTTGATTCATCCTGCATAATGTAATGTGATGCAACTTATTAATGACAATCATTTGACTGATATGTTTTTCATGTTCTCTGTACCTAGATCTGTATAAGTTATGGTCTCTCCTAACATTGCATTGATTTAATATTTGTGGATTATATGTTTGGATTGGCGTTGATATCTTGCAGATATAACAAGCTGCTTATTATCATCATAGGCTCTGCCATAAGTCCTTCTTCACTGTCTGAAGATAAGGTAAGAGTAAGTATGTGGTTGTTGTTCTCATAAGGATAACTGAATATCTTCTACTACCCTGCATATTGTGTGTCTGTTGCCATAATGTGCCTCTGGTTACCACTTTCCCATCAGTATCTCGCCTCATATATGTGTGTGTGTATATATAGATATTTCTTATGTTGCACAACAGTCTCTAATAAATGTGATTAAACTGTTTGGCATAATCTGTACTATTTACAAATTCTATGGTTCATACCGATATTTCTTTATTTCCTCAACTAATCTGTATATGGTTCTTCATGCCTTTGCCTAGTAATGCTATTAGTTTATTCCTCTCATGTGACTGATCATTGCTGTATCAATTCATCCACTGGGTGAGGTATTGTTGTGAATCTGAATTTACCAACATCGGGTCATTGTTGCAGTGTTTTAATAACAGACTCTTATTTCTCTACTAGGCTCTGCCTCTTTCTGACAGGCAGATATTGATTTGTTCCTGTATCTTCAGGTAAGTAGTTCACAAGGCAAGAGGAAGCGATGTGAATCGTCTTTATTGAATACATCCAGAAAGTAGTAAGATTCTCAGTGTACTTCTCCCCATGTTTAATAGCATGGTGTGTCCGTTCTCATCCAACATTATCTGCTTGTTCCAGTATGATCTCTGGAAGTTATGACTTTGTTGAGGTTTTGATTTGATAGCTATTTGGTTTTATATCAGTAACATTTTCCTTCTCTGGCTTATGCTATTATGGCCTTAATTCCTATCTGACTCTATATATCTATTCAGGATATTTCAGATATTGAATGTCAGGAGGTTGCTGACCTTGCAGCCTCTAGGGTAAATTGTCTTGTCTGAGCAGATTTTATGACAATTTCCTATTGATTCTTGTTTGGCTTTGTATAATCTTCTATGATTCTATTTTTAAGGTCTTCTATGATTTATACAGCTCAATAATGGTTTTATAGCTATTGGCTGTTTTTGAACTCTGTCCCTCCCTCTATATGTATTGCTTGGGTATTCCCCAAACGTATATGCTGCCATGAATAATGGTCAGGAAAACGGAAAATTCCTTCATACTTACCGTAATTTTCATTTCCTGATAATTAGTCATGGCAGCATTACGGTCCCACCCATATATTATAGGAGGTGAAGCTAGTTACAAGACTGCCTGATGGGTAGGGGGAGGATCTATTTATACCAGTTCCAGAGTTCTATTTCCTGTCCTTTCTGCTGTGAGGGGAGGAGCTACCCAAACGTATATGCTGCCATGACTAATTATCAGGAAATGAAAATTACGGTAAGTATGAAGGAATTTTCCGTTATATATGATCTAAGTATATATATATATATATATATATAAGCTAAGTATATATATATATATATATATATATATATTTTTTTTTTACACTTATTTAACTTAATTTTATTTTATTTCTAGCCATCAGGGGGACTACCTGTCATTACAGGCAGTCCCCCTGCTGGCAATGCACCAGGCAGCTAACCCGGCCATGTGATTGTGAGGTTCTCGCAAGGACCTCACTCTCACATGCCCGGGGGGGGCTGCTGGAGGGCGGACGTGCCGCAGGGGGCTCCCTGGGAGTCCCCCCAACCGCGATCGCCGGCGTGGGATCACCGGCGACCGGGTAAGTAAGAAAAAAACGGAGGGGGGACAATTACGCCCGGCGGCGTTTAGAGCCGCTTAAAATAGGGCGTAATTGTACGCCCTCCAGTCTTAAGGGGTTGCCCTCTCTTATAAGAATTTGTATTTATAATCAATTCAAAATAGAGTTAACGAGTGGCATATAGAAATTGATTATCATTATATGCAGGTTGCAGCAATAATTAAACTTGATAATTGTTACATAGCAAGTGATTATCCTTATGTGCAGGTTGGAGCAGTTATTACATTTGATAAGTGGCATATAGAAATTGATTATCCTTATATGCAGGTTTCTGCAGTGGAGCGTCATCGGAATGGGAGAAGCTTACTTCCAAACGCGGAAGTAACTTCGGGGGAGCGTGGAGTTACGGTAATTAGATGATACCAGGACAGTAGGTTGTTGGCAGGGTTGTCATGTTCTCTCTGTAGCTGCATTGTTTGCATGCTCAGAAAGACTTATAAATGCAAGATATTGTTGTCATGAGAAAAATAAGACAAGCGATGAAGCAACACTTGCTACTATATTGCTAGTAGATTTCAAAGTCTAATTTCAAGAATGCAAAGAAATTGCATTATGGATTAATGAAAACACTCATGCTACATAATTTATCACCCAAAATGCAACAGACATACAAGATTTTAATTATTGCATTATTGCCTCCTTGATTGTAATATCCACTATATATGAAAAGTTTTATAAAACCGTGATAATTTCAATATTGTCAGTTACATTTGCTGTTAATTAAAAATCAGGAATTTTAATAGCATACTATTTGGAGACATGGCTTTAAAAAAAGATTAATTGCAGTGCAGTACACTGCAACATATCTTTTATATAATATATGATTACTAGATAGTATGTTGACATAAACAGAGTTGAAAATTATACTCCACTCTAGAAAATCTGATAATATCAAGAAATATAACACAAGGGAAAAATGTTGTTATACATCCTTTGCTTCACTAAATGATCTGCAAAAAATAAATATTTATAAAATAATTAAATATAATATATGTAAGATAAATCAGGAGAAAATAAAATTTTAAATATACAGGATCTCTGATAACTTTTAAACTGAAATTGTTGAAAGGTTTTATTTACATGAAATGTTAAATACATTTAAACCTTCAAATGTAACCGAAAGATACTAAATAATGTGTTAAGCAGCCGGTGACAATTCACTAGAATAGCACAAGTATTCTACTATTTACATATCCTGCACATAATGACCTTGCTTACTCAGGTACAGACTTTAGTCTATTGCAATGGCAGAAGGGTTAAATTCCACCATTTTGAAAGGGAAATATTACTTAAAGCAATGGTACTATAACACTGTACCTGCAATGGTGGCAGTAAGGACATTAGCGCAATGATACTGTACCGATTGCAATCAGATCAGACACATGTAATCTCAATGGATTTCTCTAGCATAAAATAAAATTAAATATCAGTTTTTCTTTAAATCAAAATAATAAATATATAGACTAGGCAGTAAGAGTATTTAGATGCTACACCAGGCTGCTTTCAGTAGCCTGCTGTCTCAGAGCCAAAAACTGATTTTTCAAAAATGTTAAAAAATCTAGAGAAAAGCCCACAGTCAACCACACATGATGGGTAAAATAATTGCTTATATAAAAGCTACATCCTGCCGCATATATGTATATAAATACAGATTAGGGAACAATGAAGAAATAAAAATACAGATTAATAACCAGCACACAAATAAAAAATACAGTTTTAAATTGTATAAGGCTTCTTAAGATCGCCCATCTCAACTCATATATAAGGGGATTCAGTTCCACCACATGGCCATATTGAGTTAAAGGACCACTATAGTGCCAGGAAAACAAACTCGTTTTCCTGGCACTATAAGGTCTTTAGGTTCCCCCCATCCTTAGGGATCCACTCCCGCTGGGCTGAAGGGGTTACACACTTACCTCTCTCCAGCGCAGGGCTCCCTCGGCGCTGGGGAACTCTCCTCCCTCTGCCGAGGTCAGCGCCTGTCAGTGAGACAGCCACTAGAGGCTGCATTAACCCTAGTGTAAACATAGTAGTTTTTCTGAAGGGTTAACACTAGATGGACCCGGCACCCAGACCACTTCATTGAGCTGAAGTGGTTTGGGTGTCTATAGTGGCACTGTAAGACCACTACTCTACAGTACCCCAATATTGGTGGCTCCTAAACTAATTCCAATATGGAAAAAAGCTGAAAAAAGCAACCGGACTAACGTAAGTAGTACAGTATAGAGTACAGTACAGTACAGTATAGTGGCCGGACTAACGTAAGTAGTACAGTATAGAATGGTCAAAGACAAGCTGAGGTTGAGGGTAACAGAAGACAGGTAAGCGAGAGACAAGCCGAATCAAGGGTAACAGAGATAAGCAGAGTAAGGTAAACAAGCCGGGTCAAAACCAAAAGGGATAATAGAATACACAAGCACTGAGTGACTAGAACAAGCTAGAACCACGACAGGGCAATGAGCTAATGAAAGAAGCTCTGTTAAATACCCTGTTCAGAGCAGTAACCACGCCTCCAAGGCGTCCTGATTGGTCCTGCAGCAATTGACTGACAGGTCGTTCCGGGGGAGTGTCCTGATGACTACTTCCTGCCTAGATGCTGTAAAAGGCAGTCACTCCCTCGCGGCCGGCCTAGCATGACCGGATAGACCGCGGGGAAGGGAGCCATCAGACCGTCTGGATGGAGGAACAGCTAAGTCTCTACCTCTTTCGGAGGTAGAGACCACAGGTACCCTGACAGTACCCCCCCTCTCAGATACGCCCACCGGGCGGAATGTTCCGGGACGAGATGGGAAGCGAGAGTGATACGCCCTGCGGAGACGGGGAGCATGAACATCCTCCTGAGGTACCCAACTCCTCTCCTCAGGACCATATCCCTTCCAATCGACCAGATATTGTACTCTCCCCCGGGAGATTCGAGAATCAATAATAGAGTTAACCTCATACTCCTCCTGACCCTCCACCTGAACGGAGCGAGGAGGGGCTATTGTGGAGGAAAATCTGTTACATATGAGTGGTTTCAGCAATGAAACGTGAAACGAGTTCGGGATGCGTAAGGTATTAGGAAGAGCTAAACGATACGCAACTGGATTGATACGGGTCAGCACCCTGTAGGGTCCAATATAACGAGGAGCGAACTTCATGGAGGGCACTTTTAAACGGATGTTCCTCGTGCTCAGCCATACCCTATCACCTGGAACAAAGACCGGAGCCGCCCTTCTACGTTTATCAGCGTGTTTCTTGACCAACATAGAGTTGTGCACAAGGATTTGTCGAGTTTGATCCCACAACTTACTCAAATTGGCAACATGAACATCAACCGACGGCACCCCCTGGGAAGGAGAATCCGAAGGAAGAATAGACGGATGAAAACCATAATTCATGAAGAAGGGGCTTGAATGAGTAGAATCGCAAACGAGATTGTTGTGTGCAAACTCCGCCCAAGGAATCAAACCGACCCAATCATCCTGGTGTTCAGAAACAAAGCATCGTAAATATTGTTCAATTTTCTGGTTGGTACGTTCAGCAGCTCCGTTAGACTGAGGATGATAGGCAGAAGAAAAGTTTAATTTAATACCAAGTTGAGAGCAGAAGGACCTCCAAAAGCGGGAAACAAATTGGGAGCCTCTGTCCGATACAATTTGAGAGGGTATCCCATGTAGGCGAAAAATCTCCTTGGCGAATATCTCTGCCAATTCGGGAGAAGACGGAAGTTTAGGCAGGGGAATGAAGTGTGCCATCCTAGTAAACCTGTCAACCACGGTGAGGATAACAGTCTGTCTTTTAGAGATAGGTAGATCGACAATAAAGTCCATGGCCAAACAGGACCATGGTTTTTCTGGAACCTCCAAGGGGTGCAGGAATCCACATGGAAGCGTATGGGGTTGTTTGGTTTTAGTACAAACTTCACATGCAGCGATGAACTCCTCAATATCCCTCCGCAAAGCAGGCCACCAGAAGTCCTTAGAGATCAACGCGTAAGTTTTGCGAATACCAGGATGTCCCGCCATCTTGCTATTATGTAAACACTGTAAAAGTTCCAGTTGAAGAGCAGGAGGAACGAAATGACGGCCCGCAGGAGTCTGTTTAGGTGCTAGATGTTGCAACTTAATGATCTCGGCCAGTAATGGAGAATGAATCCTGAGATTCGTATTAGCAATGATATTGCATTTCGGAACTATAGAAGAAAGAACTGGTTCAGGTACAGTAGAAGGTTCATATTGGCGAGATAATGCATCGGCTTTAGAGTTTTTAGAACCAGGTCTGTAAGTCAGTACATAATTGAAGTGAGTCAGGAATAAGGACCAACGAGCTTGTCTAGAGGATAAGCGCTTAGCCTCCCCAATATAGGACAAGTTTTTGTGGTCCGTCAAAATCGTAATAGGGTGTAGGGTCCCCTCCAACAAATGTCTCCACTCCTTTAAGGCTTTAATGACTGCTAACAGTTCCCTTTCCCCGATGTCATATCTGCTCTCAGGCCCAGAAAATTGCTTAGAGAAGAAACCACAAGGGTGTAACGGTTTATCCACCCCTAACCTTTGAGACAGAACAGCCCCAACTGCTGTCTCAGAGGCATCGACCTCAAGCAAGAAAGGCAGAGTCGTATCAGGATGGACTAGAATGGGAGCCGAGGCAAAAAGTTCCTTGAGTCTTGAAAGCACCAAGAGCTTCCTTAGACCAGAACTTAGTATCAGCCCCTTGTTTGGTCATATTGGTAATAGGCGCAATGATAGAGGAGTATCCTTTAATGAAGCGCCTATAGTAGTTGGAAAAACCAATAAACCTTTGGATAGCCTTGAGTCCTTTGGGCAAGGGCCAGTCTAAAATAGATTGGAGTTTTACAGGATCCATCTTAAAACCTTCCCCAGAAATCACGTATCCAAGAAAGTCTACCTGAGACTGATCAAAACTGCACTTCTCCAATTTGCAATATAGACCATGTTGCAGCAGCTTGTGTAATACCTTTCTGACCTGTCTATGGTGAGTCTCAATCTCCTTAGAGTGTATTAGTATGTCGTCCAGGTAAACAATAACACAATCATGCTGAAACTCCCTAAGTACCTCATTAATCAAATCTTGAAATACTGCAGGAGCATTGCATAGTCCAAATGGCATAACAGTGTATTCGTAATGGCCATACCGGGTATTGAATGCCGTCATCCACTCGTGACCTTGCTGGATTCTCACCAAATTGTAAGCCCCTCTGAGATCTAACTTGGTGAAGATTTTGGAGCCCTTAAGACGATCAAATAACTCAGTAATCAGTGGGATAGGATAGGCATTTCTGACAGTTATTTTATTCAAGCCTCGGTAATCGATACAAGGTCTCAGCGTGCCATCCTTCTTCTTAATGAAAAAGAACCCAGCCCCGGCCGGAGAAGAAGACCTCCTGATGAATCCCTTTTCTAAATTCTCCCGAATATACTCCTCTAGAACCGAGTTTTCCTGAACAGACAAAGGATATACATGGCCCCTCGGAGGCATAGTGCCGGGTAGAAGCTTAATCTTACAGTCAAATGACCTGTGTGGAGGCAAAGAATCGGCATTCTTCTTGTCAAACACTGCCCTTAAGTCTAGGTAAAGGTCTGGTATTTGTCTTTCTGTGGACTGAGTAGGATTCTCCGGTATGTTAATATTAGCTAATGGAGAAACCTTGCACAAACACCGATCCTGGCAGCCCTGGCCCCACGAGAGTATCTCTCCTAACTCCCAATCGATAATAGGGTTATGTTTTTTCAACCATGGGTACCCCAGAACTATGGGAACGGAAGGAGACGAAATGAGCATAAGAGATAAATTCTCCACGTGTAGGATACCAACATTTAAATCAATGGGTATGGTCTCACGAAAGATAACAGGGTCTAGTAGTGGTCTACCATCTATGGCCTCAACGACCAAAGGTGTCTCCGTTAGCTGGGATGGGAAATTGTTCTTACTAGCAAAGGCTTGGTCGATAAAATTCTCAGCAGCACCGGAATCTATCAATGCCATAGCCCTTACTACTTCCTTCCCCCAAGTTAAGGAAACTGGTAGCAGAAGCCTGTGATCTTTATAATTAGGAGTAGAGGACAAAATAGAAACACCCAAGGCCTGTCCTCTAGAGAGACTTAGGTGCGAGCGTTTCCCGGGCGGTTAGAACAGTTCGAGAGTAAATGACCCTTGGCTCCACAATACATACACAAACCCTCTCTTCTCCTGTGCTGTCTTTCCTCCTCAGAGAGGCGGGTATACCCTATCTGCATAGGTTCAGTAAGCAAAGATATCGTGGAGTCAGGACTTGGAAAAGCGGGAGCTAACCTAAAAGAAGGTCTCTGGTTCCTCTCTCGAGTGTTCTGTCTCTCTCTTAGACGTTCATCTATACGAGAGATGAACGAAATTAAATCCTCTAAATTCTCAGGGAGTTCTCTGGTAGCAACCTCATCAAGGATTACATCAGATAGGCCATTCAAAAATACATCCATATACGCCTGCTCATTCCACTTGATTTCTGCCGCCAGAGACCTGAACTCTAGTGCATAATCCACCAGTGTTCGGTTCTCCTGTCTCAGGCGCAACAGTAATCTGGCTGCATTAACCTTTCTACCTGGAGGGTCAAATGTTCTTCTAAAAGCAGCTACAAATGCGTTATAGTTATAAACTAATGGATTATCGTTCTCCAATAGTGGGTTGGCCCATCTCAGAGCTTTCTCAATGAGTAGGGTGATAATAAATCCTACTTTTGCCCTATCTGTAGGATAAGAGCGAGGTTGCAATTCAAAGTGGATACTAATTTGGTTTAAAAAACCACGACACTTCTCAGGAGCCCCACCATAGCGTACTGGGGGGGGTAATGTGAGAAGAAGCACCCACTGTGGCTACCTCTAGACCTGAACCGACAGGAGAAACAGGGGTATTACGTATCTCCTCTGGTGGGTTATTGGCACAAGCTAATAGAGCCTGTAGCGCAAGCGCCATCTGATCCATTCTGTGATCCATGGCTTCAAACCTAGGATCAGGAGCAGCCAGCTTACTGTTTGTACTTGCAGGATCCATTGGCCCTGTCGTAATGTCAGGATCGGGACAGGGATCCAACACGCAGAGTACAAACAGTAGCCAGATACGTATACCGGACCTTAGAATGGCCGGACTAACGTAAGTAGTACAGTATAGAATGGTCAAAGACAAGCTGAGGTCGAGGGTAACAGAAGACAGGTAAGCGAGAGACAAGCCGAATCAAGGGTAACAGAGATAAGCAGAGTAAGGTAAACAAGCCGGGTCAAAACCAAAAAGGATAATAGAATACACAAGCACTGAGTGACTAGAACAAGCTAGAACCACGACAGGGCAATGAGCTAATGAAAGAAGCTCTGTTAAATACCCTGTTCAGAGCAGTAACCACGCCTCCGAGGCGTCCTGATTGGTCCTGCAGCAATTGACTGACAGGTCGTTCCGGGGGAGTGTCCTGATGACTACTTCCTGCCTAGATGCTGTAAAAGGCAGTCACTCCCTCGCGGCCGGCCTAGCATGACCGGATAGACCGCGGGGAAGGGAGCCATCAGACCGTCTGGATGGAGGAACAGCTAAGTCTCTACCTCTTTCGGAGGTAGAGACCACAGGTACCCTGACAGGCAGTCAGATTTATCCTTGGATCAAGCAGTTATTACCCTACATTAAAATTATATCCTTGAATATTCTGTTTTTGCAAGTATGCATCTAGTAGCTGTTTGAACATCTGTATGGACCCTGATAAAAGCACTTCTTCAGGTAGAAAATTCCACATCCTTATTGTTCTTACAGTAAAAAAAAAAATGTTCCTTTGCCTTAGACAAAATCTTCTTTCTTCCAGTTTAAACGCATGACCTTGTGTCCTATGTAAAGTTTGGTTTGTGAATACAATGGTTAGTATTGGCCCCGAATATATTTTTATAATGTTATCATATCCCCTCTCAGGTGCCGTTTTTCTAAACTAAATAGCCCACCTCTGCACTTTTTATAGTGCCATAATTTAGAACAGGTGCCCAAAATTGCACAGCATATTCAATATGTGGTCTTACCAGTGATTTATAAAGAACCAAAATGATATTCTCATCCTGAGAATGAATGTCCTTTTTCATGCATGACAATACCTTACTGGCCTTAGCCACTGCTGATTGACATTGCACATTGTTGCATAGTTTGTTGTCTATAACAATTCCCAAGTAGTAATGTACCGAACTGTTCGCCGGTGAATAGTTCCCAGCGAACATAGATTGTTCGCGTTCGCCGCCGCGGGCGAACACATGGGCGGTTCGATCCGCCCCCTATTCGTCATCATTGAGCAAACTTTGACACTGTGCCTCACGGTCAGCAGACACATTCCAGCAAATTAGCAGCAGACCCTCCCTTCCACAGCCTCCCACCTCCCTCCCAGCATCCATTTTAGATTCATACTGAAGCTGCATGCTTAGTGAGAGGAGGGAAAGTGTAGCTGCTGTTCATTAGATAGGGAAATTGATAGCTAGGCTAGGGTATTCAGTGTCCACTACAGTCCTTAAGGACTCATCTGATCTCTGCTAAAAGAACAGCACCCCAAAAAGCCCTTTTTAGGGCTAGAACATCAGTCTGCTTTTTTTTTCTTTTTGTGTAATGTAATTGCAGTTGCCTGCCTGCCAGCTTCTGTGTCAGACTCACAGTGCATACTGTGCCCATTTGCCCAGTGCCACCACTCATATCTAGTGTCACAATAGCTTAAGCTTGACATTTAAAAATATTGTTTTCTTTTTCACTGTAATAGATTGAAGAGCATTTAGTTGTCTGCCAGCTTCTGTGTCAGGCTCAGTGGGTAATGTGTCCATTTGCCCAGTGCCACCACTCATATCTGGTGTCACAATAGCTTAAGCTTGACATTTAAAAAGAAAATATTTTTTTTCACTGTAATAGATTGAAGAGCAGTTGGTTGTCTGCCAGCTTCTGTGTCAGGGTCAGTGGATACTGTGCCCATTTGCCCCGTGCCACCACTCATATCTGGTGTGACTATAGCGTGCCTTTAAAAACAAAAAAAGTGTTTCACTGTAAGCTAATAGCAGTTAGTTGTCTGCAAGCGTCTGGCTGTCAGGCATTCAGCGTGTGCTCTGCCAACCTCAGCAAGTGTAATTTGACACTCGTTACTGGTGTCTGTATAGCGTGCTTTTACAAAGAAAAACAGTTTTTCAGTGTAAGCTAATAGCAGTCAGTGTCCTTAAAGCGGGTGTCAGGCCTTCAGCGTGTGCTCTGCCAACCTCAGCAAGTGTACTTTGCCACTCATATCTGGTGTCTCTATAGCGTGCCTTTACAAAGAAAAAACTTTTTTCACTGTTATAGATTGAATAGCAGTTAGTTGTCTTCAAGCGGGTGTGTCAGGCCTACAGCGTGTACTTTGCAGACCTCTGCCATTGCACATTGCCACTCATATCTGGTGTCACAATAGCGTGCATTTAAAACCAAAAAAACTTTTTTCACTGTTATAGATTGAATAGCAGTTAGTTGTCTTCAAGCGGGTGTGTCAGGTCTACAGCGTGTACTCTGCATACCTCTGACATTGCACATTGCCACTCATATCTGGTGTCACAATAGCGTGCATTTAAAACCAAAAAACTTCTCACTGTTATAGATTGAATAGCAGTTAGTTGTCTTCAAGCGGGTGTGTCAGGCCTACAGCGTGTACTCTGCAGACCTCTGCCATTGCACATTGCCACTCATATCTGGACTCACAGTAGCTTGCACACATAGTACCACTAATCCAAAAAAAAATGACAGGCAGAGGCAGGCCACCCCGCAGGGACCATCGTGGTCGTGGTGCTGTGATTCCCTTTGGCCCTAGAATAATTCCCAGTTTTCAGAGGCCATGTACCCTGAACTTGAAAAATTCTGAGGACATAGTTGACTGGATAACACAGGACACCCAATCTTCTACAGCTTCCGCTCGGAACCTTGATGCACCATCCTCCTCCAGCTTAGCTTCAGGCACCTCTCAAGATACCACTCACCCGCCTGCCGCCACCACCAAAACTAGCACCACAGCCGCTTTACTTGGTATGTCAGAGGAGTTATTCACACATCCGTTTGAAGAAATGAGTGATGCGCAACCATTATTGCCAGAGGATGTAGATAACAGGGATATGTTTCAGGCAGGCAGCATTACACACATGGACGTACGGTGTGATGATGATGATGTTGTAACCGCTGCTGCTTCCTTTGCTGAGTTGTCAGATACAAGTGAAGCGGTTGATGATGACGATGCGTCCATGGATGTCACGTGGGTGCCCGCTCGGCAAGAAGAAGAACAGGATGAAAGTTCAGATGGGGAGACAGAGAGGAGGAGGAGGAGACGAGTTGGAATCAGGGGGAGGTCGTCGCAAGGAGCTAGTGGCACAGTCAGACAGCATGCATCGGCACCCGGGGTCAGCCCGACAGCACGCCAATCAACACATGCTGTGTCCACCACCAGAATGCCGTCATTGCAGAGCTCAGCAGTGTGGCATTTTTTTTGTGTGTCTGCCTCTGACAATAGCGATGCCATTTGCAACCTGTGCCAAAAGAAACGGAGTCGTGGGAAGTCCAACACCCACCTAGGTACAACTGCTTTGCGTAGGCACATGATCTCACATCACAAACGCCTATGGGATCAACACATGAGTACAAGCAGCACGCAAACTGTAAGCCGCCATCCTCCTCCTGGTCCAGCATCTTCAGCCACGTCAATCACTGCTGTCCTCCTTTCCCCCTCTCAACCATCAGCCACTCCGTCTCCCGCCTTGAGCAGTTCCCGCTCATCTGCCCACAGTCATGTGTCTGTCAAGGACAGGTTTGAGCATAAGAAGCCAAAGTCAGAAGGTCACCCCCTTGCCCAGCGTCTGACAGCTGGCTTGTCCGAACTATTAGCCCGCCAGCTTTTACCATACAAGCTGGTGGAGTCTGAGGCGTTCAAAAAAATTTGTAGCTATTGGGACACCGCAGTGGAAGGTACCAGGACGAAATTTATTTTCACAAAAGGCAATCCCCAACCTGTACTCGATTGTGCAAAAGGAAGTAATGGCATGTCTGGCACACAGTGTTGGGGCAAGGGTCCATCTGACCACTGATACCTGGTCTGCAAAGCATGGTCAGGGCAGGTATATATTTCCTACACTGCGCATTGGGTAAACCTGCTGACTGCTGCCAAGCATGGAATGCATGGCTCTGCAGAGGAGTTGGTGACTCCGCCACGACTTGCAGGCAGGCCTGCTGCCACCTCCTCTACTCCATCCTCTTCCATAACCTCCTCGGCTGAGTCCTCATCTGCTGCTGCGTCTTGCTCCACATCAACGGCACCCCCCAGCTCCCCAGGTACTATTCCACATCCCGGATATGGAAGTGTCACGCCGTTTTGGGTTTGACTTGCTTGAAAGCAGAGAGTCACACCGGACAAGCACTCCTGTCCGCCCTGAACGTACATGTGGAAAAGTGGCTGACTCCGCAGCAACTCGATATCGGCAACGTGGTTTGTGACAACGGAAAAAATTTGTTAGCGGCATTGAAGTTGGGCAAGTTGACACATGTGCCGTGCATGGCACATGTGTGTAATCTGATCGTACAATGCATTGTGCATAAGTACACAGGCTTACAGGACGTCCTGAAGCAGGCCAGGAAGGTGTGTGGCCATTTCAGGCGTTCCTACACGACCATGGCGCACTTTGCCGATATCCAGCAGCGAAACAACATGCCAGTGAGGCGCTTGATTTGCGACAGCCTGACACGTTGAAATTCAACACTCCTGGGGGGCGTGGCTTGGACGTCGACCAGGATGGAAGCATAAACTGTGAGCTCCGCTCCACCGGTCCATCCAAAGCCCTACTAATAAGCTTATTTTCGCTCGTATGGGTCGAAATCGCCGGGGTGATCCTCCTGGGACCCCCAGAGGAACTTAGAACAGTCAGTCGCTTGGTCCGATGGACGGCTTCCTACTAACGCCGGCGGACACACGAGGAGAGGCCGGAGGCTCCAAGATGGCGGCCACCTCCCGGACACAGGGGTATCCCCCTGCCTCTACCCTGGAGGGCATCGGCGAGGAGATCCGCACGATTGCGGCTTCTATGGCTTCTATGGCCACGAAGGCCGACCTCCTGGTGCACACCACCACGATTCAAGACGCACTACGGGCCGAAATAGCGGGACTCCGGACGGAGGTATCCGCTCAGGGGAATCGCATACAATATCTAGAGCACTCCCGAGAGGCACATGAGGCCAGACAAGCGGCCACTGATACGGCCCTATCACGGCAAGGCGACCTGCTACTACAAATGCGCAGATCGGTTGAAGATCTCGACAACCGCGGCCGCAGATGTAACATCCGCATCCGCGGCATGCCGGAGGTGGAGGGCGAGGAACACATAGAAGAAACCCTGACAGCACTTTTCCGAATGATACTGCCCAGAGACGCCCCATTGGAACTCCGGTATGATAGAGCGCACAGAGCCCTGAGGCCTCGCTCCGTCGAGGACGGCCCGAGGGATATTATTTGCTGCATCCACTCGTTTGCCACGAAGGACGCCATAATGAAGGCGGCCAGAGCGCAACCTACTTGGGACTTTCGCAGCACGCCTGTTTCTCTATTCAATGACCTGTCCCCAACTACTTTAGAAGCCAGGCGCACGCTGCGGCCCATTACATCTCTGCTCAGGACTCACAACATCCCATACAAGTGGGGCTTTCCATTTGCATTGTTGGCGAAACACCGAAATGGCTGGGTGCCACTCCGCGGACCGGAGGAAGCTCCCGGATTCCTGGCAGCACTGGATCTCCCTCCTGTCCAGATTCCGGATTGGATTCTGGGCCCTCTGGGGGCAGGTCGGGGACCGCAACGCGCACTCCGCCGCCGCAGAGGCCGATCACCGCAGGAGCCTGCTCACCGTGTCCATGAGGCCTGAGGAAACGAAACCTGAGGACCGCTTCCCCGCCTAGACTGCTCTATTATTCAGGTACCACCACCCCGCCTTATGGCACCCTGGGACTGGGCGTTGGCACACTGCATCTCACTCACCCTCCGCTTCTCCCCCCCTTTTTGACTTGCATGAACATGCCAAGTTTCATATGAGGTTATTACAGGGTGGGGACCACGACCACTTGCACCTTGGGTGGGCTGTGGGGCGATTTTGAGATGTCCCCCCTATGACACCTGAACCCCTCAAGCAGACCCTACCCTCGCAACTATTGCCTCCCTGGACTGCATGCGGAGCGGGGCACTCTTCTCTCTCTCTCCCCCCCACCACTATGGGATTCCCCTCCAAGACCTTGGGGAGGGGGGAAAGGGGGTGGCAGTGGGCACGAAGCTTCTTGTTGCATAGGGGAGGCCGATTGGCTTACTAGGGTTAAACATGCACGAGTGCGAGGAACTGGGACTCATCCACTGGACATATCTGACTTTAGCTATACGCAGCACTGACCCGCCCGGCTCAATGAATCCCTTCGCCCGGTTAAGTGAATGTTCACCTTTTTTTTTTTCTCTGTATTATTGCGTATAACATGTGGGGATATATCTAATATGTGGGAGCACACGGCACGATAGCTGGGGAAGGCCTAGTCAGGATGTTTGATATTGTGAACCAATACAGAATGGGATTAGGGACTAAGGGATGAGGGTGATATCTCGAACATCCGGTATTACACCTGGAAGAAGGGGGGGAGGAAAGGAGGACAAAGAGGAGATGAGGGGAGGGGGGGCGGGATATTGATCTGACCACCAGGGACTCTCAGCCCATGCTTGCGGGATTCATCCTCAGTACCTATGCCCTACCTAACCGCAATAGCCACACAGGGGAATACTAGGGAGGGATGGACGGCAGAAATATACTCACCTAGCCTGGCTAACTTGATCACTCCCGGCACCACACATCTGTAGGCCTCCGAGGTACTGATTGGGGGGAGGAAGGGGGACGCAGTTGATGCCCGCATGCTGTTTCGGGGAGTCAGGGGGGGTGGATATAGAGCAGGAGAACATAGGGGGGTATGATGGATACTGTATTATTACTGGATGGTACAACTGTTATAAATGTTACATTTGTTTACGCATTAACTCCTCTGATGCAGTTAAGCTGCCTTCTTATTAGCCTAACCCAACCACTAAGATTTTGTTGCATTTGGGCTCGGACTCGGATGGAGCCGGTCGGACCGGACTACATCTCACTCACTCATAACATACCACCCTTGGCATAGACACCAACCACTGCTCTAAATACTCACTTGCGCGTTATCCCCAGCAGAGCCACGGGCGCACTCACTCGCTGATCCGGTTATCACGCGTGACGCCTGGCCACTCCTACTGGGGCGCAAGTATCTTTTCCTTTTTGAAGGAAAACTCGGGGCGCTTCCACCCTTTAGCCCCGCAGGGTACATACCTGAAGGGGGACTAGGTCTGCCCACCCTTATTTTAATTATTCTCTAACTTTCTCATTCACCTCACTCACATATCACACTGACACACATACACTTACACTCACTGGTACTTGCTCTAACCCCTCCACCTCCGCAATTCCTACATAGGCCTGGTTCAGATACCTGCAGGCAATCACCTGACTAGCCCATACGGAGACAGTAACAGGCGAGACGCTCAGGCCCCTACCCATACGAATCCGCATACAAGACACACGAATAGACGTTAGCCACACTGAGTAATACATCCCCGCTGGGCTGCACCGCCGTTCCGGGGTTGGGTACCGCTCGGCCGCACCTCTGGTGGACTAGCGCGGCCTCGAGGGGGAGGCAACATGGCGTACCGCCGCGCCCCCATGTCTGTCATGACGCTCAACTGCAGGGGATTGAATATCCCGGAACGACGTACACACCTCCTGAGGGTATTGCATCGGAAATGCACGTCTATAGCGCTGCTGCAAGAAACTCACTTTAAGGAGGGTTCGGCCCCTAAGCTTCGCAATGCCCAATACCCCCTAAGCTATTGCAACAACCACCCGTTGGCTCGCCGAGCGGGAGTTGCTATCTTGATAGCGGCTGACTTAGGGTTCCAGGAATTAGACAGAATGACCGATGAACAGGGGCGATTCCTCTTCTTGAAGGGAGTAATAGCCGATAGAGTCTACACTCTTGCGTCTATTTATGTGCCTAACTCCAGGCAAGCGATGTTCCTCAGAAACACGCTACGTAAACTCCAGGGATTCTCTGAGGGAGCACTGATAGTGGGGGGAGACCTTAATGTCCCCCTGGAACCGCTTATAGACTCATCCACTGGACATTGCTGCATTCCACAATCCCATATCAGATCCATACGCAAGTCCTTGGGGGAGCTCACTCTAGTCGATTGTTGGACGACAATGCACCCTGACGATAAGGACTACACCCATTACTCTGCCATACACAACCGCTACTCCCGGATCGACTATATCCTGATCAAACAGGACGGACTATCCCGACTACGGAAAGCATCTATGGATCCTGCAACATGGTCGGATCACGGATCGGTCCAGATAGAGTTGGAATCCCCGCTCTTTAAACCGGCGATTCGGTCATGGCGCCTAAATGAATCATTACTCCAGGACCCCTTGGTAAGGAACAAGATCTCCCAAGCACTAGAACGCTACTTTGAAGAGAACGGATCGGGAGATATGTCACCGGTGACAGTATGGGTGGCCCACAAAAGTGTCATACGCGGTTCTCTCATCGGCATCGCTACCCGTAAGAGGAAGGAGGCCACACGCGCTATGACTGAACTTTACAGCACCATAACACGCCTAGAACTCCAGCACAAACGTTCTCAGATGGTCACTATATATCGAGAGCTAATGGAAGCCAGGCGGAACCTGAAAGCCATCCTCACACAACGGTACCTCTGCTCGGTGCAAACATCGAAATCTTTTTTTTACACTCACGCGAACAAAGGAGGAAAGTTCCTTGCTCGCCTCCTGAGAGGTGACGTGACCCGCACCCAGGTGAGGAAACTCCGTCTGACATCCGGCAAGACCTCTCAGCACCCGGAGGACATAGCCGGGGAATTCCGGGCATATTATAATTCTCTATATAACCTACATTCCACGGAAAGCCCGGCTCACAGACGGGAAATGTCAACACACATTCGGACGTACCTACAGGAACACGTAAGGAGACGGGTAACTCCTGAGGCGGCATCTATGCTAGACGACCCAATTACCACAGAGGAACTAGCGGCAGCTTTAAAAGCTACAAAAAACGGGAAAAAGCCCGGATGGGCTCTCTACGGGCTACTACAAAAAGTTCGCTGCCCTTTTACTACCTTGGCTGACACGAACTGTAAACAAAGTGGCAGAGGGGGGAACCTTTGGCTTGGAATCCCTGTCAGCAACAATAACGGTCTTACTCAAGCCCGGGAAGGATCCAGAACAATGCGGCAGCTACCGCCCGATCTCCCTACTTAATGTGGACACGAAGCTTTTCACAAAAGCGCTGGCGTCCAGACTTCAGCGTATTCTGCCGAGCCTTGTCCACATTGACCAGACAGGATTCATCCCGGGTCGGGAGGCGCGGGACAGCACACTACGCCTGTTCTCTGTACAGCATCATGCCCGGAAATATCAAAAGCGCCTTCTGCTGCTGTCGACAGACGCAGAGATAGGGTCAACTGGACGTATATGACCCAAGCCCTCAGATACATGGGATTGGGACAGAGAACCTTGGCGTGGATCTCCGCCCTTTACAGCTCACCGAGAGCAGCGATACGGGTGAACGGTGCCCTGACTATGAGCTTTAGTATCACAAACGGGACGAGGCAGGGCTGCCCCCTCTCGCCACTCCTCTTCGCCCTCTCTTTGGAGCCTTTTCTACAGGCGATACGGGACAACCCAGACATACATGGCTATTCATGGCGACAAGTGGAGCACAAGGTAGCCGCATACGCGGATGACCTTTTGTTTTTCGTTTCCCAACCACGGCTCACGCTACCGTGCCTGTTGTCAGAATTCGACAAATTTGGCCGGATGTCAGGATTCAAGCTCAACCTGGCGAAATGTGAGAATGTCATGCCGGTACGAAACTTTACAGTCATCGCACTATAACCACATCCTATTGATGCGGGCCTGCGGGCCCATTGGCGTTATTACCTTGACTACTTAATACCCACCAAACATCGGTGCTTGGTACCACACATACACTTCACTAATATCAGCAACACCGTTATACTGGCACTCAACAGGACACCACGCACCTTGACACACCTACGCAATAGACATTAACACAACAACCCCTGCTCACTGTGGGATACATGACCTCTTACACATCACATACAACACACTAACCGTATAAGTATAACATTAGACGACAAGGCTTGGCCGACACACAACTCACGTACCATAGCATCACCTCTCCATATATAGAACGACAATGCACTTGAAATATACGAAGGGTTATAAGCTGAAAAAGTATACCTGTATCATTAATATTGAACGTGACACTGTTTTTCCTATTGATTGTCATGCCTGCACCAATCTCTATAGTTCTTGTACTTCTCTCAAAATTCTACAATTGCGGGCCTGCGTGCCCGATTGCATTGTTTTAATGGCTTCCTAATAAAACTTGATTAACAAAAAAAAAAAGAAATTCAACACTCCTAATGTTTGACCGCCTGCTCCAACAAGAAAAAGCCGTTAATGAATATTTGTATGACCGGGGTGCTAGGACAGCCTCTGGGGAGCTGGGAATTTTTTTGCCACGTTACTGGACGCTCATGCGCAATGCTTGTAGGCTCATGCATCCTTTTAAAGAGGTGACAAACCTATTCAGTCGCACCGAAGGCACCATCAGCGACATCATACCATTTGTTTTCTTCCTGGAGAGTGCCCTTCAAATGCTGGATCAGGCCGTAGATGAGCGTGAAGAGGAAGAGGAAGAGTTGTGGTCACCATCACCACCAGAAACAGCCTTATCAGCATCGCTTGCTGGACCTGCGGCAACGCTGGAAGAGGATTGTGAGGAAGAGGAGTCAGAGGAGGAATGTGGCTTTGAGGAGGAGGAGGAAGACCAACCACAACAGGCATCCCAGGGTGCTCGTTGTCACCTATCTGGTACCCGTGGTGTTGTACGTGGCTGGGGGGAAGAACATACCTTCATTGACATCACTGAGGAGGTGGAACGGGAAATGAGTAGCTCGGCATCCAACCTTGTGCAAATGGGTTCTTTCATGCTGTCGTGCCTGTTGAGGGACCCTCGTACAAAAAGGCTGAAGGAGAACGACCTGTACTGGGTGTCCACGCTACTAGACCCCCGGTATAAGCAGAAAGTGGCGGAAATGTTACCGAATTACAACAAAATAAATTAAAAAGTATGCTTTGCACAGCGTATAAGGGTGATGTCACAGCACAACGGGAATCTAACAGGGGAAGAGGTGGAAGTCATCCTCCTCCTCCCACGACCATGCCGGCAAGGACAGGACGCTTTAAAGACGTGTTGTTGATGGAGGACATGCAGAGCTTTTTTAAGTCATACGCATCGCCACAGCCCTTCGGGATCCACCCTCAGAGAATGACTCGACCGACAGGTAGCAGACTACCTCACCTTAACTGCAGATATCGACACTCTGAGGAGCAATGAACCCCTTGACTACTGGGTGTGCAGGCTTGACCTGTGGCCTGAGCTATCCCAATTTGCGATAGAACTTCTGGCCTGCCCCGCTTCAAGTGTCCTGTCAGAAAGGACCTTCAGTGCAGCAGGAGGTATTGTCACTGAGAAGAGAAGTCGCCTAGGTCAAAAAAGTCTAGATTACCTCACCTTTATTAAGATGAATGAGGGATGGATCCCGAAGGGACTGACACTGGGCGATACATTCGACTAAAAAAGGCCTGATGAGATGAGCTGCCTTGGGCTAAAAATGGTCCACACGCTGCTGTATTTTAGCTCTGAATGCCGGTTGACTTGCGTGACTTATCCGCCACCAACTAGGGTTCAAGCCGCAATGTTTTAGGGCACTTTCTGCCTGTGAAACAAACATCAATTTTTCTGGCCGCTGCTACAGCAATGGCTGCAACAATACCTAATTTTTCAGGCATGTGTACATGCCTAATTTTCCGGTCCTCTGGTGCTGCACTGTGGCTTCAAAAACCAAACCAAAAAAAAGGCACATAGTGACCCTATGTAGCGGGAACAGTCCCTATTCTGCTCTGTGTCAGTGTGTATCAGGGATTTGGGATCAGGGATCTTTATTCAGATTCAAAAATTACAATTCCAGGAAAAATGTAACAAACATTTACAAGAACATGTTATGCACATCATAGAAACAACGTGAACCTCTTTAAAGCCACAAACTGAAGACAAAAAATGCGTACACACAAGGAACAGGAAATGAGTAGCTCGGCATCCAACCTTGTACAAATGGGGTCTTTCATGCTGTCATGCCTGTTGAGGGACCCTCGTATAAAAAGGCTGAAGGAGAACGACCTGTGCTAGGTGTCCACGCTACTAGACCCCCGGTATAAGCAGACAGTGGTGGAAATGTTACCGAATTACAAGTCAGAAAGGATGCAGCATTTGCAAAATAAATTAAAAAGTATGCTTTACACAGCGTATAAGGGTGATGTCACAGCACAACGGGAATCTAACAGGGGAAGAGGTGTAAGTCAACCTCCTCCTCCCACGACCACGCCATATCTGCCAAGTGAACCTATGTAGGGGGAACAGTCCCTATTCTCCTCTGTGTCAGTGTGTATCATGGTCTCTGAGGACAGGTGTCAATCCAAATGTCAAGGTGTCAATATGTCATATGTCAGGTGTCGTCAATCCATATCCATTGTGATTTAGGAATGTTAGGTGATTTCTGCCCTTTATGGATTAAAAGCAGACTCTGCATCAACTGTGTAATTTTCCATGGGAGTTTTGCCATGGATCCCCCTCCGGCATGCCACAGTCCAGGTGTTAGTCCCCTTGAAACAACTTTTCCATCACTTTTGTGGCCAGAAACAGTCCCTGTGGGTTTTAAAATTCGCCTGCCCATTGAAGTCAATGGCGGTTCGCCCGGTTCGCGAACGTTTGCGGAAGTTTCCACTCGCCGTTCGCGAACCGAAAATTTTGTGTTCGCGACATCACTATTCCCAAGTCCTTTTCGTGTGTTATCCCTAATTCATTTCCATTAAGGGTATACATTGCTTGTGTATTCTTTACGCCGAAGTGCATAACTTTGCATTTTTTCACATTAAATTTAATCTGCCATTTGAGTGCCCAGTCCCCCAGTCTATCTAAATCCCTCTGCAGTAAAGTAATATCTTGCTCACATTGTATTATTTTACAGAGTTTTGTGTAAACTGCAAACACTGAAACATGACATTCAATGCTTTTTGCAAGATCACTTATAAACATGTTAAATAGAAGGGGTCCCAGAACAGAACCCCGAGAAACACCACTTGCCACCTCTGTCCAGCTTGAAAATTTACCATTAACGACAACTCTTTGTACTCTATTTTTAAGCCAATGTTCTACCCAAGAACAAGCATTTTCATCTAGACCGATTTCCTTGAGTTTGACCAATAATCTATTGTGTGAAACTGTATCAAATGCCTATGCCTTGGCAAAATCCATATAGATTACCTCCACTGCAACACCCTGATCTATACTTCTACTTAAATTCTAATTAAAGTGATAGTACTTTGATAAATAAACTCACATTGCATATCACATATCTTCTATATGAAAAGTTTAATTAAAGCCCCCTCAAATCTATACTTTTCTGTAGTCACCTCCATATTATTTTTAAACATTGCCCTTCTAATTTAAGACTATGTCCTCTTGTTGTGGTAGTTTTTCTTCTTTTAAATATGGTCTCCTCCTTTACTGTGTTAATTCCCTTTATGTATTTAAATGTTTCTATCATATCCCCCCTTTATCGTATTTCCTCCAAGCTCTACAGGAGAAACAAAGAGAGCAATACTGTCCTACGGCCTGTTGGGGGTTAAAAAATTAACTTTTAATAAATCAATATTAAAAAATAAAGCTAGAGTAATTTATATTTTGCCAAGTTCTGCATTAACCCCTTACTAGTGACTTTCTCCTATCGATTATCATCAAACTTTTTGGACAGTATGCAAAGTATATTTTTGCTTAACTGTACTTAGCTTACTCTGTTCACATGGACAGTTATCAATGGTTTATGTGATCACTCTGCTTCAGCTAAGGCTAACCACTTGGCTTTCTTCCCCTATAGCCATTTATGTCTACACTGTATAACTGTTAAAGGCTTTCAGCAAACTGGATAATTTTGATACATGGTATCTACGATTATACTATCTCAGGGAAGCAGATACAGTGTCACTATCCATGTTTCCAGCAGTAACTACTCGTATTCTAACATGATATTCATAAGCCTTATTACGGTCTTTATTTTCACGTTGATAGAAACTAGTTAAAGTCTTATCTTTTTGTATATATTTCCATTTTTTCACCCTTCTCTCCCTCCTTCCTTTTTGGTTTAATTGTGTATTATTCACTAAGAGCTAGCTTCATTTTTTAATATTGATTTATTAAAAGTTATTTTTTAACCCCCAACAGGCCATAGGACAGTATTGCTCTTTCTCTTTGTTTCTCATTTATTTCTAAGGGTTATCCCCTATTACAACTGTCCCGAGTATTTACTTATCGCTTCAATTTCTCCCAGCTATACATGTTAACCCCTTAAGACCGCAGCCAAATGTACAAGTTGTGATCCAAAAAAAACGTAAACAAAACCTGGCATTTGCGCTACATGTCTGTCCAACCATAATTCACCTCTTTAATATTAAATGCACCCACACTTATTATATATCATTTTATTCAGGGGAAACAGGGCTTTCGTTTAACATCAAATATTTAGGTATGGAACATAATTTAATATGAAAAAAATATTACAAAAATGGGAGAAAATAAGAATTTTTTTAATTTTTTTAGTTCTACGTGACATTCTAACTGTGAATGTCATAATACTGTTTGCTTTTACTGCAGTAACATACACATATTTGTATTCAGCGATGTCTCACGTGTAAAACAGTACCCCCTATGTACAGGTTTTATGGTGTTTTGGGAAGTTACAGGGTCAAATATAGCATGTTACATATTTCAGTTTTTTTCACATTGAAATTCGCCAGATTGGTTACGTTGCCTTTGAGACCATATGGTAGCCCAGAATTAAGAATTACCCCCATGATGGCATACCATTTGCAAAAGTAGACAACCCAAGGTATTGCAAATGGAGTATGTCCAGTCTTTTTTAGTAGCCACTTGGTCACAAACACTGGCCAAAGTTAGTGTTAATATTTGAAAATGCAAAAAACTAATTTGAACGCAAATTTTGGCCAGTTTTTGTGACTAAGTGGCTACTAAAAAAAACGAACATACCCTATTTGCAATACCCTGGGTTGTCTACTATTGCAAATGGTATGCCATCATGGGGATAATTTTCATTCCTGGGCTACCATACGGTCTCAAAGGCAACCTGGCGAATTTTAATGTGAAAAAACTGAAACGCAAACCTTATATTTGACTCTGTAACTTTTGAAAACACCATAAAACCTGTACATGAGGGGTACTGTTATACTCAGGAGACTTCGCTGAACACAAATATTAGTGTTTCAAAACCGTAAAACGTAACACAACAATTATATTGTCAGTGTAAGTACCATTTGTGTGTGAAAAATGCAAAAAATGTCACTGTCGATATAGTCGTTGTAATATATTTTACTGTTTTGAAACACTAATATTTGTGTTCAGCGAAGTCTTCCGAGTAAAACAGTGCCCCCCATGTACAGGTTTTATGGTGTCTTGGAAAGTTACAGGGTTAAATATAGTGGTAGCAAATTAAATTCCCTATAGTTTCAGCATGGGTTGTCAGGCAGGTCCCGCTAATTGTAATTAATAAAATGACCTAATTATGTAAAATTATTACATAAATATATCCGTAGAATTATTATATATATATATATATGTGTGTATATATATGTGTGTGTATATATATGTATACAATTTTTTATTATTATTTTTATTTATATATAGGTATATATTTAGTGATATATACGTATATACTTATGTATATAGATATATATATTATTTCGTTCTACATGTATTTCGATATCAATATATATATTAATTTTAAAATACAGTTAGAACGAAATTGCGCATGTTTATATATTTATCTATTTATTTTGTATTTTTTTTTAAATGTATTTATATATTTATTTATTAATTATGATATATAAATATATATATATATATATATATATATAATAAAAATTATATATATATTTAATCAATATCATTGTACGTGTATTTTGATAATATATATATATATATATAATTATGTATATATTAATATTAAAATACACGTAGACAGTGTATGTATATTTATGTGTGTGTGTATATGTGTATATATATATATATACTTAGATCATATATATAAAAAATATATATGATCTAAGTATATATAATGTTATTTTTACACTGATTTAACATCTTTTATTTTTTTTTCAGACAGCAGGGGGAGTACCTGTCATTACAGGCACTCCCCCTGCTGGCATTGACATGGACGGCTATGCCGTCCATGTGATCGCGGGGTCCTCGCAAGGAACTCGCGATCACATGGCCCTGGGGGGCCGAAGAGGACGGAGGGGGACTCCATGGGCTGCCAGGTAAGTCCCCCATACCGCGATCGCCGGCGTGGGATCGCCGGCGACCGGGTAACTACATAAGATCGCAGGACGTTCTATGCCGCCCTGCGGATTTTAGAGCCATCTAAATAAGGACGGCATAGAACGTCCTGCGGTCTCAAGTTCCTTTAACCTTTCCTTGTAAGTTTTATCCTTCAATCCATGAACCAGTTTAGTAGCCCTTCTCTGAACTCTCTCTAAAGTATCAATATCCTTCTGGAGATACGGTCTCCAGTACTGCATACAACACTCACCAGTGTTCTGTACAATGGCATGAGCACTTCATGAAGTTTTGGAAGTCTTGGCTCATGTTTGGGGGATTGGATACCTTCACTCTTGGGGATTGCTATAATCACAATACTCCCCTGAGTATAAGAGCTTGTTCCTGCTATGCTTTCTGGAGTAGGAGAGATCTGCCCACTGGGAGCTGGATCCTAATCTTGGGTCCAGGGTGGGTGGAGGACGGCGAGACCCCGGCGCAGCTGCATCACTGGAAGTGGGGTCTACAGTGCTTATGGTGTCTGGTGGAGTGCTTGGAGCCCTTGGAAAGCACAAGGAGCATCGATTGACGGAGGTATCCGGTCGGGGTGCCAGGCGGTCCGTCACATTTGGTGGCAGCGGCGGGATGGCGTCCTAGTGTGAGGAGAAGCAGCTCGGAGACACCGGTATCGTATGGAACTACAAATGAGGGCAACACTAGCACTGATGCAGCACCCCTGGCTTCAGAGGAACTCAAGGGGATGGAGCAAGCTAGCCCCCGTGTAGCATCACCCTATGAGGAAGAGTTCCGCTGGAGACTACAAAATGCCTTGGCCCAGAAGTGTGGCACTATTTAAGCCAAGGAGGAGCTGGCCTGGAGAGATGGGATACGGCAAGATCTCTGGCACGAGACCTTGGAGTGGACACTGGGTTTTGGAGAGGACTACTTGTTAGCCTTTTACCTTTTGACTTTGGCCCCTGTGACTTATTTTGTTCTAAGACCGTATTTCTGCCTTTTGGGATTGCGGACAATGGCTCTTTAAACTTTCCAAGTAGTCGAAATGGCACTTTGGATCCAGCCTAAGTCGTCAAAGTGGCCGCCATTCAACATTCGAACATGTCGCCACTTTAATATTGGTTGTTTGCACGAATGGTCCCCGCTTTCGTGCATTCGAACGGAACTTAGTATTGGAAATAGACTGGCCGCACATCCAAATTCTCTGGAACGGTTTTGGGCATGAAATCATGCGTGCGGTCGGTCAAAAGAGAGTTCCATGTAACTTTTGAACCACTGCTCTGATCTGGGTGATTTTTTTGGATATGTTGTTCACCCAGATAAGGGCTATCCAGGGATGTAAAATGGTTTATGGTGATATGTTTGAGTTTTGGGGTGTTTCTAAACTTTGGGTAAAAATTTATATTTTCTGCCTGTGGATAATTAAGTTATTCCATTAGCTATCTTAATTGTATCACAGGCAGATGGGAGGGCTTGCTGACTGTATGTGGGAGTGTTACAGTAATAATTATTGTTCCTATTGGTCTATGTTCTTTTTGTCCCTGTGTTCCATCAGGTCCAGGGGGTGTGCCTATGGCCTGAAAATGTGTTTTAAAGAAAGGCCTTTTGCTCAATACCCTCAACTCGCAGCCTCGTCTCGTGTTGTAGAGAACAGCTATAACTGCTATATCACTGCTAGCTCTTGTAAAAGCTCTCCTTAGCTATACTCTCCTGGAGGAGAGGTCCTTTCCACACGGTCCGGTATCCAGAGGTTGGACCAGGGTGGGAAGGAGATGGCGAGACCCCAACCAAGCTACGGCAGTTCATGGAGTCTACGGTGGTTATGGTGTATGGTGCGGTGCTGATGGTCCTTGAGAAGCACTAAGAGCATCCGTCAGCAGAGGTGCCCAGACAGGGTACAGGGAGCTCCGTTACACAAGGTTCATGGGGAGAAACCCTCCCAAGTGGAGAACAGCACAGTCAGAAACAAGCGGTGCTGAGGATGCCCTTCCTGGGGTGTCTGCCTGGAACTTCAGTGGTTGATCAGGAAAGAACTGTGGCTGGATGAGGCCTACCGGGCACTATGGTGGTAATCGGAACAGAGGTGCCTCTGGTTGACTGAAGGTGAGAGGCCAGAGGGCAGTGACTACGATGGCCCTGGTCTGCTATGGGAGGCATTGGAGGAGAGGACAGTGACTTTGGCAGCACCGAGGAGTCTCGGTATTGGGACATCAGGGAATGAGGATTGGATGCACTGGAGCTCCCTGATGCTACTGGACTGGAACCAGATATCACCTGCCTGGTCACAATCGAATGGGAGCTGGAACAGGATTACTATCAACTGTTAAACCACAGTCCCTCAGCCCAGAGGATTGCCTGGACGCCGTACCCTCTTCTGCCCAATCAGCCCCAGAGGTGAGTGACCTTATAGACTGGTCTTGTTTTGTCTGCTCTAATACATGGTTTCTCTAATGTTTTTTACCTTGACTTCAATTTCTAATGTTTGCCAAGTACTTGCCTTCTCTTTTCCATGTTTTCCAAGGTACTTATATATAGATCTAATTAGTCCATCAACAAAATTAATTGATCTGTTTTTTTTTTTTTTTTTGGCAATCTTTATTTATCTGTTATTTTCAGGGTTAAATTGGGACACAGAAGAGAATAGGATGAGGATGTTAGTCAGGAGTAGAAGATTCGCCTTAGCTGTAGCGAACATAATCACAGGTTTATTACGGTGAATTTTGTCTCTCTTTTAGCTTCTTGCGGTGATCTTGGTTTTAGCGGCATGAGTAGAGCTTGCTTGTTTATCACAATGTTTCAAATTACCGTAGGACATTTATATCGTACACAGTGGATCTCGTCTATGTTTTAGATGTTCGGCTGCATTTGGATGGTTACTTCGCCTCTTGAGTATGTTCGTCCTGTTGGAGGGTTGTCTATGTGTAGGCTAGTCGGGCAGGAGTACCTATGTGGCTGGCCCTACTGCAGTGTCCACAATGTGTGTAGTTATAAGTCGATGGGCATCTAGGGTGTCTTAGGCGCATGTGGTACAATATCCTAATTATGTGTATCTTTGTCTGCCAGCCTCCCTATCGCCTGCGTGGGCTGTGGCGTCTGTGCGCAGATCTTACTTGGCGTGCATGTTCTGGACCGCTCACTAAGAGTGAGACAGTCTGGTCCAGCAATGGTCTGAATGGGGGGGGAATTAGGAAGAGAAGAAGGGTGTAGGGGGGGTGAGAGAGAGGGGGGGGTATCTAAGAGGAAGAGGTGGAGGAGAGGGGGGAGGGAGGAAGAGGGCCAAGGTTAGGGTGCATTTGTTTTAGGGGACAGCTCTGTCCGCAGCAATGTACAGGAGCCAGGGGGTCCATGTCAGGTAAAATTTTTTCTGTGCGGCCCTGGATGGATGCCGTCATGCTTTCCATGGTATGAATTTCTCCCACTCTATCTACCCACTGCTGGAAGGTGGGGGCTGCCGTTTGTTTCCATAGGGTGGGTATCAGGGATTTTGCTGCTGTCAGCAGGTGTTTCGTCAAAGATTTCTTATAGGTTTTTAGTGTCATGCTTGTGTGGTGTATTAGCATGGGGAGGGGCTGGAGCGGGAGTTCCGGGTCCTATATTTCGCATATTTTGGGGGGCGATGGCTGAGGGGGGGCGATGGCTGAGCATGTCATCCAGATATGGAGCATAGTGCCTTTCTCTTCTCTGCACCGCCAACATGTATCTTCGATATCTGGGTTCATGCGGTGTAGCATGTCAGGTGTTCTGTACCAGGTTGTTAACAGCTTGTAGCTCATCTCTTGAAATTTTGAGCTAATGGAGCTTTTGTGTGTGAACAAAAATATCTTGTCCCAGTCCTGGGTTGTCAGGGATTCTCCGGTTTCTCTTTCCCATCTGGCGATAAATTTTGGAGGCGGCTCGTCTCCTCTATCTATAAGCATTGTGTACAGGGTAGAAATCCCCTAATCCATGTGCCGCTTACTTGCACAAAGTGTCTCAAAGTGCGTGAGATCATGGTGGAATTGTTGCTTGGCTACCGTAGTAGAGTAGTACGACCTGACCTGCATGTATCGGAACTGATCGAGGACCGTAGGGATCGTGTCAGGGAGCAGATCGGTCAGGGTTTTGAGGGTGCCATTTTTGCACCATTGGCGCATGTAGATACAGTCTGATCTCGTAAAAATGTTTAGGTCCCCTGGCATCAGTCCTCCTCCAACATCTGGGTTACATGAGAGAGGCGTTAGCGGGCTGGTGTGGGTAGTCAGCTGCTGCGGATAGCGAAGAGTGCACCATAACTTCACGGTTGCGTCAATCAGGGGGTTACCCGTAAGGAGGGCGGCGTGTGAGACTCCCGACCTCCATAGTTTCCCCTCTGCCTTTGTTATCTCGGCTCGTACCTATTGTAAGGGAACCAAGTATATTTAAATTTCTTTCGGTAGTTTCCTCCCGAAGCGCCAGGGTCTAGTGTAGATAGATCTCCGTTCGGTAGTTCCAAGGAACAAAATCCATACGAAATACAAATAGCTTCACAAGATAATTCCCTTAGTAAAGCATACGAATTCCAAATAACAGCCAAAGTCAAGGATCAGGATACAAGTAGAACTGAGCTTTATTCACACACACACAGCCTTTTATGCAAGTCCCAATGCAAGGGGACATCCCACAGGGAGGAGTAACATTTATCCAATCCTGTACAGTAAAAATCTAAAACACACCCAAAGCAAACATATAATTACCTCCCCTAGCCCTGGAGATAATCAGGTCTGATACAGTAGCAACCTAATTATCTCCAGGCAGAAAAAATCACTAGTTTCCCCAATTTCTGGAACACCCCTTTATACATGGGGTATCCCTACAAATCCTATGTCCCCTGATAGCCCCGATCTGGGTGACCAACATATTCAAATTTCACCCAGATCGGTTCAGGGGTTCTCAAAAACTATGGAAGTCCTTTGTGACCGGTTCACCATGGGTGGGCTGCCCAAAATAGTTCCATAAGTTTGTGTGGTTTTGCCGGTCACTTTAGAAAAAGGAGAAAAACGAATATAAATAGTAACCGAATTCCCCTGGCTCTTAGCAGCGATTGTTCCCCTCATTCGTATACACAAATGTACCGAATAGTGCTCTTCTAGCTAATCGGTACATATAGTTCCAGCGTTCGTATGTTTGAGACCGGTGTTCGGGAAGTCGAGTGCCGGCATACCCGCCTAGACCCTGTCGGGTTGGCTTGGGGATGACCGAGAAGTATTTTTTAGGAGTCCAGTTCGGTCTGTCGAGACAGGCCAAACGCATTACCGTTTGTTTGCCCGGACGGTATTGCATGGTAAAGTTAAATGGTGGGAGGGCTAGGCTCCACCGTAATAGCCTGGGGTTGTCACCAGCTACCCGGTTAAGTCACACAAGGGGGTTGTGGTCGGTTATAAGGGTAAATGCCCGCCCGTACAGATAGGGCTGGAGTTTCTTGAGTGCCCAAACGAGAGCTAAGCACTTTTTTTCCACGGTGGCATAGCTGACCTCTCGGGGTAAAAGTTTACGGCTGAGGTATGCCACCGGGTGTTCCATGCCGTCGGCTCCCACTTGGCTTAGCATGGCTCCCAGCCCAAACATGGAGGATCTGTGTGGACAAGAAATTGTTTAGTGTGGTCGGGTGCTGCCAACACAGGAGCCTCACTCAATGCCGCTTTAAGCTTCTGCAAAGCGTCCGCGCACTCTGTGGTCCAGGAGACCTGTTTGGGAAGGGCCTTATTGGTAAGGTCGGTGAGGGGTTTGGCCAGGGCGATGTACTCTGGGACAAACTTTCTGTAATAACCGGCTGTCCCTAAAAAGGCTAGTACCTGGGTTTTGGTACGGGGTTGGGGCCAATTAGCTATGGCTCTGGACGCTGTCTACCGGAGCCCACCCTGTGGCCGAGATACTGTACCTCGGCCATGCCTACATGACATTTGTCTGGTTTCAATGTGAGCCCTGCGAGGTGAATTTGTTTGAGTACCCTGGACACGTGGCCCAGATGGTCCCCCCATGTGCGGCTGTATATGGCAATATCATCTAGATACGCACATGCGAAGTCCTGAAACCCCTCCAGGAGCCTATCGGCCATCCTCTGAAATGTAGCCGGGGCATTCTTCATCCCAAAGGGCATAACCTTGAATTGGTATAGCCCAATTGGGGTGACGAATGCCGACTTGGGAATGGCCGCAGGCTCCAAGGGGATCTGCCAATACCCTTTGCACAGGTCCAGGGTAGTCAAGTAGTTCCCCCCCGCCATACGGTATGTACGCCATCTATTCTGGGCATGGGGTATGCGTCCGTTATGGAACGATCATTAAGCCTCCGATAGTCTACACAGAAGCGCGTGGTGCCGTCGCGCTTCGGTACTAGTACTACCGGGGAAGCCCAAGGACTTTGGGAGGGTTCTATAACCCCTAGCTGTAACATATCCCTTAACTTGGTGAGCATACTCCCACGCACTGCCTCAGGGATCCGATATGGTTGTTGTCGTAACGGCGTTTCTCCCTGAGTTTCCATGCGGTGTACCGCAGCAGAGGTATAGCCTGGGGTGGCTGAAAACATCTGTCGGTATCCCTGCAGCAGTTGAGTGGCCTCACCTTTCTCTATTGAGTTTTAGTTTTGACCCAAGCTTACTTGGTCAATAGTACAGGGGGAGGTGTCTAGTAAATCAGGAAGGGGTAGTCCCTCACTATCCTCCATGGCGGGGGCACACACGGCGCCCACATCCTCTGTTCTCTCAAAATATGGTTTGAGAATGTTCACATGGAAAGCTTTTGTCAGCCTTTCATCTGAACATTTGCTCACAATGTAGGTAGTCTCGCTAATACGTTCTACTACCTTAAAAGGTCCCTGCCAGGCTGCTTGCAGCTTGTCTTTCTTAACTGGTCTCAGAGCTAATACCTTCTGCCCTAGGTCAAGTACTCTCTCGGGCTCCCCTATCGTACCACTTCCTCTGGCACTCCTGGGCCGTCTGCAGGTTCTCCCGAACAGATTCGGTGAGAGCCCGCAGACGGTCCCGGAACTCCAGAACATACTGGACGATAGGTACTCCCCCCTCATCTGCCTTGCCCTCCCAGTGTTCCCGTACGAGATCCAGTGGGCCCCAAACTTTTCTCCCGAAAAGGAGTTTGAAGGGGGAAAACCCAGTGGATGCCTGGGGCACCTCGCGGTAGGCAAACAGAAGGTGGGGAAGAAACTTTTCCCAATTCCTGTGGGACTCTGCAAAGGTTTTTAGCATCTGTTTGAGAGTGCCATTGAAACGTTCACAGAGCCCGTTAGTCTGGGGATGATAGGGGGCGCTGAACAGGGTTTTCACTCCACAGCTCTGCCACAATTGTTGTGTCAGGGTTGCCGTGAACTGAGTTCCCCGATCGGATAGGATCTCCTGGGGGAAACCTACCCGGGTGAATATTTTAATGAGAGCCTCTGCCACGGTCTCTGCCTCTATGTTTGTGAGGGCGACTGCCTCTGGCTATCTAGTGGCGTAGTCTACTACAGTTAGTATAAACTTTTTGCCCGACTGGCTGGGTCGGCTGAGGAGTCCTAATAAATCCACCGCTACTCGGTGAAAGGGCTGCTCTATAATGGGCAATGGGTGGAGTTTGGCCTTCTGAAGGTCACCTCTTTTCCCTATCTTTTGACATATGTCGCATGTCCTGCAATAGTGTTGTCGCGAACCCGAAATTTTCGGTTCGCGAACGCGAACTTCCGCAAATGTTTGCGAACCGGCGAACCTGACTTCAATGGGCAGGCGAATTTTAAAACCAACAGGGACTCTTTCTGGCCACAAAAGTGATGGAAAAGTTGTTTCAAGGGGACTAACACCTGGACTGTGGCATGCCGGAGGGGGATCCATGGCAAAACTCCCATGGAAAATTACACAGTTGATGCAGAGTCTGCTTTTAATCCATAAAGGGCAGAAATCACCTAACATTGACACCTGTCCTCAAAGCCCCTGATACACACTGACACAGAGCAGAATAGAGACTGTTCACCGTCCTCAGAGACCATGATACACACTGACACAGAGCAGAATAGAGACTGTTACCCCTACATAGGGTCACTTGGCAGATATGGATTGACACCTGTCCTCAAAACCCCTGATACACACTGACACAGAGCAGAATAGAGACCGGGGGTCTAGTAGCGTGGACACCCAGCACAGGTTGTTCTCCTTCAGCCTTTTTATACGAGGGTCCCTCAACAGGCACGACAGCATGAAAGACCCCATTTGCACAAGGTTGGATGCCGAGCTACTCATTTCCCGTTCCTCCTCCTCACACAGAGCAGAATAGGGACTGTTCCCCCTACATAGGGTCACTTGGCAGATATGGATTGACACCTATCCTAATGATCCCTGATACACACTGACACAGAGCATAATAGGGACTGTTCCCCCTACATAGGGTCACTTGGCAGATATGGATTGACACCTGTCCTCAAAACCCCTGATACACACTGACACAGAGCAGAATAGGGAATGTTCCTCCTACATAGGGTCACTTGGCAGATATGGATTGAAACCTGTCCTCAAAACCCCTGATACACACTGACACAGAGCAGAATAGAGACCGGGGGTCTAGTAGCGTGGACACCCAGCACAGGTTGTTCTCCTTCAGCCTTTTTATACGAGGGTCCCTCAACAGGCACGACAGCATGAAAGACCATGATACACACTGACACAGAGCAGAATAGAGACTGTTCCCTGTCCACAGAGACCATGATACACACTGACACAGAGCAGAATAGAGACTGTTCCCCGTCCACAGAGACCATGATACACACTGACACAGATCAGAATAGAGACTGTTCCCCGTCCTCAGAGCCCATGATACACACTGACACAGAGCAGAATAGAGACTGTTCCCCCTACATAGGGTCACTTGGCAGGTATGGATTGACACCTGTCCTCAAAGCCCCTGATGCACACTGACACAGAGCAGAATAGAGACTGTTCCCTGTCCACAGAGACCATGATACACACTGACACAGAGCAGAATAGAGACTGTTCCCCGTCCACAGAGACCATGATACACACTGACACAGAGCAGAATAGAGACTGTTCCCCTTACATAGGGTCACTTGGCAGGTATGGATTGACACCTGTCCTCAAAGCCCCTGATACACACTGACACAGAGCAGAATAGAGACTGTTCCCCCTACATAGGGTCACTTGGCAGATATTAACAGCTTTTTCTTGTTGGAGCAGGCGGTCGAACAATAGGAGTGTTGAATTCCAACGTGTAGGGCTGTCGCAAATCAAGCGCCTCACTGGCATGTTGTTTCGCCGCTGGATATCGGCAAAGTGAGCCATGGCCGTGTAGGAACGCCTGAAATGGCCACACACCTTCCTGGCCTGCTTCAGGACGTCCTGTAAGCCTGTGTACTTATGCACAAAGCGTTGTACGATCAGATTACACACATGTGCCATGCACGGCACATGTGTCAACTTGCCCAACTTCAATGCCGCTATCAAATTTTTTCCGTTGTCACACACCACTTTGCCGATATCCAGTTGCTGCGGAGTCAGCCACTTTTCCACCTGTGCGTTCAGGGCGGACAGGAGTGCTTGTCCAGTGTGACTCTCTGCTTTCAAGCAAGTCAAACCCAAGCCGGCGTGACACTGCTGTATCCGGGATGTGGAATAGTACCTGGGGAGCTGGGGGGGTGCCGTTGATGTGGAGCAAGACGCAGCAGCACAAGAGGACTCAGCCGAGGAGGTTATGGAAGAGGATGGAGTAGGAGGAGTAGAGGAGGTGGCAGCAGGACTGCCTGCAATTCGTGGCGGTGTCACCAACTCCTCTGCAATGCCACGCATTCCTTGATTGTCAGCCGTCAGCAGGTTTACCCAATGCGCAGTGTAGGTGATATACCTGCCCTGACCATGCTTTGCAGACCAGGTATCAGTGGTCAGATGGACCCTTGCCCCAACACTGTGTGCCAGACATGCCATGACTTCCTTTTGCACAATCGAGTACAAGTTGGGGATTGCCTTTTGTGAAAAGAAATTCCGGCCGTGTACCTTCCACTGCGGTGTCCCAATAGCTACAAATTTTTTGAACGCCTCAGACTCAACCAGATTGTATGGTAAAAGATGGTGGGCTAATAGTTCGGACAAGCCAGCTATCAGACGCTGGGCAAGGGGGTGACTTGGTGACATTGGCTTCTTACGCTCAAACATGTCCTTAACAGACACATGACTGTGGGCAGATGAGCGGGAACTGCTCAAGGCGGGAGACGGAGTGGCGGATGGTTGAGAGGGGGCAAGGAGGACAGCAGTGGTTGACGTGGCTGAAGATGCTGGACCAGGAGGAGGATGGCGGCTTAGAGTAGGCGTGCTGCTTGTACTCATGTGTTGATCCCATAGGCGTTTGTGATGTGAGATCATGTGCCTACGCAAAGCAGTTGTACCTAGGTGGGTGTTGGACCTCCCACGACTCAGTTTCCTTTGGCACAGGTTGCAAATGGCATCGCTGTTGTCCGAGGCAGACACACAAAAAAAATGCCACACTGCTGAGCTCAGCAAAGACGGCATTCTGGTGGTGGACACAGCATGCGTTGATTGGCGTGCTGTCGGGCTGACCCCGGGTGCCGATAAATGCTGTCTGACTGTGCCACTAGCTCCTTGCGACGACCCCCCCCTGCTTCCAACTCGTCTCCTCCTCCTCCTCTCTGTCTCCCTATCTGAACTTTCGCCCTGTTCTTCTTCTTGCCGAGCGGGCACCCACGTGACATTCATGGACGCATCGTCATCATCAACCGCTTCGCTTGTATCTGACAACTCAGAAAAGGAAGCAGCAACGGGTACAACATAATCATCATCACACCGTACCTCCATGTGTTTAATGCTGCCTGCCTGAGACATATCCCTGTTATCTACATCCTCTAGCAATAATGGTTGCGCATCACTCATTTCTTCAAACGGGTGTGTGAATAACTCCTCTGACATACCAAGTAAAGCGGCTGTGGTGCTAGTTTTGGTGGTGGCGGCAGGCGGGTGAGTGGTATCTTGAGAGGTGCCTGAAGCTAAGCTGGAGGAGGATGGTGCGTCAAGGTTCCGAGCGGAGGCTGTACAAGATTGGGTGTCCTGTGTTAGCCAGTCAACTATGTCCTCAGAACTTTTCAAGTTCAGGGTACGTGGCTTCTGAAAACTGGGTATTATTCTAGGGCAAAAGGGAATCACAGCACCACGACCACGATGGCCCCTGCGGGGTGGCCTTCCTCCGCCTGTCATTTTTTGGGGGATTAGTGGTACTATGCGTGCAAGCTACTGTGAGACCAGATATGATTGGCAATGTGAACTGTAACAGTTCTGCAGAGCACACACTGTAGGCCTGACACACCCGCTTGAAGACAAGTAACTGCTATATTCAAACAATAATAGTGAAAAACAAATTTTGGTTTAAAAAGCACGCTATAGAGACACCAGATATGATTGGCAATGTGCACTTGAACAGTTCTGCAGAACACACACTGTAGGCCTGACACACCCGCTTGAAGAAAAGTAACTGCTATATTCAAACAATAATAGTGAAAAACTAATTTTGGTTTTAAAAGCACGCTATAGAGACACCAGATATGATTGGCAATGTGCACTGGAACAGTTCTGCAGAACACACACTGTAGGCCTGACACACCCGCTTGAAGACAAGTAACTGCTATATTCAAACAATAATAGTGAAAAACAAATTTTGGTTTTAAAAGCACGCTATAGAGACACCAGATATGATTGGCAATGTGCACTGGAACAGTTCTGGAGAGCACACGCTGAAGGAAGGACTGACAGAGCCGCTTGAAGGACACTGACTGGCTGCTATTAGCTTACACTGGAAACCTTTTTTCTTTGTAAAAGCACGCTATAGAGACACCAGATATGAGTGGCAACTGTCAAAGTACGCTGGCAGGGTTGTGCAGGGCACACGCTGAAGGAAGGCCTGACAGAGACGCTTGAAGGACACTGACTGGCTGCTATTAGCTTACACTGGAAACCTTTTTTCTTTGTAAAAGCACGCTAAAGAGACACCAGATATGATTGGCAACTGTCAAAGCACGCTGGCACAGGTCTGCAGAGCACACGCTGAAGTAGGCCTGACACCCAGACGCTTGCAGACAACTAACTGCTCTTCTATTACAGTGAAAAAAAATTATTTCTTTTAAATCTAAAGCTTAAGCTATTGTAAAAACAGATATGAGTGGTGGCACTGGGCAAGAGGGCACAGTATCCACTGTGAACCTCACACATAAGCTGGCAGGCAGGCAACTGCTCTTCTATTACAGTGAAAAAAAATATATTTTTTAAATCTAAAGCTTAACCTATTGTAAAAACAGATATGAGTGGTGGCACTGGGCAAGTGGGCACAGTATCCAATGTGAACCTCACACAGAAGCAGGCAGGCAACTGCTCTTCTATTACAGTGAAAAAAAAATATTTATTTTTAATCTAAAGCTTTAGCTATTGTAAAAACAGATATGAGTGGTGGCACTGACTGTGCAAATGGGCAAGGCATCCAGCCTGACACAGAAGCTGGCAGGCAGGCAACTGCTCTTCTATAACAGTGAAAAAAAATTATTTATTTTAAATCTAAAGCTTAACCTATTGTAAAAACAGATATGAGTGGTGGCACTGGGCAAGTGGGCACAGTATCCAATGTGAACCTCACACAGAAGCTGGCAGGCAGGCACCTGCAATTACATTACACAGGAAAAAAAAAAAAAAAGCAGCCTGATGTTCTAGCCCTAAAAAGGGCTTTTTGGGGTGCTGTCCTTACAGCAGAGATCAGATGAGTCCTTCAGGATTGTAGTGGACACTAAATACCCTAGCCTAGCTATCAATTTCCCTATCTAATCAGCAGCAGCTAAACTTTCCCTCCTCTCACTAAGCATGCAGCTTCAGAATGAATCGAAAATGGATGCTGGGAGGGAGGTTGGACGGTGTGGAAGGGAGTGCTGCTGATTGGCTGGAATGTGTCTGCTGACCGAGAGGCACAGGGTCAAAGTTTGCCCAATGATGACGAATAGGGGGCGGTTCGAACTGCGCATGTGCCCGCCGCGGCGAACGCGAACACGCTAAGTTCGCCGGGAACTGTTCGCCGGCGGACAGTTCGGTACATCACTATCCTGCAATAATACTTGAGGTCCTGTGTGACCCTAGGCCAGAAAAACGTTTGAGTTAACCGGTCCCTTGTCTTTTTGATCCCCAGATGTCCTGCTTGGGGGATGTCATGACTGAGTTTTAATAACTCAGCCCGAAACTTACGGGGTACAATTAACTGTCTTTTGATGACCTGAGTGTCCCCCTGTCACACCCCCCCTGTCACTCGATACAGCAATCCCTTATACCACTCAAACCTTTCGTGCAGGTTCTTTCCTGGGGTAACGGCCACTGCCTTCCTATATCCCTCTAGTGTGGGGTCTGTACGCTGCTGTTGTTCAAAACCCTGGGGTGTATCCCAAAAAGGGGGAGGGGGATCAGGTAAGGGGGGTATTTCAACTCCTACCTGGTTTTTCTCAGAGTGCAGTGGTGCTTCCAGTCTGGCTTGAGCTTGGGTAGTAACCGGGTATGCCTCTGCAGGGGTGTCCCGGGCTAGTTGGGAGGTTAAGCATCCGACATCATTCCCTAACAAAACCTCGGCTGGTAGCTCCTGCATAATCCCGACCTCCAGCTGCTTGGACCCCGAACCCCAGTCGACAAGGACATTGGCGGTGGGCAGTTTGTGTATAGCACTCCCAGCCACCCTCACAGCGACTGTGTGCCCGGTGCGGGTTTGAGTCCTGATCGTGTGAGGTTGTACCACAGTCAAAGTAGCCCCAGAGTCTCTCAGTGCCCGGGCCCCCACGCCATCTACGGTAATCCATTGGCGGTGGTGGTCCCGGTTGTCACCCCCGGCTTGTACTGCGTTGACCTCATGTAGCACACTCCACTGTTCTTCCTGGTTAGGGACATAGGTTGCGCTTTCCTGTTGCACACAATGAGCGGCTGCCCTGGGTTGTTGTGGTGGTTGCCTTTCCCAGCTTCCCCGGCTCAAGCGAGGGCACTGGTATTTATAATGTCCAGGTTGTTTGCAATAATGGCACACTGCAGGTGGTCGAGGTGTTATTGCTGGGCTTGGCGAGGGGTTGCTCATGGATGTTCTAGGAGGGGTAGGGGTGGCTGGAGCCGTGTAGTTAGGCTTAAAAGGTGGTCTGCTCACCCCTTGTTCCTTCCTCCTGTTATCCTGATATTCATCGCCAACCTGGCGGCTTCCTCCACAGTTTTAGGTTTCCTATCTTTAACCCAGTCTTTTATATCCTCTGCAGTGTGATTAAAAAAAATGCTCCAATAACATAAGTTGCAAGGCATCCTCCAGGGTTGTTGCTTGGCAGCCCTTCATCCAATTACGGGCGGCCCTGTGTAGCCGAAAAGCCCATTCAGTATGGGAATCTCTCCCCATAGATCTCTAAACTTTTTCCGGTATGCCTCAGGGGTTACGGCATATCTGGCCAACAAAATGTCTTATTTTTTCATAATCATGTATGTCCCCCTCAGGTACTGCTCGCAACGCCTCGGCTGCTCTACCTGACAATTTACTGCTAATTACAGCAGCCCATTTTGTGGAGTCTAATCCCTCCAGTGCACATTGATGTTCAAAGTCTTGTAAGTAACTGTCAATTTCCATTTCATTGTCATTAAACGATTTAAATGCTGCATAATTTACCTTCTTTGGTAGGTCATTAGTACTTCCCGGGGAGTGTAGCGAATCTCCCTGTGACGGTCTGTCTCGGTCCTCTCGCTCTTTTTGCGATTGTCTGGCTTGTGCCATGACCTGCAGAACCGCCTCTGTAGATGGATTGGGTCACAATAGACTGAGCATCCATCTGATGTCCTTCTGCATCACGGTTTCTTCCTCTTGATCCATCTCTGTATTACTGGTACTGTCGCTCTGTAATAACTCTGCAATTAACGTGGCTTTTGTCTTGTTACTTGCCACCATGCCTCGAGCTTCCAGTAAATCCTTTAGCGTGGTTCTTTTAAGTAGCTGGTACTGCTGAGCCACTCATTCCCCTGCTTGGTTTGAAATGTCCATTCGGGATTCGAATCCCTCCGCTTGCCACCAGTCGTAAGGAAACAAAGTATATTTAAACCTCTTTCGGTAGTTTCCTCCCGAAGCGCCGGGGTCTAGTGTAGATAGATAGGTAGTTCCAAGGAATGAAATCCATATGAAATACAAATAGCTTCACAAGATAATTCCCTTAGTAAAGCATACGAATTCCAAATAACAGCCAAAGTCAAGGATCAGGATACAAGTAGAACTGAGCTTTATTCACACACACACACCGCCTTTTATGCAAGTCCCCATGCAAGGGGACATCCCACAGGGAGGAGTAACATTTATCCAATCCTGTACAGTAAAAATCTAAAACACACCCAAAGCAAACATATAATTCCCTCCCCTAGCCCTGGAGATAATCAGGGGTTCTCAAAAACTATGGAAGTCCTTTGTGACCGGTTCACCATGGGTGGGCTGCCCAAAATAGTTCCATAAGTTCGTGTGGTTTTGCCGGTCACTTTAGAAAAAGGAGAAAAACGAATATAAATAGTAACCGAATTCCCCTGGCTCTTAGCAGCGATTGTTCCCCTCATTCGTATACACAAATGTACCGAATAGCGCTCTTCTAGCTAATCGGTACATATAGTTCCAGCGTTCGTATGTTTGAGACCGGTGTTCGGGAAGTCGAGTGTCCGATTTTAGTTCCAGACACTCGACGACCAAGTCCCGCTGCCTTTGTTTGAATGAAAAAAGATGGCCGCGGTTTTCTCTGCCACGTGGCGTTCGGCAGTACGAACGCTGGCCGCACACGTAAAGGGTTTAAGTGATGCCGGTGTAACGGATCACCTGGCACCCCGACTTGGTACCTCCGTTAATGGATGCTCCTAGTGCTTCCTGAGGACTCCAAGCACTCTGGCAGACACCACAATCACCGAATCCGAGAAACCTTTAAATTCTCCCAAGCATATGAATGCTGTAGACCATTGAATAGGAACCATACGAATAGGCTTGTACTCCTAGCAGTCAACTGGAACAGCATGCAATAAATCCTTCCCCCAATAATGAGACGACACATCACTTTGAGGGTAAAACAGGAACTCTGGACTGGCTCATCCAGCCCGGCTTTTATTACACTAATCCACATACAGGCCACACCCAGGGGGAGGCATAAAATAACCAATCACATACATGGTTCAGCCCACACATCCCCTCCCCTCAGATAACATTAAACTCAATTATCCGGTACACTTTTTCAGCCAAGTTCTGTATGTACCCCAAAACCCGGGGGTACACCTTTAAATCCAGCATCGCTGGATAGCCCTTATTCAGGGGGACAACATATCCAAAATTCAAGTAATTCGGATGAATGGTTGTGAGATATGGGGTTCCAAAGATTTGACCGACCGCATGGGTAAAGTATCCGAAAACAGTTCCATGCATTTTGGCCCTGCGGTCGGTCACAAACAAGGGAATGAAAACAGGCGAATTGCCTGTGTTATAGAGCCTGGAGAGGGTTTGAATGAATTCCCTTGTTTATGGGGTTCTTTCTACCGAACGGCGGGTCATTCGGTAGTTTCCATACGAATTTCTGGAAGTATGGAGGTCTCAGCGGTGTTTGCCTAGTCAAGTGTCCGATTTTTAGTTCCAGACACTCGACGGCAAAACACCGCTGTTCGGTAGTTTAAGATGGCCGCCGCCACGTGTTTGTTTCCCGAATGGCGGCCACCCAGAGGACAAAGAATACATTACACTGATTGCCAATTACCCGTTTGCAACATTGTTGCAAACTGTAATTGGAGGCACACTTATTCCTGGGTGGTCTGGTTGTTCGGTAGTTTCACTCAATATAATAAATGGAGTGATTCTACCGAACAATCAGATGAATGCTGCATACATATCCCAGGTTAAACTTAATACACATATAATATTACAGGCAGTACACTAGAATATGTATCACAGTCTTAAAGGGACAGTAGTCCCAAAAGTCCCAATATGTCCATAGATGCTGTTAAAAGGGCCAGTAGCAGCAATATAAAGTACAATATGCCCCAAATAACCCAGGGGCCATAGTCAGCAGGTAGGAGGCTAGCAAACAGGCTTCTCCAGGGCCCAGTGGCGAGGTTGGTTTCGCCACAGCCGGCTTTGAAGTTAAGTGAGCCAGGGGTGGTCTTTGTTCGGCAGTTCCATCTGCCGACTGAAAACATGAAGAAATAGCAAGAAACAGGCAGAAATACCGAATATAAGAGTCATTTCTTCACACCCATAGTTTGTCTGTCGATTGGTTGTGCCAGTCTAGAACCCTCAGCAGGTGCGTCGCTCAGTAATATACCATGATCGATGGGAGTCCGGCTCCCCCTCTGTGTTTGGGTTGCTCCAGTTGGTGTTTACTGATTCTTGGTGTTCCCCCCTTCCACACCAATCTCCGAATTGCTGTGGATATAGAGTGGAAGAAGTCTCGTGGTAGGGATATCGGGAGTGTCTGAAAGAGATAGAGAAGACGCGGTAGGATCTTCATCTTAATCATGTTTATGCGTCCAAACCACGAGATGTAGAGGTCTGTCCATCTTTGCATATCGGCCTGAATGGTGGTCAGGATGGGGACAAAGTTTGCCTGATAGAGGTGTGTGAGCTTTTTAGTCAACCAAATGCCGAGGTATTTCAGTTTGGCATCGCACCATTTGAACTTGAATTGGGATCAAAGGTGCACCTCAGATTCGTCTGGGACCGAGATGTTAATGGCCTCCGACTTCTCTGTGTTGAGTTTCAAGTTCGAGATCCTCCCAAACTCTCGGAGGAGCCCCAACAGGTTTGGCATGGAGATCAGCATCCGCTCTAGGAAGAAGAGCATATCGTCAGCGTATGCCGCAACCCTGTGCTCCGTTCTCCCTATTGTCCCACTATTCCCCCATCAGCTCTGACTGCCTCCAGAAGCGGCTCTAAAGAGAGGGCGAACAGAAGTGGGGACAGGGGGCACCCCGGTCTCGTACCATTTCGTATGGGGAACGGGTCTGAGAGGGCGCCGTTGACTGATTTGTGCCGTTGGATTTGTGTATGTTACAGGAACACTAGTTCGAATTATGTACCTTTATTAATGCAGTCGAAGGCGGTCCTCGGGAATCGGTGTCTTTTCCGATACTTCGACATCCCAGCGGAGGCTAAGTCCCGGCCGAACCTTCGAACCGACCGTCGAAAGGAACTGTGCCACCTCTTTTATGGGAATAGATCACCACCCGACTAGCGACCAACGCGGAAGTGTAAAACCGCATGTCTTCGACACTTCGACACCAGCCGAAGTACGTTCGAATCTTCGAACACCGGCTTCGGATGGAACTTTACCGATTTTCCGGCCGAACATCAACCGACCACACAGCCTGAATCTGTGGAACTGGTTCTGGACTTGCAAACAGGCGTGCGGTCGGTCCAAAAAGGACTTTTTAATATCTTTTGAACTAATGGACGGATTCGCACGAAAATTGAGTATGTTGTTCCCCAATGTATGCTGTTCACAAATATATAAGTTGTATTAATGTCCTAGGTAAAATAAGAAAGTTATAAAAATGTATAAAAATTTATAAGTTTTAGCTTGGAGATAATTGAGTAGATACAGTAGGAAACTCAATTATCTCCCAAGCAGAGGGGAGGGCATTAGGGGGCTGTACTATGCTGTTATTGGTTATTTTATACCTCCCCCTGGGAGGGGTCTGTGTGTATCTGACTGTAATAAAAAGCAGGCTGGGTGTTCCAGACCTCAGTTCTTACTTGACCCTCAAATCGCTGCTTTGACTCGTTTTGTGGGCAGAAAGGTATCCTAGCTATGCTATAGCTAGTGGGATGATTCTACACTTACAGGACTCGTATGGAATACTATGGAAATCGGCTCTCCCCTCTTCAGCAACTAGGAATCCAGACGACTAAACGGTCCAGCTCTCAGCAAGCCTAAGGGTAACCGTAACAGTGTACAATGCTGCTATCCAGGTCCTTATATTGGGACCGAAGCCCATGTGCTGTAGTGTGGCTCGAGGTATGCCCAGTCCACTCGGTCAAAGGCCTTTTCCGCATCTGTCCCTCTCCCCGCCCTCCGGCTGAGTGGATGATGTTGAGTGCCCGGATAGTATTGTCCTGGGCTTCACTGCCCGGAACAAAACCCACCTGGTCCGGGTGCACCAGTTCGGGTAGCACCCCGGCCAGGCGGAGGGCCATGGCTTTCGCAAATAGTTTTAGGTCAACATTTAAGATGGGGTGGTAACTAGCACAGCATGCTGGGTCTTTCCCCTCTTTCGGCAAGACCGTTACCACGGCACGGAGCGAGTCGACCGGAATTTTCCGGCCCTCGAGGATCGAATTTAGACCCGTCAGTAGGTGTGGCACTAGTATATCTTTAAAGGTGCGAAGGTAGCTGGCGGGGAGGCCAACTGGTCCCGGCGCTCTGTTGGATTTGGTTAGCTTGAGCGCCGCGTACAGTTCCTAGGGAGACCGGGGTTGTTCCATGTCTGCGGCTTTCTCTGGGGTGAGTTTTTGGGAGACATGTCTGGAGAGATAGTCTGTCAGTTCGCGGCCGGGTCATGTTGTGTTGTGAGCGATAGACGTATTAGCCAAGTTGTAGAGGTCCATGTAATAGTTCCCGAACGCCTGCATAGTCTCCACTGGGAGTCGCGTTGCTTTCTCGTCTTGGGTATTGATTTTGTGTATGTGGTTTTGCCTCTGTCTCTGTTGCAGGGTTCGGGCCAACATTCTACCGCATTTGTTGGAGTACTCATAAAAATAGCGGTTAGACCTGCGGATCACGTTAAGCAGTTTCTGGGAGAGTACGTCCCAGAGTTGTCTTCTCGCATCAGTCAGTTGCAGGTATATGTCTTCCGTCAGTTCTTGTTTATGTAAGTTTTATAGGTCTGCTATGCGCTTGATTTGGTCCAGGACTAGTCTGGTGCTCTCTCGTTTGCATTGTGTGCAAAGGCTGATGTAGTGCCCTCTAATTACGCTTTTATGCGCCTCCATGTAATCAGCGGTGGCACCTTGAGGGAGGAATTATCTCCAAAGTATTGGGTGAGCGCTTGTGAGGTCAGAGTTGTGCATTCCGCGTCTGATAGAATGTTTTTGTTGAGTCTCCATTGGCGTTCTTTCGGCTTGAAGAGGGGCAATTTAAGTTGTATAGACACGGGGGCATGGTCGGAGTCTGCTTGGATCCCTATATCTGCGGACATGAGCAGAGGGAGGTATTCCTGTGCAACGAAGATGTAGTCTATCCTACTATACTGGTTATGAGGGGCCGAATAGCAGGTGTAATCCCTCCCGTCAGGGTGTGCCGCTCGCCAGCAGTCAACCAGGCCAAGTCTATTTAGGGCTTGTTTGTTCCTGTGCACACAGTGGTCTGGTATGGTGCTGAACCCCCGAGACGTTTCCACCCGAGGGTCTAGGGGGAGATTTATGTCTCCTGCCAATATCAGCAGGCCATCTCTAAATTTCTCCAGGTGGGATAACGTCCGGGCCAAGAATGTGTGTTGGCCACGGTTGTGGCAATATACATTGGCCAGAGTGTATTGGCGGTCCGCTATAGTTCCCTTCACGAGAATGTACCTCCCTTGTGGGTCTACCTAGGTATCGGAGCACCGGAAGGGTACATTCCTCGCGAAGAGGATGGCCACTCCCGAACGTTTGGAATCTCGGTGGTTTGCAAAGAATCCCTGGGGGAATCTTCTATCTCGCATCATGGGGGCACCCCCTCTTTGAAGTGTGTCTCCTGCAGGAACGCTACGGATACCCTGAGAGGGACCACAGCTTCCGCAGGAGGTGTTCGCGTTTTTCAGGAATGTTGAGGCCTCTGGTGTTAGACCAGAACCTGAATGGAGCCGGTAGGAATCCCTGTGACATTGCTGCGGAGTGCGTGTATGTAGTGGGAAGGGAGGGGTAAGAAGGAGAGAGTGAATGAGAAGAGTATTGGGGGGGAGGTGCTAGAGGCAGTAAGAAAGGTTAATAGGGAGTGAAGGGGGGGGATGTATGGGGGTGGTGTGGGTAGTAATGTGTGTCAATCAATGAAAGTTAGTCAATTATGTCAGAATGGGTGGGGGGTTGGGAGTGTCTAGTATGGGTAGACATCTATGACCCTAGATCGGTCAGGTGCACCAGGGTATATGTGCCCATTCCGGAATCGGCGGGGTCCCTGGGCTCGATCAAATTTACAGGTAGGGTCCACTGCGCAGGGGCCGTAGCGGCCGGCATGAAGTAAGAGGTGTAAGGCGTCGTGAGGCTACTGCACACGTCCGGATCAGCGTAATTGCTCATTGTTCCTGAGCCTAGGGGGAGTATCTACATGACTGGACATCTCTTCTGTGGACTGCACACTTATAAGACAGTACAGATAAATATGTGATCAATTTATAACAGAAGCGATTTTGCATGAGATGGCTTAACTGAGGTGACATTTTAACAATTCAACAGCTTAGTAACTTTAGATAGATCAGCAGTTCCCTAAAGGGCCAGTCAGAGGCCTCTTATTGCCCTGTATCCCCCCACGGGTGAGCACTCACTCCCGGTCACCCGTCAATCCCCCCGGATTAACTTTTAACTGAAGCAATTTTGCATATGGTGAGTCAACTGAATTTACATTTTAACAATTTAACAGCTTAGTGACATTAGACTGATCAGTATGTCCCCGTGGGTCAGTCAGAAGCCTCCCAGTGCTCTTTATCCCCCCGCGGGTGTCCACCCACTCCTGGTCACCTGTCATTCTCCCAGGTTTTCCGTGGTGGCTAACAGTAGTATTATGAGAGGCAGTCAGTGGCATTGACCTGCGGGCAACCCTAGCCACCCGTGATGGTGAGGGCCGGAGGCAACCGAGCGCCCAGCCCGAGGTCTCCTTCAGGTGTCCCCTCTCTGGACCCCCGTTTACCCCCTGGGCAGTCACATCCCCCCTCCTTCTCAGCAGTGTGTCCCCACTTGGATCCGCCAGGGACCCGTCCGCCTGCTCGTGTCTTCCGGGGGCAAGTATGCGTCTAGGTCTCGGGCCTGTCCACGGCCCCCTGAGTGGGCCTGGTTAGTGGGAGCTATGGGTCCGGGGGTCGCGGGGTCTGTCAGAGCTCATCCCACTCGTCAGAGCTTGTGATCACATTCTCCATGTCAGGTAGGCCCCCCTTCCCAGCTCCACACCCGGATCCCCCCCCCCCTCTATACAGTTAACCTCATGTCCCAAGTCAGGGGCAACCAATCGTGTGAACCTTTGGGCTTAGCAAGGTGGGTAATATACATAGGTCCCTTTGCCGAAGTTATGGCCTTGTTAGTCCTGGGCTAGGGATCCTCGGCGGCAAAGACTCAGGGTGGGCCAGGCCCGCAATGGTGTGTGGACCTGTTGTGAGTGGGAAACATGGTACTCAGTGGTTAAAGGGCAGCAGGGACCATGGGGTGGGCCGGGGTGTCTATACGTTAGCAATGTGAGGTACATACCACCATTGGCATCTTCACAGCCAAGTGTGGGGTGTTGGTGTCTGGGTGAGTGGTAGTCCAAGTTCCGAGGGCATGCCCCTGGCTGGCTGGGTGCTCATAGTCCTCAGGGTTAGCATGATCTGGGAGCTTCAGAGCTCTATTCCTCCGGGCTATCCGGACCGCCTCTTCTCGGGGGTCGACCCCTCCTGTTACCCGCTGGCAGCTGTCTGACCGGGTCTGTGGCTTGTTGCAGTGGGCACATGAGGATCCAGTTTGGAATTGCTACCGCCGGTAGATCTAGAGCTCGGAGGAAACCAGGCACGTCATTTGGCCATCGCATTGTACGCCAGGTGTTGTCTTTCCGAGCTTGCAGGCTGAATGGATGGCCCCACTTGTATGGGATCCGCCTGTCTTGCAGCATACAGGTAAGTGGCCTCAAAGCACTCCGAGCTTCTAGCGTCAGGGGCGACAGGTCTTGAAATAGTGAGACCTGTGTGTCCATGAAGGTAATAGTCTGAATCCTAGCTGCTCGCATGATGGCCTCTTTCAGTTGAAAGGATAGGAGGCAACATATGATGTCTCTGGGGAGTCCGTCGGTTCTTGGAGGGCGGAGGGCTCTATGGGCCCTTTCAATGTGGTAGGTGTCAGGGGCTTCCTCCCCCAGTATTTGCGTGAAGAGCCATGTTAATATGGCTACAAGATCCTCACCCGCTTGTTCAGTTAGGCCCCTTACGCGGATATTATTACGGCGTCTGCGATTATCAAGATCTTCAACCTGTTTCCTCAGGTACAGAAGCACCGTGCCTTGCCTTGAAGTGGCGTTATCCGCCGCCTGGTAGTGTTGGGCTGCCTGTAAGCAATCTGCTTCGAGTTTTGTAACTCGCTGCTCCAGGGCGGTAAGATCTCTCCGCACTTCCTGGATCTCTTCTCGTATGGCTGAGCGCATTTCTTGCACCAGAGCTGCTTTATCAGCCTCAGTCATCATATTGGAAGCTATTGTAGCCAGCTCTGCCGAAATTTGTGTTAGCATGTCTGTGTGCATTGATCCTGCCAGAGATTCAGCTGTGCTGCCGGTGCCCGGTGAGTCCGGCGCCATATTGTCTGTTGGACGCGTGGTTCTTAGGCTGTTCGGGGTTGACAGGAACCCGTCCGTTGGACCCGCCGGTCGCCTCGGCGATGCCGACCCTGAGGGTACAGGGGTCATCAGGCGCTTAGTTTTCCCCATATTTGGCCGCAGGAGGGCTGTTGATAAGGGGCTTTGGGAGCCGGGGTTGCAGAGCCTCGTGTATGTGCGACCTACTCCATGTCCGGTCGTCCACGCCCCCCCCCCCCGATCATCTGTTTCTTATCACTTTTTATGCTAATGAATTTTGTAATTTCACATTGATAATTGTGTGTATACATTTTTTATCTTGTCACTGTGGTGTTAACGTAATTCTTTATGTCACTGCCCCATTACCTAATGTTTCAAAGTAAAGTCACAGGCACATGCACTGTACCCTAAATTTGTTTAAAAAATTATGTTTCTTCCTTTTCTGTTTCCATGCCCCTAAATAACAAATGAAAAATAAATAAAATGTATTTGACATTGTCAAGTGATGCAAGTAAATACACAATTAAACTGTAAATTAAATTATTTGTTGAACATTATTTCACAAAAATAACTCCACATAAACTAAAGGAACGTAAAAACCACAGAATAGTAATTTTTACATCAGTAAACAATTGAAATAAGCAAATGTAAATATAAATTCTATTATTTATAGGTTACATGGGCCTATGATTTACAAGAAAAAATTATTTTGTGTAAGTGAGTTGTTTTCAGCTATGGTTATGCTTTTTTCTACATTTAACAGTTGAATTTATTTTGGCATTTCCATCAAAACTTGCTGAAACTCAGATGAGTATTTCGTATTAGAAAAATGACTCCCTCTTGCACGGGTTATGCTTTGTACTTTTATAGAATAATAGATACATAATTCTGGCATATTTATTTGAAAAACTAATATAAAATGATAGTATATTCATTATTAGGAAATAAAATAAATCAACATATGTTTTTGTTTTTGATAATGCACTTCATACAGACATACACCTGTTACGATGATATTATTTAAATTGTGAGCACAGGTGTTTTCTACATGAAGTGTCATATTTAGAAAGATACATATCCAATGATTAATTTATACATGTTTTTGTTTTATATTTTATTATGTATACCTTTATGTAATATTTAATGAGAATTTTTTGCAGGTCAAATACTTGCAGCATGGTTGCTGCGTTATTTTCAATAACACTGTAACCTTCCAGAATGTATTGCATTCTCATGACTTCCCATGTACGCCATCTCAAATTGAAAGTTGCATTGCATGATAACATATGCTGGAAATTACATGGTTTACAGCAGCAGCATCCTTCCTTATCGTCATTGCTTTCCATTATAGCTTCTACCTCTCTTTGTTGACAGTATGTTCCTAGAAATAACAAGAATATATTACAAAAAGAACATTTTAATTCTTCAGAATCAATGTCAACATTTCATATTATGTGCCTCAGTATAGATATTTACTAATCAAACATGTTAACATTTACTCATTGTACTCATTAGCACCTCCTCTCCCAGCAGAAAGGACTGGAAAAAAAACTCTGAAATTTGTACAACTATATGCACCCCTCCAGCTTTAGTGGACCTCGGCTTTTTTTATTTTTTTTTATTTTATACTTGCCAGGCCAATATGTTTTTAGCCCAACTAAGGTTCAGCCTCTGATCCTGGAAGACCCAGCAAACAGCACATATGCAGGAGTTACTCCCTTTTAGTAACTGTGGGTGTGACCTAACTCTCTCTACGGGGATGAAAGTGGTCCACTGGATCCATGTGGCCTATGCCATGGTTAAGACTCTTTCACTGAAGACCCAGTAAATAGCACTTACTTGACGTCCTGCGGTAGTTTCTATATCCTGACTATATTACATAGTTACATAGTTACATAGTTACATAGCTGAAAAGAGGCTTGCGTCCATCAAGTTCAGCCTTCCTCACATATGCTTTTGCTGTTGATCCAAAAGAAGGCAAAACACCCAGTCTGAAGCGCTTCCAATTTTGCAACAAACTAGGAAAAAATTCCTTCTTGACCCCAAAATAGCAGTCAGATGTCTCCTTGGATCAAGCAGCTATTAGCCCACTAATTAGAAATTGTATCCCTGTATGTTATGTTTTTGTAAGTATTTATCCAATTGCAATTTAAACATCTGTATAGACTCTGACAAAACCACCTCTTCTGGCAATGAATTCCATATCCTTATTGCTCTTACTGTAAAAAAACCTTTTCTTTGCCTTAGATGAAATCTGCTTTCTTCAAGCCTAAATGTGTGACCTCGTGTCCTATGTATAGCCCTGTTTATGAATAGATTTCCAGATAATGGTTTGTACTGGCCCCGAATATATTTGTATAATGTTATCATATCCCCTATATATATATATAAGGCGCCGTTTTTCCAAACTGAAGAGATTTAAATTTTTTAACCTTTCTTCATAACTAAAATGCTCCATTCCTTTTATCAATTTTGTAGCTCGTCTCTGCACTTTTTCTAGTGCCATGATATCCTTCTTTAGAACAGGTGCCCAAAATTGCACAGCATATTCAAGGTGTGGTCTTACCAGCGATTTATAAAGAGGCAAAATTATATTTTCATCTCGAGAATTTATGCCCCTATTTATACATGACAAAACCTTACTGGCCTTAGCAACGGCAGATTGACATTGCATATTGCTACCTAATTTGTTGTCTATAACAATTCCCAAATCCTTCTCGTGTGTGGTTATCCCTAGTTCACTACCATTTAGGGTGTAAATTGCTTGTGCATTCTTAACCCCGAAGTGCATAACTTTGCATTTTTCTACGTTAAATTTCATCTGCCATTTTAGTGCCCAGTCCCCCAATCTATCCAAATCCCTCTGCAGCAAGGCAATATCCTGCTCACATTTTATTACTTTACAAAGTTTTGTGTCATCTGCAAACACTGATACATGGCTTTCAATGCCTATTTCAAGATCATTTATAAATATGTTAAATAGAAGCGGTCCCAAAACAGAACCCTGAGGGACACCACTTACCACTTTTGTCCAGCTTGAAAATTTACCATTTATGACAACTCGCTGTACTCTATCCTTAAGTCACTGTTCTACCCAAGAACAAGAATATTCATCTAGACCAATTGCTTTTAGTTTGAAGACTAACCTATTGTGAGGAACCGTATCAAATGCCTTGGCAAAATCCAAGTAGATCACATCCACTGCAACACCCTGATCTATATTTCTACTTACTTCTTCGTAGAATGCAATTAGGTTAGTTTGACATGACCTATGTTTCATAAAACCATGCTGATTATTGCTAATAACACAGTTCTTCCCAATGAATTCCTGAATATTATCCCTTAATAGCCGTTCAAATAATTTCCCAGTCACAGAAGTTAAGCTCACAGGTCTATAATTTCCAGGCAAGGATTTTGAACCCTTTTTAAATATAGGAACAACATCTGCCTTCCTCCAATCCTCCGGTACAATACCTGAAACAAAAGAATCTTGAAAAATTAAATACAGAGGTTCACTTATTTCCCCACTTAGCTCCTTAAGTACTCGTGGGTGGATACCGTCAGGCCCCGGAGCTTTATTTACATGAATTTTCTTTAATAGCTGTAGCACCTTGTCTCGAGTTATCCAATCACAAGTTATCTGCAAGTTTGTTGCAGCAATCATATGCATATCTCTTGCCATAGTATCCTCATTAATATATACGGAAGAAAAATAGTTATTTAAAATTTCTGCCTTTTCCTGGTCTTCATTGACTAACAGACCCATCTCTGTTTTCAGTGTACTTACATTTTCATTTTTTGTTTTTTTAGAATTAATGTACTTGAAAAAATGTTTGGGGTTGGTTTTGCATTCTTTGGCTATCAATTTCTCATTTTCTAGTTTATCCACTTTAATTGCCTTTTTGCAAGTATTATTGGCTTCCTTATATCTTATATAGGATGCATCTGATTGGTCCGATTTAAATGCTTTAAAAGCCATTTTCTTATTTTTAATCTCTTGTTTTACTTCTCCACTAAGCCACATTGGTTTTAATTTGTTTCTTTTATATTTATTACCCAATGGTACATACTGTGAAATGTACCTTTCTAATATTTGTTTGAATAGTTTCCATTTTTCCTCAGTGTTTTTATCACTAAGGCGTTTATGCCAGTCGATATGTTGTAGAGCTGCCCTAATCTTATTAAAATTGGCTTTTTTAAAATTATAAGTTTTAATATACCCCACCTGCTTTTGCTTTTTTGAGTTTATTTCAAAAGTTACCATATTGTGATCACTATTTCCCAAATGCTCCCCTACTTGAATGTTGGTTAAAAGATTAACATTGTTTGTTATAACGAGATCCAGACAAGCATCCTTTCTAGTTGGTCCTTGTACCAGTTGTGACATAAAGGCGTCATTTAACACATTAAAAAAACGGATTCCCCTAGCTGAAGTACTAGTCCCTCTATCCCAATTTATGTCCGGTTAATTAAAATCTCCAATAATTAATGTGTTCCCCCGATTTGCAGCTTCACCAATTTGCTCTAACAGCAGTTCTTCCTCATTAATATTTACATTTGGTGGTTTATAACATATCCCAACCAATAACGTATTTCCCTTTGTTTGCCCCAAGCAGATATCTACCCATAAAGCTTCCACATTTTCCTCGTCACACTCCACATGCCTAAGATTTGACTTGAACTCATGGCTGACATACAAACATACCCCACCACCCTTCTTGTTTTTCCTATCCCTCCTAAATAATGTGTACCCATTTAAGTTAACTGCCCAGTCATGTGTCTCATCCCACCATGTTTCTGTTATGCCTATTATATCGTATTGTTTAGTGTATGGTATTGCCTCTAGTTCCCCCATTTTGTTATATAGGCTCCTTGCATTAGTAAGCATACATTTAATATTACCATGAGTCATTTGTACTTTTTGTGTATCAATATTGCATACCTCCTCTGTTCTGAGCTTCCCCCTCCCCCATCTCCACCCCCATTGTTCTGAGCTAAGGCCCATCTCATTTCTATGCTATCTCCATTTTCTAGATTGCTTTGAGCCTCCCCCCCACTACTAGTTTAAAATCTCCTCCAACCTTCTAGCCATCCTATCCCCCAGCACAGCAGACCCTCTTCCGTTTAGGTGCAATCCATCACGACTATACAGGTTGTACCCAAGCGCAAAATCAGCCCAGTGCTCTAAAAACCCAAAGCCCTCTTTCCTGCACCAAGACTTCAGCCACGCATTGACCTCTCTAATCTCCCGCTGCCTTTCTGCCGTAGCGCGCGGCACAGGTAATATTTCAGAAAATATTACCTTGGAGGTCCTTTTCTTTAGTTTACTTCCTAGATCCCTGAACTCACTCTTTAGGACCTTCCATTTTCCTCTGAATTTGTCATTGGTACCAATATGAACCATGACAGCTGGGTCATCCCCAGCCCCTCCCAATAATCCCTCCATTCTGTCGGCAACATGCCGGATCCGAGCACCCGGGAGACAGCAAACTGTCCGGTTGAGTCGATCAGAGTGGCAGATTACCCTATCTACTCTCTTAATAATAGAGTCCCCTACCACCACAACCTGTCTAGACTTCCTTACCCTCTCAACCCCACCCGTACTAGAGGGGCTGTTCCCACGGCTGTTAGAAGGAACAGCTTCCTGCAGTACAGCTACTCCTGAGCTGATGCACCCAACATCTTCACTCAAACGGGCAAATCTGTTTGGCTGCACTAGATCAGGACTAGCTAAACCTTTCCTCTTCCCTCCCCCTCTGCTTCCTCGCCCCACTGTTACCCAGCTATGTGCCTGTTCTTCATCTGTCTCATCTCCTCCCAATCCACTACCTGCACCCACTAAACTCTGCTCAGTGAGCAGCAGACTCCTCTCAAGATTATCAATCTCTCTCAGTGTTGCAATTTGCATCTCCAGATCTCCAATCCGAGCTTCCAGAAAAGCCACTCGCTCACACCCACCACAGAGGAATGGACCCTGGACAGATTTATCCAGGCGTGCATACATGCAGCAGGATGTACACTGAGTAAAACTTGTAATCTTGCTAGCACTCATCCCCAGTTACCAAATAGCACAAGTGAGCAAAAACAATATTTACCCTCTTGACTTCAACTCCTGTTGTTTTAACTCCTACTTAAAAGAGACTACTTTAAATAGCCTACTTTCAAGCAACTCCAGTGAGTTACTATGGTAAAGTCTACCTGAATACCATAGTAGAGGCCAATACTCTAGGTAAGAGAAAATCTTCCTGGGTGATTACATGGTTACATAGTTACATAGCTGAAAAGAGACTTGTGTCCATCAAGTTCAGCCTTCCTCACATTTGTTTTTTGCTCAATTTTTGCTTAATTGAAGTACACACATCTGTATAACGTGTTTAAAAGCCTGACTCTAAGTCCATGCAGACACTTACTATCAAGGCATGTGGCATTTATCACTGTTGCCTGTGCATTTTAGCACAAAAGATGGCTTTGTTTAGAGAATGGAAGGTAAGATTGTTTTAGATTTGCTTGCTTATCTAAATCAGCATATGAAACCAAGATCGTCTCTCTGTATGAGCAGGTGTAAATTCAGATTCAGTACAAGTGACTGACATGTCTGTGTATTAGCTAAAAAGTCTAAAACTGGATATCTGATCTCAGGATGAAAATATAATTTTATCACATGACAGGAGGCTTCATATTTGCTTAACATAGAATGTGACGGCAGATAAGAACCATTCCGCCCATCTAGTCTGCCCAATTTTCTAAATACTTTCATTAGTCCCGGGCCTTATCTTATAGTTAGGATAGACTTATGCCTATTCCACACATCTTAAACTCCTTTACTGTATTAACCTCTACCACTTTAGCTTAGCTAGTTTTAAACCTTTGCCCCTCTAATTTAAGACTATGTCCTCTTGTTGTGGTAGTTTTTTTTTTCTTTTAAATATTGTCTCCTCCTTTACTGTGTTGATTCCCTTTATGTATTTAAATGTTTTTATCACATCCCCTCTATGTTGTCTTTCCTCCAAGCTATACATGTTAAGTTCCTTTTAAACCTTTCCTTGTAAGTTTTATCCTGCAATCCATGAACCAAAAACTTAAATCCCTCTTTACTATAACTCTCAGCAGCACTTTTACACAGAAATAAATCAACCAATCAGAAACAAACAGAAACAATAAGTCTCCCCTCCCCTTCTAACACTCACTCTTTCTTTGCTGCTCCTCAGCACAGGTATCACTGCCTCCTGTTCTTAAAGTGGGTTGCTGTGGTTTGTGATTTTCCTTTCTTTATTTATTTCCGCTTGTTCCTTTTTGGTACCTTTATTTTCCCTTTTCCTTTATAACTTTCCCTGTCCTTTCCCTGCTGGGTCTTTGAGGCTTAGTATATGTATTTGTCTTCTGTTGATTTTCTCCTGTTCAGGGGCCTTGGAAGGCTCTTTTGGCTGCCTTTCCCGGTTTCCATGAGCCCTGGGGCTGCAGAAAACATATCTGCTGGTCCCACAAGCAATCGCGAAGGCCATATTAATTAATTTATGAGTTCAGCTCTCTTTTGTCCCCCTCTCCAAACTGTGACCACCCTCTAACGTCCGATCCGCTCATAGACCAGAAGGGGAAACTTAAATGTGACTAGATATTGCAGCCCACTCACATAAGGGTTGAACCTGTCACAGGGATGTTTGTCCTACATCCTCTGTCCCACATGGTTGGTGACATTTTCCCCAATAAAGAGTTACTTTTTTCCTGCCCATATTACAGACACTGCTGGTGTCTCTATGGCGGGAACGCTGCCTGTCCGTGAATTGCCTTTTGGATATTTTGTGTGTTTTCCCCATCCCTTTGTATATTGTGCAAAGTCTTTTACTCCACAAGGTATACAAATTAGTGTATTTCAATTAAGCGCTTGAAATTCTAAAAGGTGTAGTAGCAGCTCATAAAAGTCGAGTAAAATGCGTATTGGCATTGGAACATAAGGACTTAGTGTTTATTTTTATACTTGTTTTATATTGGTTTTATTTATTTTACCATAATTTGGAAATACATTTGTATAACTAATTCAACACAGTTCCAGTCCAATATGATTCCCAGCTTCAGAAGGGATCCATTTGAGGTTTTGCCGACCCTGGATTAGGCAACAGGCATTCAATTCTAGAGCCAGGATTTATGGGCTCTGAATAAGGTAAACTTTAGAAATGTTTTAATCCAGTGTATATAAGAAGACACAATACCATTGGAGTTTGTTTTCCTTCTCTTTTTGCTTTATACATCCACAAACCGGAGATCCACTTGATGGATGGTAGTATGCTACCATAAAGGCATAACAGCGCTGATTACAGAGCCAGTAGTTACAGGCTTTGGTCAATGTGAGTGGATCTTATCATTTATAATCTCAAATTCCACATATTACCATCTGCACTATATATCTGTTGGTTTTTGTCTCCTTTTTCATATATTCGCTGCATACCAGTAATATATAAATGTACTAAGGGTAAATATAAAAGCACTAGCACTTTTTTGAGCGCTCCACTTTATCACTTTTTGTCACCTTTGTATATTGTGCCTGCTCCCTGTTCAGGAGTGCCTCCACGAAGGGAATTAATTTGCCTCCCGAATGGGGACCACCTTGATACCTCATTTAGAATGTTAGTTTATAACCTTCGGGCCTCACAACATAAGTGTCAAACCTGCAAACCACAAAGGTAAACAATTAACGAGTGCTTCCCTGGGTGGTCGCCTTTCGTAAAGGCAACGCCACTAGGGGGAGCATTCGTGGATTGTTTCCCACCTCATTCGTATACCGAACGAGGGCCTCCCCGGTGCCCCATTAGAATGTTCATGCCTATTAATCAGAGCTTCCCCACTCGCAACCTAGGTTTGAAACTGCAAGGTTCTTGCTCGGGTTCAGTGGTCCATAGATGAGGTCCACTTAAGGGGCAGAATAACCGAAGAGGAGAACACACAGGCACAACAGAAGATGTCTGCAAAGAGGGACACATTCTCCAACCTGCTCGGGTATATCTCACTGGTCACCCACAAGGTAGAGACTTCCAACCCGAATGCCAGAGGTGGCGCGGAAGATTATGCATCAGGAGATCCAAGAGATGCTCCAGCTTGGGGACATCGAACTGTCCAAAAGTCATTGGGCCTCAGCAGTAGTCCTGGTACCAAAGAGAGATGGAACCACGAGGTTCTGAGTAGACTACTGTAGGCTCAACGACAAGATGTATTAGATGCATACCCCCCCGCCCCCGTATAGATGAGATGCTGGATAAGATGGCTCATGGCCGGTACCTTACCACGATAGATCTGTGCAAGGGGTAGTGGCAGATTCCCCTCGCAGCAGATGCTGTTCCTAAGTCAACCTTCGTCACCCCAGTTGGTCTCTACCAATTTAGGGTAATGCCATTTGGGATGAAGAACGCCCCAGCTACTTTCCAGAGGATGGTGGACCGACTGTTGGATGGCCTCCAGGATTATGCCTGTGCATACGTGGATGACATCGCCATATACAGCGACACTTGGGAGGAGCATCTGGTCCATGTAGGAACTGTACTAGACAGGATTCAGGAGGCATAATTACCCTAAAGCCCAGCAAGTGCCACCTAGGGATGGTGGAGGTACAGTACCTAGGACAACCTCGGTAAATGCCCCTGCCTTGGCAGCTCCTAATCCAAACCTTTTCTCGTCCACACAAATGCCTCCATGTTTGAGTTAGGAGTGGTGCTGAGCAAGGTCGGGGACAATGGAACAGAACATCCTGTGGGTTACCTAAGCAGGAAGCTATTGCCCCGGGAGGTGAGCTACACTGCCACACTGAAAAGGAGTGCTGGGCGGTGGTGTGGGCCCTCAAGAAACTGCAGCCCTACCACTATTAACAGCAATTCACCTTGCTCATGGATTACAATCTATTACGGCTTAACCGGGTCTCTGGAGACAATTCCTGGCTGTTACGGTGGAGCTTGGCCCTACAGACCTACGACTTCATCATAGACCCAGTAAGCAAAACGGGAATGCCGACGGGTTGTCCAGACAGACAGCCTTAGATAAGTAATCCGTGAGAACACCCCCGGACAACCCCAAGTCGATCTGTTGGGATCAGACTGTGTATGCTGGCTTGCGGTTGAGGGGGAGCTGTGTGGTGGGACCGCTGCCTGTCCATGAATTGCCTTTCGGATATTATGTATGTTTTCCCCATCCCTTTGTATAATGTGCCCGCTCCCCGTTCGGGAGTGCCTTCATGAAGGGAATTTATTTGCCTCCCGAATGAGGACCAGCCTGATACCTCATTTAGAATGTTAGTTTAGAACCTTCACGCCTTGCAACATAAGTGTCAAATCCACAAACTGCAAAGGGAAACAATTAATGAGTGCTTCCCTGGGTGGCCGCCATTTTACAGGCGAATGCCACCAAGGGGAGCATTCTTGGATTGATTCCCACGTCATTCATTTCCTGAACAAGGGCCTCCCCAGTGTTTCATTAAAACGTTAATGCCAATTAATCAGTGTTCCCACTCGCAACCTAGGTGTGCAACCGCAAGGAAAGTAATGAGTGCTTCTCCGGGTGGCCACCATTTGTACAGACGAACGCCGACCAAGGGGAGCATTCATGCCCTGAAAAGAGACACTTCCCTTTCTGGGTTTCACACCAGGACCTCTCGAACAAAGACTAGTGCGCGAGGGCCCGAGGCGAGGGTCCCTGAGATTGGTGTGGGCACCTCTGGGACACTTGCGAGTTTGGCGGGCTCTCATGAGCCCAAGGGACAAAGAGACTAGCTATTTTCCCAGGGGCGGGCTTTGCAGTGCCTGGGAGACAAAGGAACAATCTTTTTTCCCGCGCCTGGTGGTTGATGTGGTGTCTACACAGGTCCGTATTCCGCAGCATGTCGGAGGCAAGCGGCCCGTTCATGGTGGATCTCTTTGTCTCTCGGACAAACCATCACATTCCGAGGTACTTCAGTTGGCTTCCGGATCTGGAGTGTGCAGAGGTTGGACAATTTCCTCCAAGATTGGTCTCCTCAAGGAGCCTATGCCTTTCTTCCATTCGCTATGATTTCCAGGGCTCTCTTACAGCTGAGACTCAGCGCTCTTCCTTGGTTCTACTGACTCCACTTTGGCGAGACGAGGCTTGGTGTCAGAACTTGGTGTCAGAAACGGCTTCTCGCTATTCCGACACTTCCGGGTTGATAGAACAACAACACGCCTCCCTTCTCTGACGCGGCTTCCTCATGCTACATAGGGGAACCGTGCCAGTTTCAAAGTGCTTGGTTGTTTTGAAGCTTCCTCGATCTTCTGACCGGCTACAAACAATTCTCTCGCTAAACTTCTCTACACGTGTACCGAACCTGGACTGTTAAACCACTGATCTCCATTCTCCTTCCCTTGACCTCGGACTACCTGTGATATTGTTCCTACTTCCTCTAGTCAGAGTACATTACTGGAAACCTTCCAAGGAAATGGCAAGTTATATAAATTGTATTGTATCATTCTTCTGGCATTTCAATACTATTGCAAATCTATTTCCTCGCCTCCTGAGTTCAACTAATGAAATATCTCATCTTTGATATTCCATCTATAAACTGGTCTACGCTTACCTAAACCATCTGCAGCAACCACTCTGCTTAATTGTTCCAACTTCCACCTTCAAATCGTATTTCTTAAAGCTACAGGAACTCTTCTCAACAATCCACCTTTAAATCAAAGTCCTTTATTAGGAATTGTTCTATTTAAATTCTAATTCTTATTCTGATCATCTTCTAAGGTTTGTCCTATTAACAATTTCTGCAATTGAGTTCCACTCTAAATCCATAGGTAGCATACCCCTTGGTTCCCCAAACTTCTGGAGCTGTCCTGTCATGATCCTCTTCTATTCCCGCCACCCCACAATCTCCTTTTGGCTGTATGAGGCAATCTGCATCATCTAGCAATGGACAGCCACCTCTTCTTGGTTGCCTGGACTCTTTCAGGGAAGCCTGGAATGTGAGCAACTTATCACAAACAACTAAGGACCTCCTCTGGGATTCCTGGACCCCAGGAACTAGAAGATGTTACTTGTCTGCTTGGACCACCTGGTGTTGTTGGTGCATGGAACGGGATACCAATCCCTTTAATGCCCCTGTTTCTGTCATTCTAAATTTATTTTCTCATTTGTTTGAGCATGGAAAATCCTATCGTTCTATTAATGTGGTCCACTCACCTAGCTCGGTGGCACACGTTCATCATGAGGGTTTCTCAGTTGGTCAAGATCCCTTGATGTGTAGGCTTCTCAGAGGCATCAAGCTATCTCACCCTCCAACACCTAAGTACCCAACTTTGGGACGTGAATTTGGTGCTTCGTTTTTTCATTGACTGGCCGGGTAACTGGGATCTCTCTGTCAACAATCGGCCAAATTTGCTCTCCTCCTGTGCCGTGTTTCGTTCCGTCTGGTTTCTAATGTGTGGGCGTTTAATGTCGAAGTTTTTTCGTTTTCCCCGAGGGTGTTATTTTCTCTGTATCCAGATGGACCAAGTTGGACTCGCCAGCTATCTTTTATCCATATTTCCATGATGCTCCTAAGTTATGCATAGTCTTGCTATGTCACATTCACTGCTCCCCTCCGCACTACCCTGTTGGGCCAACTCCACTACCTTGGCACGCTGGATCAGATGTCTGTTGTCCCTGGCAGATGTTTATTCCTGGGGCGCATTTAGTGAGAGGGTCTGCGGCTGTCACATACTGTTCTGTTCTGTGGAGATGTCTGGCCTTGGCTTCTGGTATACAGTACTGTGAAGAAATTACCCTTTTATTCGTTATTTCTTAATTTTCCCTTCGGTAGATGGAACTACCGATCAAAGACCACCCCCTGGCTCATTTAACTTCAAAGCCTGTGTCAATTAAACCCTCTACGTGTGCTGCCAGCGTTTCTACTACCGAACACCGCGTGGCTGAGAAAACCGCGGCCATCTTTTTTCAGACGAACAAAGGCAGCGGGACTTGGTCGTCGAGTGTCTGGAACTAAAATCGGACACTCGACTTCCCGAACACCGGTCTCAAACACACGAACGCTGGATCTATATGTACCGATTAGCTAGAAGAGCGCTATTTGGTAAGGTTGTGCATATGAATGAGGGGAACAATCGCTACTAGGAGCAAGGGGAATCCATTCGGTACTTTTATTCATTTTTCTCCCTTTACTGAATTGACCGGCAAAACCACCCAAACTTCAGGAACTATTTTGAGCAGCCCACCCACGGTGAACCGGTCATAGAGGACTTCAATAGTTTTTGAGAACCCCTGAACCGATCTGGGTGAAATTTGAATATGTTGGTCACCCAGATCGGGGCTATCAGGGGACATATTTGTGGGGATACCTCATGTATAAAGGGGTGTTCCAGATATTGGGGAAAATAGTGATTTTTCTGCCTGGAGATAATCAAGTTATTACTTTATCAGACTTGATTATCTCCATGGCTAGGGGAGGGAATTATGTTTGTGATGGGTGTGTTTTATGCTTTTACTGTATGTGATTGGTTATATTTTGTCCCTCCCTGTGGGATGTCCCCTTGCATGGGGACTTGCATAAAAGTCGGTGTGTGGTAATTAAAGACCGTTCATTTTGAACCCTTCTTCTTGACTTCGGCTGATGTTTGGGGATTCGTATGCTTTACTAAGGGAATTATCTTGTAAAGCTATTTGTATTTCATATGGATTTAGTCTATTTCAACTACCGAACGGAGAGCTAAATACACTAGGCTCTGGCGGTTCGGGAGGAAACTACCGAAGGAGGTTTAAATACACTTGATTTCCTTACATAGAAACATAGAATGTCACGGCAGATAAGAACCATTCGGCCCATCTAGTCTGCCCAATTTTCTAAATACTTTCATTAGTCTCTGGCCTTATCTTATAGTTAGGATATGCCTATCCCACGCATGCTTAAACTCCTTTACTGTGTTAACCTCTACCACTTCAGCTGGAAGGCTATTCCATGCATCCACTACCCTCTCAGTAAAGTAATACTTCCTGATATTATTTTTTAACCTTTGTCCCTCTAATTTAAAACTATGTCCTCTTGTTGTGGTAGTTTTTCTTCTTTTAAATATAGTCTCCTCCTTTACTGTGTTGATTCCCTTTATGTATTTAAAAGTACTCTTTTTACAATTCTTGTTTTGTTTTTCTTGGTTTTTCTGGTTTTCAATTCTATGTCTGGTTTTCTTTATGCTGGGTTTTCTGGGTTCTTTCCTTTATTCTGTTCCTGGAATTCCCAGTCTCTTGGATTCTGATAGTCCATTTCCACGCGGAGACTCCCATCATCATCAGGCACTCCGGGGTCCCGGTCTCCGTAACGCCACTCATGACAGCGGCATCCGGAGCCCTGATTGCAGGAGCTTCACTACAGGATATTCTACGTTCTGCGGATTGGTCTCGAGAATGCACACTCCGTCAGTTTTATTTACGTTCTTTCACACATGCATAGTTTGCTTTGCTGACTGAGCATAAAAACAGCAAATATAAAGCCTCCTGTCATGTGATAGAATTGTAGATTATGTAGATTATGATAGCTTAAGTGTACCTACAGGGAGTGCAGAATTATTAGGCAAATGAGTATTTTGACCACATCATCCTCTTTATGCATGTTGTCTTACTCCAAGCTGTATAGGCTTGAAAGCCTACTACCAATTAAGCATATTAGGTGATGTGCATCTCTGTAATGAGAAGGGGTGTGGTCTAATGGCATCAACACCCTATATCAGGTGTGCATAATTATTAGGCAACTTCCTTTCCTTTGGCAAAATGGGTCAAAAGAAGGACTTGACAGGCTCAGAAAAGTCAAAAATAGTGAGATATCTTGCAGAGGGATGCAGCACTCTTAAAATTGCAAAGCTTCTGAAGCGTGATCATCGAACAATCAAGCGTTTCATTCAAAATAGTCAACAGGGTCGCAAGAAGCGTGTGGAGAAACCAAGGCGCAAAATAACTGCCCATGAACTGAGAAAAGTCAAGCGTGCAGCTGCCAAGATGCCACTTGCCACCAGTTTGGCCATATTTCAGAGCTGCAACATCACTGGAGTGCCCAAAAGCACAAGGTGTGCAATACTCAGAGACATGGCCAAGGTAAGAAAGGCTGAAAGACGACCACCACTGAACAAGACACACAAGCTGAAACGTCAAGACTGGGCCAAGAAATATCTCAAGACTGATTTTTCTAAGGTTTTATGGACTGATGAAATGAGAGTGAGTCTTGATGGGCCAGATGGATGGATTGGTAAAGGGTAGAGAGCTCCAGTCCGGCTCAGACGCCAGCAAGGTGGAGGTGGAGTACTGGTTTGGGCTGGTATCATCAAAGATGAGCTTGTGGGGCCTTTTTGGGTTGAGGATGGAGTCAAGCTCAACTCCCAGTCCTACTGCCAGTTTCTGGAAGACACCTTCTTCAAGCAGTGGTACAGGAAGAAGTCTGCATCCTTCAAGAAAAACATGATTTTCATGCAGGACAATGCTCCATCACACGCGTCCAAGTACTCCACAGCGTGGCTGGCAAGAAAATCTAATGACATGGCCTCCTTGTTCACCTGACCTGTGGTCCATCATCAAATGTGAGATTTACAAGGAGGGAAAACAGTACACCTCTCTGAACAGTGTCTGGGAGGCTGTGGTTGCTGCTGCACGCAATGTTGATGGTGAACAGATCAAAACACTGACAGAATCCATGGATGGCAGGCTTTTGAGTGTCCTTGCAAAGAAAGGTGGCTATATTGGTCACTGATTTGTTTTTATGTTTTTGAATGTCAGAAATGTATATTTGTAAATGTTGAGATGTTATATTGGTTTCACTGGTAAAAATAAATAATTGAAATGGGTATATATTTGTTTTTTGTTATGTTGCCTAATAATTATGCACAGTAATAGTCACCTGCACACACAGATATCCCCCTAAAATAGCTATAACTAAAACCAAACTAAAAACTACTTCCAAAAATATTCAGCTTTGATATTAATTTCAGTTTTTATTTTTTATTTTTTTGGGTTCATTGAGAACATGGTTGTTGTTCAATAATAAAATTAATCCTTTATAAAATACAGGAGAGCGCACCTTTTAAAAAGTAAATATAAACAAGATACAAATAGTAAATAATAAAAATTGTTGTAGTGTAAAAATTAGCAGCTAGACATAAAGCAAAACTCCTTAATGATCATGCCCTAGTATATGAAAATAAAAAATGTCAGCGCTATATATGGTAGCCTATACAGTGAGGCAACCCATAAAAATTTGCAAAAAAAAAATCAAACAAAACTCTGTGAGTTTAGTAATAAATAGATATAAACACTTTAATCCCACAGTAGTTTAGATTTATGCACAAAAAATATATAGTAAAAACTTGCTTAAGAGTCCATATAGTCTTATAAGAGAGTCTTGAAGGGGTTAATCCTGTGTTGAAATGGGAGATACACTGTAGCTTTTACCTTCAAGAGATACAAAAGAAAACTTTCATAGTGTAAAACCGTTTTAATAAATCACAAGATACCCTTCCCCCCAAATAGGAACCCTTACTTGAGCAAGTTGTGATATTTGTTTCCAAGATATCACGAAATACACATTTGTAAAATCAGAGGCTGTATAGCCGTTTACCGTCTGAATTGTTAAGCAATGACAGGATCCTGTTTATCCTCTACATTGAATATGTTTAAGACTATTAGTCGATCAGCAGTTGATTATTAGCTGATCAAAAGATAATGTATTTAAAGATGCTGTTCTTATCCGATACACTATCTTGAAAAAGCCCGGCGTAGAGGGCGAAACGTGTTGAAGTGACATCGGGTGCAGAGGTCTGATGCTCATAGCCGGCTTACAATCGTCCACACACTGATGCTCCCATGCTGCAGGAGAGAACCCACCGTATCAGCGCTGAGATCGGGCGGGAATTTTGAAACTGCTGAGAGCAGCGGACGGTAAACGGCTACACAGCCTCTGATTTTACAAATGTGTATTTCGTGATATCTTGGAGACAAATATCACAACTTGCTCAAGTAAGGGTTCCTATTTGGGGGGAAGGGTATCTTGTGATTTATTAAAACGGTTTTACACTATGAAAGTTTTCTTTTGTATCTCTTGAAGGTAAAAGCTACAGTGTATCTCCCATTTCAACACAGGATTAACCCCTTCAAGACTCTCTTATAAGACTATATGGACTCTTAAGCAAGTTTTTACTATATATTTTTTGTGCATAAATCTAAACTACTGTGGGATTTAAGTGTTTATATCTATTTATTACTAAACTCACAGAGTTTTGTTTGATTTTTTTTTGCACATTTTTATAGGTTGCCTCACTGTATAGGCTACCATATATAGCGCTGACATTTTTTATTTTCAATAAAATTAATCCTCAAAAATACAACTTGCCTAATAATTCTGCACTCCCTGTATAATCTGAATTGTATTAATGACAGGAGGGGAATATTTCCCTCCTTTTTTTAGCGCAGTATGTATCCTAGAAAGCTGAGGTGGGGATTTGTTACTGTATGCTCTCACCATTCATTGTTGTTTGCTAATTTTTCTTACATAATTTTCTATTGATTTGAAATGGGGTTTTTCAGAGTACATTTCCTCAATTTATCAGTTGTTTCAATTCAGTTGTTTCTTATTTCAGTTTAACCCCTTAAGGACCAAACTTCTGGAATAAAAGGGAATCATGACGTGTCACACACGTCGTGTGTCCTTAAGGGGTTAAAGTCTGCCTATGGTGCCAATTTTGATGGACACCTACTTTTGAAGGGGATCGCCTTGATTCTGTGCTGTCCTGTTTTTTATTCCTGCCATTTTCCAAGTTCTTCATTGTTCCTGTTACCTCTTTTGGTCACAGCTTGAAAGAAGAAGTGTTAGAAGGGGAAACTTATTGTTTCTGTTTGTTTCTGATTGGTTGATTTATCTCCATGTAAGTGCTGCTGAGAGTTGTAGTAAAGAGAGACTTAAGCAAATACCCACCTCCTGTCATTAATAAAATTTAAGATTATAGGTACACAAACTAGCATAATCTACAATTTTTCCTCTTATAAATCAATGGTAAGACCACATCTTAAATATGCTGAGCAATTTTGGGCATCTGTTCTGAAGAAGTATATTATGCAGGGCTCAAGTCCAGAAGGAATGCATAGGAACATTGTTCCTGTTGGGGGAAAAGTAGGTAGTCACAAACATCTCCCTCACTGGCTTAGTAAACATTAATGTTAAGCGGGGGTCGGGTGACCATAATGCAGAGGGAGAGCATAGCCTGAAAGTCTATGCCTGTAGCACCTACTATAATATCTATTGCAAGTTCTGGCACCTATAGTGTCAGAGTACTGCTATGGTAAACTGCAGCAATGCTCTGACATTGAGTGTAAGTGCCAGGGATCCAAGAGGAATCTCTCTCATCTCGTGACCTGCCCGGTACTCAGTGAATAAGCCGCATGCTGGACAACCAGGGAACTGAATGCCACCCTTCCCTTTAAGGTAAGAACAGGGAGGTGGGAATACTTATAATAAAAATATTATAGCCCCTCCCTATCCCACTCTCTACACTCACACAGTGCACTCCCCCACACACAGTGTAACAGAGCTCCCTGTACCCCGACTGGGTACCTTCGCCAAAGGACCACTTCCTAGCTGGAACAGGGGACTCCCCTCTGCTTAGGAGATAATTGAGTTATTTACTGTATCAACTCAATTATCTCCAAATGAAAAAGACAACTTTTTACCCATTTTTGAAAACACCCCAAAAACATATGGGAACCTCATAAAAACATATATCCCCTTATAGCCCCGATCTGGGATGCAAAAATCACTCAGATCGGTTCAGGGGTTCAGGAATTTCCTGGAAGTCATAGTTTTGACCGTCCGCAAGCATGGCCCCATGCCCAAAACAGTTCCAGGGGGAATCAGTGCTAACAGTCGGTCAAGTTCGGTAGTCTTTTACAGGTTTCCCTGCAGGGCCCATAGTCTGTGTGCAGGAGGCTGGCAAGCAGGCCCCCGTAGGAGCTCGTGCAAACTCACGTGGTGAGTTATATATAATTATATTATATATATTTATATATAGAAAAAAAAATTGAGGTTGGAATTTTGGTTTAGTTTCCACATTTTTTCCCCCAGGACTTGACCCCTGATATTATGGCACAGATGATTTTGCAGGGATACAAATTTTATTATGTGTTGTAACAGGTTCTTGATGCAAAAAGTGATCAACAAGCACAACATTAAAAACTGACAGGTGAAGTGAGTAACATCGATTATATTATTAGAATGGCACCAGTCAGTAGGTGGGATATATCAATTCTTTGATTTCATGCGTTAGAAGCAGGGGAAATGAGCAAAAAAATCTGATGAATAGATGACATCTCCAAAACGGCAAGTTCAGAACATCCCCAAAATGGCAAGTCTTGTGGTGTGATCTTGGTATGCAGTAGTTAGTACCTACCAAAAGTGATGCAAGGAAGGAAAACCAGTTAACGTGTGTCAGGGTCATGGGCATCCCAGGCTCATTGATGCATTTGGGGGGCAAAAGGCCAACCTCACAGAAAAATTACTGTAGCTCAAATTGCTGAAAAACAGTGCTGGCCATGAAAAAAAGTGTAAGAACAAACGGTGCATCTCAGTCTGGTACATATGGAGGTGTGTAGCCATGAACCAAAAGATTACCCATGATGACCCTTGTCCATTGATGAAAGCACATTTAATTGGGACGTGAGATTGAGAACTGGACCAGAGGGCAATGGAGGAAGGTTAATTAACAACAACAAAAAATACATTTAAAAAAAAAACGTATTTGTTAGGTGCTAAAAAAGAAAAATAATTATTAAATTACTAGTAAGTAGTCAATTATTACTGTGAGCTGCTACCACACTGATATGTTTAATCCCTAAAAACACACAAAACCAACAAAAACATGCAGTGGGCTATATTCTTTTACAAACAATCTGTGCAATAAAATGTGGCTAATATGATAACATTGCAACTACACTTATGGTAGTACTATATTAATATGTATATCTTTAAATTATAAAATAAAAATAATACTACAAAAATAGTGTAGTATTATAAGTACTATATAAACTAGCTTAAGTTGTTTAAGCCTCTCCCATCAGATTAATCAAATCTTTCTCACCACTTTGTTTCTTCCTATAATGGTGTCTCAGAAGAAGAGGAATTATTAGGGATGTGCATGGGTAAAAATATCTGGTTCGGTATTTCGGTTCGGCACTTTGGCTATTCGGGACTTCAGCAATACTACCCCTAACCACCACAACCACTTACACATCTAGGGTTAGGTATTGATTGCTCTCATTATTCATGTAATTTTCCCTCCCTCTATTGTTTTGCCAGTTTTCAGAAATCCGAAGCACTTTTGCACTGCCGGAATTAGGTTCGGCACTTCTGAAATTTGGCAATTCGGACATTCAGAAACATCCGAATTGTGTCCAAATTTACATTTTGAACGAAATGAATTGCTCATGTCTTGAAGACAGTGTAATATTGGACGTACAAGGATTCAAATGTTAGGTTTATATTGTACTCACAAAGGTAGAGCCTTTTCAAAGTGCTTAATAGGATGACCAAATGTTAAAATATAAATTACACTTTATTTGAGACATCTATTAAAAACAAATATAAAATCATTAAAAAATGTGTTTGGCTTATCCAGCTTCTTCAGTCTGGTAGTAGTAATCCTTGTACATCATCATTCATTTATAACTCTTTTGATTGCTAAAGGCTGTGGTTGTGTATGTTCCACTGCCACTAGCTTTGGAAATACGTTGCGTTCCTAGCCCCTATTTTGCTAGTGATCCAAGACTTAACATCATATCCTGCATGTGTTCCATTGCCTCCTATTGTGCGTTCCATAATCTGGATGCGGCATATTATTCATGTATTCCATAGCATGCGCTTCAATCACTGATTCTCAAGCATACTCATTTCCTTGTTATTATTGCTTATGATCAGTTGAACCTAATCAAACTTAATACATTATTAATGAAATGCGTAATTTATATATGTACAAGCTTAATTAATATAGTTAATTAAGATCAATATCATCCATCAATTCTATATCTATAAGTTATATACATAAGTTCTGTAAATCTATGTTCCTAGAGATTCTATCAACAGAATACATTAAATACAATTCTTTAAACTATATTGCTCTATTTTCATTAAAAAAAAAGTTAAACATTAATCCATACTATACAGAAAAATATCCTGTGCTCAGAATTCCACTAACCTGTTGCAGTTTTTTTTAGAAACTGCAATGATTACATTGCAAGACTAAGACTTCATCTAGTGGCTGTCCAATTATACGTTTTGTTTTGAAAGATGTGATATTCATATTAGTGTTGTTATAATTTTATTTGTTATATTGTGCACATTTTATTGAACAGATTGATTGTAAAGGAATATAATGCTCAACTGAATATTTTTTGGGTAATGGAGAAGGTTGCCTGGTTTGAAGAATCACATTTTCTTTCAGATCAGGTGAATGGCAGGGTCCCTTAGAATTTATTTTCCCTTCCCTCCCTGTCCCTTAGTTTTGCCTCCCCTCCCTGGTGTGCGCTTTTGTAGCGTGGTCAAGTGGAGTGGATCACAGTACAGGAGCTTCAGTTTCTTGTAACCAGCTGGACCGACAGGAAGTGCTCTCACAGTGAGCTAATCCTTTCAGTCAGGCTGGGTACAGGAAACAAAAGCTCCTGTAGAGCGGTCCGCTCCGCTCGACCACGCTACACTAAGTGACAGGTAGAAGGGAGTGCTGTGCCGCCTTATGGACGCGCCGGCCCTGAAGACGATACTATCTATATATGTTTTTCTCTTCTTACCTCTAAATTCAAGTCCTCTAATTTGGAAAGTAACACGCCCATTTCCAACTTCAATCAGGTGAACAAATGCACTTAAATATTCAGATGCTAATATGAAGCAATCACCAGAAATATAATTTCCCCATCGTCCTAGAGTTAAGTCTCCACTCAAAGACTGTTGAAGGGATCTTGTAAGATGTTCATAAAAGATTGAATTCATGTTGTTTACACTGTCAGTCCCTAAAAAGAAAAATCAATTAGTAATGAGCTAAATAAAGGTGTACCCTAAGCACCATAACAACACCTCATTTTAATGCTATAGTGCGATGATTCTATATGCATCGAATTTAACAAAAAAAGGGATCCTTGGAATGACACCTCCAAACTATAACAATAATGAGCTCTAGGACTTACGGTACTTGCTTCTGTCTCTTTAACATTGTTACAGTGTCACATTTGTTGTTTCCCCCTCACCCTAATTCCTCATTTCCTGGGAAAAGAAGGTGACAACTAATTAAGCATGTAAGGGTTTTAGGACATGTGTGGGTAGCTGTCTATGTTATGTGAATATACCAGAGTGTGCACACATATACAGTAGAATAGGATAGGCTCAACACTTGAACATCACAATGAAATATGGTATAACAAAAAAAGGCTATAAGTGGAGCTCTAAAATACCTGGACAGATTAATAAGCTGGTAATAATGTTTTACAGAAATCCGTGGACAATATATAACACATTCATAGTGCAGATGGTATATACACACAAAAATGAATATAGGTATGATAATTCACAACTCACAAGCAAAGAGCCAAATGGTCACCTGGCTCTAGTGTGTACCACTTTGGGATCTTTCAGGGGAGATCCACCGCCCTCTCTTATTTCCTTCTGGTCTCCTCCACATCCCTGGTTAGTTAAACACAACCCAGTACTTGATTGGGGTTGTACTTGATTGGGGTTGTTTATTCATACTCTCCTGGGGGGAATCCTGTCAACAAAACTTCATGGCCCATGTACGTCCCGTTTGTTTACTCAACGTGCCCACGGCTAAACCACTTTCTGTTTCTGTCCCTTCTGTGTATGCTGACCTTGCATTGGTTTTCGAAAACAGGGAGGCAGATAAGCTACCCCCACACCGTGAGTATGACTGTGCCATAAACCTATTACCGGGTACTATGCCTCCTAGGGTCTACCCTCTTTCTGAGAAAGAAAACCAGGTCATGGAGGAGTACATACGGGAAGCCTTAAGTAAAGGTTTTATTAGAAGGTCCTCCTCTCCTGCTGGTGCTGGTTTATTTTTTGTGGCTAAGAAGGAGGGCGATTTGAGACCGTGTATAAACTACAGAGCTCTAAACAATATAACGATTAAAAATGCCTATCCGATCCCTCTCATTACTGAGTTGTTTGATCGTGTCAAAGGTTCTAAATACTTTACAAAACTAGACCTCATGGGGGGCTTATAACCTTGTTCGTATCAAGGAGAACGATGAATGGAAAACAGCGTTCAATACACGTAGTGGGCATTACGAGTATCTAGTCATGCCTTTTGGATTGTGTAATGCTCCTGTCGTATTTCAGGATCTCATAAACAATGTCCTTAGAGATCTACTGCATGTCTTTGCCGTAGTCTACCTTGATGACATGCTTGTATATTCTCCGGATTTGAAGAAACATCATACTCATGTTAGGATGGTGCTTAAGAGGTTGTTGCAGAACGGTCTTTATTGTAAATTAGAAAAATGCTTATTCGACCAAACTTCTGTACAATTCCTGGGTTATGTTATTTCTGAACAAGGATTCAGCATGGATCCTTCTAAATTGGAAGCTATACTGTCCTGGCCCCTTCCCCAAGGACTTAAGGCAATACAGCGATTTATAGGGTTTGCCAATTATTATAAAAAGTTTATTAAAAACTTCATCCATTATTTCCCCTATCACTAAACTAACTAAAAAAGGTTTACACCCCAGCCTTCAAGACTCTAAAAAAGGCATTTGCCACGGCCCCTGTGTTACACCATCCTGATCCTTCCCTTCCCTTTGTACTGGAAGTAGACGCCTCTGAATCAGGTATAGGAGCAGTGATGTCACAAAGACAATCGTATGACGAACCCCTCCTTCCCTGTGGTTACTTTTCTAAACGTTTGTCAGAGTCTGAAAAGAATTACAACGTCGGGAACAGGGAATTATTAGCTATTGTGATGGCATTTAAAGAATGGAGGTACTTGTTAGAAGGAGCTAGACATAAAATTCTGGTTATAACCGATCATAAAAATCTATCCTATATCGCAGACGCTAAAAGGTTATCCTCTCGACAAGCTAGATGGTCTTTATTTCTCTCACGTTTTCAGTATATAATCACATACAGGCCTGGATATCAAAATGTTAAGGCTGATGCTATCTCCCGCCAGTACGAACCTGTAGATTCTATTACTTCCACTCCTGAGCCCATTGTACCCACATCTAATATAATAGCTACTACTTGTTTGGTTATTTCGTTTCTTTTTCTTGATGGTATCAAGTCATACCAATCCCAAGCACCCCCTGAGACTCCGATTGGTAAGCTATACGTGAAAGTAAAAGACAGAAAGAAGTTATTAACTTTATTTCACACAGCCAAAACGGCTGGTCATCCAGGGGTTACTAAGACTTACAAGGGTCTCCTCCAACAGTTTTGGTGGTCCTCACTCAAAAAAGACGTGGTAGATTATGTGCAGGCTTGCCGTGTCTGCACACAGTGTAAGTCCCCTAATGTTAAACCCCTGGGACTCCTTATGCCCTTATCTGTACCCAAGAAACCGTGGACACACTTATCCATGGACTTTATTGTGGATCTTCCTTCATCTGATGGACAGACAGTAATTTTGACTGTAACGGATAGATTCTCCAAAATGGCGCACTTCATTCCGCTTAAGAAGCTACCTTCTGCGGTTCAGTTGGCTCAGGTGTTTGCCAAATAGGTGTTCCGCTTGCATGGTATACCACAAGACATTGTATCTGACAGGGGCCCTCGGTTTGTCTCTCGGTTTTGGAGGGGCTTTTGTGCTGAGATGGGGGTCTCCTTATCGTTTACTTCCTCCTATCATCCGCAATCTAATAGAGCTGCCGAACGAGCAAATCAGTCTGTAGAGTTGTATTTACGCTGTTTCACGAATGCACACCAGGACAACTGGTCCCATCTCCTTCCCTGGGCTGAATTTGCCAGGAACGCTGTGTCTCATTCTTCTACTGGCGTAAGTCCTTTTATGGTGGCTTATGGGTTCCAACCCGCTGTCCTTCCCGGTCTGTTCTCCGACAAGGGAATGCCTGCTTTGGACGAGCACCTCGCCTCCTTACCGAAGATGTGGGATCAGGTCCATACTGCTGCTCAAAAGAGATTTGCTGATCGTCGTAGGTGTGCAGCTCCTTCTTATGCTCCGGGTGATAGGGTTTGGTTGTCCTCTAAGAATCTCCACCTTAGGGTTCCCTCGATGAAGTTCGCGCCCAGGTTCCTTGGTCCTTATAAGGTGTTACGTAGGGTGAATCCTGTGTCCTACTCCCTGGCCTTGCCTCCTTCCATGCGTATACCCAACACCTTTCACACCTCCCTTTTGAAGCCCTTGCTCTGTAATTGGTTCTCTGGGTCTCTCAGGCGTTCCGATGCCCTCCGCACGGTCTCTAGTGACGTATATGAGGTGGCTGCTCTCCTTGATTCTCGTTTCTCTCGAGGTCGGTTGCAGTACCTGGTTGATTGGAAGGTCCTGAGGAGCGGTCCTGAGGAGCGGTCGTGGGTTTCTGTCTGACGTGGACGCACCCTCTTTGATCCGCTCCTTTCATGCGCGGTTTCCTTTGAAGCCTTCGGCTTCCTGCCCTCTGGGCGGTCCGAGGGGGGGGGTTATGTCAGGGCTCCGCGGGCAGCGGTGAGGGGAGGCTGCAATCCACTCGCAGCACTCACCCTCGGTCCTTCGCTGCCCGCGGTCCCCCCTCCTCTTACCGGTCGGCGAGCGGCGTCTTCTCTCCTTGACACGCCGCTCGCGTCCTCTTCTCCTCCTCCCAGCAGCAGCATGTATAGCGCTGCACGCTGGGAGCCAGCACTGATATCAGTACGCCGGGGTCGCTCACGTGACCCGGCGTTAAAGCGACAGTGCAACAATCACAGTGGGGGGTATAGATATCCCCCATGTGTGTTTGTTAATTCTGATTGGAAGTTATCCAATCAGAATTAAGGCAAGGATATATATACTTACCTTTCCTGTCTCTCAGTGCCCTGTTGTGGTCTTTGCTTTATAGAATTGATTCTGAACGTGTGCTTTCTGGTTATGTACTCTCTGGCTTGTTATACTGACTTTGTGACTTTCTCCTACCCTGTGACCTCGGCTTGTTTCTCGTTATTCTGTTTTCTGGTTCCCCTTACTCGGCTTGTCTCCTGACTATTCTGTGTGTGCTTAGCCCGGCCACTCTAAGGACCGGTACTGCACACTTTCTGTGTGTGTGTCTGTGTGTTTGTTAGCGTGTTGGGTTCCCCGAATCGTGACACCAAGTGATCCTATGTAGGGGGGGCAGTTCTGCTTTGTGTCAGTGTGTATTTTCAAAATTTCATCCATATACACTCTTTCAGAAATAGGTTTGAAATATTACAGTAAATTAAATAATTATACATAATTTTAATAAAACCATATTTCATACAATTAAACATTAACTACAGTCATAAAGAAAAACAGAAATGTCATACATTATCCTTTTACTTACATTCCCACATAAAGCTACTACCTAAGAGTGGTTATCAATAGAGGGCGGGAGAGGGGTTTTGAGTTTTACAACTTAGATATCTATTCCAAGGGGCCCAAATTTCATCATATTTCTCTCTGGATATCTTGTTTATTGCTATCCCTGCTACCATCCTGCATTGATAATCCACTTGTATACAAATATCTTGCCAGATTAACGGACCCATATTTCTCCAATTTCTAGCCATAACTATTTTAATTGCCATAAAAATGTGAATCATAAGGATTTTTAATTTTATATTAACTTTTGGCAAGTCTAAGTTAAACAGGAACAGTTTGAACCTTCAAAATAAAATCAGATAAAGTTATTTTCATAGGTTTCAACTCCTCACAGTCCCACCAAATGTGGGAGAATGAGCCTAGCTCTCTGCCGCATCTCCAACAATCTGGTAGAAGTGTGGGTTGAAATCTATGAAGGCGAGTAGGCACGAGGTACCAACGATATACAAGTTTAAAGTACACTTCCCGTATATTCACCCCATGTATATATCTTTTTACTGATTGTAAACCCAAAATCCAATCGTCAATCGGGGATGAAAAATTTAGTTCTTGTTCTCATTTATTCATTGCTAACGCTTTATCTATTTGCCTTTGTATTCTTATAAATTGGTTAAATCTGGATTCAATTGGTTTTTTTTGTAATGGGATGCTATAAACTGGTCAATTGGAGAGGTTTCCGAAAAAGTTTTTCCCATAGTAAAAGATTGTATTCTTAAATAATTAAATATTTCCTTCGAGGGGAGGTTATATTTAAACTGTAACATTGGAAATGACAATATTTTGCTATCGTTTAAAAGTTCCGCAATTTTTACAATTCCACACTTTTCCCATTCCTGAATATTTATGTCTTTTATATAGAGTTTTAAACATGTTAATGGGGCATGTCTTGATATATAATTAGTTCCGTATTTTTTCTTTAAGTATTTTACTATATAGATCATTGTGTTATTCATCGGATTGCTAGACCTGTTTTTTACAAATTCACCGTCACACCACAAGAGATTTTTTCTTTTTTCAGTTTATTAGCATACCTGGGTACAAGCCCTCGATGGGGCTGGCACCACCACCTGACCACATTTCCTCGTTTCTTCCACTCATACCGCTTTTTCCATCTTTGAAGGGGTTTGGCGAAACAAGGAAATAGTCCTCTACTCGTAACAGGGATTAAACTGATAAGAATAGTACTACTTAACACACCTTATAATAAGGCAGAGAGAGGAGTCTGAAGAAGAGGAGTCAGAGGAGGAAGGTAGCTTTGAGGAGGTGGAAGACCAAACACAGCAGGCGCCCCAGGGGGCTTGTTGTCACCTTTCGGGGACCCTTGGTGTTGTACATGCTGAATGGAGGAAGAGACCTTCAATGACATCAGTGAGGACAAGGAACGGACATGGTTAGCTTGGTATCCAACCTTGTGCAAATGGGGAGTTTGCGTTTGTGCAAATGGACTGTTTGCGGTTGTTTGCGGTGCGTTAAACGGGGAGTTTGATCTGTCACTGTGAAGCGGGCGTAACCCGTACACTACCTGATCGATACAACATCATACAGTAGGTCCCCCCCTCATTATTTTTATGGCCCCCACCCACCGCTCACCGGTGCGGGCGGGGGCGGGCGGGAAGACAGTAGGTCCCCCTCCCCTTATCCTTATTTACTGAATATCCCCCTGTATAACAATGTATGGCATTTAGTGAATATTCCCTATTCTGCTCTGTGTCAGTGTGTATCAGGGTCTCGGAGGACAGGTGTCAACCCATATCTGCCAAGTGACCCTATGTAGGGGGAACAGTCCCTATTCTGCTCTGTGTCAGTGTGTATCAGGGTCCCTGAGGACAGGTGTCAATCCAAATCTGCCAAGTGACCCCATGTAGGGGGAACAGTCCCTATTCTGCTCTTTGTCAGTGTGTATCAGGGTCCCTGAGGACAGGTATCAATCCATATCTGCCAAGTGACCCTATGTAGGGGGAACAGTCCCTATTCTGCTCTGTGTCAGTGTGTATCAGGGATCCTTAGGATAGGTGTCAATCCATATCCTGTAAGCCTGTGTACTTATGCACAAAGCGTTGTACGATCACATTACACACATGTGCCATGCACGGCACATGTCAACTTGCCCAACTTCAATGCCGCCAACAAATTTGTTCCGGTGTCACAAACCACTTTGCCGATCTCCAGTTGCTGCGGAGTCAGCCACTTTTCCACCTGTGCGTTCAGGGCAGACAGGAGTGCTTGTCCGGTGTGACTCTCTGTTTTCAAGCAAGTCAAACACAAGACGGCGTGACACTGCCGTATCCGGGATGTAGAATAGTACCTGGGGAGCTGGGGGGGTGCCGTTGATGTGGAGCAAGACGCAGCAGCAGAAGAGGACTCAGCCGAGGAGGTTATGGAAGAGGATGGAGTAGGAGGAGTAGAGGAGGTGGCAGCAGGCCTGCCTGCAAGTCGTGGCGGTGTCACCAACTCCTCTGCAGAGCCACGCATTCCATGCTTGGCAGCCGTCAGCAGGTTTACCCAATGCGCAGTGTAGGTGATATACCTGCAGACTTTGCAGACCAGGTATCAGTGGTCAGATGGACCCTTGCCCCAACACTGTGTGCCAGACAAGCCATTACTTCCTTTTGCACAATCGAGTACAGGTTGGGGATTGACTTTTGTGCAAAGCAATTTCGGCTGGGTACCTTCCACTGCGGTGTCCCAATAGCTACACATTTTTTGAACGCCTCAGACTCCACCAGCTTGTATAGTAAAAGCTGGCGGGCTATTAGTACAGACAAGCCAGCTGTCAGACGCCGGGCAAGGGGGTGACTTTGTGACATTGGCTTCTTACGCTCAAACATGTCCTTGACAGACACCTGACTGTGGGCAGATGAGCAGGCCTGACACACAGACGCTTGGAGACAACTAACTGCTATTCAATCTATAACAGTGAAAAATGTTTTTGGGTTTTTAAATGCAAGCTATTGGGACACCGTTCAAGCTGCTCGTTCAAGCTGCTCTGGTTCCTTGATGAGCCAGCTGCCCGTGGGTTAACATGTCCCGTGGAGAAGCACTCTATCCTGTAAAGCCTCACTCAAAACAATTTAAATAAACAACGGCACTTGGAGTGGTGAGGTTAGTATTGTTCTGATCAGTTTAATACCTTCCGCGTCTCCTATCAGTGGACGTGTATATGGCAGCCATTTTAGGAACCGCACACCTGGGACCCGAGCAAGGTCACCTCTTTCAACAGGGGACAAGATTTGGCCCTGTAAAACTATCCTGGATATTCTCTACAATTTCTATGGATATGGCAGTGATTTCTGTAACAGGGAGATGGAAGAAGATGCTTGGTCGGTCCTCTTACTTGAAATTTGGGACACTGCGCGGGCAAGCGCACCAGATAGGAGTGGTGAGTTTAGTATTGTTCTGATCAGTTTAATACCTTCCGCGTCTCCTATCAGTGGACGTGTATAAGGCAGCCATTTTAGGAACCGCACACCTGGGAGGCATGGCATAAGGATTTGAGTACAGTCTTCTCAGAAGAACAATGGAACCAAGCCTTCATAGCCCATAAAGGTAGATCCAGATGTGCATCCCACCTAGAGCTAATGCGAAAGATACAATATAGGTGGCACTTGGTACCGACTAGACTAGCGACCCTAGCGACCATTTATCCCAACACCTTGAGACTTTGCTGGAGATGTTTAATAGAGTAGGGCACAATGCTCCACATCTGGTGGGCCTGCTCGGCCATCAGAGGCTACTGGAAGGCAGTTGAGGGGGTGATACAATGGGCACTGGTCACGAGAACCAACCTGAGACCAGAAAATGCCCTACTCTTCATCTCGATTGACCCATTCCCAAAAGCACATGCCGACCTAGCATATCATATTTTGATTGCTGCCAACTTATTAATAGCCAGAGGGTGGAAACAACAACAGCCACCGGAGAGATCTAGCCTTCTCCAACAGATCTCCCTAAACCTAGCATATGAAACAAAAACCTGCCAGCGGCTACACCCCCCACACCACATAGTGGAAGCCAGGAACATATGGGAGGCGTATCTGAGGAAGGAGGAGGAGGGGGTCGTGTTAGAACAATAACATACCACATATATATATATATATATATATATATATATATATATATATATATATATATATATATATATATATATATATATATACGAAGGATGAATAGTACCACTCCTAAGACCTAACTGCTCTGACGCAGAGAGACAACGACTCCAAACACCATGGTACAACAGCCAACATTGAGGTATACCAAGCTGAGGTTAAACAATCTACAGGGCATAACAGAACAAACACCCACATTGTATATAGTTAAGTAGTTAGATAAGGGAATAGACCCGGTGACCGCACACAGCGTGTTAACTAAGAAGGAGACAAAGGGAGATGAGGGGCTTCCGACGTCTATTTCCCCCGTTCTTCTTCCCCTACCATAGCCTGTCCCCAGGTTTACCCCTTCCCATACCCCGGACCAAACCCAGGTTTAGGAGAGAAAGACAACCCTGACATGGTACTAGACCGAAGGCACAAGGGCAGCGGAAAAACTCCCACGAGCATGAATAACAAGTTTGCTCTTGAATGTATAAGATGTGAATAAGATCAATGTACCTTAACCGCTTACCCTCCCTTTTTTCCTTTCTGTATCCCGAACAAGTTCTCTGATAAAATAAAAAATTGTCAGATTCAAGTTCTTGTGCCCCACAGTTCAAATTAACATTCAAATGACAATTCATGACTGTAGCGGAGAGCTGATATCCCACAGCTATTCTCCACTGACGATCCCAGGAAGGCTCAGGAACAAGGCGATAGTAGATCCATAGGCAGAGTTTCCAGCAGGCAAAGTAACACAGCGATATCCCCACAGCAATCCCAATAACTGGACGACACACAGTTTCAGGAACAGAACTGCTGGCTGGTACATCCAGCCTGCCTTTTATTACAACTGTACACAGACAAGCCACACCCAGGGGGAGGCATAAAACAACCAATGGTATCTTGGGTACAACCCACACATCCCCTCCCCTTAGTGTGACACATAATCCCATTATTGTACAGTTTCAAACATAACTTTTACACCATATTCATAACTTCTATAATATTCATCACATTCGCATAAAAATATATTCACAATCAATCCATTCAGGGGAATAACATAAAAAAATGGCATGAATCAGACCAGGGGTTCAAAAGTTAGTAAAAGTATCTTTTGTTCCCCCTGGCTGATTGTATTTTAATCTGGCTCAAACAGTAAAAGTAAAACCATCCCCACAATGCATCCTGGCTTCCTCCCTTCTGCCCTGGAGATAATTGGAGAAGGAATCTAATTATCTCCAAAGACAGTGCCAAACTCCATTACCCACATGGCAGACAAAAAGACAGTAAAATACATAAAATTACATACTGATACATTTAGTACATAAAACACACATTTCTACATATCCCCAGATAGCTTTGATCTGACTGCACATTATTAGATGAATGGCACTCAGATCACACGAATAAGCCTTTCTGCAGGGAAAATAAACAGTTTAACCTGCAGGGCCATAGTCCAAAGGCAAGAGGCGGGCAAGCAGCCCCCTCCAAGGACACGTGGCGAGGTCGGTTTCGACACACTTCTCCCCTTTGCCCCCCAGACTAACAGGGTAGATGAGGGCAATCCATAATACAGGGAGGACAGCCACAATAGGGTTCCGCTACAATGACAGATCACACAAGTGAATAGCCCTGCCAATGTCGTCTCAGATTTTTTTTGTTATCTTAGAAGAAATAGAAATGCAAGAGCAGAATAGAGACTGTTCCCCGTCCTCAGCGACCATGATACACACTGACACAGAGCAGAATAGGGACTGTTCCACCTACATAGGGTCACAATGTGCCTTTTTTTGGTTTGTTTTTTGAAGCCACAGTGCTGCACCAGTGGGCCTAAAAATTAGGCATGTACACATGTCTGAAAAATTTGGTATTGTTGCAGCCGCTGCTGTAGCAGCGGCCATAAAAATTGATGTTTGTTTCACAGGCAGAAAGTGCCCTAAAACATGGCGGCTTGAACCCTAGTTGGTGGCGGATAAGTCACGCAAGTCAACCGGCATTCAGAGCTAAAATACAGCAGTGTGTGGACCATTTTTAACCCAAGGCAGCTCATCTCATCAGGCCTTTTTTAATCTAATGTATCACCCAGTGTCAGTCCCTTCGGGATCCATCCCTCATTCATCTTAATAAAGGTGAGGTAATCTAGACTTTTTTGACCTAGGCGACTTCTCTTCTCAGTGACAATACCTCCTGCTGCACTGAAGGTCCTTTCTGACAGGACACTTGAAGCGGGGCAGGCCAGAAGTTCTATCGCAAATTGGGATAGCTCAGGCCACAGGTCAAGCCTGCACACCCAGTAGTCAAGGGGTTCATCGCTCCTCAGAGTGTCGATATCTGCAGTTAAGGCGAGGTAGTCTGCTACCTGTCGGTCGAGTCGCTCTCTGAGGGTGGATCCCGAAGGGCTGTGGCGATGCGTAGGACTTAAAAAGGTCCGCATGTCCTCCATCAACAACACGTCTTTAAAGCGTCCTGTCCTTGCCGGCGTGGTCGTGGGAGGAGGAGGATGACTTCCACCTCTTCCCCTGTTAGATTCCTGTTGTGCTGTGACATCACCCTTATACGCTGTGTAAAGCATACTTTTTTATTCATTTTGCAAATGCTGTTGTAATTCGGCAACATTTCCACCACTTTCTGCTTATACCGGGGGTCTAGTAGCGTGGACACCCAGTACAGGTCGTTCTCCTTCAGACTTTTTATACGAGGGTCCCTCAACAGGCAGGACAGCATGAAAGACCCCATTTGCACAAGGTTGGATGCCAAGCTACTCATTTCCCGTTCCTCCTCCTCACTGATGTCATTGAAGTTATGTTCTTCCCCCCAGCCACGTACAACACCACGGGTACCAGATAGGTGACAACGAGCACCCTGGGATGCCTGTTGTATTTGGTCTTGCTCCTCCTCCTCCTCAAAGCCACATTCCTCCTCTGACTCCTCTTCCTCACAATCCTCTTCCAGCGTTGCCGCAGGTCCAGCAAGCGATGCTGATAGGGCTGTTTCTGGTGGTGATGGTGACCACAACTCTTCCTCTTCACGCTCATCTACGGCCTGATCCAGCACTCTTCGCAGGGCACGCTCCAGGAAGAAAACAAATGGTATGATGTCGCTGATGGTGCCTTCGGTGCGACTGACTAGGTTTGTCACCTCCTCAAAAGGACGCATGAGCCTACAGGCATTGCGCATGAGCATCCAGTAACGTGGCAAAAAAATTCCCAGCTCCCCAGAGGCTGTCCTAGCACCCCGGTCACACATATATTCATTAACAGCTTTTTCTTGTTGGAGCAGGCGGTCGAACATTAGGAGTGTTGAATTCCAACGTGTAGGGCTGTCGCAAATCAAGCGCCTCACTGGCATGTTTTTTCGCCGCTGGATATCTGCAAAGTGAGCCATGGCCGTGTAGGAATGCCTGAAATGGCCACACACCTTCCTGGCCTGCTTCAGGACATCCTGTAAGCCGTACTTATGCACAAAGCGTTGTACGATCAGATTACACACATGTGCCATGCACGGCACATGTGTCAACTTGCCCAACTTCAATGCCACTAACAATTTTTTTCCGTTGTCACAAACCACTTTGCCGATATCCAGTTGCTGCGGAGTCAGCCACTTTTCCACCTGTGCGTTCAGGGCGGACAGGAGTGCTTGTCCGGTGTGACTCTCTGCTTTCATGCAAGTCAAACCCAAGACGGCGTGACACTGCCGTATCCGGGATGTGGAATAGTACCTGGAGAGCTGGGGGTGTGCCGTTGATGTGGAGCAAGACGCAGGAGCAGAAGAGGACTCAGCCGAGGAGGTTATGGAAGAGGATGGAGTAGGAGGAGTAGAGGAGGTGGCAGCAGGACTGCCTGCAAGTCGTGGCGGTGTCACCAACTCCTCTGCAGAGCCATGCATTCCATGCTTGGCAGCAGTCAGCAGGTTTACCCAATGCGCAGTGTAGGTGATATACCTGCCCTGACCATGCTTTGCAGACCAGGTATCAGGTTGGGGATTGCCTTTTGTGAAAAGAAATTTCGGCCGGGTACCTTCCACTGCGGTGTCCCAATAGCTACAAATTTTTTGAATGCCTCAGACTCCACCAGCTTGTATGGTAAAAACTGGCAGGCTAATAGTTCGGACAAGCCAGCTGTCAGACGCTGGACAAGGGGGTGACATTGGCTTCTTACGCTCAAACATGTCCTTGACAGACACATGACTGTGGGCAGATGAGCGGGAACTGCTCAAGGCGGGAGACGGAGTGGCGGATGGTTGAGAGGGGGCAAGGAGGACAGCAGTGGTTGACGTGGCTGAAGATGCTGGACCAGGAGGAGGATGGCGGCTTAGAGTAGGCGTGCTGCTTGTACTCATGTGTTGATCCCATAGGCGTTTGTAATGTGAGATCATGTGCCTACGCAAAGCAGTTGTACCTAGGTGGGTGTTGGACCTCCCACGACTCAGTTTCCTTTGGCACAGGTTGCAAATGGCATCGCTGTTGTCACAGGCAGACACACAAAAGAAATTCCACACTGCTGAGCTCTGCAATGATGGCATTCTGGTGGTGGACACAGCATGCGTTGATTTGCGTGCTGTAGGGCTGACCCCGGGTGCATGCTGTCTGACTGTGCCACTAGCTCCTTGCGATGACCCCCCCCCCCCCCGCTTCCAACTCGTCACCTCCTCCTCTCTGTCTCCCCATCTGAACTTTCGCCCTGTTCTTCTTCTTGCCGAGCGGGCACCCACGTGACATCCATGGACGCATCGTCATCATCAACCGCTTCACTTGTATCTGACAACTCAGAAAAGGAAAAGGAAGCAGCAGCGGGTACAACATCATCATCATCACACCGTACCTCCATGTGTTTAATGCTGCCTGCCTGAGACATATCCCTGTTATCTACATTCTCTGTCAATAATGGTTGCGCATCACTCATTTCTCCAAACGGATGTGTGAATAACTCCTCTGACATACCAAGTAAAGCGTCTGTGGTGCTAGTTTTGGTGGTGGCAGCAGGCGGGTGAGTGGAATCTTGAGAGGTGCCTGAAGCTAAGCTGGAGGAGGATGGTGCGTCAAGGTTCCGAGCGGAGGCTGTAGAAGATTGGGTGTCCTGTGTTAGCCAGTCAATTAAGTCCTCAGAACTTTTCAAGTTCAGGGTACGTGGCCTCTGAAAACTGGGCATTATTCTTGGGCAAAAGGAAATCACAGCACCACGATGGCCCCTGCGGGGTGGCCTGCCTCTGCCTGTCATTTTTTGGGGGATTAGTGGTACTATGCGTTCAAGCTACTGTGAGACCAGATATGAGTGGCAATGTGCACTGGCACCGGTCTGCAGAGCACACGCTGAAGGAAGGCCTGACAGAGCCGCTTGAAGGACACTGACTGGCTGCTATTAGCTTACACTGGAAACCTTTTTTCTTTGTAAATGCACGCTATAGAGACACCAGATATGAGTGGCAATGTGCACTGGCACCGTTCTGCAGAGCACACACTGTAGGCCTGACAGAGTCGCTTGAAGGACACTGACTGGCTGCTATTAGCTTACACTGGAAACCTTTTTTCTTTGTAAAAGCACGCTATAGAGACACCAGATAACTGGCAATGTGCACTGGAACAGTTCTGCAGAGCACACGCTGAAGGAAGGCCTGACACAGCCGCTTGAAGGACACTGACTGGCTGCTATTAGCTTACAATGGAAACCTTTTTTATTTGTAAAAGCACGCTACAGAGACACCAGATAACTGGCAATGTGCACTGGAACAGTTCTGCAGAGCACACACTGTAGGCCTGACAGAGCCGCTTGAAGGACACTGACTGGATGCTATTAGCTTACACTGGAAACCTTTTTTCTTTGTAAAAGCACGCTATAGATACACCAGATATGAGTGGCAACTGTCAAAGTACGCTGGCACAGATCTGCAGAGCACACGCTGAAGGAGGCCTGACACCCAGACGCTTGCAGACAACTAACTGCTCTTCTACTACAGTGAAATTTTTTTTATTTTTTTTAAATGTAAAGCTTAAGCTATTGTGACAACAGATATGAGTGGTGGCACTGACTGTGCAAATGGGCACAGCATCCAGCCTGACACAGAAGATGGCAGGCAGGCAACTGCAATTACATTACACAGAAAAAATAAATAAAAGCAGACTGATGTTCTAGACCTAAAAAGGGCTTTTTGGGGTGCTGTCCTTACAGTAGAGATCAGATGAATCCTTCAGGATTGTAGTGGACACTGAATACCCTAGCCTAGCTATCAATTTCCCTATCTAATCAGCAGCAGCTAAACTTTCCCTCCTCTCAATAAGCATGCAGCTTCAGAATGAATCTAAAATGGATGCTGGAAGGGAGGTAGGAGGGTGTGGAAGGGAGGGTGTGCTGCTGATTGGCTGGAATGTGTCTGCTGACCGAGAGGCACAGGGTCAAAGTTTGCCCAATGATGACGAATAGGGGGCGGATCGAACTGCGCATGTGTCCGCCTGCCGCGGCGAACGCGAACACGCTATGTTTGCCGGGAACTATTCGCCGGTGAACAGTTGGGTACATCACTATTCCTTATTTTTAAACCTTTGTCCTTCTAATTTAAGACTATATCCTCTTGTTGTGGTAGTTTTTCTTCTTTTAAATATAGTCTCCTCCTTTACTGTGCTGATTACCTTTATGTATTTAAATGTTTCTATCATATCCCCCTGTCTCGTCTTTCCTCCAAGCTATACATGTTAAGATCCTTTAACCTTTCCTGGTAAGTTTTATCCTGCAATCCATGAACCAGTTTAGTAGCCCTTCTTTGAACTCTCTCTAAGGTATCAATATCCTTCTGAAGATATGGTCTCCAGTACTGCGTACAATACTCCAAGTGAGGTCTCACCAGTGTTCTGTACAATGGCATGAGCACTTCCCTCTTTCTACTGCTAATGCCTCTCCCTATACAACCAAGCATTCTGCTAGCATTTCCTACTGCTCTATTACATTGTCTGCCTACCTTTAAGTCATTAGAAATAATCACCCCTAAATCCCTTTCCCCAGATGTTGAGGTTAGGACTCTATCAAATATTCTGTACTCTGCACTTGGGTTTTTACATCCAAGATGCATTATCTTGCACTTATCCACATTAAATGTAAGTTGCCACAACTCTGACCTTTTTTTTAGTTTAACTAAATCATTAGCCATTTGGCTTATCCCTCCTGGAACATCAACCCTGTTACATATCTTAGTATCATCAGCAAAAATACATACCTTACCATCAAGGCCTTCTGCAATATCACTAATAAAAATATTAAAGAGAATGGGTCCAAGTACAGATCCCTGAGGTACCCCACTGGTGACAAGCCCAAGCTTCGAATATACTCCATTGACTACAACCCTCTGTTACCTGTCACCCAGCCACTGCCTTACCCATTCATCAATATTGGAATCCAAACTTAAATATTGCAGTTTATTGATAAGCAACAGTGTCAAAAGCCTTACTGAAATCTAGGTAAGCAATGTCTAATGCACCACCCTGATCTATAATTTTAGTTACCCAATCAAAAAAATCAATAAGATTAGTTTGGCATGATCTCCCTGAAGTAAATCCATGTTGTCTCTGATCTTGAAATCAATGTGTTTTTAGATGTTCAACAATCATATCCTTTAACATGGCTTCCATCACTTTCCCCACTACTGAAGTAAGGCTTACTGGCCTATAGTTGCCCAACTCCTCGCTATTATCTTTCTTGTGAATGGGCACAACATTCGCCAACTTCCAATCTTCTGGGACTACTCCTGTTATCAATGATTGGTTAAATAAATGTGTTAATGGTTTTGCAAGAACACCACTAAGCTCTTTTAATAGCTTTGGGTGTATTCCATCAGGTCCCATTGACTTATTTGTCTTTACTTTTGACAGTTGAAATAGAACCTCTTCCTCTGTAAACTCACGTGTAATAAATGACTCATTTATCCTTTTTCTTAACTTAGGTCCCTTTCCTTCATTTTCATCTGTAAATACTGAACAAAAATATTAATTGAGGCAGTCAGCTAGACCTTTATCCTCTTCTACATACCTTCCTTCTTTTGTTTTTAATCTAACTAATCCTTGTTTTACTTTTCTTTTCTCATTTATGTATCTAAAAAAAGTTTTGTCCCCCTTTTTTACTGACTGTGCCGTTTTCTCTTCTGTGTGTGTTTAAGAAGCTCTTATAACATGCTTAGCCTCTTTCTGCCCAATCTTATAGATCATTCTGTCTTTCTCACTCTGGTTTTTTTTTATAATTACTAAATGCTAACTTTGTTTTATACTATTTTGGCCACATCTGCGGAGTACCACAGTGGTTTCTTGAATTTTTTTGCTTTTACTGACAAGCCTAATGCAATTTTCTGTTGCCTTGAGTAGTGCAACTTTTAAATAATCCCATTTCTCTTGGACTCCATTTCAATTGTTCCAGTCTGATAATGACTGCTTTACACATATTCTAATTTTAGAAAAGTCTGTTTTTCTAAAGTCTCAAACTTTTGTTTTTGTGTGGTGTGACTCAGTCACTGTTCTTATATTAAACCACACTGACTGATGATCACTGGATCCTAAACTTTCACCTACAGTAATATCTGATACCAAATCTCCATTTGTTAACACTAAATCTAGTATGGCCTCTTTACGAGTTGGCTCCTCAACGACTTGTTTTAGAGACAATCCCAGTAGGGAGTTTAGAATATGTGTGCTCCTGGCACAAGTAGCTATTTTTGTTTTCCAATTCACATCAGGAAGATTAAAGTCACCCATGATGATAGCTAAAATGACAATGAAGGGGGAAGTTATTTCCTCAACTAATAGATTATCTAACTCTTCAATTTGTCCTGGGGCCTATAAATCACACCTACACTAGTTATTGTGTGATTACAAAATTCTAACGTAACCCAAACGGACTCTATGTTTGCCTCACTAACTTTTATTAGGCTAGATTTTATGCTATCCTTCGCATACAGTGCCACCCCTCCCCCTTTCCTGCCTTCCCTGTCTTTTCTATATAAAGAGTACCCTGGTATTTCTATGTCCCAGTAATTTTTTTCATTATACCATGTCTCAGTAACTGCGACTAAATCTACACTTCAAAATCTACAATCTACATCAGTTGCCATTATTGCCACAAGTTAATTGATCTTATTCCCTAAACTGCGAGCATTTGTAGACATGACTCTAAGCTTACCATTTAACACACTTGCTACAGGCACCTTCTGTCCTTGTTTTGGGGGACAATTGGATTGATGTTTTATCACCCTTTTGCCCTCCCCTCCTAGTTTAAATATATCCTAGCAAAACCTCTGAACTGCTCACTGAGAACATTTGTTCCCTTTTGAGAAAGATGCAAACCATCTTTTTTGTACAGTTTATTTCCATTCCAAACAGAGCTACGATGAGAAAAAGCCAATTCCTTGCTCCCGACACCATTCACCAAGCCACAAGTTAAAGTCCCTAATACGCATCCGCCTGTCATTCTGAGTGTTATGCACAGGCAGAACTTCAGAGAATGACAGTGTGGAAGCAACCTGCTGTATATCATTGGCAAAAACTCTAAAAACGTCCTTAACCTCTGAAACCTCATTGCAAGCCAAGTCATTTGTCCTTAGATGGACAAGTACATCCAATTCGCCTTCCTGCTTTGCTCGCTTAACAATATTACAGATACGTCTGTCTCTGTGAGCAGTAGACACCTCACAAGACCACCATTGTCCATCTCCACACCTCTCTTATGATGGAATCCCCTAACAACAACTGCTTTCTATTAAGCCTCACCATAGTCTCCAAGCCTCTCTCCACAACACCACTAGCCTCAAAGCCTCTCTCCACAACACCACTTGCCTCAATGCCTCTCTCCACAACACCACTAGCCTCAATGCCTCTCTCCACAACACCACTAGCCTCAATGCCTCTCTCCACAACACCACTAGCCTCAATGCCTCTCTCCACAACACCACTAGCCTCAATGCCTCTCTCCACAACACCACTAGCCTCAATGCCTCTCTCCACAACACCACTAGCCTCAATGCCTCTCTCCACAACACCACTAGCCTCAATGCCTCTCTCCACACCACCACTAGCCTCAATGCCTCTCTCCACACCACCACTAGCCTCAATGCCTCTCTCCACACCACCACTAGCCTCAATGCCTCTCTTCACAACACCACTACCCTCAGTGCCTGTCTCCATGACACCATTACACTCTAAAAGTGCAGAAAATGAATTATGTAGAGCAACAGACTGTGCAATATGCCTTTTATCCACAACTCTAAGTCTACCAGATCCTACAGTAATCCATCTGCCATTCCTAGTATGTCTCTGCGGCAGTGGCTTTGCAGCAGTTCCAGCCTGAGTTTGTTTACCAGATTATTTACAAATCTCAGTATTCAAAAATACAATCTCCTGCCACAAGATAGAGAACTGTCTACAGATTAGACAACAACCAAACCTCCAAAATGTGGAACGTGAAACAAATGCAAAGCAACTATTACATTGAACTAAGCCTGCCATTCCAATGAGGTGAATAATTTAAATCAAACACATCTTAACTTTTTATTTATCCTCCTGAATACCTCAGATTACCTCCAGAATATCTCCAACCACACTTAGAAGCAACACTTAGATGAAGCAAGTAAGCTATATTAGCCAAGCTAATGACAACAACCCTTATATAACTCCTAAAATCACCACCCACTAGGAATGTTTAACACCTGGGTAGGCCTCTGCTTATTTGCACACAATAGCTAATTAAACAGCAATCAATAGCAAGTAGCTAGCTAATCAAATCAAATGCCTTGTAATTACCAACAGGAAATCAAACATTGTGCAATCAGTAACCTTTTCCTACAGATGAATCTTACCTGTAAAAGTAGAAAAGAAAAACTCTCAGCACAACTCTTAGACATAAGAAAAAAGAGGGGGTGGCCAATGAGATTATCAAAGTAAAGAAGACAGAAGAACGGGGTAACCCTAGATAATTTGAACAATCTGAATCTGTCCCTTGAGTAAAAATCTAGAAAATACTTTATTGGTATGGTTTAAAAGACGTTTCTAAAATAGACGACCTCTTGTCAGGATCCCGCAGGTGGCTGCGAGGGGAGGCTGCAGTCCGCTCGTGGCACTCACCCTCCAGCCGTCAGCGGTCCCCTTCCTGGCGTGCGCTCGGCGGGCGGCATCCTCCCAGCCACGGATGCCGCCCGCGTCTTCCTCTACGTCCCCCAGCGGCAGCATGCATGACGCTACACGCAGGGAGACCACCCAATTTATTAAACGCCGGGGTCAGCCACCTGACCCGGCGTTAAAGGCACAGTGCCTCAATCACAGTGGGAGGTCTACATATCTCCCACGTGTGATTGTTAATTCTGATTGGAAATTATCCAATCAGAATTAACCTTATGATTTAAATACTTACCTTTCCTGTTCCTCCCTGCCCTGTTGTGGTCTTTGCTTGCTTGCATTGCTACTGAACTTGTGTTTCTGGTTATGTACTCTCTGGCTTGTTTATCTGACTTTGTGACTTTCTCCTACCCTTTGACCTCGGCTTGTTTCTCGTTATTCTGTCTTCTGGTTCCCCTTACTCGGCTTATCTCCTGTCTATTCTTTGTGTGCGTAGCCCGGCCACTCTAATGTCCGGTACTGCACCTTTTCTGTGTGTGTGTTAGCGTGTTTGGTTCCCGGAATCGTGACACCTCTCACACTCTAATATGGTATTGATGGGTGTCTGAAATGGACAGACCAAAGAACCAACATTAGGTGCTGAGGGCATTTATATAGGGGAAAGGGGAATGAGGGAGAACATAAAACAAAAATACTAATGATGTGTGCAAATTGGAAATCTTAATGCACACAATCTCGTGGTTAGTCTGGAGTAAAGAAAGTAATCTCCAGAATCCCACTAGATAAACAAGCTAATTACTACAGTATAGAGATAGCAATATAGTTAGTGACCAGTCAGGATCACTAATACGTAATAATGTAAGTCTCTTCACTTACTCTTTAGACACAATGAGTCATTATGGTTAATGACCACTAGGGGTCACTCTAGAGATGAGTTCTAAATCTGTTCACTTGCTCTATTGACAGAAATGTATCAAGTGTCAATATGTGGACAAATAGATACATGGCAATATCAAATTATCAAAAAGAAATGTAAGCAGAGTGTAACATGTCTGCTAGTATAACATGTCTACTGGTACTGACAGAGCACGGCAACTAAATCAATCCATTGCGTGCTTTGTTACTCCTGTGCTAAATGAGTTTATGTACACATAAGATCATACTGTGCTCTAAGGTTGCCAAATAGCAAGGACAGCTTGATGGATCCGTTGCGTATTCTATTACTACCGTGCTGAATGAGATTATACACACAGAATTGCACAGTGCACTAACGGTACCTAGTTTACAGCAAAAACTTACTAGATCCGTTGTGTGATCTGTTGCTCCCGTGTTAAATACGATTATGCACACATTAAATCACACAGTGCACTAACGGTGTCAAATTAGCAAGTATGCCTAGGTTGTAAAGCTATTATTGTTAGAAGGATAGAGATGCATAGAATATGAATAGTGCCTTCAAGGGCACTATTTATAGTAACGAGAATATGGCAATAGAGCGGCAAGGCAGTGAACAGGTAAAGAATATCGCATATACTGTAGAATAGCTTGAATAAATAAATACCCAGATCAGTATATTAATTGCTTTCCAATAGTGATGTACCGAACTGTCCGCTGGCGAACAGTTCCCGGCGAAATTAGCGTGTTCGCGTTCGCCCTGCCTGCCAGCTTCTGTGTCAGGTTGGATGCCTTGCCCATTTGCACAGTCAGTGTCACCACTCATATCTGTTTTAACAATTGGTTAAGCTTTAGATTTTAAATAAATAATTTTTTTCACTGTAATAGAAGAGCAGTTGCCTGCCTGCCAGCTTCTGTGTCAGGTTGGATGCCTTGCCCATTTGCACAGTCAGTGCCACCACTCATATCTGTTTTAAAAATAGCTTAAGCTTTAGATTTTAAAGAAATCATTTTTTTTCACTGTAATAGAAGATCAGTTAGTTGTCTGCAAGCGTCTGGGTGTCAGGCCTACTTCAGCGTGTGCTCTGCAGACCTGTGCCAGCGTGCTTTGACAGTTGCCAATCATATCTGGTGTCTCTTTAGCGTGCTTTTACAAAGAAAAAAGGTTTCCAGTGTAAGCTAATAGCAGACAGTCAGTGTCCTTCAAGCGGCTCTGTCAGGCCTTCCTTCAGCGTGTGCCCTGCACAACCCTGCCAGCGTGCTTTGACAGTTGCCACTCATATCTTGTGTCTCTATAGCGTGCTTTTACAACCAAAATTTTGTTTCCACTGTAATAGAAGAGCAGTTGCCTGCCTGCCAGCTTCTGTGTGAGGTTCACATTGGATACTGTGCCTACTTGCCCAGTGCCACCACTCATATCTGTTTTAACAATTGGTTAAGCTTTAGATTTAAAATAAATAATTTGTTTTCACTGTAATAGAAGAGCAGTTGCCTGCCTGCCAGCTTCTGTGTCAGGTTGGATGCCTTGCCCATTTGCACAGTCAGTGCCACCACTCATATCTGTTTTAACAATAGCTTAAGCTTTAGATTTTAAAGAAATCATTTTTTTTCACTGTAATAGAAGATCAGTTAGTTGTCTGCAAGCGTCTGGGTGTCAGGCCTACTTCAGCGTGTGCTCTGTAGACCTGTTCCAGCGTGCTTTGACAGTTGCCAATCATATTTGGTGTCTCTATAGCGTGCTTTTAAAACCAAAATTTGTTTTTCACTGTTATAGATTGAATAGCAGTTACTTGTCTTCAAGCGGCTCTGTCAGTCCTTCCTTCAGCGTGTGCTCTGCAGAACTGTTCCAGTGCACATTGCCAATCATATCTGGTCTCACAGCAGCTTGCACGCATAGTACCACTAATCCCCCCAAAAAATGACAGGCAGAGGCAGGCCACCCCGCAGGGGCCGTCGTGGTCGTGGTGCTGTGATTCCCTTTTGCCCTAGAATAATGCCCAGTTTTCAGAAGCCACGTACCCTGAACTTGAAAAGTTCTGAGGACTTAGTTGACTGGCTAACACAGGACACCCAATCTTGTACAGCCTCCGCTCGGAACCTTGACGCACCATCCTCCTCCAGCTTAGCTTCAGGCACCTCTCAAGATAGCACTCACCCGCCTGCCGCCACCACCAAAACTAGCACCACAGCCGCTTTACTTGGTATGTCAGAGGAGTTATTCACACACCCGTTTGAAGAAATGAGTGATGCGCAACCATTATTGCTAGAGGATGTAGATAACAGGGATATGTCTCAGGCAGGCAGCATTAAACACATGGAGGTACGGTGTGATGATGATGATGTTGTACCCGCTGCTGCTTCCTTTTCTGAGTTGTCAGATACAAGCGAAGCGGTTGATGATGACGATGCGTCCATGGATGTCACGTGGGTGCCCGCTCGGCAAGAAGAAGAACAGTGCGAAAGTTCAGATGGGGAGACAGATAGGAGGAGGAGGAGACGAGTTGGAAGCAGGGGGGGTCATCGCAAGGAGCTAGTGGCACAGTCAGACAGCATGCATCGGCACCCGGGGTCAGCCCGACAGCACGCCAATCAACGCATGCTGTGTCCACCACCAGAATGCCGTCATTGCAGAGCTCAGCAGTGTGGCATTTTTTTTGTGTGTCTGCCTCTGACAACAGCGATGCCATTTGCAACCTGTGCCAAAGGAAACTGAGTCGTGGGAGGTCCAACACCCACCTAGGTACAACTGCTTTGCGTAGGCACATGATCTCACATCACAAACGCCTATGGGATCAACACATGAGTACAAGCAGCACGCCTACTCTAAGCCGCCATCCTCCTCCTGGTCCAGCATCTTCAGCCACGTCAACCACTGCTGTCCTTCTTGCCCCCTCTCAACCATCCGCCACTCCGTCTCCCGCCTTGAGCAGTTCCCGCTCATCTGCCCACAGTCATGTGTTTCTGTCAAGGACATGTTTGAGCGTAAGAAGCCAATGTCACCAAGTCACCCCTTTGCCCAGCGTCTGACAGCTGGCTTGTCCGAACTATTAGCCCGCCAGCTTTTACCATACAATCTGGTGGAGTCTGAGGCGTTCAAAAAATTTGTAGCTATTGGGACACCGCAGTGGAAGGTACCCGGCCGGAATTTCTTTTCACAAAAGGCAATCCCCAACTTGTACTCGATTGTGCAAAAGGAAGTCATGGCATGTCTGGCACACAGTGTTGGGGCAAGGGTCCATCTTACCACTGATACCTGGTCTGCAAAGCATGGTCAGGGCAGGTATATCACCTACACTGCGCATTGGGTAAACCTGCTGACGGCTGACAAGCAAGGAATGCGTGGCATTGCAGAGGAGTTGGTGACACCGCCACGAATTGCAGGCAGTCCTGCTGCCACCTCCTCTACTCCTCCTACTCCATCCTCTTCCATAACCTCCTCGGCTGAGTCCTCTTGTGCCGCTGCTTCTTGCTCCACATCAACGGCACCCCCCCAGCTCCCCAGGTACTATTCCACATCCCGGATACGGCAGTGTCACGCCGTCTTGGGTTTGACTTGCTTGAAAGCAGAGAGTCACACCGGACAAGCACTCCTGTCCGCCCTGAACGCACAGGTGGAAAAGTGGCTGACTCCGCAGCAAATGGATATCGGCAAAGTGGTGTGTGACAACGGAAAAAATTTGATAGCGGCATTGAAGTTGGGCAAGTTGACACATGTGCCGTGCATGGCACATGTGTGTAATCTGATCGTACAACGCTTTGTGCATAAGTACACAGGCTTACAGGACGTCCTGAAGCAGGCCAGGAAGGTGTGTGGCCATTTCAGGCGTTCCTACACGGCCATGGCTCACTTTGCCGATATCCAGCGGCGAAACAACATGCCAGTGAGGCGCTTGATTTGCGACAGCCCTACACGTTGGAATTCAACACTCCTAATGTTCGACCGCCTGCTCCAACAAGAAAAAGCTGTTAATGAATATTTCTATGACCGGGGTGCTAGGACAGCCTCTGGGGAGCTGGGAATTTTTTTGCCACGTTACTGGACGCTCATGCGCAATGCCTGTAGGCTCATGCGTCCTTTAGAGGAGGTGACAAACCTAGTCAGTCGCAGTTGTGAGTGTGCGTGTGTATGGCTGTCTGCCTGTGTGTGTGTGTGTGACAGGGTGAAGATTTCTTGCACATGGTGTGACAGGGTGAAGATTTCTTGCACAGGGCGCCCAAAGGCCTAAGGCTGGCCCTGCGCATGGGTCAGTGGCTCTGCACCAGACTTCCCTCCAATTGATCAAAGTTAAAGGATTTCAAGTGGACTGATTACAATTACAGGGCCTCTAAAGAGTCCTGTATTGTTATTTGTCGTCACTACCTTCCCGCGTCGGGAGTGGGTCATTTGCGCCCCTGCTGCCTTCCTTGCATGTGGTAGCTGTTTGTCAGGGATTTGTCAATCCATATCTGCCAAGTGACCCTATGTAGGGGTAACAGTCCCTATTCTGCTCTGTGTCAGTGTGTATCATGGTCTCTGTGGACAGGGAACAGTCTCTATATTCTGCTCTGTGTCAGTGTGTATCAGGGGTTTTGAGGACAGGTGTCAATCCATATCTGCCAAGTGACCCTATGTAGGGGGAACAGTCTCTATTCTGCTCTGTGTCAGTGTGTATCAAAGGTTTTGAGGACAGGTGTCAATCCATATCTGCCAAGTGACCCTATGTAGGGGGAACAGTCTCTATTCTGCTCTGTGTCAGTGTGTATCAGGGATCATTAGGATAGGTGTCAATCCATATCTGCCAAGTGACCCTATGTAGGGGGAACAGTCCCTATTCTGCTCTGTGTCAGTGTGTATCATGGTCTCTGTGGACGGTGAACAGTCTCTATTCTGCTCTGTGTCAGTGTGTATCATGGTCTCTGTGGACAGGGAACAGTCTCTATTCTGCTCTGTGTCAGTGTGTATCAGGGGTTTTGAGGACAGGTGTCAATCCATATCTGCCAAGTGACCCTATGTAGGGGTAACAGTCCCTATTCTGCTCTGTGTCAGTGTGTATCATGGTCTCTGTGGACAGGGAACAGTCTCTATTCTGCTCTGTGTCAGTGTGTATCAGGGGTTTTGAGGACAGGTGTCAATCCATATCTGCCAAGTGACCCTATGTAGGGGGAACAGTCTCTATTCTGCTCTGTGTCAGTGTGTATCAGGGGTTTTGAGGACAGGTGTCAATCCATATCTGCCAAGTGACCCTATGTAGGGGGAACAGTCTCTATTCTGCTCTGTGTCAGTGTGTATCAGGGGTTTTGAGGACAGGTGTCAATCCATATCTGCCAAGTGACCCTATGTAGGGGGAACAGTCTCTATTCTGCTCTGTGTCAGTGTGTATCAGGGATCATTAGGATAGGTGTCAATCCATATCTGCCAAGTGACCCTATGTAGTCAGTGGCTCTGCACCAGACTTCCCTCCAATTGATCAAAGTTAAAGGATTTCAGTCCCTATTCTGCTCTGTGTCAGTGTGTATCATGGTCTCTGTGGACGGTGAACAGTCTCTATTCTGCTCTGTGTCAGTGTGTATCATGGTCTCTGTGGACGGTGAACAGTCTCTATTCTGCTCTGTGTCAGTGTGTATCAGGGGTTTTGAGGACAGGTGTCAATCCATATCTGCCAAGTGACCCTATGTAGGGGGAACAGTCTCTATTCTGCTCTGTGTCAGTGTGTATCAGGGGTTTTGAGGACAGGTGTCAATCCATATCTGCCAAGTGACCCTATGTAGGGGGAACAGTCTCTATTCTGCTATGTGTCAGTGTGTATCAGGGGTTTTGAGGACAGGTGTCAATCCATATCTGCCAAGTGACCCTATGTAGGGGGAACAGTCCCTATTCTGCTCTGTGTCAGTGTGTATCAGGGGTTTTGAGGACAGGTGTCAATCCATATCTGCCAAGTGACCCTATGTAGGGGGAACAGTCTCTATTCTGCTCTGTGTCAGTGTGTATCAGGGATCATTAGGATAGGTGTCAATCCATATCTGCCAAGTGACCCTATGTAGGGGGAACAGTCCCTATTCTGCTCTGTGTCAGTGTGTATCATGGTCTCTGTGGACGGTGAACAGTCTCTATTCTGCTCTGTGTCAGTGTGTATCATGGTCTCTGTGGACAGGGAACAGTCTCTATTCTGCTCTGTGTCAGTGTGTATCAGGGGTTTTGAGGACAGGTGTCAATCCATATCTGCCAAGTGACCCTATGTAGGGGTAACAGTCCCTATTCTGCTCTGTGTCAGTGTGTATCATGGTCTCTGTGGACGGTGAACAGTCTCTATGCTGCTCTGTGTCAGTGTGTATCATGGTCTCTGTGGACAGGGAACAGTCTCTATTCTGCTCTGTGTCAGTGTGTATCAGGGGTTTTGAGGACAGGTGTCAATCCATATCTGCCAAGTGACCCTATGTAGGGGGAACAGTCTCTATTCTGCTCTGTGTCAGTGTGTATCAGGGGTTTTGAGGACAGGTGTCAATCCATATCTGCCAAGTGACCCTATGTAGGGGGAACAGTCTCTATTCTGCTCTGTGTCAGTGTGTATCAGGGGTTTTGAGGACAGGTGTCAATCCATATCTGCCAAGTGACCCTATATAGGGGGAACAGTCTCTATTCTGCTCTGTGTCAGTCTGTATCAGGGGTTTTGAGGACAGGTGTCAATCCATATCTGCCAAGTGACCCTATGTAGGGGGAACAGTCTCTATTCTGCTCTGTGTCAGTGTGTATCAGGGATCATTAGGATAGGTGTCAATCCATATCTGCCAAGTGACCCTATGTAGGGGGAACAGTCCCTATTCTGCTCTGTGTCAGTGTGTATCATGGTCTCTGTGGACGGTGAACAGTCTCTATTCTGCTCTGTGTCAGTGTGTATCATGGTCTCTGTGGACAGGGAACAGTCTCTATTCTGCTCTGTGTCAGTGTGTATCAGGGGTTTTGAGGACAGGTGTCAATCCATATCTGCCAAGTGACCCTATGTAGGGGTAACAGTCCCTATTCTGCTCTGTGTCAGTGTGTATCATGGTCTCTGTGGACGGTGAACAGTCTCTATTCTGCTCTGTGTCAGTGTGTATCATGGTCTCTGTGGACAGGGAACAGTCTCTATTCTGCTCTGTGTCAGTGTGTATCAGGGGTTTTGAGGACAGGTGTCAATCCATATCTGCCAAGTGACCCTATGTAGGGGGAACAGTCTCTATTCTGCTCTGTGTCAGTGTGTATCAGGGGTTTTGAGGACAGGTGTCAATCCATATCTGCCAAGTGACCCTATGTAGGGGGAACAGTCTCTATTCTGCTCTGTGTCAGTGTGTATCAGGGGTTTTGAGGACAGGTGTCAATCCATATCTGCCAAGTGACCCTATATAGGGGGAACAGTCTCTATTCTGCTCTGTGTCAGTGTGTATCAGGGGTTTTGAGGACAGGTGTCAATCCATATCTGCCAAGTGACCATATGTAGGGGGAACAGTCTCTATTCTGCTCTGTGTCAGTGTGTATCAGGGGTTTTGAGGACAGGTGTCAATCCATATCTGCCAAGTGACCCTATGTAGGGGGAACAGTCTCTATTCTGCTCTGTGTCAGTGTGTATCAGGGGTTTTGAGGACAGGTGTTAATCCATATCTGCCAAGTGACCCTATGTAGGGGGAACAGTCTCTATTCTGCTCTGTGTCAGTGTGTATCAGGGGTTTTGAGGACAGGTGTCAATCCATATCTGCCAAGTGACCCTATGTAGGGGGAACAGTCTCTATTCTGCTCTGTGTCAGTGTGTATCAGGGATCATTAGGATAGGTGTCAATCCATATCTGCCAAGTGACCCTATGTAGGGGGAACAGTCCCTATTCTGCTCTGTGTCAGTGTGTATCATGGTCTCTGTGGACGGTGAACAGTCTCTATTCTGCTCTCTGTCAGTGTGTATCATGGTCTCTGTGGACAGGGAACAGTCTCTATTCTGCTCTGTGTCAGTGTGTATCAGGGGTTTTGAGGACAGGTGTCAATCCATATCTGCCAAGTGACCCTATGTAGGGGTAACAGTCCCTATTCTGCTCTGTGTCAGTGTGTATCATGGTCTCTGTGGACGGTGAACAGTCTCTATTCTGCTCTGTGTCAGTGTGTATCATGGTCTCTGTGGACAGGGAACAGTCTCTATTCTGCTCTGTGTCAGTGTGTATCAGGGGTTTTGAGGACAGGTGTCAATCCATATCTGCCAAGTGACCCTATGTAGGGGGAACAGTCTCTATTCTGCTCTGTGTCAGTGTGTATCAGGGGTTTTGAGGACAGGTGTCAATCCATATCTGCCAAGTGACCCTATGTAGGGGGAACAGTCTCTATTCTGCTCTGTGTCAGTGTGTATCAGGGGTTTTGAGGACAGGTGTCAATCCATATCTGCCAAGTGACCCTATATAGGGGGAACAGTCTCTATTCTGCTCTGTGTCAGTGTGTATCAGGGGTTTTGAGGACAGGTGTCAATCCATATCTGCCAAGTGACCCTATGTAGGGGGAACAGTCTCTATTCTGCTCTGTGTCAGTGTGTATCAGGGGTTTTGAGGACAGGTGTCAATCCATATCTGCCAAGTGACCCTATGTAGGGGGAACAGTCCCTATTCTGCTCTGTGTCAGTGTGTATCAGGGGTTTTGAGGACAGGTGTCAATCCATATCTGCCAAGTGACCCTATGTAGGGGGAACAGTCCCTATTCTGCTCTGTATCAGTGTGTATCATGGTCTCTGTGGACAGGGAACAGTCTCTATTCTGCTCTGTGTCAGTGTGTATCAGGGGTTTTGAGGACAGGTGTCAATCCATATCTGCCAAGTGACCCTATGTAGGGGGAACAGTCTCTATTCTGCTCTGTGTCAGTGTGTATCAGGGGTTTTGAGGACAGGTGTTAATCCATATCTGCCAAGTGACCCTATGTAGGGGGAACAGTCTCTATTCTGCTCTGTGTCAGTGTGTATCAGGGGTTTTGAGGACAGGTGTCAATCCATATCTGCCAAGTGACCCTATGTAGGGGGAACAGTCTCTATTCTGCTCTGTGTCAGTGTGTATCAGGGATCATTAGGATAGGTGTCAATCCATATCTGCCAAGTGACCCTATGTAGGGGGAACAGTCCCTATTCTGCTCTGTGTCAGTGTGTATCATGGTCTCTGTGGACGGTGAACAGTCTCTATTCTGCTCTGTGTCAGTGTGTATCATGGTCTCTGTGGACAGGGAACAGTCTCTATTCTGCTCTGTGTCAGTGTGTATCAGGGGTTTTGAGGACAGGTGTCAATCCATATCTGCCAAGTGACCCTATGTAGGGGTAACAGTCCCTATTCTGCTCTGTGTCAGTGTGTATCATGGTCTCTGTGGACGGTGAACAGTCTCTATTCTGCTCTGTGTCAGTGTGTATCATGGTCTCTGTGGACAGGGAACAGTCTCTATTCTGCTCTGTGTCAGTGTGTATCAGGGGTTTTGAGGACAGGTGTCAATCCATATCTGCCAAGTGACCCTATGTAGGGGGAACAGTCTCTATTCTGCTCTGTGTCAGTGTGTATCAGGGGTTTTGAGGACAGGTGTCAATCCATATCTGCCAAGTGACCCTATGTAGGGGGAACAGTCTCTATTCTGCTCTGTGTCAGTGTGTATCAGGGGTTTTGAGGACAGGTGTCAATCCATATCTGCCAAGTGACCCTATATAGGGGGAACCGTCTCTATTCTGCTCTGTGTCAGTGTGTATCAGGGGTTTTGAGGACAGGTGTCAATCCATATCTGCCAAGTGACCCTATGTAGGGGGAACAGTCTCTATTCTGCTCTGTGTCAGTGTGTATCAGGGGTTTTGAGGACAGGTGTCAATCCATATCTGCCAAGTGACCCTATGTAGGGGGAACAGTCCCTATTCTGCTCTGTGTCTGTGTGTTTCAGGGGTTTTGAGGACAGGTGTCAATCCATATCTGCCAAGTGACCCTATGTAGGGGTAACAGTCCCTATTCTGCTCTGTGTCAGTGTGTATCATGGTCTCTGTGGACAGGGAACAGTCTCTATTCTGCTCTGTGTCAGTGTGTGTAACGGAACGCAGTATTATAGTCCACGATCTCCGTTGGTATCTTAGGTAATCCACAGTCAGAGTAGAAAGCACGGCAATATCCCCAATCCTCCCAATAACCGGACGAAACACAGTTTGGGTGTCAACTAACTTGCTTTATTCACAGACTTCCATATTTATGCAGTTCCCCTTGCAAGGGGTTTCCTTACAGATGTTACAGGGGATTTCTCCCATCAGGCAGTACGATTATCCCAACAGGCATTGCTGCACGAGAGGGATCCTCCCACTAAAATGGATGATTAAGTGGATTATCCCCTCGTGCAGCAAAACTGACAATTCACATAGAAATCCATATTTCACACAATATTGCTCGCTTTTATACGAATGACCATTCGGTAGCTAGCTGGGGTCTGTGGGCACATTTAGTGAGAATACCGCTCAGATCCCAGCTATTCTTACCGAACGCCGCACAAAATACATTTATCCATCGAGTTCGGTTTAAAACTACCGAACATCGATGGGGAACAGAATGTGGCGAATGCGGGGCTCCCGAACGCTCTGGAAGTCCAGCGGTGTTCGAGTCATTGAGTAGCCGTTTTCAGTTCCAGGCTCTCGACGACCAAACACCGCTGCAGAAACAAAGGATCCAAGATGGCCGACCGCTGCATGGTCGGTTTCAGCATGAATGTTAGTGAGGGCCACAGCCTCGGGGTACCTGGTGGCGTAGTCCACTACGGTTAGAATGTACTTTTTGCCAGAGGGACTGGGTTTTGGCAGGGGCCCCACTATGTCTACAGCTACCCTGCTGAAGGGCTCTGCAATAATGGGTAGGGGACATAGCTTGGCTTTGTGGCGGTCCCCTCGTTTACCTACTCGCTGGCAGACGTCGCAGGAGGTGCAATACTGTCGCACGTCCTGAGAAATTCCGGGCCAGAAAAAAGCATGCGTTAAGCGATATCTGGTGCGGGTCATCCCTAGGTGTCCTGACAAGGGAATATCATGAGCGGTTCTAAGTAGCTCCTGCCTATATTTCTGTGGTACCACTAACTGTTTGTTTGTCAGGGTGACAGACCCTCCCACTTCCTTTGCCGTGACCCGGTATAATAACCCTTTCTCCCACGTGTCCCACTCCCCCTCTAGCCGTGCCTGGTCAGTGTGTGCCCGGTCCCTATATACTTGTAGGGTGGGGTCTGTCTGTACTTCTGTCGCAAAGGTAGTCGGGGTATCCCAGGACATGGGAGTCGGGTGGGGTTCATGGTCTCTTACCTGAGCCTCAGAGTGTATCGGTGTAGCCGTGGTGCGAGCCTGCTGCTGTGTAGTCACGGGATGGGCCTCCTGGTATGGAGCCTGGGGTATAAAAGCAGAAGTCATCTGGCCCAAGTCATTCCCCAGTACAACATCTGCGGGTACATTTTGCATAAGCCCCACTTCCACAGTTCCCTCTCCCACACCCCAATCCAAATGTACCTTGGCAGTGGGTAGCCGGTATACTGCTCCCCCTGCCACCCGTACTGCCACTGATCTGCCAGTGTGAGTTGAGCCTGGTACCAAATGCGGTGCAACCAAAGTTAGAGTGGCTCCCGAATCTCGGAGCCCTTGTACCTCCTTCCCCTCCAGGGTCACTAGCTGACGATGATGTTGTCGGTTGTCGGTGGCTCGGACCGACATTACCTCATGGAGTACTCCTAGAGGTTCCTCGGTCTGGGCGCTCAGCATTTCCTGGGTGGTTGGGGCTACTTGATAGTGATGCGCAGCAGCCCTTGGTGTTAAGTTTTGTCGCACCTGGTTCCATGCTTGTCGGCTCCGGTTTTGCGTGCACTCACGAGAAATATGTCCCCACTGTTTGCAGGTGTGACATTGAATGTTAGCCCGGCCATTGTATCGAGAGGGGGGTGGTGGATTATTTGGTGTGGGCCTGGACAGGGTTACAGTGGGGCCGGTAGGAGAAAAGTTATTGGGTGGCCCGGTAATCCGAGGGAAAGTCTTACTTTGAAGTCCGTGATGCCTCCTGCCATCAAAATGCTGATCCGCTAGTCTAGCCGCTTCGGTTAGGGTGAGTGGTTTCCGATCTCTCACCCATTCTTGTGCTTCTGGGGACAAGCCATTAAAGAATTGCTCCAGCAGCATCAACTGCCGCAATTCTTCCATATTGGTAGCGTTGCTGGCTTGTATCCAGCCTTGTGATGCTTGATCCAGCTTGTGCGCCCACTCTGCATGGGAATCTTTCTCAGGTTTGCGCAAGCCCCTGAACTTGCGTCGGTACACCTCTGGGGTAATGGCATACCTCTCCAAGATCGCCCTCTTTACTTTTGGGTAATCTTTGCTGTCCTCTCGGGGCACAGCGCGGTAGGCTTCGGCTGCCCTACCCGATAATTTGCCTGCCAGTAGGGGTACCCATACTGCGGGTTCCAAGTCGTGCAAATCACACAGCCTCTCGAAATCCTGTAAATACCCGTCGATCTCGTCCTTTTCTTCACAAAACACTTTAAATGCGTGATGTGGGACTTTGGGTTTTACCTGTCCGTATATGGAGGCAGTGCCATCAGATAATCATGCACATCTGACATCAGCACGGTCATTATTTCCATGGGTACTGGCTGTGGCAGGAACTCCATCCTGGTTCTCAGCTCTCTCTGGTATGGGGTCTCTTCCATGGCTGGTGGAGGTGTAGCGCTGCGGGCTCTGTCTCCCTCCATCAGTTCAGCGATCAGCACAGCTTTGGATTTGTTGCTGGCTATCTTACCCCTGGCTTCCAGTAGCTCCTTTAAAGTCTGTTGTTTCAGTACGGTATAATCAATCTCCATACGAATTGCCCTTGCTTTCCTTGTTCGGTAGTTTCAGTTTACACGAACACTGCTTTTCGGCTGTAAGGTTCGGATCCCATCGCTTGCCACCAATTGTAACGGAACACAGTATTATAGTCCACGATCTCCGTTGGTATCTTAGGTAATCCACAGTCAGAGTAGAAAGCACGGCAATATCCCCAATCCTCCCAATAACCGGACGAAACACAGTTTGGGAGTCAACTAACTTGCTTTATTCACAGACTTCCATATTTATGCAGTTCCCCTTGCAAGGGGTTTCCTTACAGATGTTACAGGGGATTTCTCCCATCAGGCAGTACGATTATCCCAACAGGCATTGCTGCACGAGAGGGATCCTCCCACTAAAATGGACGATTAAGTGGATTATCCCCTCGTGCAGCAAAACTGACAATTCACATAGAAATCCATATTTCACACAATATTGCTCGCTTTTATACGAATGACCATTCGGTAGATAGCTGGGGTCTGTGGGCACATTTAGTGAGAATACCGCTCAGATCCCAGCTATTCTAACCGAACGCCGCACAAAATACATTTATCCATCGAGTTCGGTTTAAAACTACCGAACATCGATGGGGAACAGAATGTGGCGAACGCGGGGCTCCCGAACGCTCTGGATAATCAGCCAAAGTAAGCTTTAGCAAGGCAGATACCGTAATCAGTTCGTAGAATATTGGAGGGATAGAGTCTAGGTCAATTGTGAAAAATATATTATGGGAAATAACGGAATGCAATCACTTGCAGTTGCAGAGCCCAATACATAGGAAAAACCTTCCAACAATTTAGACGTAGGATCTTACAGCATATTAACTCCATCAACAATACTGTCATCCCCACTCCAGTAGCAAGACACATTCTTAACTTTCATGATGGCAAATCTGATAACCTACGATTTCAGGCCATTGAAAAACTACTAACCAATCCAAGAAAAGACAATTTCAACAAGACTCTGCTACAAAAAGAATCTCAATTGATATTTATTTTCAAGACTTTAGCTTTAAAAGAATTTAATTATACACCATTTATACATCGGTAATTTTACAGTAATATGTGCTTCTATAGCTATTTAGAACAATAGAAGCCAAGAGATATTTTCACAGTACCCATGAGTGACATGACAACATAGTCACTAATAGTGTAGATGACTAAGGTATCATGGACCCTTACTTTTCTTTTAAAAAAACATTCACTATCCTTTATTGACATACATTATCTTGTGCATATTAAATTTAATAAACCTAAAAGGTGACACTACTATTCAGTATCATACTGGAGATTTTTAATAATCTCAACCCTGATTTTCCATAGTATCACCTAGGTTTAATCATTAGGAAACAACTGTTATTGATCTAGAATCTTATGTCTATCAAAATACATCTTTTATCATACCTAATTACCTCTTACTATTCTCTATTGTCCATTACTTGGATGTATTGCTAAATTGTATCATGTACTAAACATCTCGTTACAGGGAGCTGAAGGTGTCGTCCTTCCTCCCCAGCGGCAGTCTGTACCCCAGGGAGCTGAAGGTGCCGTCTTTCCTCCCCAGCGGCAGTGTGTGTCCCAGGAAGCTGAAGGAGTTGCCCTTCCTCCCCAGCGACAGTGTGTACCCCAGGGAGCTGAAAGTGCGTCCTTCCTCCCCAGCGACAGTGTGTACCCCAGGGAGCAGAGACCGTCGGTCTCGGCCCCCAGCCGCAGGACAAAATATTGAAAGGGGAGACAGTTGCCCCCCCTTCTCCAGCAGACAGTGTCAGGGAGAGGAGTCTGCTAACCCCTTTCTCCAGTGGCAGGCTACGGTTCAGGGAGAGGAGCTTGTTACCCCCTCTCCCCAGCGGCAGTCTAACTCACCAAGGGAGAGATGTTAAGCCCCACAACTGTGCAGATGGGACCGTAGTCTCTGCACTTACAGCACAAGGGGTAGGGATGGTCGGTCCTGTCCCCCCAGCCACAGAGAGGTGTATTCAGAGGGGAGACAATCGGTCTCCCCCTTCCACAACCAGGCTCAAACCAGGCTACTTCCATGGTAGCGCTGGCACCAGGGCAGAGTACCGCTGGTCTCTGCCCACTCAGCAACCCACCAAGGCAGCCTACCAGTCCCCGCACAGCCGTGGTGAGGCACCTGGACCGGGACAAGTTTATCTCTTACTCAATTGTAGTAACCATTTCTGCGGGTGGGCTGTACTACTGCTTGTGCTTCGTGGGCGGGTTGCTGGACTAACTAGGGCACTGACGGACAGGAGGTCCGATACCCTGTTAGTCTGATTGGTAAAGGGGAGACATGTGGCGGAACCAACCTCGCCACCAGGCACTGGAGAAGCTGGTTGCTCGCCTCCTCCCTTTGGACTATGGCCCTGCAGGTTAAACCTGCTATTTTCCCTGCAGAAAGGCTTATTCGTGCCTTTCTGCCGGGGGTTTCGGTAGATTTGAACCGAATGCACGACCACCTAGGAGCTGGAGTGTACCGCCAATTGACCTCCCTGAAGCTACGTTTAACCGCAGCTTAATTGACGAACACTTGTTCGTCAAACGAACACGTGGCGGTGGCCATCTTAAACTCCTGAACAGCGGTGTTTTGCCGTCGAGTGTCTGGAACTAAAATCGGACACTCGACTAAGCAAACACCGCTGAGACCTCCAGACTTCCATGGATTCGTGCTGGAACTACCGAACAGGCCGCCGTTCGGTAGAACTACTCATACGAACAAGGGGATTCCAACGAAGGCAATCCACAGCTATTACCTTCGGTATTTTCAGCCGGTTATACTCATAACCAGAGACCGAACGCAAGGCCAAACCTTATGGAACTATTGTCGGCTATGGCTGGCTGTACGGTTGGTCATAACTTCAACATCCATAACTCCCGAACCCCTGGTCCGATCGGGGTGATCTTTGAGTATGTTACTCACTCAGATCAGGGCTATCAGGGGATCCCCTAGTTAGGAGTGTACTCCAGGTATTTGGGGTACATCCAGAAAGTGGGAAAATAATGTACATGATTAAGGGGATTATGTGTCATGCTGAGGGGAGGAGATGTGTGGGAGGTAACTCATGCGTGATTGGTGTATTGTGTAATTATTGTAAATCCCTCCCTTGCATGGGAGAATCCTTTATAAGGAAGTTATGTGAATAAATGAGTGTTCCTGTTTTAAACCTCAAAGTGAAGGGTTCCCGGGTTCGTGTGTTTCCTGTTCGGGAGTTGGGGGATTCGTGCAGTTTGGAGTTCGGGAGGTTGGTGATTGCAGTAGCTGCTGGTCTATCTGAAAGGGGATTATCGCCTAAACGGTTTTAACCTCTGGTGAGCGAAACGGTCCGTTTTAGGAACGTCTTTTGAACCATACCAATAAAGTATTTTCTAGATTTTTACTCAAGGGACAGATTCTCTTTTCCTATTGTTACAACTCTTAGACAGTTGAAGCTTCTGTAAAGCTCTCCAGAATATCTCCAACCAAGCTATATATTTTTTATTTTTTTATTTTTTACACAGGTACCTATTTATTGGTCCTCCCTCACTATTTTTAGGGTGAGGGGGGTAGGTAGGGGTTAATTTTGTTGGGAGGGGGGTGACTAGGGGTTCGGGGTCCCCTAGTCACCCTGGAGGGATTACATTTTTATTTAGGGCCTCCACCCACCCCCTTATTGGTATTTAGGCCCACCAATCCACCGCTCAGGGTTGGGGGCAAAAGGGGAGGACAATAGGTCCCCTCCCCTTATTTGTATTTAGGGCTCCCACTCGCTTCTCAGGGGTGGGGGCCGGGGGGGACGACAATAGGTGCCCCCCCCCCCTTATTCTAATTTAGGGCCCACACCCTAAATTATTTTTACTTACTATTAGTAAATTTGTCTGAAAGACCAATTTAGGTCTTTCAGCCTTTTGGTAGATAACTCTCTAATACCGTGAGAATTAGGGAGTTATCTACTAAGTGGCTGCAAGAGAATTCCCGAAGTTCCGAAGTCCGAAAATTCAAAAATTCGGAAGTTCTGAAATTCCGAAGTTGCTGAAGTTGCCTAAGTTCCGAATTGCCGAAGTCCCGAATTTTAAATGCCGAACCGAATATTTTTCACATGCACATCCCTAAATATTTAGTTTAAGGCAAAGGAAAGGTTTTTTTTTATCATAAGAACAATAAGGAAGTGTAATTATCTGCCTGAAGTGGTTGTATCAGAGTCCATACAGATGTTTAAACAGCAACCAGATGCATGCTTGCAAAAACCGAATATTCAATTATGTAAATGTTCAACTGTAGGGTAATAGCTTATTGATCTAATGATAAATCTAAAAATAGAGAGGGATCCAGAGACAAGGTTCTATAGATATATCATATAGGTGAAAAGCTGCCAAGCAAATAGGCACACCCCAAAAAAGCCTATGAAACAAGAAATAAAAGAAAAGGGGGAGGGTGCAAAGCCCGCCCTAGTGAGGGCGCTAATCACTACTGACAAGTGTGCAGATATATTGTAAAATTCCCAAATGTATTACACATTAAAAATAAGAGGCAATATTTAAACAGTGTAATTATGAAACCAAGGAAAAAAAAACGGCACCAACCACTAAGCTCACAAATACAGAGATGTAGCCAACAGCCCTAGGTCGAGATTCTTAGGGCTGAAATTACTTGCGGCTCCTAGTGCAATAGTGGTGGTGAAATAAAAGGTCTCTGGACTGCTGAATTGAATGTCTCAAGCTCAACGCGTTTCGTCCCGGGTCTTCCTCTTCTTATATCTTCCATTTCTTCAATCTTCGCGCTAAAAACCGCTATTGTGCATGCGCACACCGACACAGAATTCCGTACAGCTCCGGGTGTCCCCAAAGACCAGTAGCTATCGGGAAGTCATCGGCGCGCATGCGCGGTCAGTTCAAATCGCACAAAACTTTATTGGCACTGAGTGCGGACACTATATAACACTGTATGAGTTAAAAGTGACCGAAAACTCATTACACTTATGCCTAAAAAAATAGAAACAGTCCTTAGAATTTACCACAAATATAACAAGTGTGTATATAGACACTAAATTGTCAGTAATGTCTAAAAAAAGACTAACATATATATATATATATATATATATATATATATATATATATATCTCTATAAAAGAGAAACGGTGTATGTGCAATGCATTTGTGGTAATATTTACAATCTAAATCAAACAATTCTGTTATGTATACCTCTTCTTATTACTGATGAGAAAATTCATACAAAATATGCTTTCAAAAAAAACTATCTTTATATAAAGGAAATAGAATAAATGTTATAAAAATGCAGTAAATACATTGTTCATATATATTATTTATATATATATATATATATATATATATATATATATATTTACTGTATAAAAAAACAACAGAACAGTACAAAAATATATATATAAAAAAATATATATAAAAAAGGATAATCAGACCAATTAGTTCAATTAGTATATCACATGAAAGCCAGAATGTCTAGGTCGGTGTTCAGACCTAGAGGAGTAGAAGACTTAATTTTATAGATCCATTCTGTTTCTTTTCTGGCCAAAGTTTTGGTGGTATCCCGCCTCTCCAATGTGGAACAACTAAATCGATACCTATGCAGACAAAATTATTAAGAGAAAAGGCAGAACAACCATTACAATATCGAGGTACACTGTTTTTCACTTTTCTCCTTGATACCGTTAAGATGCTCTAACAGTCTCTCATGTAGTTTGCGGATGGTCCGGCCTATCTTTTGCATTCCACACACACATTCTAACATATATACTACATTTTTGCTACTACATGTTATAAAAGGTTTTATCATGAATTTTTCACTTGTAACATTAGGTTTCTTTTTCAAAAAGGTTTCAGGTTTACTTTCTGACACTGCTTTTGGAAGCATACTGGGTGCTAGGATTGTCTTTAGACTGTCGGTCTTTTTATATACTATTTTCGGCTTCTTAGGTAATATTTTATATAGATAAGTGTCTTGCAATAAAATCGGCCAACATTTCCTAAGAACTTTATCCATTTTATTTGCTTTATGATTATACTTAGTAATGAATGCCATATCGAAGGAGTTCTTTTCAGAGTTGGTGGTTTTTTGTTTTATCTTTAAAATGCCTTCCCTTTTTTTAGTTTCCACTTCCCCTTGACTCCTTTCAAGTAGTTCCTTAGGATAATTTCTATCCAGAAATCTCTTATTAAGGACTTGGACCTGATTATTAAAATATTTCTGGTTTGTACAGTTTTTAAACAACCTAGTTTGCTGGCTTTTAGGAATATTACATAGCCATACAGGATTGTGGCCGCTGGAAAATTCAATAAGACTGTTACAATCCGTAGGTTTAAAGAAAGTTTTACTACAGATTGTATTTCTCTCTCTATAAAAAAAGTTAGATCCAGAAAATTGATCTGTTTATCTCCCACTTCTTGGGTGAAATTCAACCCATAATTATTAGAATTAACTTATTAGAATTAACATAGACCATAAAGCTATTGAACAGATGAGTATCTCCCTTCCAAATAATAAGGATATCGTCTATGTACCTTCCCCATAGCACCAGGTTTGCCCCAAATGGATTGTTATTCCAAATACACCGTTCCTCCCAATTCTCTACAAAGATGTTTGTGTAACTTGGGGCAAACCTGGTGCCCATGGCATTACCACAAATCTGCAAATAATGAATACCCTCAAACCAAAATGAGTTCCTATTTAAAATAAAATCAATACATTGTAAAATAAATTCACTCTGTTTTTTGGACATTTTATCATCTTTATCTAGCACCTCTTTTACAGCGGCTATCCCTTTAATATGGTCAATAATAACATAAGAGGCTGCTAGAATTACATATTTTTGTAGATAAATATAATTCGGAGAAGTTACTTGTAAGGGAACCAATGCCACTAATTATGGGTCTCCCAGGTGGATCCTCTAGACATCTATGGATCTTAGGTAATTGATAAATAATGGCTAATTTGGGAAACTCGAAATAGAGATATTCAAACTCCATTTTGTTATTATTTTATGTTCTAGTGCTTTAGATAGTATAGCGTATAGCTCTGACTTGAATATATTGCTCGGATTTTCTTTCAGGATCTTATAAGTCTTCACATCACTTAGAATCCTATTTGATTCTTTCAAATACTTATCTCTATCAATGATTACGATTCCCCCGCCTTTGTCGGCTTGTTTGATGACAACTTCTAGTTTTTCCTTAAGATTTTTTATTGCTTTTTTCTCATTTGGGGATAAATTTTCCTTCCCTTTTTCACTTTTGAGTTTCTCAAAGTCATTTAACACCATACTACAAAAGAACGGAATATAATCTCCTTTGTCCCAATTTGGAAAAAAATTAGATTTTGCTCTTAAATTGGAATTCACTATTACAGGTTCATTTTTATCATCCTCAATATTTCCTAAGGATATATTTTCTAAATTGGTAGGAATAGTAGAATTAAACTTCCCTTTCAAAACAAGCGCTTAACCGTTAGCTTTATAAAAAATCTCTGGATATCCATAAATAATTCAAAGTGATTAGGATTTTTTTGAGGGGCAAATTTTAGATTTAGATTGTAAAGATTACCACTAGTGATGTACCGAACTGTTCGCTGGCGAATAGTTCCTGGCGAACATAGCGTGTTCGCATTAGACGCCGCGGGCGAACACATGGGTGGTTCGATCCGCCCCCTATTCGTCATCATTGAGCAAACTTTGACCCTGTGCCTCACGGTCAGCAGACACATTCCAGCAAATTAGCACCAGACCCTCCCTTCCACACCCTCCCACCTCCCTCCCAGCATCCATTTTAGATTCATTCTGAAGCTGCATGCTTAGTGAGAGGAGGGAAAGTGTAGCTGCTGCTGATTAGATAGGGAAATTGATAGCTAGGGTATTCAGTGTCCACTACAATCCTGAAGGACTCATCTGATCTCTGCTGTAAGAACAGCACCCCAAAAAGCCCTTTTTAGGGCTAGAACATCAGTCTGCTTTTTTTTTTTTTTGTGTAATATAATTGCAGTTGCCTGTCTGCCAGCTTCTGTGTCAGTCTCAGTGGATACTGTGCCCATTTGCTCAGTGCCACCACTCACTCACTGGTGTCACAATAGTTTAAGCTTGACATTTAAAAAGAAAAAAGCTTTTTTTCACTGTAATAGATTCAATAGCAGTTAGTTGCCTGCCAGCTTCTGTGTCAGGCTACAGTGGAAACTGTGCCCATTTGCCCAGTCAGTGCCACCACTCATATCTGGTGTCTCTATAGTGTGCTTTTACAAAGAAAAAAAGTTTTCCAGTGTAAGCTAATGGCAGTCAGTGTCCTTAAAGCGGGTGTGTCAGGCCTTCCTTCAGCGTGTGCTCTGCAGACCTCTGCCACTGCACAGTGCCACTCATATCTGGTCTATGTCTCAGGCAGGCAGCATTACACACATGGACGTACGATGTGATGATGATGTTGTACCCGCTGCTGCTTCTTTTGCTGAGTTGTCAGATACAAGTGAAGCGGTTGATGATGACGATGTGTCCATGGATGTCACATGGGTGCCCGCTAGAAGAGAAGAAGAACAGGGGGAAAGTTCAGATGGGGAGACAGAGAGGAGGAGGAGACGAGTTGGAAGCAGGGGGGAGGTCGTCGCAAGGAGTTAGTGGCATAGTCAGACAGCATGCATCGGCACCCAGGGTCAGCCTGACAGCACGCCAATCAACGCATGCTGTGTCCACCACCAGAATGCTGTTGTCATACCTTAAATATCTGTAATTCCCTGTCTCTTCCGGGTTGACGGAGTTTAGCCACACCCCTTCTCTGACGCGGTCTCCCCACGCTACATAATGCGACCGCGCCAGATACAAGACGCTGGATTATTGAACAGCGTTACCGCGATATCAAACCGGCTAAAGATTCTATGCAACCTCTGTGTACCGAACCGGACTGGAAATCTACTTACCCTCCTTCTCCTCTCCTCGACCACGGCTAGTATCTGGACTTTCCTCATCCTGTTTGAGAAACTTCCCTCCCTGGAGGAGAACTCCGGGAACCTGATTTTTCAACCTTTTGAAAAAGTATTTTAGAGAGTCTAATGCCCACTTAATAGCAAGACACTCTTTCTCAACAATAGAGTAGTTCTTCTCGTGCGGGTTTAACTTCCTGCTCAAATAAAATATAGGGTGTTCTTCACCCTGGTATTCCTGTGAAAGAACAGCCCCCAAGCCAATATCAGAAGCATCTGTCTGAACTATAAAGTCCCTGGAAAAATCTGGGGTCACCAAGACAGGGTGGCTACAGATAGCTTCCTTCAAACTCTTAAAAGACTCTTCCGCCTCAGGGCACCACTTAACTATGACCGGGGATTTGGCTTTAATAAGGTCTGTTAGAGGTGCAGCAATGGTAGCAAAATATGGGATGAACCGCCTATAATATCCAATTAAACCCAAAAATGCCTTTACTTGTTTCTTTGTAAGGGGCTGTGGCCATTTTTGTATGGCTTCTACTTTGGCTTCCTGTGGTTTAACCAAACCCCTCCCAATAGAATAACCCAAGTACTTTGCTTCCTCTAACCAATTGTACACTTGGAAGGGTTGGCAGTTAAGCCCGCTGAGCGGACAGCATCAAGCACCGCTTGAACTTTGGGGAGGTGGGATTCCCAGTCTGTACTGTGGATGACGACATCGTCCAAATATGCTGCAGCATAACGAACATGAGGTCTAAGAATTCTGTCCATCATTCGTTGGAATGTGGCAGGTGCCCCATGTAACCCAAATGGCAATACAGTGTACTGAAACAGGCCACTGGGTGTTGAAAAGGGTGTCTTTTCTTTGGCTCTTTCGGTGAGAGGGACCTGCCAGTAACCCTTTGTTAAATCCAAGGTTGTTAGATAACGAGCTTTACCCAGTCTTTCTATTAACTCATCAACTCTGGGCATTGGGTAGGCATCAAATTTTGAGATGGCATTTAACTTGCGGTAGTCATTACAGAACCTCCATGTGCCATCAGGTTTTGGCACCAATACAATAGGACTACTCCAGTTACTCTGGGATTCTTCAATGACTCCAAGTTTTAACATGTTCTCAACTTCTAAGGTTATAACCTCCCTCCGGGCCTCAGGAATTCTATAGGGCTTGAGATTAACTCTTTTCCTCGGTTCGGTTATTATGTCATGTTTGATCACTTTAGTCTTTCCTGGAACTACCGAGAAAACATCCCTATTTCTTCTGATGAAATCTCTGACCTCTTGCTTTTGATGCACAGACAGAGTCTCAGATACGTTCACCTCTGGCTCTACTATAGGAGGTTCTGAAGGTTTTAAAGCAATCAGGATCTCCCTGTCCTTCCATGGCTTTAACAGATTTATATGATACAACTGTTCAGGCTCTCTTCTCCCTGGTTGTCTGACTTTATAATTGACATCACTCACTTTTTCTATTATTTCATAGGGTCCATGCCAAGTCGCAAGGAACTTATTCTCCACAGTAGGGACCAGAACCAATACCCTGTCTCCAGGTTGGAACACTGACTCTAGCATTACGGTTATAGCTGCTTTTATGAGCCTGCTGGGCTTCCAGCATGTGTTCCCTGACAATAGGCATGACGGTGGCTATTCTATCCTGCATTTGAGCTATATGCTCAATTACACTCCTGTGAGGAGTAGTCTCCTGTTCCCAGGTCTCCTTAGCAATATCTAATATTCCCCTGGGATGTCTTCCATATAACAATTCAAAAGGAGAGAAGCCCATGGAGGCCTGTGGAACTTTCCTAATGGAAAACAGTAGATATGGCAATAAAAAAATCCCAATTTCTTCCATCTGCATCAATTACCTTATGTATCATACTCTTAAGGGTTTTGTTGAACCTCTCTACTAAACCATCAGTCTGTGGGTGATATACTGAGGTCTTAAGATGTTTAACCTGCAAGAGCCTGCACAACTCTTTTGTGACTCTGGACATGAATGGGGTCTCCTGATCTGTCAGGATTTCTTTAGGGATACCCACCCTACTGAACATCAACATAAGTTCCTTAGCTATTACCTTTGAAGAGGTATTACGCAAGGGAATGGCCTCAGGGTAGCGAGTTGCATAGTCCAAGATGACTAATATATATTGGTGTCCCCTAGCAGACCTTACCAGTGGCCCCACTAAGTCCATAGCGATCCTTTCAAAAGGCACATCAATTATGGGTAAGGGGACAAGTGGACTACGAAAAGTCTTGAAAGGAGCCCTGTACTGGCACTCTGGGCATGAAGAGCAATAGTTTGTAATAGCAGTAAACACTCCAGGCCAGTAAAACCTTCTAAGGACTCTCTCTAGTCTTTTCGACTCCCAAATGTCCCCCTAATACGTGGCTGTGAGCCAACTTTAGTACTATATTTTGGTAAGTCTGAGGAACCAACAGCTGCTTAATGACGTCTGAATCCTTTTTTCTACAAGGTACATTAGGTCATTTTGTACTTCAAAATAGGGGAACGGTAGGGCTTCTCCTGGCTGATTAGCAACCCCGTTTACAACTTTAATATCATTTCTAGCTGTCACTAAAGTGGGATCTTCCCACTGAGCACTTTTAAAATTACCTGGACTAATTCCAATATCAATTAGGTCCTTAACCTTGTCTGCAGTATTAGTAGGCTCCTCACTAGTTTGAGCTGGGTTATCTCCTATTAATACTGGTTTAGGGCAGTACTTTCTCCTTTTTCTTATTTTTCCGTCACAGTGGTCAAAACCCAAGTCAATATCGGAAAAAGGGAACACATTATCCTCGGCCGATTGACTAATTTCTGATAAATTTTGTTCCCTCTTTCGTACAGCTGCCCATAATTCTAGAAGATGAGGAAAGTCTCTACCGATCACTACCTCATGGGCTAATCTAGGTACAACACCCACTCGGTACTTTAAATCCCCATACTGGGTTCCAATATTTACTTCCGCAGTGGGGTATTCCTTTTTATCACCGTGAACACAGATAATGACTACCGTATATACTCGAGTATAAGCCGACCCGAATATAAGCCGAGGCCCCTAATTTTATCCCAAAAAAATGGGAAAACTTATTGACTCGAGTATAAGACTAGGGTGGGAAATGCAGCAGCTACTGGTAAATTTCTAAATAAAATTAGATCCTAAAAAAAATATATTAATTGAATATTTATTTACAGTGTGTGTATAATGAATGCAGTGTGTGCGTATGTGTGTGTGTATGAGTGCAGCGTGTGTGTATGAGTGCAGCGTGTGTGTATGAGTGCAGTGTGTGTATGAGTGCAGTGTGTGTGTGCATGAATGCAGTGTGTGTGTGCATGAATGCAGTGTGTGTGTGTATGAATGCAGTGTGTGAATGCAGTGTGTGCAGGGCCGGTGCAAGGATATTTGCCGCCGTAGGCAAAAAACATTTTGCCGCCCCCTCCCCCCCCCCCCCCATATGTCCTGACTTCCCCTCCTCCTCCCTCAGTGGTCCTTACCTCCCCACCCCCGTGTTCCTTCACCCCCCCCCCAGTGGTCCTGACTCACCCCTCCCCTAGTGGTCCTTACCCTCCCCTCCCCTAGTGGTCCTTATCCCACCCCCTCCCTCTCATAGTGGTCCTTATCCCCCTTCTCCCTCCCATAGTGTTCCTTATCCCCCCCATCCCTCCCATAGTGGTCCTTATACCCCCCTCCCTCCCATAGTGGTCCTTATCCCACCCCCTCCCATAGTGGTCCTTATACCCCCCCTCCCTCCCATAGTGGTCCTTATACCCCCCTCCCTCCCATAGTGGTCCTTATCCCCCCCTCCCTCCAATAGTGGTCCTTATCCCCCCCTCCCTCCCATAGTGGTCCTTATCCCCCCCCCTCCCTCCCATAGTGGTCCTTATACCCCCCTCCCTCCCATAGTGGTCCTTATACCCCCCCTCCCTCCCATAGTGGTCCTTATCCCACCCCCTCCCATAGTGGTCCTTATACCCCCCTCCCTCCCATAGTGGTCCTTATACCCCCCTCTCTCCCATAGTGGTCCTTATCCCCCCCCTCCCTCCCATAGTGGTCCTTATCCCCCCCTCCCTCCCATAGTGGTCCTTATACCCCCCCTCCCTCCCATAGCGGTCCTTATACCCCCCTCCCATAGTGGTCCTTATACCCCTTTTTTTTTGTTATTATTAATTTTTTTTTATTATTATTATTTTTTTATTATTATTTCTTATTTTTTTGTTTATATATTTTTTTTTCGTCCCCCCTCCCTGCTTGATATATGGCAGGGAGGGGGGCTCTCCTTCCCTGGTGGTCCAGTGGCAGTTCAGTGGGGGGGAGAGGGGGGCTGGCAGAGCTGTAACTTACCTGTCCTGCAGCTCCTGTCAGCTCTCTCCTCCTCTGTGCCGTCCGGTCAGCACCTCGGTCAGCTCCCAGTGTAAATCTCGCGAGAGCCGCGGCTCTCGCGAGATTTACACTGGGAGCTGACCGAGGTGCTGACCGGACGGCGCAGAGGAGGAGAGAGCTGACAGGAGCTGCAGGACAGGTAAGTTACAGCTCTGCCAGCCCCCCTCTCCCCCCAGTCTGTATTATGGCAATGCAAATTGCCATAATACAGACCTTGACTCGAGTATAAGCCGAGTTGGGGTTTTTCAGCCCAAAAAATGGGCTGAAAAACTCGGCTTATACTCGAGTATATACGGTATTTTCTGTACATGATCGGGTTTTACCCAAGGTATTATAGACTCTGTTACCAACGTTACCATACTGCCTGAATCAAGTAATGCTTTAGACATTTTTCCGTTCACAGTTACATAGCATTTATGCGGGTTATAATCAGTCATTGTTAACAGTACCATAACTGTCCAATGGACAGTCTTTGGCCATATGACCAGCCTCTTTGCACCTGAAACATTTGACAGTAAAATCTGTCCACCAATCAGTTCCTCTCCCAGGCCTATTAGACCTGGATGCCCCCCTGGTGTTTTGTGTATAGAGCTGCTGCTCTTCAGCTCCCCTTAAACTTTGAACAGTCTTACCAGGTCTTGCCGAATCATGGGGCTTAGGATTGCGAGGGTTTTCCTTTGAAGTAGGACATAGCAGTTCTCCTGCAGCCACATATCTTCTACCAAGGCAATCAGTTGGTCAGCTGTATGGGGGTCACTTTGGCTGACCCAGCGACGTAGGGCAGCTGGTAAACCACGCAAAAACCAGTCCATAACTAGGGTTTCCACAATGTGGCTAGCTGAATGGATTTCAGGTTGTAGCCATTTCCGTGCAAGGTGTATGAGGTCAAACATTTGGGAGTGTGCGGCTTTGTCTGAAGAATATGACCATGAGTGGAACCTTTGGGCACGTACTGCAGAGGTTACACCCAGTCGTGCCAAGATTTCAGCTTTCAATTTGCTGTAGTTACTTGCATCGGCTGGTTCTAGGTCATAATATGCTTTCTGTGGCTCTCCACTTAGGAACGGTGCCAGTATGCTTGCCCACTCACCAGCCGGCCATCCCTCTCTCTCAGCAGTGCGCTCAAATGCCAGAAGGTACGCCTCTACATCATCGGATGTGGTCATTTTCTGAAGATAGTGGCTCGCCCGAATCGCCTTTGGCTGACCCTGGTATCCTCCATCAGGGTCTCCATTCAATTTTCCAGAGATAGCTCGGATTTCCTGTTGTAGCCCCTGGGTGACTTTTTGCTGCTCCTCACGGGCTACTTTAAACATCTCCGCTTGTGTCACAACAAGCTGTTTCACCAAGGACTCAGTGCACTCCATTTGTGTTTTGGCCAGGACTTTAGCACCATCTGCCTGGGCCAGCACCAGTTGCTGCAGGGCTGCACTGTTTTCTGCAGCTCTCCTGTTAGCCTCCTGTTGCACAGAGGTGGACTGGATCAGAGCCTTGATAACATCCTCCATGTTGAGCTTTAACTGACTTCTACCCTCAGGCTTACGTGGATGCCCGCATTCTCCACCATATTTAACAAACCACCTCTTTTACAGGTAGGGTTGTCACCGATCTTGCAGTAACCACCACCTTCTAGGGTATATAAAGTCCAGGACACAGTCAGCTCGGTTTTCCTTTTTTTATTCAATAAGAAAACAGGTGCTTTAAATAATAACAAAAACAAACAAAATCCCTTGCTCTTGCTTGAGCTCTTACTAGACAGGGAATTGCTATCTGCAATTGGGTGGCTTTCCCACTTACCAATTTTCCAAACAAAAGAAATGTCTTTGCAATGAACACAGTTGTCATTCACTCTCCTAGCGGTCTTTTCCTCCCTCACACTGCAGCAGGTTGCCCTCTTCATTTAAAGGCCTGTCTACTAATTTACTAGCTACAGGTGAGTGTCAATTTAGGTAACTCTTAAGTCAGATCTAAATTGTGGTTTGTTACACAGCAACTAGTGCTGTTGGAGCATTGGCCCACCCTACTCTCAAAATACTCCGCCCCAGGGACCCATACCATGTTTTGCAGAACCTCAGCAATGTAGATTGCAAACACTAACATCTTCCCTGGGGCATTTAACTGAAAATTCTCAGGTTGCAGTTTAGCAAATCAGGCCTGATGTATCTTCCATCAACCACAATGCCGCTTTTACACTCACAATAAAATATATATATTTTTTTTATTATTATTTTAGACCATGGCATATTGCAGGTTGATGACCACCTCTATGTGAGAAGCTAGAAGTAAAAAAGCAGAAAACATCTTTTTGTTCAAAAATATAAACCCACAGTTTAATACTTTCATCTTTAATAAACTGGAAAGATTAGTGGAGAAAGAAGTAAAAAAAGTGGTGGGAAGTTAAATACTTTCAACAGTATCTGAAGATGGGTATTATTCCCAGGGGATTGAGGATAAACAAATCTCCTGCATATGGACATGAGGATAAAAGATTTATGTCCAGGTGGAATGTGATTTTAGAAAAATGTTCCTTTCAGTTAATAGAGCTACTTATAGAACATCAATCAAAAGCTCTGGCAGAAACTGAGAAGGAAATTTGTGTATTGGAGGCGGATATCAATAAGGAAATTAGTGAGGAATCCGTAAGAGTATAATTTACAACTAAAAACTAAAATAGAGAAACCAGAAGAAATCATTACTAGGAAGGATAATAAGTTAAAAAGAGATTTTGAGAAGGGATCTCAATAGGAATGGAATAGAAACCAAAATTCATTTTAATTTCAATACAATAAGTTTCAACAAAATAGATCTGGAAATCGTAGCTATGATAAAAGATCTCAGTATGATCATGATACTAATAACCAAGGAAGACAAACCCAAATTCGAAATTATAAAGAAAAAAAAAAAACTAGAGAACAAAATATCTAAAAAAATAGATAACTCCAATATTACAACTTGGAGGAAAATAGAACATGGGAAACATAGATCTACTAATTGTAATGTTTTTTTAGGAAGGAGAACCACACAACAAAGTCCAATAAAACTAACCCAGGTAAGACAGCCCCCCAAAAAATCAGATCTATGGGTTCACAAAAACAGATTCGCACCTTTGGAGACACCAACCCCGTTAAAAAGGAGACGTATAATGGAACAAAGAATAGAAATAGGGGAACGAGAGGAGGGCGAAACACTATGTTAACAACAGAGGTTCCAAATGAAAAAGAAGTAGGTATCATCAATCTCTCAAAACTTAATTTGACGAAGGATGAAATTAAACTATTGGGGAAAGGTCTAAAATTTGCCCCTCAAAAAAATCCTAATCGCTTTGAATTATTTATGGATATCCAGAGATTTTTTAGAAAGCTAACGGTTAAGCGCTTGTTTTGAAAGGAAAGGTTTAGATAATATGAAGTTTAATTCTACTATTCCTACCAATTTAGAAAATATATCCTTAGGAAATATTGAGGATGATAAAAATGAACCTGTAATAGTGAATTCCAATTTAAGAGCAAAATCTAATTTTTTTCCAAATTGGGACAAAGGAGATTATATTCCGTTCTTTTGTAGTATGGTGTTAAATGACTTTGAGAAACTCAAAAGTGAAAAAGGGAAGGAAAATTTATCCCCAAATGAGAAAAAAGCAATAAAAAATCTTAAGGAAAAACTAGAAGTTGTCATCAAACAAGCCGACAAAGGCGGGGGAATCGTAATCATTGATAGAGGTAAGTATTTGAAAGAATCAAATAGGATTCTAAGTGATGTGAAGACTTATAAGATCCTGAAAGAAAATCCAAGCAATATATTAAAGTCAGAGCTATACGCTATACTATCTAAAGCACTAGAACATAAAATAATAACAAAATGGAGTTTGAATATATCTCTATTTCGAGTTTCCCAAATTAGCCATTATTTATCAATTACCTAAGATCCATAGATGTCTAGAGGATCCACCTGGGAGACCCATAATTAGTGGCATTGGTTCCCTTACAAGTAACTTCTCCGAATTATATTTATCTACAAAAATATGTAATTCTAGCAGCCTCTTATGTTATTATTGACCATATTAAAGGGATAGCCGCTGTAAAAGAGGTGCTAGATAAAGATGATAAAATGTCCAAAAAACAGAGTGAATTTATTTTACAATGTATTGATTTTATTTTAAATAGGAACTCATTTTGGTTTGAGGGTATTCATTATTTGCAGATTTGTGGTAATGCCATGGGCACCAGGTTTGCCCCAAGTTACACAAACATCTTTGTAGAGAATTGGGAGGAACGGTGTATTTGGAATAACAATCCATTTGGGGCAAACCTGGTGCTATGGGGAAGGTACATAGACGATATCCTTATTATTTGGAAGGGAGATACTCATCTGTTCAATAGCTTTATGGTCTATGTTAATTCTAATAATTATGGGTTGAATTTCACCCAAGAAGTGGGAGATAAACAGATCAATTTTCTGGATCCAACTTTTTTTATAGAGAGAGAAATACAATCTGTAGTAAAACTTTCTTTAAACCTACGGATTGTAACAGTCTTATTGAATTTTCCAGCTGCCACAATCCTGTATGGCTACGTAATATTCCTAAAAGCCAGCAAACTAGGTTGTTTAAAAACTGTACAAACCAGAAATATTTTAATAATCAGGTCCAAGTCCTTAATAAGAGATTTCTGGATAGAAATTATCCTAAGGAACTACTTGAAAGGAGTCAAGGGGAAGTGGAAACTAAAAAAAGGGAAGACATTTTAAAGATAAAACAAAAAACCACCAACTCTGAAAAGAACTCCTTCGATATGGCATTCATTACTAAGTATAATCATAAAGCAAATAAAATGGATAAAGTTCTTAGGAAATGTTGGCCGATTTTATTGCAAGACACTTATCTATATAAAATATTACCTAAGAAGCCGAAAATAGTATATAAAAAGACCGACAGTCTAAAGACAATCCTAGCACCCAGTATGCTTCCAAAAGCAGTGTCAGAAAGTAAACATGAAACCTTTTTGAAAAAGAAACCTAATGGTTTCCATATATGTGGAAACTGTAGCACCTGTAGGTTTCAAAAAAGAACTACCATCACTTTCAAAAGCACTGTTACAAGTGGAAAAATTCATGATAAAACCTTTTATAACATGTAGTAGCAAAAATGTAGTATATCTGTTAGAATGTGTGTGTGGAATGCAATACATAGGCCGGACCATCCGCAAACTACATGAGAGACTGTTAGAGCATCTTAACGGTATCAAGAAGAAAAGTGAAAAACAGTGTACCTCGACATTGTAATGGTTGTTCTGCCTTTTCTCTTAATAATTTTGTCTGCATAGGTATCGATTTAGTTGTTCCACATTGGAGAGGCGGGGATACCACCAAAACTTTGGCCAGAAAAGAAACAGAATGGATCTATAAAATGAAGTCTTCTACTCCTCTAGGTCTGAACACCGAACTAGACATTCTGGCTTTCATGTGATATACTAATTGAACTAATTGGTCTGTTTATCCTTTTTTATATATATTTCTTTATATTTTTACTGTACTGTTGTTTTTTTATACAGTAAATATATATATATATATATATATATATATATATATGAACAATGTATTTACTGCATTTTTATAACATTTATTCTATTTCCTTTATATAAAGATAGTTTTTTTTGAAAGCATATTTTGTATGAATTTTCTCATCAGTAATAATAAGAGGTATACATAACAGAATTGTTTGATTTAGATTGTAAATATTACCACAAATGCATTGCACATACACCGTTTCTCTTTTATAGATATATATATATATATATATATATCTATATATATATATATATATATATATATATATATATATATAGTCTTTTTTTAGACATTACTGACAATTTAGTGTCTATATACACACTTGTTATATTTGTGGTAAATTCTAAGGACTGTTTCTATTTTTTTAGGCATAAGTGTAATGAGTTTTCGGTCACTTTTAACTCATACAGTGTTATATAGTGTCCACACTCAGTGCCAATAAAGTTTTGTGCGATTTGAACTGACCGCGCATGCGCGCCGATGACTTCCCGATAGCTACTGGTCTTTGGGGGCACCCGTAGCTGTACGGAATTCTGTGTCGTGTGCGCTTGCGCAATGGCGTTTTTTAGCGCGAAGATTGAAGAAATGGAAGATATAAGAAGAGGAAGTCCCGAAAAACGCGGGACGAAACGCGTTGAGATTGATACATTCAATTCAGCAGTTCAGAGACCTTTTATTTCACCACCACTATTGCACTAGGAGCCGCAAGTAATTTCAGCCCTAAGAATCTCGACCTAGGGCTGTTTGCTACATCTCTGTATTTATGAGCTTAGTGGTTGGTGCCGTTTTTTTTCCTTGGTCTCATAATTGCACTGTTTAAATATTGCCTCTTATTTTTAATGTGTAATAACTTGACAGTAGTGATTAGCGCCCTCACTAGGGGGGGGGGGGGGCTTTGCACCCTCCCCCTTTTCTTTTATTTAATGATAAATCTGACTGCCATTCTGGGGTCAAGAGGGATTTTTTTTTCCTAGTTTGTTGCAAAATTGGAAGTGCTTCAAACTGTTTTTTTTTTTTGCCTTTGTTTGGATCAAGAGCAAAAAAACAAATGTGAGGAAGGCTGAACTTGAGTGACACATGTCTCTTTTCAGCCTATGTAACTATGTAACCAGTTTAGTGCCATTTGACAACTTACCTGGAACCTCTAGGTCTCCAGTAGAAGAAGACAGGTTTCACTGCACCATAAAGCATTGCCGATCTAGGCTGATCATAAGCATGGCTAAGTATTGAGTGCATTAATATAATTAATTGAGTGCATTAATATAATTATTTAAAAATAAAATGATTTACCTGTGTCTTTTTCCATTTGGTCAACCAGTCTTGTATTTGAATGATCAACTATTTCTGTGCTGAAAAGTATAAAAAAGCACGACAAAGTCAAATAAAATAACATTTACTCTATATTGTCTACTTGTCTTTATACACTGAACAAAATTATAAATGCAACACTTTTGTTTTTGCCCCCATTTTTCATGAGCTTAACTCAAATATCTAAGACTTTTTCTAAGACAAAAGGCCTATTTCTCTCAAATATTGTTCACACATCTGTCTAAATCTGTGTTAGTGAGCACTTCTCCTTTGCTGAGATAATCCATCCACCTCACAGGTGTAGCATATTAATATGCTGATTAGACAGCATGATTATTGCAGAGGTGTGCTATAGACTAGCCACAAGAAAAGGCCACTCTAATGTGCAGTTTTATCACACAGCACAATGCCATAGATGTCGCAAGTTTTGAGGGAGCTTGCAATTGGCATGCTGACTGCATGAATGTCCACCAGAGCTGTTGCCCATGAATTGAATGTTAATTTCTCTACCATAAGCCGTCTCCAAAAGGTATTTCAGATAATTTGGCAGTACATCCAACAAGCCTCACAACCGCAGACCACGTGTAACCACACCAGCCCAGGACCTCCACATCCAGCAACTTCACCTCCAAGATCATCTGAGACCAGCCACCCGGACAGCTGCTGCAACAATCGGTTTGCATAGCCAAAGAATTTCTGCACAAACTGTCAGAAACTGTCTCTGGGAAGCTCATCTGCATGCTCGTCGTCCTCATCGTGGTCTCGACCAAACTGCAGTTCATCGTTGTAGCCGACTTGAGTAGGCAAATGCTCACATTTGATGGCACTTTGGAGAGGTGTTCACTTCAGGGATGAATCACATTTTTTACTGTACAGGGCACATGGCAGAAAGCGTGTACGGCGTTGTGTGGGTGAGCAGTTTGCTGATGTCAATGTTGTGTATCGAGTGGCCCATGGTGGCAGTGTGGTTATGGTATGGGCAGGTGTATATTATGGTTATGGTATGGGCAGGCGTATATTATGATATTATGGTGGTGTAGTTATGGTATGGGCAGGCGTATATTATGGATCGTGAGGCAAATGGTGGTCACACCATATAATTACCGGAAGGTATTGTAATCCACATCCTGATGAAGCCGCAGGCGTAACGCATAGACGTGCGTAGTGATGCCGTAAGGTGGGCGGAGCTAGTGAAGGCCAGAGTTAGCTGAACTAGGAAGACTACCTGGAGGTAGCAGATCGAAACCTTGGAAGTTGCAAACACTATAGTTGACTGTCTGAAGGTCCAAGCGTTTGTGAGTAGCGGTGTTGCATACCACACATGCTCATCACCTATCTCCAGTAATTGACAGTTATACTCATCCTGATATTGTGTGCAATATACATATCAGTTTTTAAAGATCATTTTTAACATGTGTTTAATAAATTGTATATTCATTTATTCCTACATCTTTATTTTATCAATACTAAGAATCATTACACTATTTGCATTATTTTCTTGTTTTTACATAAACAAAGAAAGAAACCGGGGTTTGGGTGATCGACCCCACCTCCCAGCACAAGAGTGCTTTGAATGTATTTACACGTACCCCTCAGTGCATATAGGGGATTTTTCCACATGCAAGGAATAGAAAAGAAGGGGGTGAGTATATAGATAAACTCACATTTTTTTTTTAGAAATACCGTAAGTAGTAACCAAGAGGAAATACGTCCTCTTCGATAGATAGGAAGGTAGAGGTTATGGTCTAAAGACAGGTGTATATCCACTAAACCACTGGCAAACCAACCCACACCCTAGGTTGAATAAGTGAAACAGAAAATAAAAAAGCAAAAAGAAAACAATCAAATTGATTCAACCAGGAGTAGAAACCAACACCTAAATTATTTATAGTATATGTATAAATATCCTATATTAAATGGATTTGATTCTAGCAAAGATAGTGAGTCTGCTAAACAGTGAATTTGAAATTAAATAAAATACAATCATTAGTTGACAGTTCAATGTAATGCAATCTGATGCAGCATGAGTTAGTAGGGAAAAAGTATTAGACACAGACAAATGTATCTAAATAGATATACACTGTATCAGCGAGTGCAGGAAATGTCAGCAATCTCAGTTCTGGTAATACATGAGGACCAGAAACATATACTCAGTCCAGTAATGTCTTTTAGCTGTATGCTCTTGTATAGATTAAGCTGATATCCCTTCTATAAACAGCAGGGAAACTAGCCAATAGGAGCTGAAAATACTCTAGTAGCAAATTAATATTTTCAATAATAGTATGGTCCATGAATAATATAATATAATAAAAATGCAGACTAATAACCAGCATGTAGAAGTGTGGGGGTTAACTCTTCTATGTAAAATGTCAATAGAATCCAAGAGGCTTTCCTTCTAACACCAACCGTTGATCTTTATAATATATAGTGCAGAGGCAGTGTTCTTCATATAAACAAAATCCTAAATTAACACTGGAATAAACTCAAAAGGAATCCACTGATGGACCGAATCCTGGGAAGTAAACTCAAGGTAATTTACTCTAGGCCACCTAACTTGAAAACAATGATTGCCCCAACACTGAAAAAAGAAACGAAAAAACATTCCGAATCAATAGAGATGGGATTCTGTAAATGTGGAAAATGCATGGAATTTAGAAATAACACAACACAAACACCTCAGATTAATGAGTTCAAACACCCAATAACTGAAGAATAGTGATGTCGCGAACATAAAATTTTAGGTTCGCGAACGGCGAACGCGAACTTCCGCAAACGTTCGCGAACCGGGCGAACCGCCATTGACTTCAATGGGCAGGTGAATTTTAAAACCCACAGGGACTGTTTCTGGCCACAATAGTGATGGAAAAGTTGTTTCAAGGGGACTAACACCTGGACTGTGGCATGCCGGAGGGGGATCCATGGCAAAACTCCCATTGTAAATTACACAGTTGATGCAGAGTCTGCTTTTAATCCATAAAGGGCAGAAATCACCTAACATTCCTAAATCACAATGGATATGGATTGACACCTGACATATGACATATTGACACCTTGACATATGGATTGACACCTGTCTTCAGAGACCCTGATACACACTGACAGAGCAGAATAGGGACTGTTCCCCCTACATAGGGTCACTTGGCAGATATGGATTGACACCTGTCCTCAGGGACCCTGATACACACTGATACAGAGCAGAATAGGGACTGTTCCTCATACATAGGGTCACCATTTTTAGCCCAAGGCAGCTCATCTCATCAGGCCTTTTTTAGTCGAATGTATCGCCCACTGTCAGTCCCTTCGGGATCCATCCCTCATTCATCTTAATAAAGGTGAGGTAATCTATAATTTTTTTACCTAGGTGACTTCTCTTCTCAGTGACAATACCTCCTGCTGCACTGAAGGTCCTGTCTGACAGGACACTTGAAGCGGGGCAGGCCAGAAGTTCTATCGCAAATTGGGATAGCTCAGGCCACAGGTCAAGCCTGCACACCCAGTAGTCAAGGGGTTCATCGCTCTTCAGAGTGTCGATATCTGCAGTTAAGGCGAGGTAGTCTGCTACCTGTCGGTCGAGTCGCTCTCTGAGGGTGGATCCCGAAGGGCTGTGGCGATGCGTAGGTCCGCATGTTCTCCATCAACAACACGTCTTTAAAGCGTCCTGTCCTTGCCGGCGTGGTCGTGGGAGGAGGAGGATGACTTACACCTCTCCCCCTGTTAGATTCCCGTTGTGCTGTGACATCACCCTTATACGCTGTGTAAAGCATACTTTTACATTTATTTTGCAAATGCTGCATCCTTTCCAACTTGTTGTAATTCGGTAACATTTCCGCCACTTTCTGCTTAAACCGGGGTCTAGTAGCGTGGACACCCAGTACAGGTCGTTCTCCTTCAGCATTTTTATACGAGGGTCCCTCAACAGGCACGACAGCATGTAAGACACCATTTGCACAAGGTTGGATGCAGAGCTACTCATTTCCCGTTCCTCCTCCTCAGTGATGTCAATGAAGGTATGTTCTTCCCCCCAGCCGCGTACAACACCACGGGTACCAGATAGGTGACAACGAGCACACTGGCAGGGGTCTGCAGAGCACACGCTAAAAGCCTGAAACAACCGCTTTAAGGACACTGACTGCTATTAGCTTACACTGGAAAACTTTTTTTCTTTGTAAAAGCACGCTACAGAGAAACCAGATATGAGTGGCAACTGTCAAAGTACACTTGCAGGGGTCTGCAGGGCACACGCTGAAGGACTGACACACCCACTTTAAGGACACTGACTGCTATTAGCTTACACTGGAAAACTTTTTTTCTTTGTAAAAGCACACTACAGAGACACCAGATATGAGTGGCAACTGTCAAATTACAGTGGCAGGGGTCTGCAGGGCACACGCTGAAGGCCTGACACACCCATTTTAAGGACACTGACTGCTATTAGCTTACACTGGAAAACTTTTTTTCTTTGTAAAAGCACGCTACTGAGACACCAGATATGAGTGGCAACTGTCAAAGTACACTGGCAGGGGTCAGCAGGGCACACGCTGAAGGCCTGACACACCCGCTTTAAGGACACTGACTGCTATTAGCTTACACTGGAAAACTTTTTTTCTTTGTAAAAGCACGCTACAGAGAAACCAGATATGAGTGGCAACTGTCAAAGTACACTTGCAGGGGTCTGCAGAGCACACGCTGAAGGCCTGACACACCCGCTTTAAGGACACTGACTGCTATTAGCTTACACTGGAAAACTTTTTTTCTTTGTAAAAGCATGCTACAGAGACACCAGATATGAGTGGCAACTGTCAAAGTACACTGGCAGGGGTCTGCAGGGCACACGCTGAAGGCCTGACATACACGCTTTAAGGACACTGACTGCTTTTAGCTTACACTGGAAAACTTTTTCTCTTTGTAAAAGCACGCTATAGAGACACCAGATATGAGTGGCAACTGTCAAAGTACACTGGCAGGGGTCTGCAGGGCACATGCTGAAGGCCTGACAAACCCGCTTTAAGGACACGGACTGCTATTACCTTACACCGGAAAACTTTTTTTCTTTGTAAAAGCACACTATAGAGACAAAAGATATGAGTGGCAACTGTCAAAGAACACTGGCAGGGGTCTGCAGAGCACACGCTGAAGGCCTGACACACCCGCACATGCTGAAGGCCTGACAAACCCGCTTTAAGGACACTGACTGCTATTTGCTTACACTGGAAAACGTTTTTTCTTTGTAAAAGCACGCTATAGAGACACCAGATATGAGTGCCAACTGTCAAAGTACACTGGCAGGGGTCTGCAGGGCACACGCTGAAGGCCTGACACACCTGCTTTAAGGACACTGACTGCTATTAGCTTACACTGGAAAACTTTTTTTCTTTGTAAAAGCACGCTATAGAGACACCAGATATGAGTGGCAACTGTCAAAGTACACTGGCAGGGGTCTGTAGGGCACACGCTGAAGGCCTGACACACCCGCTTTAAGGACACTGACTGCTATTAGCTTACACTGGAAAACATTTTTTCTTTGTAAAAGCATGCTACAGAGACACCAGATATGAGTGGCAACTGTCAAAGTACACTGGGAGGGGTCTGCAGGGCACACGCTGAAGGCCTGACACACCCGCTTTAAGGACACTGACTGCTATTAACTTACACTGGAAAACTTTTTTTCTTTGTAAAAGCACGCTACAGAGACACCAGATATGAGTGGCAACTGTCAAAGTACACTGGCAGGGGTCTGCAGGGCACACGCTGAAGGCCTGACACACCCGCTTTAAGGACACTGACTGCAATTAGCTTGCACTGGAAAACTTGTTTTCTTTGTAAAAGCACGCTACAGAGACACCATATATGAGTGGCAACTGTCAAAGTACACTGGCAGGGGTCTGCAGGGCACACGCTGAAGGCCTGACACACCCGCTTTAAGGACACTGACTGCTATTAGCTTACACTGGAAAACTTTTTTTCTTTGTAAAAGCACGCTATAGAGACACCAGATATGAGTGGCAACTGTCAAAGTACACTGGCAGGGGTCTGCAGGGCACACGCTGAAGGCCTGACATACCCGCTTTAAGGACACTGACTGCTTTTAGCTTACACTGGAAAACTTTTTCTCTTTGTAAAAGCACGCTATAGAGACACCAGATATGAGTGGCAACTGTCAAAGTACACTGGCAGGGGTCTGCAGGGCACACGCTGAAGGCCTGACACACCCGCTTTAAGGACACTGACTGCTATTAGCTTACACTGGAAAACTTTTTTTCTTTGTAAAAGCACGCTACAGAGACACCAGATATGAGTGGCAACTGTCAAAGTACACTGGGAGGGGTCTGCATGGCACACGCTGAAGGCCTGACACACCCGCTTTAAGGACACTGACTGCTATTAGCTTACACTGGAAAACTTTTTTTCTTTGTAAAAGCACGCTACAGAGACACCAGATATGAGTGGCAACTGTCAAAGTACACTGGCAGGGGTCTGCAGGGCACACGCTGAAGGCCTGACACACCCGCTTTAAGGACACTGACTGCTATTAGCTTACACTGGAAAACTTTTTTCTTTGTAAAAGCACGCTACAGAGACACCAGATATGAGTGGCAACTGTCAAAGTACACTGGCAGGGGTCTGCAGGGCACACGCTGAAGGCCTGACACACCCGCTTTAAGGACACTGACTGCTATTAGCTTGCACTGGAAAACTTTTTTTCTTTGTAAAAGCACGCTACAGAGACACCATATATGAGTGGCAACTGTCAAAGTACACTGGCAGGGGTCTGCAGGGCACACGCTGAAGGCCTGACACACCCGCTTTAACCTCTTAAGGACACATGACATGTCTGACACGTCATGATTCCCTTTTATTCCAGAAGTTTGGTCCTTAAGGGGTTAAGGACACTGACTGCTATTAGCTTACACTGGAAAACTTTTTTCTTTGTAAAAGCACGCTATAGAGACACCAGATATGAGTTGCAACTGTCAAAGTACACTGGCAAGGGTCTGCAGGGCACACGCTGAAGGCCTGACACACCCGCTTTAAGGACACTGACAGCTATTAGCTTACACTGGAAAACTTTTTTTCTTTGTAAAAGCACGCTATAGAGACACCAGATATGAGTGGCAACTGTCAAAGTACACTGGCAGGGGTCTGCAGGGCACACGCTGAAGGCCTGACACACCCGCTTTAAGGACACTGACTGCTATTAGTTTACACTGGAAAACTTTTTTTCTTTGTAAAAGCACGCTATAGAGACACCAGATATGAGTGGCAACTGTCAAAGTACACTGGCAGGGGTCTGCAGGGCACATGCTGAAGGCCCAACACACCCGCTTTAAGGACACTGACTGCTATTAGCTTACACTGGAAAACTTTTTTTCTTTGTAAAAGCACGCTATAGAGACACCAGATATGAGTGGCAACTGTCAAAGTACACTGGCAGGGGTCTGCAGGGCACATGCTGAAGGCCTGACACACCCGCTTTAAGGACACTGACTGCTATTAGCTTATACTGGAAAACGTTTTTTAATTTGTAAAAGCACGCTACAGAGACACCAGATATGAGTGGCAACTGTCAACGTACACTGGCAGGGGTCTGCAGGGCACACGCTGAAGGCCTGACACACCCGCTTTAAGGACACTGACTGCTATTAGCTTACACTGGAAAACTTTTTTTCTTTGTAAAAGCATGCTACAGAGACACCAGATATGAGTGGCAACTGTCAAAGTACACTGGCAGGGGTCTGCAGGGCACATGCTGAAGGCCCGACACACCCGCTTTAAGGACACTGACTGCTATTAGCTTACACTGGAAAACTTTTTTTCTTTGTAAAAGCACGCTATAGAGACACCAGATATGAGTGGCAACTGTCAAAGTACACTGGCAGGGGTCTGCAGGGCACATGCTGAAGGCCTGACACACCCGCTTTAAGGACACTGACTGCTATTAGCTTACACTGGAAAACTTTTTTTCTTTGTAAAATCACGCTATAGAGACACCAGATATGAGTGGCAACTGTCAAAGTACACTGGCAGGGGTCTGCAGGGCACATGCTGAAGGCCCGACACACCCGCTTTAAGGACACTGACTGCTATTAGCTTACACTGGAAAACTTTTTTTCTTTGTAAAAGCACGCTATAGAGACACCAGATATGAGTGGCAACTGTCAAAGTACACTGGCAGGGGTCTGCAGGGCACATGCTGAAGGCCTGACACACCCGCTTTAAGGACACTGACTGCTATTAGCTTATACTGGAAAACGTTTTTTAATTTGTAAAAGCACGCTACAGAGACACCAGATATGAGTGGCAACTGTCAACGTACACTGGCAGGGGTCTGCAGGGCACACGCTGAAGGCCTGACACACCCGCTTTAAGGACACTGACTGCTATTAGCTTACACTGGAAAACTTTTTTCTTTGTAAAAGCATGCTACAGAGACACCAGATATGAGTGGCAACTGTCAAAGTACACTGGCAGGGGTCTGCAGGGCACACGCTGAAGGCCTGACACACCCGCTTTAAGGACACTGACGGCTATTAGCTTACACTGGAAAACTTTTTTTCTTTGTAAAAGCACGCTATAGAGACACCAGATATGAGTGGCAACTGTCAAAGTACACTGGCAGGGGTCTGCAGGGCACACGCTGAAGGCCTGACACACCCGCTTTAAGGACACTGACTGCTATTAGCTTACACTGGAAAACTTTTTTTCTTTGTAAAAGCACGCTATAGAGACACCAGATATGAGTGGCAACTGTCAAAGTACACTGGCAGGGGTCTGCAGGGCACACGCTGAAGGCCTGACATACCCGCTTTAAGGACACTGACTGCTTTTAGCTTACACTGGAAAACTTTTTCTCTTTGTAAAAGCACGCTATAGAGACACCAGATATGAGTGGCAACTGTCAAAGTACACTGGCAGGGGTCTGCAGGGCACACGCTGAAGGCCTGACACACCCGCTTTAAGGACACTGACTGCTATAAGCTTACACTGGAAAACTTTTATTCTTTGTAAAAGCACGCTACAGAGACACCAGATATGAGTGGCAACTGTCAAAGTACACTGGCAGGGGTCTGCAGGGCACACGCTGAAGGCCTGACACACCCGCTTTAAGGACACTGACTGCTATTAGCTTGCACTGGAAAACTTTTTTCTTTGTAAAAGCACGCTACAGAGACACCAGATATGAGTGGCAACTGTCAAAGTACACTGGCAGGGGGCTGCAGGGCACACGCTGAAGGCCTGACACACCTGCTTTAAGGACACTGACTGCTATTAGCTTACACTGGAAAACTTTTTTTCTTTGTAAAAGCATGCTACAGAGACACCAGATATGAGTGGCAACTGTCAAAGTACACTGGCAGGGGTCTGCAGGGCACACGCTGAAGGCCTGACACACCCGCTTTAAGGACACTGACTGCTATTAGCTTACACTGGAAAACTTTTTTTCTTTATAAAAGCACGCTATAGAGACACCAGATATGAGTGGCAACTGTCAAAGTACACTGGCAGGGGTCTGCAGGGCACACGCTGAAGGCCTGACACACCCGCTTTAAGGACACTGACGGCTATTAGCTTACACTGGAAAACTTTTTTTCTTTGTAAAAGCATGCAACAGAGACACCAGATATGAGTGGCAACTGTCAAAGAACACTGGCAGGGGTCTGCAGGGCACACGCTGAAGGCCTGACACACCCGCTTTAAGGACACTGACTGCTATTAGCTTACACTGGAAAACTTTTTTTCTTTGTAAAAGCACGCTATAAAGACACCAGATATGAGTGGCAACTGTCAAAGTACACTGGCAGGGGTCTGCAGGGCACACGCTGAAGGCCTGACACACCCGCTTTAAGGACACTGACTGCTATTAGCTTACACTGGAAAACTTTTTTTCTTTGTAAAAGCATGCAACAGAGACACCAGATATGAGTGGCAACTGTCAAAGTACACTGGCAGGGGTCTGCAGGGCACACGCTGAAGGCCTGACACACCCGCTTTAAGGACACTGACTGCTATTAGCTTACACTGGAAAACTTTTTTTCTTTGTAAAAGCACGCTATAGAGACACCAGATATGAGTGGCAACTGTCAAAGTACACTGGCAGGGGTCTGCAGGGCACACGCTGAAGGCCTGACACACCCGCTTTAAGGACACTGACGGCTATTAGCTTACACTGGAAAACTTTTTTTCTTTGTAAAAGCACGCTATAGAGACACCAGATATGAGTGGCAACTGTCAAAGTACACTGGCAGGGGTCTGCAGGGCACACGCTGAAGGCCTGACATACCCGCTTTAAGGACACTGACTGCTATTAGCTTACACTGGAAAACTTTTTTCTTTGTAAAAGCACGCTATAGAGACACCAGATATGAGTGGCAACTGTCAAAGTACACTGGCAGGGGTCTGCAGGGCACACGCTGAAGGCCTTACATACCCGCTTTAAGGACACTGACTGCTTTTAGCTTACACTGGAAAACTTTTTTTCTTTGTAAAAGCACGCTACAGAGACACCAGATATGAGTGGCAACTGTCAAAGTACACTGGCAGGGGTCTGCAGGGCACACGCTGAAGGCCTGACACACCCGCTTTAAGGACACTGACTGCTATTAGCTTGCACTGGAAAACTTTTTTCTTTGTAAAAGCACGCTACAGAGACACCAGATATGAGTGGCAACTGTCAAAGTACACTGGCAGGGGTCTCCAGGGCACACGCTGAAGGCCTGACACACCCGCTTTAAGGACACTGACTGCTATTAGCTTACACTGGAAAACTTTTTTTCTTTGTAAAAGCACGCTATAGAGACACCAGATATGAGTGGCAACTGTCAAAGTACACTGGCAGGGGTCTGCAGGGCACACGCTGAAGGCCTGACACACCCGCTTTAAGGACACTGACTGCTATTAGCTTGCACTGGAAAACTTTTTTTCTTTGTAAAAGCACGCTACAGAGACACCAGATATGAGTGGCAACTGTCAAAGTACACTGGCAGGGGTCTGCAGGGCACATGCTGAAGGCCTGACACACCCGCATTAGGACACTGACTGCTATTAGCTTACACTGGAAAGCTTTTTTTCTTTGTAAAAGCACGCTATAGAGACACCAGATATGAGTGGCAACTGTCAAAGTACACTGGCAGGGGTCTGCAGGGCACACGCTGATGGCCTGACACACCCGCTTTAAGGACACTGACTGCTATTAGCTTACACTGGAAAACTTTTTTCTTTGTAAAAGCATGCTACAGAGACACTAGATATGAGTAGCAACTGTCAAAGTACACTGGCAGGGGTCTGCAGGGCACACACTGAAGGCCTGACACACCCACTTTAAGGACACTGACTGCTATTAGCTTACACTGGAAAACTTTTTTTCTTTGTAAAAGCACGCTACAGAGACACCAGATATGAGTGGCAACTGTCAAAGTACACTGGCAGGGGTCTGCAGGGCACACGCTGAAGGCCTGACACACCCGCTTTAAGGACACTGACTGCTATTAGCTTACACTGGAAAACTTTTTTTCTTTGTAAAAGCACGCTATAAAGACACCAGATATGAGTGGCAACTGTCAAAGTACACTGGCAGGGGTCTGCAGGGCACACGCTGAAGGCCTGACACACCCGCTTTAAGGACACTGACTGCTATTAGCTTACACTGGAAAACTTTTTTTCTTTGTAAAAGCACGCTATAGAGACACCAGATATGAGTGGCAACTGTCAAAGTACACTGGCAGGGGTCTGCAGGGCACACGCTGAAGGCCTGACATACCCGCTTTAAGGACACTGACTGCTATTAGCTTACACTGGAAAACTTTTTTCTTTGTAAAAGCACGCTATAGAGACACCAGATATGAGTGGCAACTGTCAAAGTACACTGGCAGGGGTCTGCAGGGCACACGCTGAAGGCCTTACATACCCGCTTTAAGGACACTGACTGCTTTTAGCTTATACTGGAAAACTTTTTCTCTTTGTAAAAGCACGCTATAGAGACACCAGATATGAGTGGCAACTGTCAAAGTACACTGGCAGGGGTCTGCAGGGCACACGCTGAAGGCCTGACACACCCGCTTTAAGGACACTGACTGCTATTAGCTTACACTGGAAAACTTTTTTTCTTTGTAAAAGCACGCTACAGAGACACCAGATATGAGTGGCAACTGTCAAAGTACACTGGCAGGGGTCTGCAGGGCACACGCTGAAGGCCTGACACACCCGCTTTAAGGACACTGACTGCTATTAGCTTACACTGGAAAACTTTTTTTCTTTGTAAAAGCACGCTATAGAGACACCAGATATGAGTGGCAACTGTCAAAGTACACTGGCAGGGGTCTCCAGGGCACACGCTGAAGGCCTGACACACCCGCTTTAAGGACACTGACTGCTATTAGCTTACACTGGAAAACTTTTTTTCTTTGTAAAAGCACGCTATAGAGACACCAGATATGAGTGGCAACTGTCAAAGTACACTGGCAGGGGTCTGCAGGGCACACGCTGAAGGCCTGACACACCCGCTTTAAGGACACTGACTGCTATTAGCTTGCACTGGAAAACTTTTTTTCTTTGTAAAAGCACGCTACAGAGACACCAGATATGAGTGGCAACTGTCAAAGTACACTGGCAGGGGTCTGCAGGGCACATGCTGAAGGCCTGACACACCCGCATTAGGACACTGACTGCTATTAGCTTACACTGGAAAGCTTTTTTTCTTTGTAAAAGCACGCTATAGAGACACCAGATATGAGTGGCAACTGTCAAAGTACACTGGCAGGGGTCTGCAGGGCACACGCTGATGGCCTGACACACCCGCTTTAAGGACACTGACTGCTATTAGCTTACACTGGAAAACTTTTTTCTTTGTTAAAGCATGCTACAGAGACACCAGATATGAGTAGCAACTGTCAAAGTACACTGGCAGGGGTCTGCAGGGCACACACTGAAGGCCTGACACACCCACTTTAAGGACACTGACTGCTATTAGCTTACACTGGAAAACTTTTTTTCTTTGTAAAAGCACGCTACAGAGACACCAGATATGAGTGGCAACTGTCAAAGTACACTGGCAGGGGTCTGCAGGGCACACGCTGAAGGCCTGACACACCCGCTTTAAGGACACTGACTGCTATTAGCTTGCACTGGAAAACTTTTTTCTTTGTAAAAGCAGGCTACAGAGACACCAGATATGAGTGGCAACTGTCAAAGTACACTGGCAGGGGTCTGCAGGGCACACGCTGAAGGCCTGACACACCCGCTTTAAGGACACTGACTGCTATTAGCTTACACTGGAAAACTTTTTTTCTTTGTAAAAGCACGCTATAGAGACACCAGATATGAGTGGCAACTGTCAAAGTACACTGGCAGGGGTCTGCAGGGCACACGTTGAAGGCCTGACACACCCGCTTTAAGGACACTGACTGCTATTAGCTTACACTGGAAAACTTTTTTTCTTTGTAAAAGCACGCTATAGAGACACCAGATATGAGTGGCAACTGTCAAAGTACACTGGCAGGGGTCTGCAGGGCACACGCTGAAGGCCTGACATACCCGCTTTAAGGACACTGACTGCTTTTAGCTTACACTGGAAAACTTTTTCTCTTTGTAAAAGCACGCTATAGAGACACCAGATATGAGTGGCAACTGTCAAAGTACACTGGCAGGGGTCTGCAGGGCACACGCTGAAGGCCTGACACACCCGCTTTAAGGACACTAACTGCTATTAGCTTACACTGGAAAACTTTTTTTCTTTGTAAAAGCACGCTATAGAGACACCAGATATGAGTGGCAACTGTCAAAGTACACTGGCAGGGGTCTGCAGGGCACACGCTGAAGGCCTGACACACCCGCTTTAAGGACACTGACGGCTATTAGCTTACACTGGAAAACTTTTTTTCTTTGTAAAAGCACGCTATAGAGACACCAGATATGAGTGGCAACTGTCAAAGTACACTGGCAGGGGTCTGCAGGGCACACGCTGAAGGCCTGACATACCCACTTTAAGGACACTGACTGCTATTAGCTTACACTGGAAAACTTTTTTTCTTTGTAAAAGCACGCTATAGAGACACCAGATATGAGTGGCAACTGTCAAAGTACACTGGCAGGGGTCTGCAGGGCACACGCTGAAGGCCTGACATACCCGCTTTAAGGACACTGACTGCTATTAGCTTGCACTGGAAAACTTTTTTCTTTGTAAAAGCACGCTACAGAGACACCAGATATGAGTGGCAACTGTCAAAGTACACTGGCAGGGGTCTGAAGGGCACACGCTGAAGGCCTGACACACCCGCTTTAAGGACACTGACTGCTATTAGCTTACACTGGAAAACTTTTTTTCTTTGTAAAAGCACGCTATAGAGACACCAGATATGAGTTGCAACTGTCAAAGTACACTGGCAGGGGTCTGCAGGGCACACGCTGAAGGCCTGACACACCCGCTTTAAGGACACTGACGGCTATTAGCTTACACTGGAAAACTTTTTTTCTTTGTAAAAGCATGCAACAGAGACACCAGATATGAGTGGCAACTGTCAAAGAACACTGGCAGGGGTCTGCAGGGCACACGCTGAAGGCCTGACACACCCGCTTTAAGGACACTGACTGCTATTAGCTTACACTGGAAAACTTTTTTTCTTTGTAAAAGCACGCTATAAAGACACCAGATATGAGTGGCAACTGTCAAAGTACACTGGCAGGGGTCTGCAGGGCACACGCTGAAGGCCTGACACACCCGCTTTAAGGACACTGACTGCTATTAGCTTACACTGGAAAACTTTTTTTCTTTGTAAAAGCATGCAACAGAGACACCAGATATGAGTGGCAACTGTCAAAGTACACTGGCAGGGGTCTGCAGGGCACACGCTGAAGGCCTGACACACCCGCTTTAAGGACACTGACTGCTATTAGCTTACACTGGAAAACTTTTTTTCTTTGTAAAAGCACGCTATAGAGACACCAGATATGAGTGGCAACTGTCAAAGTACACTGGCAGGGGTCTGCAGGGCACACGCTGAAGGCCTGACACACCCGCTTTAAGGACACTGACGGCTATTAGCTTACACTGGAAAACTTTTTTTCTTTGTAAAAGCACGCTATAGAGACACCAGATATGAGTGGCAACTGTCAAAGTACACTGGCAGGGGTCTGCAGGGCACACGCTGAAGGCCTGACATACCCGCTTTAAGGACACTGACTGCTATTAGCTTACACTGGAAAACTTTTTTCTTTGTAAAAGCACGCTATAGAGACACCAGATATGAGTGGCAACTGTCAAAGTACACTGGCAGGGGTCTGCAGGGCACACGCTGAAGGCCTTACATACCCGCTTTAAGGACACTGACTGCTTTTAGCTTACACTGGAAAACTTTTTTTCTTTGTAAAAGCACGCTACAGAGACACCAGATATGAGTGGCAACTGTCAAAGTACACTGGCAGGGGTCTGCAGGGCACACGCTGAAGGCCTGACACACCCGCTTTAAGGACACTGACTGCTATTAGCTTGCACTGGAAAACTTTTTTCTTTGTAAAAGCACGCTACAGAGACACCAGATATGAGTGGCAACTGTCAAAGTACACTGGCAGGGGTCTGCAGGGCACACGCTGAAGGCCTGACACACCCGCTTTAAGGACACTGACTGCTATTAGCTTGCACTGGAAAACTTTTTTTCTTTGTAAAAGCACGCTACAGAGACACCAGATATGAGTGGCAACTGTCAAAGTACACTGGCAGGGGTCTGCAGGGCACATGCTGAAGGCCTGACACACCCGCATTAGGACACTGACTGCTATTAGCTTACACTGGAAAGCTTTTTTTCTTTGTAAAAGCACGCTATAGAGACACCAGATATGAGTGGCAACTGTCAAAGTACACTGGCAGGGGTCTGCAGGGCACACGCTGATGGCCTGACACACCCGCTTTAAGGACACTGACTGCTATTAGCTTACACTGGAAAACTTTTTTCTTTGTAAAAGCATGCTACAGAGACACTAGATATGAGTAGCAACTGTCAAAGTACACTGGCAGGGGTCTGCAGGGCACACACTGAAGGCCTGACACACCCACTTTAAGGACACTGACTGCTATTAGCTTACACTGGAAAACTTTTTTTCTTTGTAAAAGCACGCTACAGAGACACCAGATATGAGTGGCAACTGTCAAAGTACACTGGCAGGGGTCTGCAGGGCACACGCTGAAGGCCTGACACACCCGCTTTAAGGACACTGACTGCTATTAGCTTACACTGGAAAACTTTTTTTCTTTGTAAAAGCACGCTATAAAGACACCAGATATGAGTGGCAACTGTCAAAGTACACTGGCAGGGGTCTGCAGGGCACACGCTGAAGGCCTGACACACCCGCTTTAAGGACACTGACTGCTATTAGCTTACACTGGAAAACTTTTTTTCTTTGTAAAAGCACGCTATAGAGACACCAGATATGAGTGGCAACTGTCAAAGTACACTGGCAGGGGTCTGCAGGGCACACGCTGAAGGCCTGACATACCCGCTTTAAGGACACTGACTGCTATTAGCTTACACTGGAAAACTTTTTTCTTTGTAAAAGCACGCTATAGAGACACCAGATATGAGTGGCAACTGTCAAAGTACACTGGCAGGGGTCTGCAGGGCACACGCTGAAGGCCTTACATACCCGCTTTAAGGACACTGACTGCTTTTAGCTTATACTGGAAAACTTTTTCTCTTTGTAAAAGCACGCTATAGAGACACCAGATATGAGTGGCAACTGTCAAAGTACACTGGCAGGGGTCTGCAGGGCACACGCTGAAGGCCTGACACACCCGCTTTAAGGACACTGACTGCTATTAGCTTACACTGGAAAACTTTTTTCTTTGTAAAAGCACGCTACAGAGACACCAGATATGAGTGGCAACTGTCAAAGTACACTGGCAGGGGTCTGCAGGGCACACGCTGAAGGCCTGACACACCCGCTTTAAGGACACTGACTGCTATTAGCTTGCACTGGAAAACTTTTTTCTTTGTAAAAGCACGCTACAGAGACACCAGATATGAGTGGCAACTGTCAAAGTACACTGGCAGGGGTCTCCAGGGCACACGCTGAAGGCCTGACACACCCGCTTTAAGGACACTGACTGCTATTAGCTTACACTGGAAAACTTTTTTTCTTTGTAAAAGCACGCTATAGAGACACCAGATATGAGTGGCAACTGTCAAAGTACACTGGCAGGGGTCTGCAGGGCACACGCTGAAGGCCTGACACACCCGCTTTAAGGACACTGACTGCTATTAGCTTGCACTGGAAAACTTTTTTTCTTTGTAAAAGCACGCTACAGAGACACCAGATATGAGTGGCAACTGTCAAAGTACACTGGCAGGGGTCTGCAGGGCACATGCTGAAGGCCTGACACACCCGCATTAGGACACTGACTGCTATTAGCTTACACTGGAAAGCTTTTTTTCTTTGTAAAAGCACGCTATAGAGACACCAGATATGAGTGGCAACTGTCAAAGTACACTGGCAGGGGTCTGCAGGGCACACGCTGAAGGCCTGACACACCCGCTTTAAGGACACTGACTGCTATTAGCTTGCACTGGAAAACTTTTTTTCTTTGTAAAAGCACGCTACAGAGACACCAGATATGAGTGGCAACTGTCAAAGTACACTGGCAGGGGTCTGCAGGGCACATGCTGAAGGCCTGACACACCCGCATTAGGACACTGACTGCTATTAGCTTACACTGGAAAGCTTTTTTTCTTTGTAAAAGCACGCTATAGAGACACCAGATATGAGTGGCAACTGTCAAAGTACACTGGCAGGGGTCTGCAGGGCACACGCTGATGGCCTGACACACCCGCTTTAAGGACACTGACTGCTATTAGCTTACACTGGAAAACTTTTTTTCTTTGTAAAAGCACGCTACAGAGACACCAGATATGAGTGGCAACTGTCAAAGTACACTGGCAGGGGTCTGCAGGGCACACGCTGAAGGCCTGACACACCCGCTTTAAGGACACTGACTGCTATTAGCTTGCACTGGAAAACTTTTTTCTTTGTAAAAGCAGGCTACAGAGACACCAGATATGAGTGGCAACTGTCAAAGTACACTGGCAGGGGTCTGCAGGGCACACGCTGAAGGCCTGACACACCCGCTTTAAGGACACTGACTGCTATTAGCTTACACTGGAAAACTTTTTTTCTTTGTAAAAGCACGCTATAGAGACACCAGATATGAGTGGCAACTGTCAAAGTACACTGGCAGGGGTCTGCAGGGCACACGTTGAAGGCCTGACACACCCGCTTTAAGGACACTGACTGCTATTAGCTTACACTGGAAAACTTTTTTTCTTTGTAAAAGCACGCTATAGAGACACCAGATATGAGTGGCAACTGTCAAAGTACACTGGCAGGGGTCTGCAGGGCACACGCTGAAGGCCTGACATACCCGCTTTAAGGACACTGACTGCTTTTAGCTTACACTGGAAAACTTTTTCTCTTTGTAAAAGCACGCTATAGAGACACCAGATATGAGTGGCAACTGTCAAAGTACACTGGCAGGGGTCTGCAGGGCACACGCTGAAGGCCTGACACACCCGCTTTAAGGACACTAACTGCTATTAGCTTACACTGGAAAACTTTTTTTCTTTGTAAAAGCACGCTATAGAGACACCAGATATGAGTGGCAACTGTCAAAGTACACTGGCAGGGGTCTGCAGGGCACACGCTGAAGGCCTGACACACCCGCTTTAAGGACACTGACGGCTATTAGCTTACACTGGAAAACTTTTTTTCTTTGTAAAAGCACGCTATAGAGACACCAGATATGAGTGGCAACTGTCAAAGTACACTGGCAGGGGTCTGCAGGGCACACGCTGAAGGCCTGACATACCCACTTTAAGGACACTGACTGCTATTAGCTTACACTGGAAAACTTTTTTTCTTTGTAAAAGCACGCTATAGAGACACCAGATATGAGTGGCAACTGTCAAAGTACACTGGCAGGGGTCTGCAGGGCACACGCTGAAGGCCTGAAATACCCGCTTTAAGGACACTGACTGCTATTAGCTTGCACTGGAAAACTTTTTTCTTTGTAAAAGCACGCTACAGAGACACCAGATATGAGTGGCAACTGTCAAAGTACACTGGCAGGGGTCTGAAGGGCACACGCTGAAGGCCTGACACACCCGCTTTAAGGACACTGACTGCTATTAGCTTACACTGGAAAACTTTTTTTCTTTGTAAAAGCACGCTATAGAGACACCAGATATGAGTTGCAACTGTCAAAGTACACTGGCAGGGGTCTGCAGGGCACACGCTGAAGGCCTGACACACCCGCTTTAAGGACACTGACTGCTATTAGCTTGCACTGGAAAACTTTTTTTCTTTGTAAAAGCATGCTACAGAGACACCAAATATGAGTGGCAACTGTCAAAGTACACTGGCAGGGGTCTGCAGGGCACATGCTGAAGGCCTGACACACCCGCATTAGGACACTGACTGCTATTAGCTTACACTGGAAAGCTTTTTTTCTTTGTAAAAGCACGCTATAGAGACACCAGATATGAGTGGCAACTGTCAAAGTACACTGGCAGGGGTCTGCAGGGCACACGCTGATGGCCTGGCACACCCGCTTTAAGGACACTGACTGCTATTAGCTTACACTGGAAAACTTTTTTTCTTTGTAAAAGCATGCTACAGAGACACCAGATATGAGTAGCAACTGTCAAAGTACACTGGCAGGGGTCTGCAGGGCACACGCTGAAGGCCTGACACACCCACTTTAAGGACACTGACTGCTATTAGCTTACACTGGAAAACTTTTTTCTTTGTAAAAGCACGCTACAGAGACACCAGATATGAGTGGCAACTGTCAAAGTACACTGGCAGGGGTCTGCAGGGCACACGCTGAAGGCCTGACACACCCGCTTTAAGGACACTGACTGCTATTAGCTTGCACTGGAAAACTTTTTTCTTTGTAAAAGCAGGCTACAGAGACACCAGATATGAGTGGCAACTGTCAAAGTACACTGGCAGGGGTCTGCAGGGCACACGCTGAAGGCCTGACACACCCGCTTTAAGGACACTGACTGCTATTAGCTTACACTGGAAAACTTTATTTCTTTGTAAAAGCACGCTATAGAGACACCAGATATGAGTGGCAACTGTTAAAGTACACTGGCAGGGGTCTGCAGGGCACACGCTGAAGGCCTGACACACCCGCTTTAAGGACACTGACTGCTATTAGCTTACACTGGAAAACTTTTTTCTTTGTAAAAGCACGCTATAGAGACACCAGATATGAGTGGCAACTGTCAAAGTACACTGGCAGGGGTCTGCAGGGCACACGCTGAAGGCATGACACACCCGCTTTAAGGACACTGGCTGCTATTAGCTTACACTGGAAAACTTTTTTCTTCGTAAAAGCATGCTACAGAGACACCAGATATGAGTGGCAACTGTCAAAGTACACTGGGAGGGGTCTGTAGGGCACACGCTGAAGGCCTGACACACCCGCTTTAAGGACACTGACTGCTATTAGCTTACACTGGAAAACTTTTATTCTTTGTAAAAGCACGCTACAGAGACACCAGATATGAGTGGCAACTGTCAAAGTACACTGGCAGGGGGCTGCAGGGCACACGCTGAAGGCCTGACACACCCGCTTTAAGGACACTGACTGCTATTAGCTTACACTGGAAAACTTTATTTCTTTGTAAAAGCACGCTATAGAGACACCAGATATGAGTGGCAACTGTCAAAGTACACTGGCAGGGGTCTGCAGGGCACACGCTGAAGGCATGACACACCCGCTTTAAGGACACTGACTGCTATTAGCTTACACTGGAAAACATTTTTTCTTTGTAAAAGCATGCTACAGAGACACCAGATATGAGTGGCAACTGTCAAAGTACACTGGGAGGGGTCTGCAGGGCAAACGCTGAAGGCCTGACACACCCGCTTTAAGGACACTGACTGCTATTAGCTTACACTGGAAAACTTTTTTTCTTTGTAAAAGCACGCTACAGAGACACCAGATATGAGTGGCAACTGTCAAAGTACACTGGCAGGGGTCTGCAGGGCACACGCTGAAGGCCTGACACACCCGCTTTAAGGACACTGACTGCTATTAGCTTACACTGGAAAACTTTTTTTCTTTGTAAAAGCACGCTACAGAGACACCAGATATGAGTGGCAACTGTCAAAGTACACTGGCAGGGGTCTGCAGGGCACACGCTGAAGGCCTGACACACCCGCTTTAAGGACACTGACTGCTATTAGCTTGCACTGGAAAACTTTTTTTCTTTGTAAAAGCACGCTACAGAGACACCATATATGAGTGGCAACTGTCAAAGTACACTGGCAGGGGTCTGCAGGGCACACGCTGAAGGCCTGACACACCCGCTTTAACCCCTTAAGGACACATGACATGTCTGACACGTCATGATTCCCTTTTATTCCAGAAGTTTGGTCCTTAAGGGGTTAAGGACACTGACTGCTATTAGCTTACACTGGAAAACTTTTTTCTTTGTAAAAGCACGCTATAGAGACACCAGATATGAGTGGCAACTGTCAAAGTACACTGGCAAGGGTCCGCAGGGCACACGCTGAAGGCCTGACACACCCGCTTTAAGGACACTGACAGCTATTAGCTTACACTGGAAAACTTTTTTTCTTTGTAAAAGCACGCTATAGAGACACCAGATATGAGTGGCAACTGTCAAAGTACACTGGCAGGGGTCTGCAGGGCACACGCTGAAGGCCTGACACACCCGCTTTAAGGACACTGACTGCTATTAGCTTACACTGGAAAACTTTCTTTTCTTTGTAAAAGCACGCTACAGAGACACCAGATATGAGTGGCAACTTTCAACGTACACTGGCAGGGGTCTGCAGGGCACACGCTGAATGCCTGAAACACCCGCTTTAAGGACACTGACTGCTATTAGCTTACACTGGAAAACTTTTTTTCTTTGTATAAAATGTTTTCCAGTGTAAGCTAATAGCAGTCAGTGTCCTTAAAGCGGGTATGTCAGGCCTTCAGCTTGTGCCCTGCAGACCCCTGCCAGTGTACTTTGACAGTTGCCACTCATATCTGGTGTATCTATAGCGTGCTTTTACAAAGAAAAAAGTTTTCCAGTGTAAGCTAATAGCCGTCAGTGTCCTTAAAGCGGGTGTGTCAGGCCTTCAGCGTGTGCCCTTTGTAAAAGCACGCTACAGAGACACCAGATGTGAGTGGCAACTGTCAAAGTACACTGGCAGGGGTCTGCAGGGCACACGCTGAAGGCCTGACACACCCGCTTTAAGGACACTGACTGCTATTAGCTTGCACTGGCAAACTTTTTTTCTTTGTAAAAGCACGCTACAGAGACACCATATATGAGTGGCAACTGTCAAAGTACACTGGCAGGGGTCTGCAGGGCACACGCTGAAGGCCTGACACACCCGCTTTAAGGACACTGACTGCTATTAGCTTACACTGGAAAACTTTCTTTTCTTTGTAAAAGCACGCTACAGAGACACCAGATATGAGTGGCAACTGTCAACGTACACTGGCAGGGGTCTGCAGGGCACACGCTGAAGGCCTGAAACACCCGCTTTAAGGACACTGACTGCTATTAGCTTACACTGGAAAACTTTTTTTTTGTAAAAGCACGCTATAGAGGCAGCAGATATGAGTGGCAACTGTCAAAGTACACTGGCAGGGGTCTGCAGGGCACACGCTGAAGGCCTGACACACCCGCTTTAAGGACACTGACGGCTATTAGCTTACACTGGAAAACTTTTTTTCTTTGTAAAAGCACGCTATAGAGACACCAGATATGAGTGGCAACTGTCAAAGTACACTGGCAGGGGTCTACAGAGCACACGCTGAAGGCCTGACACACCCGCTTTAAGGACACTGACTGCTATTAGCTTACACTGGAAAACTTTTCTTCTTTGTAAAAGCACGCTACAGAGACACCAGATATGAGTGGCAACTGTCAAAGTACACTGGCAGGGGTCTGCAGGGCACACACTGAAGGTCTGACACACCCGCTTTAAGGACACTGACTGCTATTAGCTTACACTGGAAAACTTTTTTTCTTTGTAAAAGCACGCTACAGAGACACCAGATATGAGTGGCAACTGCCAAAGTACACTGGCAGGGGTCTGCAGGGCACACGCTGAAGGCCTGACACACCCGCTTTAAGGACACTGACTGCTATTAGCTTACACTGGAAAACTTTTTTTCTTTGTAAAAGCACGCTACAGAGACACCAGATATGAGTTGCAACTGTCGAAGTACACTGGTAGGGGTCTGCAGGGCACATGCTGAAGGCCTGACACACCCGCTTTAAGGACACTGACTGCTATTAGCTTACACTGGAAAACTTTTTTTCTTTGTAAAAGCACGCTATAGAGACACCAGATATGAGTGGCAACTGTCAAAGTACACTGGCAGGGGTCTGCAGGGCACACGCTGAAGGCCTGACACACCCGCTTTAAGGACACTGACTGCTATTAGCTTACACTGGAAAACTTTTTATCTTTGTAAAAGCACGCTATAGAGACACCAGATATGAGTGGCAACTGTCAAAGTACACTGGCAGGGCTCTGCAGGGCACACGCTGAAGGCCTGACACACCCGCTTCAAGGACACTGACTGCTATTAGCTTACACTGGAAAACTTTTTTTCTTTGTAAAAGCACGCTATAGAGACACCAGATATGAGTGGCAACTGTCAAAGTACACTGGCAGGGGTCTGCAGGGCACACGCTGAAGGCCTGACACACCCGCTTTAAGGACACTGACGGCTATTAGCTTACACTGGAAAACTTTTTTTCTTTGTAAAAGCACGCTATAGAGACACCAGATATGAGTGGCAACTGTCAAAGTACACTGGCAGGGGTCTGCAGAGCACACGCTGAAGGCCTGACACACCCGCTTTAAGGACACTGACTGCTATTAGCTTACACTGGAAAACTTTTCTTCTTTGTAAAAGCACGCTACAGAGACACCAGATATGAGTGGCAACTGTCAAAGTACACTGGCAGGGGTCTGCAGGGCACACACTGAAGGTCTGACACACCCGCTTTAAGGACACTGACTGCTATTAGCTTACACTGGAAAACTTTTTTTCTTTGTAAAAGCACGCTACAGAGACACCAGATATGAGTGGCAACTGCCAAAGTACACTGGCAGGGGTCTGCAGGGCACACGCTGAAGGCCTGACACACCCGCTTTAAGGACACTGACTGCTATTAGCTTACACTGGAAAACTTTTTTTCTTTGTAAAAGCACGCTACAGAGACACCAGATATGAGTGGCAACTGTCGAAGTACACTGGCAGGGGTCTGCAGGGCACATGCTGAAGGCCTGACACACCGGCTTTAAGGACACTGACTGCTATTAGCTTACACTGGAAAACTTTTTTTCTTTGTAAAAGCACGCTATAGAGACACCAGATATGAGTGGCAACTGTCAAAGTACACTGGCAGGGGTCTGCAGGGCACACGCTGAAGGCCTGACACACCCGCTTTAAGGACACTGACTGCTATTAGCTTACACTGGAAAACTTTTTATCTTTGTAAAAGCACGCTATAGAGACACCAGATATGAGTGGCAACTGTCAAAGTACACTGGCAGGGCTCTGCAGGGCACACGCTGAAGGCCTGACACACCCGCTTCAAGGACACTGACTGCTATTAGCTTACACTGGAAAACTTTTTTTCTTTGTAAAAGCACGCTATAGAGACACCAGATATGAGTGGCAACTGTCAAAGTACACTGGCAGGGGTCTGCAGGGCACACGCTGAAGGCCTCACACACCCGCTTTAAGGACACTGACGGCTATTAGCTTACACTGGAAAACTTTTTTTCTTTGTAAAAGCACGCTATAGAGACACCAGATATGAGTGGCAACTGTCAAAGTACACTGGCAGGGGTCTGCAGAGCACACGCTGAAGGCCTGACACACACGCTTTAAGGACACTGACTGCTATTAGCTTACACTGGAAAACTTTTCTTCTTTGTAAAAGCACGCTACAGAGACACCAGATATGAGTGGCAACTGTCAAAGTACACTGGCAGGGGTCTGCAGGGCACACACTGAAGGTCTGACACACCCGCTTTAAGGACACTGACTGCTATTAGCTTACACTGGAAAACTTTTTTCTTTGTAAAAGCACGCTACAGAGACACCAGATATGAGTGGCAACTGCCAAAGTACACTGGCAGGGGTCTGCAGGGCACACGCTGAAGGCCTGACACACCCGCTTTAAGGACACTGACTGCTATTAGCTTACACTGGAAAACTTTTTTTCTTTGTAAAAGCACGCTACAGAGACACCAGATATGAGTGGCAACTGTCAAAGTACACTGGCAGGGGTCTGCAGGGCACACGCTGAAGGCCTGACACACCGGCTTTAAGGACACTGACTGCTATTAGCTTGCACTGGAAAACTTTTTTTCTTTGTAAAAGCACGCTACAGAGACACCATATATGAGTGGCAACTGTCAAAGTACACTGGCAGGGGTCTGCAGGGCACACGCTGAAGGCCTGACACACCCGCTTTAAGGACACTGACTGCTATTAGCTTACACTGGAAAACTTTTTTTCTTTGTAAAAGCACGCTACAGAGACACCAGATATGAGTGGCAACTGTCGAAGTACACTGGCAGGGGTCTGCAGGGCACATGCTGAAGGCCTGACACACCCGCTTTAAGGACACTGACTGCTATTAGCTTACACTGGAAAACTTTTTTTCTTTGTAAAAGCACGCTATAGAGACACCAGATATGAGTGGCAACTGTCAAAGTACACTGGCAGGGATCTGCAGGGCACACGCTGAAGGCCTGACACACCCGCTTTAAGGACACTGACTGCTATTAGCTTACACTGGAAAACTTTTTATCTTTGTAAAAGCACGCTATAGAGACACCAGATATGAGTGGCAACTGTCAAAGTACACTGGCAGGGGTCTGCAGGGCACACGCTGAAGGCCTGACACACCCGCTTTAAGGACACTGACTGCTATTAGCTTATACTGGAAAAGTTTTTTAATTTGTAAAAGCACGCTACAGAGACACCAGATATGAGTGGCAACTGTCAACGTACACTGGCAGGGGTCTGCAGGGCACACGCTGAAGGCCTGACACACCCGCTTTAAGGACACTGACGGCTATTAGCTTACACTGGAAAACTTTTTTTCTTTGTAAAAGCACGCTATAGAGACACCAGATATGAGTGGCAACTGTCAAAGTACACTGGCAGGGGTCTGCAGGGCACACGCTGAAGGCCTGACATACCCGCTTTAAGGACACTGACTGCTATTAGCTTACACTGGAAAACTTTTTTTCTTTGTAAAAGCACGCTATAGAGACACCAGATATGAGTGGCAACTGTCAAAGTACACTGGCAGGGGTCTGCAGGGCACACGCTGAAGGCCTGACATACCCGCTTTAAGGACACTGACTGCTATTAGCTTACACTGGAAAACTTTTTTTCTTTGTAAAAGCACGCTATAGAGACACCAGATATGAGTGGCAACTGTCAAAGTACACTGGCAGGGGTCTGCAGGGCACACCTTGAAGGCCTGACACACCCGCTTTAAGGACACTGACTGCTATTAGCTTACACTGGAAAACTTTTTTCTTTGTATAAGCATGCTACAGAGACACCAGATATGAGTGGCAACTGTCAAAGTACACTGGCAGGGGTCTGCAGGGCACACGCTGAAGGCCTGACACACCTGCTTTAGGGACACTGACTGCTATTAGCTTACACCGGAAAACATTTTTTCTTTGTAAAAGCATGCTACAGAGACACCAGATATGAGTGGCAACTGTCAAAGTACACTGGCAGGGGTCTGCAGGGCACACGCTGAAGGCCTGACACACCCACTTTAAGGACACTGACTGCTATTAGCTTACACTGGAAAACTTTTTTCTTTGTAAAAGCACGCTACAGAGACACCAGATATGAGTGGCAACTGTCAAAGTACACTGGCAGGGGTCTGCAGGGCACACGCTGAAGGCCTGACACACCCGCTTTAAGGACACTGACTGCTATTAGCTTACACTGGAAAACTTTTATTCTTTGTAAAAGCACGCTATAGAGACACCAGATATGAGTGGCAACTGTCAAAGTACACTGGCAGGGGTCTGCAGGGCACACGCTGCAGGCCTGACACACCCGCTTTAAGGACACTGACTGCTATTAGCTTGCACTGGAAAACTTTTTTCTTTGTAAAAGCACACTACAGAGACACCAGATATGAGTGGCAACTGTCAAAGTACACTGGCAGGGGGCTGCAGGGCACACGCTGAAGGCCTGACACACCCGCTTTAAGGACACTGACTGCTATTAGCTTACACTGGAAAACTTTTTTCTTTGTAAAAGCATGCTACAGAGACACCAGATACGAGTGGCAACTGTCAAAGTACACTGGCAGGGGTCTGCAGGGCACACGCTGAAGGCCTGACACACCCGCTTTAAGGACACTGACTGCTATTAGCTTACACTGGAAAACTTTTTTTCTTCATAAAAGCACGCTATAGAGACACCAGATATGAGTGGCAACTGTCAAAGTACACTGGCAGGGGTCTGCAGGGCACACGCTGAAGGCCTGACACACCCGCTTTAAGGACACTGACGGCTATTAGCTTACACTGGAAAACTTTTTTTCTTTGTAAAAGCATGCAACAGAGACACCAGATATGAGTGGCAACTGTCAAAGTACACTGGCAGGGGTCTGCAGGGCACACGCTGAAGGCCTGACACACCCGCTTTAAGGACACTGACTGCTATTAGCTTACACTGGAAAACTTTTTTTCTTTGTAAAAGCACGCTATAAAGACACCAGATATGAGTGGCAACTGTCAAAGTACACTGGCAGGGGTCTGCAGGGCACACGCTGAAGGCCTGACACACCCGCTTTAAGGACACTGACTGCTATTAGCTTACACTGGAAAACTTTTTTTCTTTGTAAAAGCATGCAACAGAGACACCAGATATGAGTGGCAACTGTCAAAGTACACTGGCAGGGGTCTGCAGGGCACATGCTGAAGGCCTGACACACCCGCTTTAACCCCTTAAGGACCAAACTTCTGGAATAAAAGGGAATCATGACATGTCACACATGTCATGTGTCCTTAAGGGGTTAAGGACACTGACTGCTATTAGCTTACACTGGAAAACTTTTTTTCTTTGTAAAAGCACGCTATAGAGACACCAGATATGAGTGGCAACTGTCAAAGTACACTGGCCGGGGTCTACAGGGCACACGCTGATGGCCTGACACACCCGCTTTAAGGACACTGACTGCTATTAGCTTACACTGGAAAACTTTTTTCTTTGTAAAAGCACGCTACAGAGACACCAGATATGAGTGGCAACTGTCAAAGTACACTGGCAGGGGTCTGCAGGGCACACGCTGAATGCCTGACACACCCGCTTTAAGGACACTGACTGCTATTAGCTTGCACTGGAAAACTTTTTTCTTTGTAAAAGCAGGCTACAGAGACACCAGATATGAGTGGCAACTGTCAAAGTACACTGGCAGGGGTCTGCAGGGCACACGCTGAAGGCCTGACACACCCGCTTTAAGGACACTGACTGCTATTAGCTTACACTGGAAAACTTTTTTTCTTTGTAAAAGCACGCTATAGAGACACCAGATATGAGTGGCAACTGTCAAAGTACACTGGCAGGGGTCTGCAGGGCACACGCTGAAGGCCTGACACACCCGCTTTAAGGACACTGACGGCTATTAGCTTACACTGGAAAACGTTTTTTCTTTGTAAAAGCACGCTATAGAGACACCAGATATGAGTGGCAACTGTCAAAGTACACTGGCAGGGGTCTGCAGGGCACACGCTGAAGGCCTGACATACCCGCTTTAAGGACACTGACTGCTATTAGCTTACACTGGAAAACTTTTTTTCTTTGTAAAAGCACGCTATAGAGACACCAGATATGAGTGGCAACTGTCAAAGTACACTGGCAGGGGTCTGCAGGGCACACGCTGAAGGCCTGACATACCCGCTTTAAGGACACTGACTGCTTTTAGCTTACACTGGAAAACTTTTTCTCTTTGTAAAAGCACGCTATAGAGACACCAGATATGAGTGGCAACTGTCAAAGTACACTGGCAGGGGTCTGCAGGGCACACGCTGAAGGCCTGACACACCCGCTTTAAGGACACTGACTGCTATTAGCTTACACTGGAAAACTTTTTTTCTTTGTAAAAGCACGCTATAGAGACACCAGATATGAGTGGCAACTGTCAAAGTACACTGGCAGGGGTCTGCAGGGCACACGCTGAAGGCCTGACACACCCGCTTTAAGGACACTGACTGCTATTAGCTTGCACTGGAAAACTTTTTTTCTTTGTAAAAGCACGCTACAGAGACACCAGATATGAGTGGCAACTGTCAATGTACACTGGCAGGGGTCTGCAGGGCACATGCTGAAGGCCTGACACACCCGCTTTAAGGACACTGACTGCTATTAGCTTGCACTGGAAAACTTTTTTTCTTTGTAAAAGCACGCTACAGAGACACCAGATATGAGTGGCAACTGTCAAAGTACACTGGCAGGGGTCTGCAGGGCACACGCTGAAGGCCTGACACACCCGCTTTAAGGACACTGACTGCTATTAGCTTGCACTGGAAAACTTTTTTCTTTGTAAAAGCACGCTACAGAGACACCAGATATGAGTGGCAACTGTCAAAGTACACTGGCAGGGGTCTGCAGGGCACACGCTGAAGGCATTACACACCCGCTTTAAGGACACTGACTGCTATTAGCTTACACTGGAAAACTTTTTTCTTTGTAAAAGCATGCTACAGAGACACCAGATATGAGTGGCAACTGTCAAAGTACACTGGCAGGGGTCTGCAGGGCACACGCTGAAGACCTGACACACCCACTTTAAGGACACTGACTGCTATTAGCTTAAACTGGAAAACTTTTTTTCTTTGTAAAAGCACGCTACAGAGACACCAGATATGAGTGGCAACTGTCAAAGTACACTGGCAGGGGTCTGCAGGGCACACGCTGAAGGCCTGACACACCCGCTTTAAGGACACTGACTGCTATTAGCTTGCACTGGAAAACTTTTTTTCTTTGTAAAAGCATGCTACAGAGACACCAGATATGAGTGGCAACTGTCAAAGTACACTGGCAGGGGTCTGCAGGGCACACGCTGAAGGCCTGACACACCCGCTTTAAGGACACTGACTGCTATTAGCTTGCACTGGAAAACTTTCTTTCTTTGTAAAAGCATGCTACAGAGACACCAGATATGAGTGGCAACTGTCAAAGTACACTGGCAGGGGTCTGCAGGGCACACGCTGAAGGCCTGACACACACGCTTTAAGGACACTGACTGCTATTAGCTTGCACTGGAAAACTTTTTTTCTTTGTAAAAGCACGCTACAGAGACACCAGATATGAGTGGCAACTGTCAATGTACACTGGCAGGGGTCTGCAGGGCACATGCTGAAGGCCTGACACACCCGCTTTAAGGACACTGACTGCTATTAGCTTGCACTGGAAAACTTTTTTTCTTTGTAAAAGCACGCTACAGAGACACCAGATATGAGTGGCAACTGTCAAAGTACACTGGCAGGGGTCTGCAGGGCACACGCTGAAGGCCTGACACACCCGCTTTAAGGACACTGACTGCTATTAGCTTGCACTGGAAAACTTTTTTCTTTGTAAAAGCACGCTACAGAGACACCAGATATGAGTGGCAACTGTCAAAGTACACTGGCAGGGGTCTGCAGGGCACACGCTGAAGGCATTACACACCCGCTTTAAGGACACTGACTGCTATTAGCTTACACTGGAAAACTTTTTTCTTTGTAAAAGCATGCTACAGAGACACCAGATATGAGTGGCAACTGTCAAAGTACACTGGCAGGGGTCTGCAGGGCACACGCTGAAGGCCTGACACACCCGCTTTAAGGACACTGACGGCTATTAGCTTACACTGGAAAACTTTTTTTCTTTGTAAAAGCACGCTATAGAGACACCAGATATGAGTGGCAACTGTCAAAGTACACTGGCAGGGGTCTGCAGGGCACACGCTGAAGGCCTGACATACCCACTTTAAGGACACTGACTGCTATTAGCTTACACTGGAAAACTTTTTTTCTTTGTAAAAGCACGCTATAGAGACACCAGATATGAGTGGCAACTGTCAAAGTACACTGGCAGGGGTCTGCAGGGCACACGCTGAAGGCCTGACATACCCGCTTTAAGGACACTGACTGCTATTAGCTTGCACTGGAAAACTTTTTTCTTTGTAAAAGCACGCTACAGAGACACCAGATATGAGTGGCAACTGTCAAAGTACACTGGCAGGGGTCTGAAGGGCACACGCTGAAGGCCTGACACACCCGCTTTAAGGACACTGACTGCTATTAGCTTACACTGGAAAACTTTTTTTCTTTGTAAAAGCACGCTATAGAGACACCAGATATGAGTTGCAACTGTCAAAGTACACTGGCAGGGGTCTGCAGGGCACACGCTGAAGGCCTGACACACCCGCTTTAAGGACACTGACGGCTATTAGCTTACACTGGAAAACTTTTTTTCTTTGTAAAAGCATGCAACAGAGACACCAGATATGAGTGGCAACTGTCAAAGAACACTGGCAGGGGTCTGCAGGGCACACGCTGAAGGCCTGACACACCCGCTTTAAGGACACTGACTGCTATTAGCTTACACTGGAAAACTTTTTTCTTTGTAAAAGCACGCTATAAAGACACCAGATATGAGTGGCAACTGTCAAAGTACACTGGCAGGGGTCTGCAGGGCACACGCTGAAGGCCTGACACACCCGCTTTAAGGACACTGACTGCTATTAGCTTACACTGGAAAACTTTTTTTCTTTGTAAAAGCATGCAACAGAGACACCAGATATGAGTGGCAACTGTCAAAGTACACTGGCAGGGGTCTGCAGGGCACACGCTGAAGGCCTGACACACCCGCTTTAAGGACACTGACTGCTATTAGCTTACACTGGAAAACTTTTTTTCTTTGTAAAAGCACGCTATAGAGACACCAGATATGAGTGGCAACTGTCAAAGTACACTGGCAGGGGTCTGCAGGGCACACGCTGAAGGCCTGACACACCCGCTTTAAGGACACTGACGGCTATTAGCTTACACTGGAAAACTTTTTTTCTTTGTAAAAGCACGCTATAGAGACACCAGATATGAGTGGCAACTGTCAAAGTACACTGGCAGGGGTCTGCAGAGCACACGCTGAAGGCCTGACACACCCGCTTTAAGGACACTGACTGCTATTAGCTTACACTGGAAAACTTTTCTTCTTTGTAAAAGCACGCTATAGAGACACCAGATATGAGTGGCAACTGTCAAAGTACACTGGCAGGGGTCTGCAGGGCACACGCTGAAGGCCTGAAACACCCGCTTTAAGGACACTGACTGCTATTAGCTTACACTGGAAAACTTTTTTTCTTTGTAAAAGCACTCTATAGAGACACCAGATATGAGTGGCAACTGTCAAAGTACACTGGCAGGGGTCTACAGAGCACACGCTGAAGGCCTGACACACCCGCTTTAAGGACACTGACTGCTATTAGCTTACACTGGAAAACTTTTCTTCTTTGTAAAAGCACGCTACAGAGACACCAGATATGAGTGGCAACTGTCAAAGTACACTGGCAGGGGTCTGCAGGGCACACACTGAAGGTCTGACACACCCGCTTTAAGGACACTGACTGCTATTAGCTTACACTGGAAAACTTTTTTCTTTGTAAAAGCACGCTACAGAGACACCAGATATGAGTGGCAACTGCCAAAGTACACTGGCAGGGGTCTGCAGGGCACACGCTGAAGGCCTGACACACCCGCTTTAAGGACACTGACTGCTATTAGCTTACACTGGAAAACTTTTTTTCTTTGTAAAAGCACGCTACAGAGACACCAGATATGAGTGGCAACTGTCGAAGTACACTGGCAGGGGTCTGCAGGGCACATGCTGAAGGCCTGACACACCGGCTTTAAGGACACTGACTGCTATTAGCTTACACTGGAAAACTTTTTTTCTTTGTAAAAGCACGCTATAGAGACACCAGATATGAGTGGCAACTGTCAAAGTACACTGGCAGGGGTCTGCAGGGCACACGCTGAAGGCCTGACACACCCGCTTTAAGGACACTGACTGCTATTAGCTTACACTGGAAAACTTTTTATCTTTGTAAAAGCACGCTATAGAGACACCAGATATGAGTGGCAACTGTCAAAGTACACTGGCAGGGCTCTGCAGGGCACACGCTGAAGGCCTGACACACCCGCTTCAAGGACACTGACTGCTATTAGCTTACACTGGAAAACTTTTTTTCTTTGTAAAAGCACGCTATAGAGACACCAGATATGAGTGGCAACTGTCAAAGTACACTGGCAGGGGTCTGCAGGGCACACGCTGAAGGCCTCACACACCCGCTTTAAGGACACTGACGGCTATTAGCTTACACTGGAAAACTTTTTTTCTTTGTAAAAGCACGCTATAGAGACACCAGATATGAGTGGCAACTGTCAAAGTACACTGGCAGGGGTCTGCAGAGCACACGCTGAAGGCCTGACACACACGCTTTAAGGACACTGACTGCTATTAGCTTACACTGGAAAACTTTTCTTCTTTGTAAAAGCACGCTACAGAGACACCAGATATGAGTGGCAACTGTCAAAGTACACTGGCAGGGGTCTGCAGGGCACACACTGAAGGTCTGACACACCCGCTTTAAGGACACTGACTGCTATTAGCTTACACTGGAAAACTTTTTTCTTTGTAAAAGCACGCTACAGAGACACCAGATATGAGTGGCAACTGCCAAAGTACACTGGCAGGGGTCTGCAGGGCACACGCTGAAGGCCTGACACACCCGCTTTAAGGACACTGACTGCTATTAGCTTACACTGGAAAACTTTTTTTCTTTGTAAAAGCACGCTACAGAGACACCAGATATGAGTGGCAACTGTCAAAGTACACTGGCAGGGGTCTGCAGGGCACACGCTGAAGGCCTGACACACCGGCTTTAAGGACACTGACTGCTATTAGCTTGCACTGGAAAACTTTTTTTCTTTGTAAAAGCACGCTACAGAGACACCATATATGAGTGGCAACTGTCAAAGTACACTGGCAGGGGTCTGCAGGGCACACGCTGAAGGCCTGACACACCCGCTTTAAGGACACTGACTGCTATTAGCTTACACTGGAAAACTTTTTTTCTTTGTAAAAGCACGCTACAGAGACACCAGATATGAGTGGCAACTGTCGAAGTACACTGGCAGGGGTCTGCAGGGCACATGCTGAAGGCCTGACACACCCGCTTTAAGGACACTGACTGCTATTAGCTTACACTGGAAAACTTTTTTTCTTTGTAAAAGCACGCTATAGAGACACCAGATATGAGTGGCAACTGTCAAAGTACACTGGCAGGGATCTGCAGGGCACACGCTGAAGGCCTGACACACCCGCTTTAAGGACACTGACTGCTATTAGCTTACACTGGAAAACTTTTTATCTTTGTAAAAGCACGCTATAGAGACACCAGATATGAGTGGCAACTGTCAAAGTACACTGGCAGGGGTCTGCAGGGCACACGCTGAAGGCCTGACACACCCGCTTTAAGGACACTGACTGCTATTAGCTTATACTGGAAAAGTTTTTTAATTTGTAAAAGCACGCTACAGAGACACCAGATATGAGTGGCAACTGTCAACGTACACTGGCAGGGGTCTGCAGGGCACACGCTGAAGGCCTGACACACCCGCTTTAAGGACACTGACTGCTATTAGCTTACACTGGAAAACTTTTTTTCTTTGTAAAAGCACTCTACAGAGACACCAGATATGAGTGGCAACTGTCAAAGTACACTGGCAGGGCTCTGCAGGGCACACGCTGAAGGCCTGACACACCCGCTTTAAGGACACTGACTGCTATTAGCTTACACTGGAAAACTTTTTTTCTTTGTAAAAGCACGCTATAGAGACACCAGATATGAGTGGCAACTGTCAAAGTACACTGGCAAGGGTCTGCAGGGTACACGCTGAAGGCCTGACACACCCGCTTTAAGGACACTGACGGCTATTAGCTTACACTGGAAAACTTTTTTTCTTTGTAAAAGCACGCTATAGAGACACCAGATATGAGTGGCAACTGTCAAAGTACACTGGCAGGGGTCTGCAGGGCACACGCTGAAGGCCTGACATACCCGCTTTAAGGACACTGACTGCTATTAGCTTACACTGGAAAACTTTTTTTCTTTGTAAAAGCACGCTATAGAGACACCAGATATGAGTGGCAACTGTCAAAGTACACTGGCAGGGGTCTGCAGGGCACACGCTGAAGGCCTGACATACCCGCTTTAAGGACACTGACTGCTATTAGCTTACACTGGAAAACTTTTTTTCTTTGTAAAAGCACGCTATAGAGACACCAGATATGAGTGGCAACTGTCAAAGTACACTGGCAGGGGTCTGCAGGGCACACCTTGAAGGCCTGACACACCCGCTTTAAGGACACTGACTGCTATTAGCTTACACTGGAAAACTTTTTTCTTTGTATAAGCATGCTACAGAGACACCAGATATGAGTGGCAACTGTCAAAGTACACTGGCAGGGGTCTGCAGGGCACACGCTGAAGGCCTGACACACCCGCTTTAGGGACACTGACTGCTATTAGCTTACACCGGAAAACATTTTTTCTTTGTAAAAGCATGCTACAGAGACACCAGATATGAGTGGCAACTGTCAAAGTACACTGGCAGGGGTCTGCAGGGCACACGCTGAAGGCCTGACACACCCACTTTAAGGACACTGACTGCTATTAGCTTACACTGGAAAACTTTTTTCTTTGTAAAAGCACGCTACAGAGACACCAGATATGAGTGGCAACTGTCAAAGTACACTGGCAGGGGTCTGCAGGGCACACGCTGAAGGCCTGACACACCCGCTTTAAGGACACTGACTGCTATTAGCTTACACTGGAAAACTTTTATTCTTTGTAAAAGCACGCTATAGAGACACCAGATATGAGTGGCAACTGTCAAAGTACACTGGCAGGGGTCTGCAGGGCACACGCTGCAGGCCTGACACACCCGCTTTAAGGACACTGACTGCTATTAGCTTGCACTGGAAAACTTTTTTCTTTGTAAAAGCACACTACAGAGACACCAGATATGAGTGGCAACTGTCAAAGTACACTGGCAGGGGGCTGCAGGGCACACGCTGAAGGCCTGACACACCCGCTTTAAGGACACTGACTGCTATTAGCTTACACTGGAAAACTTTTTTTCTTCATAAAAGCACGCTATAGAGACACCAGATATGAGTGGCAACTGTCAAAGTACACTGGCAGGGGTCTGCAGGGCACACGCTGAAGGCCTGACACACCCGCTTTAAGGACACTGACGGCTATTAGCTTACACTGGAAAACTTTTTTTCTTTGTAAAAGCATGCAACAGAGACACCAGATATGAGTGGCAACTGTCAAAGTACACTGGCAGGGGTCTGCAGGGCACACGCTGAAGGCCTGACACACCCGCTTTAAGGACACTGACTGCTATTAGCTTACACTGGAAAACTTTTTTTCTTTGTAAAAGCACGCTATAAAGACACCAGATATGAGTGGCAACTGTCAAAGTACACTGGCAGGGGTCTGCAGGGCACACGCTGAAGGCCTGACACACCCGCTTTAAGGACACTGACTGCTATTAGCTTACACTGGAAAACTTTTTTTCTTTGTAAAAGCATGCAACAGAGACACCAGATATGAGTGGCAACTGTCAAAGTACACTGGCAGGGGTCTGCAGGGCACATGCTGAAGGCCTGACACACCCGCTTTAACCCCTTAAGGACCAAACTTCTGGAATAAAAGGGAATCATGACATGTCACACATGTCATGTGTCCTTAAGGGGTTAAGGACACTGACTGCTATTAGCTTACACTGGAAAACTTTTTTTCTTTGTAAAAGCACGCTATAAAGACACCAGATATGAGTGGCAACTGTCAAAGTACACTGGCAGGGCTCTGCAGGGCACACGCTGAAGGCCTGACATACCCGCTTTAAGGACACTGACTGCTATTAGCTTACACTGGAAAACTTTTTTTCTTTGTAAAAGCACGCTATAGAGACAATAGATATGAGTGGCAACTGTCAAAGTACACTGGCAGGGGTCTGCAGGGCACACGCTGAAGGCCTGACATACCCGCTTTAAGGACACTGACTGCTTTTAGCTTACACTGGAAAACTTTTTCTCTTTGTAAAAGCACGCTATAGAGACACCAGATATGAGTGGCAACTGTCAAAGTACACTGGCAGGGGTCTGCAGGGCACACGCTGAAGGCCTGACACACCCGCTTTAAGGACACTGACTGCTATTAGCTTGCACTGGAAAACTTTTTTCTTTGTAAAAGCACGCTACAGAGACACCAGATATGAGTGGCAACTGTCAAAGTACACTGGCAGGGGTCTGCAGGGCACACGCTGAAGGCCTGACACACCCGCTTTAAGGACACTGACTGCTATTAGCTTACACTGGAAAACTTTTATTCTTTGTAAAAGCACGCTATAGAGACACCAGATATGAGTGGCAACTGTCAAAGTACACTTGCAGGGGTCTGCAGGGCACACGCTGAAGGCCTGACACACCCGCTTTAAGGACACTGACTGCTATTAGCTTGCACTGGAAAACTTTTTTTCTTTGTAAAAGCACGCTACAGAGACACCAGATATGAGTGGCAACTGTCAAAGTACACTGGCAGGGGTCTGCAGGGCACATGCTGAAGGCCTGACACACCCGCATTAGGACACTGACTGCTATTAGCTTACACTGGAAAGCTTTTTTTCTTTGTAAAAGCACGCTATAGAGACACCAGATATGAGTGGCAACTGTCAAAGTACACTGGCCGGGGTCTACAGGGCACACGCTGATGGCCTGACACACCCGCTTTAAGGACACTGACTGCTATTAGCTTACACTGGAAAACTTTTTTCTTTGTAAAAGCACGCTACAGAGACACCAGATATGAGTGGCAACTGTCAAAGTACACTGGCAGGGGTCTGCAGGGCACACGCTGAATGCCTGACACACCCGCTTTAAGGACACTGACTGCTATTAGCTTGCACTGGAAAACTTTTTTCTTTGTAAAAGCAGGCTACAGAGACACCAGATATGAGTGGCAACTGTCAAAGTACACTGGCAGGGGTCTGCAGGGCACACGCTGAAGGCCTGACACACCCGCTTTAAGGACACTGACTGCTATTAGCTTACACTGGAAAACTTTTTTTCTTTGTAAAAGCACGCTATAGAGACACCAGATATGAGTGGCAACTGTCAAAGTACACTGGCAGGGGTCTGCAGGGCACACGCTGAAGGCCTGACACACCCGCTTTAAGGACACTGACGGCTATTAGCTTACACTGGAAAACGTTTTTTCTTTGTAAAAGCACGCTATAGAGACACCAGATATGAGTGGCAACTGTCAAAGTACACTGGCAGGGGTCTGCAGGGCACACGCTGAAGGCCTGACATACCCGCTTTAAGGACACTGACTGCTATTAGCTTACACTGGAAAACTTTTTTTCTTTGTAAAAGCACGCTATAGAGACACCAGATATGAGTGGCAACTGTCAAAGTACACTGGCAGGGGTCTGCAGGGCACACGCTGAAGGCCTGACATACCCGCTTTAAGGACACTGACTGCTTTTAGCTTACACTGGAAAACTTTTTCTCTTTGTAAAAGCACGCTATAGAGACACCAGATATGAGTGGCAACTGTCAAAGTACACTGGCAGGGGTCTGCAGGGCACACGCTGAAGGCCTGACACACCCGCTTTAAGGACACTGACTGCTATTAGCTTACACTGGAAAACTTGTTTTCTTTGTAAAAGCACGTTATAGAGACACCAGATATGAGTGGCAACTGTCAAAGTACACTGGCAGGGGTCTGCAGGGCACACGCTGAAGGCCTGACACACCCGCTTTAAGGACACTGACGGCTATTAGCTTACACTGGAAAACTTTTTTTCTTTGTAAAAGCACGCTATAGAGACACCAGATATGAGTGGCAACTGTCAAAGTACACTGGCAGGGGTCTGCAGGGCACACGCTGAAGGCCTGACATACCCGCTTTAAGGACACTGACTGCTATTAGCTTACACTGGAAAACTTTTTTTCTTTGTAAAAGCACGCTATAGAGACACCAGATATGAGTGGCAACTGTCAAAGTACACTGGCAGGGGTCTGCAGGGCACACGCTGAAGGCCTGACATACCCGCTTTAAGGACACTGACTGCTTTTAGCTTACACTGGAAAACTTTTTCTCTTTGTAAAAGCACGCTATAGAGACACCAGATATGAGTGGCAACTGTCAAAGTACACTGGCAGGGGTCTGCAGGGCACACGCTGAAGGCCTGACACACCCGCTTTAAGGACACTGACTGCTATTAGCTTACACTGGAAAACTTTTTTTCTTTGTAAAAGCACGCTATAGAGACACCAGATATGAGTGGCAACTGTCAAAGTACACTGGCAGGGGTCTGCAGGGCACACGCTGAAGGCCTGACACACCCGCTTTAAGGACACTGACTGCTATTAGCTTGCACTGGAAAACTTTTTTTCTTTGTAAAAGCACGCTACAGAGACACCAGATATGAGTGGCAACTGTCAATGTACACTGGCAGGGGTCTGCAGGGCACATGCTGAAGGCCTGACACACCCGCTTTAAGGACACTGACTGCTATTAGCTTGCACTGGAAAACTTTTTTTCTTTGTAAAAGCACGCTACAGAGACACCAGATATGAGTGGCAACTGTCAAAGTACACTGGCAGGGGTCTGCAGGGCACACGCTGAAGGCCTGACACACCCGCTTTAAGGACACTGACTGCTATTAGCTTGCACTGGAAAACTTTTTTCTTTGTAAAAGCACGCTACAGAGACACCAGATATGAGTGGCAACTGTCAAAGTACACTGGCAGGGGTCTGCAGGGCACACGCTGAAGGCATTACACACCCGCTTTAAGGACACTGACTGCTATTAGCTTACACTGGAAAACTTTTTTCTTTGTAAAAGCATGCTACAGAGACACCAGATATGAGTGGCAACTGTCAAAGTACACTGGCAGGGGTCTGCAGGGCACACGCTGAAGACCTGACACACCCACTTTAAGGACACTGACTGCTATTAGCTTAAACTGGAAAACTTTTTTTCTTTGTAAAAGCACGCTACAGAGACACCAGATATGAGTGGCAACTGTCAAAGTACACTGGCAGGGGTCTGCAGGGCACACGCTGAAGGCCTGACACACCCGCTTTAAGGACACTGACTGCTATTAGCTTGCACTGGAAAACTTTTTTTCTTTGTAAAAGCATGCTACAGAGACACCAGATATGAGTGGCAACTGTCAAAGTACACTGGCAGGGGTCTGCAGGGCACACGCTGAAGGCCTGACACACCCGCTTTAAGGACACTGACTGCTATTAGCTTACACTGGAAAACTTTTTTCTTTGTAAAAGCACGCTACAGAGACACCAGATATGAGTGGCAACTGTCAAAGTACACTGGCAGGGGTCTGCAGGGCACATGCTGAAGGCCTGACACACCCGCATTAAGGACACTGACTGCTATTAGCTTACACTGGAAAACTTTTTTTCTTTGTAAAAGCACGCCACAGAGACACCAGATATGAGTGGCAACTGTCAAAGTACACTGGCAGGGGTCTGCAGGGCAAACGCTGAAGGCCTGACACACCCACTTTAAGGACACTGACTGCTATTAGCTTGCACTGGAAAACTTTTTTTCTTTGTAAAAGAACGCTACAGAGACACCAGATATGAGTGGCAACTGTCAAAGTACACTGGCAGGGGTCTGCAGGGCACACGCTGAAGGCCTGACAAACCCGCTTTAAGGACACTGACTGCTATTAGCTTGCACTGGAAAACTTTTTTCTTTGTAAAAGCAGGCTACAGAGACACCAGATATGAGTGGCAACTGTCAAAGTACACTGGCAGGGGTCTGCAGGGCACACACTGAAGGTCTGACACACCCGCTTTAAGGACACTGACTGCTATTAGCTTACACTGGAAAACTTTTTTTCTTTGTAAAAGCACGCTACAGAGACACCAGATATGAGTGGCAACTGCCAAAGTACACTGGCAACTGTCAAAGTACACTGGCAGGGGTCTGCAGGGCACATGCTGAAGGCCTGACACACCCGCATTAGGACACTGACTGCTATTAGCTTACACTGGAAAGCTTTTTTTCTTTGTAAAAGCACGCTATAGAGACACCAGATATGAGTGGCAACTGTCAAAGTACACTGGCAGGGGTCTGCAGGGCACACGCTGAAGGCCTGACACACCCGCTTTAAGGACACTGACTGCTATTAGCTTGCACTGGAAAACTTTTTTTCTTTGTAAAAGCACGCTACAGAGACACCAGATATGAGTGGCAACTGTCAAAGTACACTGGCAGGGGTCTGCAGGGCACATGCTGAAGGCCTGACACACCCGCATTAGGACACTGACTGCTATTAGCTTACACTGGAAAGCTTTTTTTCTTTGTAAAAGCACGCTATAGAGACACCAGATATGAGTGGCAACTGTCAAAGTACACTGGCAGGGGTCTGCAGGGCACACGCTGATGGCCTGACACACCCGCTTTAAGGACACTGACTGCTATTAGCTTACACTGGAAAACTTTTTTCTTTGTTAAAGCATGCTACAGAGACACCAGATATGAGTAGCAACTGTCAAAGTACACTGGCAGGGGTCTGCAGGGCACACACTGAAGGCCTGACACACCCACTTTAAGGACACTGACTGCTATTAGCTTACACTGGAAAACTTTTTTTCTTTGTAAAAGCACGCTACAGAGACACCAGATATGAGTGGCAACTGTCAAAGTACACTGGCAGGGGTCTGCAGGGCACACGCTGAAGGCCTGACACACCCGCTTTAAGGACACTGACTGCTATTAGCTTGCACTGGAAAACTTTTTTCTTTGTAAAAGCAGGCTACAGAGACACCAGATATGAGTGGCAACTGTCAAAGTACACTGGCAGGGGTCTGCAGGGCACACGCTGAAGGCCTGACACACCCGCTTTAAGGACACTGACTGCTATTAGCTTACACTGGAAAACTTTTTTTCTTTGTAAAAGCACGCTATAGAGACACCAGATATGAGTGGCAACTGTCAAAGTACACTGGCAGGGGTCTGCAGGGCACACGTTGAAGGCCTGACACACCCGCTTTAAGGACACTGACTGCTATTAGCTTACACTGGAAAACTTTTTTTCTTTGTAAAAGCACGCTATAGAGACACCAGATATGAGTGGCAACTGTCAAAGTACACTGGCAGGGGTCTGCAGGGCACACGCTGAAGGCCTGACATACCCGCTTTAAGGACACTGACTGCTTTTAGCTTACACTGGAAAACTTTTTCTCTTTGTAAAAGCACGCTATAGAGACACCAGATATGAGTGGCAACTGTCAAAGTACACTGGCAGGGGTCTGCAGGGCACACGCTGAAGGCCTGACACACCCGCTTTAAGGACACTAACTGCTATTAGCTTACACTGGAAAACTTTTTTTCTTTGTAAAAGCACGCTATAGAGACACCAGATATGAGTGGCAACTGTCAAAGTACACTGGCAGGGGTCTGCAGGGCACACGCTGAAGGCCTGACACACCCGCTTTAAGGACACTGACTGCTATTAGCTTACACTGGAAAACTTTTATTCTTTGTAAAAGCACGCTATAGAGACACCAGATATGAGTGGCAACTGTCAAAGTACACTTGCAGGGGTCTGCAGGGCACACGCTGAAGGCCTGACACACCCGCTTTAAGGACACTGACTGCTATTAGCTTACACTGGAAAACTTTTTTTCTTTGTAAAAGCACGCTACAGAGACACCAGATATGAGTGGCAACTGTCAAAGTACACTGGCAGGGGTCTGCAGGGCACACGCTGAAGGCCTGACACACCGGCTTTAAGGACACTGACTGCTATTAGCTTGCACTGGAAAACTTTTTTTCTTTGTAAAAGCACGCTACAGAGACACCATATATGAGTGGCAACTGTCAAAGTACACTGGCAGGGGTCTGCAGGGCACACGCTGAAGGCCTGACACACCCGCTTTAAGGACACTGACTGCTATTAGCTTACACTGGAAAACTTTTTTTCTTTGTAAAAGCACGCTACAGAGACACCAGATATGAGTGGCAACTGTCGAAGTACACTGGCAGGGGTCTGCAGGGCACATGCTGAAGGCCTGACACACCCGCTTTAAGGACACTGACTGCTATTAGCTTACACTGGAAAACTTTTTTTCTTTGTAAAAGCACGCTATAGAGACACCAGATATGAGTGGCAACTGTCAAAGTACACTGGCAGGGATCTGCAGGGCACACGCTGAAGGCCTGACACACCCGCTTTAAGGACACTGACTGCTATTAGCTTACACTGGAAAACTTTTTATCTTTGTAAAAGCACGCTATAGAGACACCAGATATGAGTGGCAACTGTCAAAGTACACTGGCAGGGGTCTGCAGGGCACACGCTGAAGGCCTGACACACCCGCTTTAAGGACACTGACTGCTATTAGCTTATACTGGAAAAGTTTTTTAATTTGTAAAAGCACGCTACAGAGACACCAGATATGAGTGGCAACTGTCAACGTACACTGGCAGGGGTCTGCAGGGCACACGCTGAAGGCCTGACACACCCGCTTTAAGGACACTGACTGCTATTAGCTTACACTGGAAAACTTTTTTTCTTTGTAAAAGCACTCTACAGAGACACCAGATATGAGTGGCAACTGTCAAAGTACACTGGCAGGGCTCTGCAGGGCACACGCTGAAGGCCTGACACACCCGCTTTAAGGACACTGACTGCTATTAGCTTACACTGGAAAACTTTTTTTCTTTGTAAAAGCACGCTATAGAGACACCAGATATGAGTGGCAACTGTCAAAATACACTGGCAAGGGTCTGCAGGGTACACGCTGAAGGCCTGACACACCCGCTTTAAGGACACTGACGGCTATTAGCTTACACTGGAAAACTTTTTTTCTTTGTAAAAGCACGCTATAGAGACACCAGATATGAGTGGCAACTGTCAAAGTACACTGGCAGGGGTCTGCAGGGCACACGCTGAAGGCCTGACATACCCGCTTTAAGGACACTGACTGCTATTAGCTTACACTGGAAAACTTTTTTCTTTGTAAAAGCACGCTATAGAGACACCAGATATGAGTGGCAACTGTCAAAGTACACTGGCAGGGGTCTGCAGGGCACACGCTGAAGGCCTGACATACCCGCTTTAAGGACACTGACTGCTATTAGCTTACACTGGAAAACTTTTTTTCTTTGTAAAAGCACGCTATAGAGACACCAGATATGAGTGGCAACTGTCAAAGTACACTGGCAGGGGTCTGCAGGGCACACCTTGAAGGCCTGACACACCCGCTTTAAGGACACTGACTGCTATTAGCTTACACTGGAAAACTTTTTTCTTTGTATAAGCATGCTACAGAGACACCAGATATGAGTGGCAACTGTCAAAGTACACTGGCAGGGGTCTGCAGGGCACACGCTGAAGGCCTGACACACCCGCTTTAGGGACACTGACTGCTATTAGCTTACACCGGAAAACATTTTTTCTTTGTAAAAGCATGCTACAGAGACACCAGATATGAGTGGCAACTGTCAAAGTACACTGGCAGGGGTCTGCAGGGCACACGCTGAAGGCCTGACACACCCACTTTAAGGACACTGACTGCTATTAGCTTACACTGGAAAACTTTTTTCTTTGTAAAAGCACGCTACAGAGACACCAGATATGAGTGGCAACTGTCAAAGTACACTGGCAGGGGTCTGCAGGGCACACGCTGAAGGCCTGACACACCCGCTTTAAGGACACTGACTGCTATTAGCTTACACTGGAAAACTTTTATTCTTTGTAAAAGCACGCTATAGAGACACCAGATATGAGTGGCAACTGTCAAAGTACACTGGCAGGGGTCTGCAGGGCACACGCTGCAGGCCTGACACACCCGCTTTAAGGACACTGACTGCTATTAGCTTGCACTGGAAAACTTTTTTCTTTGTAAAAGCACACTACAGAGACACCAGATATGAGTGGCAACTGTCAAAGTACACTGGCAGGGGGCTGCAGGGCACACGCTGAAGGCCTGACACACCCGCTTTAAGGACACTGACTGCTATTAGCTTACACTGGAAAACTTTTTTCTTTGTAAAAGCATGCTACAGAGACACCAGATACGAGTGGCAACTGTCAAAGTACACTGGCAGGGGTCTGCAGGGCACACGCTGAAGGCCTGACACACCCGCTTTAAGGTCACTGACTGCTATTAGCTTACACTGGAAAACTTTTTTTCTTCATAAAAGCACGCTATAGAGACACCAGATATGAGTGGCAACTGTCAAAGTACACTGGCAGGGGTCTGCAGGGCACACGCTGAAGGCCTGACACACCCGCTTTAAGGACACTGACGGCTATTAGCTTACACTGGAAAACTTTTTTTCTTTGTAAAAGCATGCAACAGAGACACCAGATATGAGTGGCAACTGTCAAAGTACACTGGCAGGGGTCTGCAGGGCACACGCTGAAGGCCTGACACACCCGCTTTAAGGACACTGACTGCTATTAGCTTACACTGGAAAACTTTTTTTCTTTGTAAAAGCACGCTATAAAGACACCAGATATGAGTGGCAACTGTCAAAGTACACTGGCAGGGGTCTGCAGGGCACACGCTGAAGGCCTGACACACCCGCTTTAAGGACACTGACTGCTATTAGCTTACACTGGAAAACTTTTTTTCTTTGTAAAAGCATGCAACAGAGACACCAGATATGAGTGGCAACTGTCAAAGTACACTGGCAGGGGTCTGCAGGGCACATGCTGAAGGCCTGACACACCCGCTTTAACCCCTTAAGGACCAAACTTCTGGAATAAAAGGGAATCATGACATGTCACACATGTCATGTGTCCTTAAGGGGTTAAGGACACTGACTGCTATTAGCTTACACTGGAAAACTTTTTTTCTTTGTAAAAGCACGCTATAAAGACACCAGATATGAGTGGCAACTGTCAAAGTACACTGGCAGGGCTCTGCAGGGCACACGCTGAAGGCCTGACATACCCGCTTTAAGGACACTGACTGCTATTAGCTTACACTGGAAAACTTTTTTTCTTTGTAAAAGCACGCTATAGAGACAATAGATATGAGTGGCAACTGTCAAAGTACACTGGCAGGGGTCTGCAGGGCACACGCTGAAGGCCTGACATACCCGCTTTAAGGACACTGACTGCTTTTAGCTTACACTGGAAAACTTTTTCTCTTTGTAAAAGCACGCTATAGAGACACCAGATATGAGTGGCAACTGTCAAAGTACACTGGCAGGGGTCTGCAGGGCACACGCTGAAGGCCTGACACACCCGCTTTAAGGACACTGACTGCTATTAGCTTGCACTGGAAAACTTTTTTCTTTGTAAAAGCACGCTACAGAGACACCAGATATGAGTGGCAACTGTCAAAGTACACTGGCAGGGGTCTGCAGGGCACACGCTGAAGGCCTGACACACCCGCTTTAAGGACACTGACTGCTATTAGCTTACACTGGAAAACTTTTATTCTTTGTAAAAGCACGCTATAGAGACACCAGATATGAGTGGCAACTGTCAAAGTACACTTGCAGGGGTCTGCAGGGCACACGCTGAAGGCCTGACACACCCGCTTTAAGGACACTGACTGCTATTAGCTTGCACTGGAAAACTTTTTTTCTTTGTAAAAGCACGCTACAGAGACACCAGATATGAGTGGCAACTGTCAAAGTACACTGGCAGGGGTCTGCAGGGCACATGCTGAAGGCCTGACACACCCGCATTAGGACACTGACTGCTATTAGCTTACACTGGAAAGCTTTTTTTCTTTGTAAAAGCACGCTATAGAGACACCAGATATGAGTGGCAACTGTCAAAGTACACTGGCAGGGGTCTGCAGGGCACACGCTGAAGGCCTGACATACCCGCTTTAAGGACACTGACTGCTATTAGCTTACACTGGAAAACTTTTTTTCTTTGTAAAAGCACGCTATAGAGACACCAGATATGAGTGGCAACTGTCAAAGTACACTGGCAGGGGTCTGCAGGGCACACGCTGAAGGCCTGACATACCCGCTTTAAGGACACTGACTGCTTTTAGCTTACACTGGAAAACTTTTTCTCTTTGTAAAAGCACGCTATAGAGACACCAGATATGAGTGGCAACTGTCAAAGTACACTGGCAGGGGTCTGCAGGGCACACGCTGAAGGCCTGACACACCCGCTTTAAGGACACTGACTGCTATTAGCTTACACTGGAAAACTTGTTTTCTTTGTAAAAGCACGTTATAGAGACACCAGATATGAGTGGCAACTGTCAAAGTACACTGGCAGGGGTCTGCAGGGCACACGCTGAAGGCCTGACACACCCGCTTTAAGGACACTGACGGCTATTAGCTTACACTGGAAAACTTTTTTTCTTTGTAAAAGCACGCTATAGAGACACCAGATATGAGTGGCAACTGTCAAAGTACACTGGCAGGGGTCTGCAGGGCACACGCTGAAGGCCTGACATACCCGCTTTAAGGACACTGACTGCTATTAGCTTACACTGGAAAACTTTTTTTCTTTGTAAAAGCACGCTATAGAGACACCAGATATGAGTGGCAACTGTCAAAGTACACTGGCAGGGGTCTGCAGGGCACACGCTGAAGGCCTGACATACCCGCTTTAAGGACACTGACTGCTTTTAGCTTACACTGGAAAACTTTTTCTCTTTGTAAAAGCACGCTATAGAGACACCAGATATGAGTGGCAACTGTCAAAGTACACTGGCAGGGGTCTGCAGGGCACACGCTGAAGGCCTGACACACCCGCTTTAAGGACACTGACTGCTATTAGCTTACACTGGAAAACTTTTTTTCTTTGTAAAAGCACGCTATAGAGACACCAGATATGAGTGGCAACTGTCAAAGTACACTGGCAGGGGTCTGCAGGGCACACGCTGAAGGCCTGACACACCCGCTTTAAGGACACTGACTGCTATTAGCTTGCACTGGAAAACTTTTTTTCTTTGTAAAAGCACGCTACAGAGACACCAGATATGAGTGGCAACTGTCAAAGTACACTGGCAGGGGTCTGCAGGGCACACGCTGAAGGCCTGACACACCCGCTTTAAGGACACTGACTGCTATTAGCTTGCACTGGAAAACTTTTTTCTTTGTAAAAGCACGCTACAGAGACACCAGATATGAGTGGCAACTGTCAAAGTACACTGGCAGGGGTCTGCAGGGCACACGCTGAAGGCATTACACACCCGCTTTAAGGACACTGACTGCTATTAGCTTACACTGGAAAACTTTTTTCTTTGTAAAAGCATGCTACAGAGACACCAGATATGAGTGGCAACTGTCAAAGTACACTGGCAGGGGTCTGCAGGGCACACGCTGAAGACCTGACACACCCACTTTAAGGACACTGACTGCTATTAGCTTAAACTGGAAAACTTTTTTTCTTTGTAAAAGCACGCTACAGAGAATCCAGATATGAGTGGCAACTGTCAAAGTACACTGGCAGGGGTCTGCAGGGCACACGCTGAAGGCCTGACACACCCGCTTTAAGGACACTGACTGCTATTAGCTTGCACTGGAAAACTTTTTTTCTTTGTAAAAGCATGCTACAGAGACACCAGATATGAGTGGCAACTGTCAAAGTACACTGGCAGGGGTCTGCAGGGCACACGCTGAAGGCCTGACACACCCGCTTTAAGGACACTGACTGCTATTAGCTTACACTGGAAAACTTTTTTCTTTGTAAAAGCACGCTACAGAGACACCAGATATGAGTGGCAACTGTCAAAGTACACTGGCAGGGGTCTGCAGGGCACATGCTGAAGGCCTGACACACCCGCATTAAGGACACTGACTGCTATTAGCTTACACTGGAAAACTTTTTTTCTTTGTAAAAGCACGCCACAGAGACACCAGATATGAGTGGCAACTGTCAAAGTACACTGGCAGGGGTCTGCAGGGCAAACGCTGAAGGCCTGACACACCCACTTTAAGGACACTGACTGCTATTAGCTTGCACTGGAAAACTTTTTTTCTTTGTAAAAGAACGCTACAGAGACACCAGATATGAGTGGCAACTGTCAAAGTACACTGGCAGGGGTCTGCAGGGCACACGCTGAAGGCCTGACAAACCCGCTTTAAGGACACTGACTGCTATTAGCTTGCACTGGAAAACTTTTTTCTTTGTAAAAGCAGGCTACAGAGACACCAGATATGAGTGGCAACTGTCAAAGTACACTGGCAGGGGTCTGCAGGGCACACACTGAAGGTCTGACACACCCGCTTTAAGGACACTGACTGCTATTAGCTTACACTGGAAAACTTTTTTTCTTTGTAAAAGCACGCTACAGAGACACCAGATATGAGTGGCAACTGCCAAAGTACACTGGCAACTGTCAAAGTACACTGGCAGGGGTCTGCAGGGCACATGCTGAAGGCCTGACACACCCGCATTAGGACACTGACTGCTATTAGCTTACACTGGAAAGCTTTTTTTCTTTGTAAAAGCACGCTATAGAGACACCAGATATGAGTGGCAACTGTCAAAGTACACTGGCAGGGGTCTGCAGGGCACACGCTGAAGGCCTGACACACCCGCTTTAAGGACACTGACTGCTATTAGCTTGCACTGGAAAACTTTTTTTCTTTGTAAAAGCACGCTACAGAGACACCAGATATGAGTGGCAACTGTCAAAGTACACTGGCAGGGGTCTGCAGGGCACATGCTGAAGGCCTGACACACCCGCATTAGGACACTGACTGCTATTAGCTTACACTGGAAAGCTTTTTTTCTTTGTAAAAGCACGCTATAGAGACACCAGATATGAGTGGCAACTGTCAAAGTACACTGGCAGGGGTCTGCAGGGCACACGCTGATGGCCTGACACACCCGCTTTAAGGACACTGACTGCTATTAGCTTACACTGGAAAACTTTTTTCTTTGTTAAAGCATGCTACAGAGACACCAGATATGAGTAGCAACTGTCAAAGTACACTGGCAGGGGTCTGCAGGGCACACACTGAAGGCCTGACACACCCACTTTAAGGACACTGACTGCTATTAGCTTACACTGGAAAACTTTTTTTCTTTGTAAAAGCACGCTACAGAGACACCAGATATGAGTGGCAACTGTCAAAGTACACTGGCAGGGGTCTGCAGGGCACACGCTGAAGGCCTGACACACCCGCTTTAAGGACACTGACTGCTATTAGCTTGCACTGGAAAACTTTTTTCTTTGTAAAAGCAGGCTACAGAGACACCAGATATGAGTGGCAACTGTCAAAGTACACTGGCAGGGGTCTGCAGGGCACACGCTGAAGGCCTGACACACCCGCTTTAAGGACACTGACTGCTATTAGCTTACACTGGAAAACTTTTTTTCTTTGTAAAAGCACGCTATAGAGACACCAGATATGAGTGGCAACTGTCAAAGTACACTGGCAGGGGTCTGCAGGGCACACGTTGAAGGCCTGACACACCCGCTTTAAGGACACTGACTGCTATTAGCTTACACTGGAAAACTTTTTTTCTTTGTAAAAGCACGCTATAGAGACACCAGATATGAGTGGCAACTGTCAAAGTACACTGGCAGGGGTCTGCAGGGCACACGCTGAAGGCCTGACATACCCGCTTTAAGGACACTGACTGCTTTTAGCTTACACTGGAAAACTTTTTCTCTTTGTAAAAGCACGCTATAGAGACACCAGATATGAGTGGCAACTGTCAAAGTACACTGGCAGGGGTCTGCAGGGCACACGCTGAAGGCCTGACACACCCGCTTTAAGGACACTAACTGCTATTAGCTTACACTGGAAAACTTTTTTTCTTTGTAAAAGCACGCTATAGAGACACCAGATATGAGTGGCAACTGTCAAAGTACACTGGCAGGGGTCTGCAGGGCACACGCTGAAGGCCTGACACACCCGCTTTAAGGACACTGACGGCTATTAGCTTACACTGGAAAACTTTTTTTCTTTGTAAAAGCACGCTATAGAGACACCAGATATGAGTGGCAACTGTCAAAGTACACTGGCAGGGGTCTGCAGGGCACACGCTGAAGGCCTGACATACCCACTTTAAGGACACTGACTGCTATTAGCTTACACTGGAAAACTTTTTTTCTTTGTAAAAGCACGCTATAGAGACACCAGATATGAGTGGCAACTGTCAAAGTACACTGGCAGGGGTCTGCAGGGCACACGCCGAAGGCCTGACATACCCGCTTTAAGGACACTGACTGCTATTAGCTTGCACTGGAAAACTTTTTTCTTTGTAAAAGCACGCTACAGAGACACCAGATATGAGTGGCAACTGTCAAAGTACACTGGCAGGGGTCTGAAGGGCACACGCTGAAGGCCTGACACACCCGCTTTAAGGACACTGACTGCTATTAGCTTACACTGGAAAACTTTTTTTCTTTGTAAAAGCACGCTATAGAGACACCAGATATGAGTTGCAACTGTCAAAGTACACTGGCAGGGGTCTGCAGGGCACACGCTGAAGGCCTGACACACCCGCTTTAAGGACACTGACGGCTATTAGCTTACACTGGAAAACTTTTTTTCTTTGTAAAAGCATGCAACAGAGACACCAGATATGAGTGGCAACTGTCAAAGAACACTGGCAGGGGTCTGCAGGGCACACGCTGAAGGCCTGACACACCCGCTTTAAGGACACTGACTGCTATTAGCTTACACTGGAAAACTTTTTTTCTTTGTAAAAGCACGCTATAAAGACACCAGATATGAGTGGCAACTGTCAAAGTACACTGGCAGGGGTCTGCAGGGCACACGCTGAAGGCCTGACACACCCGCTTTAAGGACACTGACTGCTATTAGCTTACACTGGAAAACTTTTTTTCTTTGTAAAAGCATGCAACAGAGACACCAGATATGAGTGGCAACTGTCAAAGTACACTGGCAGGGGTCTGCAGGGCACACGCTGAAGGCCTGACACACCCGCTTTAAGGACACTGACTGCTATTAGCTTACACTGGAAAACTTTTTTTCTTTGTAAAAGCACGCTATAGAGACACCAGATATGAGTGGCAACTGTCAAAGTACACTGGCAGGGGTCTGCAGGGCACACGCTGAAGGCCTGACACACCCGCTTTAAGGACACTGACGGCTATTAGCTTACACTGGAAAACTTTTTTTCTTTGTAAAAGCACGCTATAGAGACACCAGATATGAGTGGCAACTGTCAAAGTACACTGGCAGGGGTCTGCAGGGCACACGCTGAAGGCCTGACATACCCGCTTTAAGGACACTGACTGCTATTAGCTTACACTGGAAAACTTTTTTCTTTGTAAAAGCACGCTATAGAGACACCAGATATGAGTGGCAACTGTCAAAGTACACTGGCAGGGGTCTGCAGGGCACACGCTGAAGGCCTTACATACCCGCTTTAAGGACACTGACTGCTTTTAGCTTACACTGGAAAACTTTTTTTCTTTGTAAAAGCACGCTACAGAGACACCAGATATGAGTGGCAACTGTCAAAGTACACTGGCAGGGGTCTGCAGGGCACACGCTGAAGGCCTGACACACCCGCTTTAAGGACACTGACTGCTATTAGCTTGCACTGGAAAACTTTTTTCTTTGTAAAAGCACGCTACAGAGACACCAGATATGAGTGGCAACTGTCAAAGTACACTGGCAGGGGTCTCCAGGGCACACGCTGAAGGCCTGACACACCCGCTTTAAGGACACTGACTGCTATTAGCTTACACTGGAAAACTTTTTTCTTTGTAAAAGCACGCTATAGAGACACCAGATATGAGTGGCAACTGTCAAAGTACACTGGCAGGGGTCTGCAGGGCACACGCTGAAGGCCTGACACACCCGCTTTAAGGACACTGACTGCTATTAGCTTGCACTGGAAAACTTTTTTTCTTTGTAAAAGCACGCTACAGAGACACCAGATATGAGTGGCAACTGTCAAAGTACACTGGCAGGGGTCTGCAGGGCACATGCTGAAGGCCTGACACACCCGCATTAGGACACTGACTGCTATTAGCTTACACTGGAAAGCTTTTTTTCTTTGTAAAAGCACGCTATAGAGACACCAGATATGAGTGGCAACTGTCAAAGTACACTGGCAGGGGTCTGCAGGGCACACGCTGATGGCCTGACACACCCGCTTTAAGGACACTGACTGCTATTAGCTTACACTGGAAAACTTTTTTCTTTGTAAAAGCATGCTACAGAGACACTAGATATGAGTAGCAACTGTCAAAGTACACTGGCAGGGGTCTGCAGGGCACACACTGAAGGCCTGACACACCCACTTTAAGGACACTGACTGCTATTAGCTTACACTGGAAAACTTTTTTTCTTTGTAAAAGCACGCTACAGAGACACCAGATATGAGTGGCAACTGTCAAAGTACACTGGCAGGGGTCTGCAGGGCACACGCTGAAGGCCTGACACACCCGCTTTAAGGACACTGACTGCTATTAGCTTACACTGGAAAACTTTTTTTCTTTGTAAAAGCACGCTATAAAGACACCAGATATGAGTGGCAACTGTCAAAGTACACTGGCAGGGGTCTGCAGGGCACACGCTGAAGGCCTGACACACCCGCTTTAAGGACACTGACTGCTATTAGCTTACACTGGAAAACTTTTTTTCTTTGTAAAAGCACGCTATAGAGACACCAGATATGAGTGGCAACTGTCAAAGTACACTGGCAGGGGTCTGCAGGGCACACGCTGAAGGCCTGACATACCCGCTTTAAGGACACTGACTGCTATTAGCTTACACTGGAAAACTTTTTTCTTTGTAAAAGCACGCTATAGAGACACCAGATATGAGTGGCAACTGTCAAAGTACACTGGCAGGGGTCTGCAGGGCACACGCCGAAGGCCTTACATACCCGCTTTAAGGACACTGACTGCTTTTAGCTTATACTGGAAAACTTTTTCTCTTTGTAAAAGCACGCTATAGAGACACCAGATATGAGTGGCAACTGTCAAAGTACACTGGCAGGGGTCTGCAGGGCACACGCTGAAGGCCTGACACACCCGCTTTAAGGACACTGACTGCTATTAGCTTACACTGGAAAACTTTTTTTCTTTGTAAAAGCACGCTACAGAGACACCAGATATGAGTGGCAACTGTCAAAGTACACTGGCAGGGGTCTGCAGGGCACACGCTGAAGGCCTGACACACCCGCTTTAAGGACACTGACTGCTATTAGCTTGCACTGGAAAACTTTTTTCTTTGTAAAAGCACGCTACAGAGACACCAGATATGAGTGGCAACTGTCAAAGTACACTGGCAGGGGTCTCCAGGGCACACGCTGAAGGCCTGACACACCCGCTTTAAGGACACTGACTGCTATTAGCTTACACTGGAAAACTTTTTTTCTTTGTAAAAGCACGCTATAGAGACACCAGATATGAGTGGCAACTGTCAAAGTACACTGGCAGGGGTCTGCAGGGCACACGCTGAAGGCCTGACACACCCGCTTTAAGGACACTGACTGCTATTAGCTTGCACTGGAAAACTTTTTTTCTTTGTAAAAGCACGCTACAGAGACACCAGATATGAGTGGCAACTGTCAAAGTACACTGGCAGGGGTCTGCAGGGCACATGCTGAAGGCCTGACACACCCGCATTAGGACACTGACTGCTATTAGCTTACACTGGAAAGCTTTTTTTCTTTGTAAAAGCACGCTATAGAGACACCAGATATGAGTGGCAACTGTCAAAGTACACTGGCAGGGGTCTGCAGGGCACACGCTGAAGGCCTGACACACCCGCTTTAAGGACACTGACTGCTATTAGCTTGCACTGGAAAACTTTTTTTCTTTGTAAAAGCACGCTACAGAGACACCAGATATGAGTGGCAACTGTCAAAGTACACTGGCAGGGGTCTGCAGGGCACATGCTGAAGGCCTGACACACCCGCATTAGGACACTGACTGCTATTAGCTTACACTGGAAAGCTTTTTTTCTTTGTAAAAGCACGCTATAGAGACACCAGATATGAGTGGCAACTGTCAAAGTACACTGGCAGGGGTCTGCAGGGCACACGCTGATGGCCTGACACACCCGCTTTAAGGACACTGACTGCTATTAGCTTACACTGGAAAACTTTTTTCTTTGTTAAAGCATGCTACAGAGACACCAGATATGAGTAGCAACTGTCAAAGTACACTGGCAGGGGTCTGCAGGGCACACACTGAAGGCCTGACACACCCACTTTAAGGACACTGACTGCTATTAGCTTACACTGGAAAACTTTTTTTCTTTGTAAAAGCACGCTACAGAGACACCAGATATGAGTGGCAACTGTCAAAGTACACTGGCAGGGGTCTGCAGGGCACACGCTGAAGGCCTGACACACCCGCTTTAAGGACACTGACTGCTATTAGCTTGCACTGGAAAACTTTTTTCTTTGTAAAAGCAGGCTACAGAGACACCAGATATGAGTGGCAACTGTCAAAGTACACTGGCAGGGGTCTGCAGGGCACACGCTGAAGGCCTGACACACCCGCTTTAAGGACACTGACTGCTATTAGCTTACACTGGAAAACTTTTTTTCTTTGTAAAAGCACGCTATAGAGACACCAGATATGAGTGGCAACTGTCAAAGTACACTGGCAGGGGTCTGCAGGGCACACGTTGAAGGCCTGACACACCCGCTTTAAGGACACTGACTGCTATTAGCTTACACTGGAAAACTTTTTTTCTTTGTAAAAGCACGCTATAGAGACACCAGATATGAGTGGCAACTGTCAAAGTACACTGGCAGGGGTCTGCAGGGCACACGCTGAAGGCCTGACATACCCGCTTTAAGGACACTGACTGCTTTTAGCTTACACTGGAAAACTTTTTCTCTTTGTAAAAGCACGCTATAGAGACACCAGATATGAGTGGCAACTGTCAAAGTACACTGGCAGGGGTCTGCAGGGCACACGCTGAAGGCCTGACACACCCGCTTTAAGGACACTAACTGCTATTAGCTTACACTGGAAAACTTTTTTTCTTTGTAAAAGCACGCTATAGAGACACCAGATATGAGTGGCAACTGTCAAAGTACACTGGCAGGGGTCTGCAGGGCACACGCTGAAGGCCTGACACACCCGCTTTAAGGACACTGACGGCTATTAGCTTACACTGGAAAACTTTTTTTCTTTGTAAAAGCACGCTATAGAGACACCAGATATGAGTGGCAACTGTCAAAGTACACTGGCAGGGGTCTGCAGGGCACACGCTGAAGGCCTGACATACCCACTTTAAGGACACTGACTGCTATTAGCTTACACTGGAAAACTTTTTTTCTTTGTAAAAGCACGCTATAGAGACACCAGATATGAGTGGCAACTGTCAAAGTACACTGGCAGGGGTCTGCAGGGCACACGCTGAAGGCCTGACATACCCGCTTTAAGGACACTGACTGCTATTAGCTTGCACTGGAAAACTTTTTTCTTTGTAAAAGCACGCTACAGAGACACCAGATATGAGTGGCAACTGTCAAAGTACACTGGCAGGGGTCTGAAGGGCACACGCTGAAGGCCTGACACACCCGCTTTAAGGACACTGACTGCTATTAGCTTACACTGGAAAACTTTTTTTCTTTGTAAAAGCACGCTATAGAGACACCAGATATGAGTTGCAACTGTCAAAGTACACTGGCAGGGGTCTGCAGGGCACACGCTGAAGGCCTGACACACCCGCTTTAAGGACACTGACTGCTATTAGCTTGCACTGGAAAACTTTTTTTCTTTGTAAAAGCATGCTACAGAGACACCAAATATGAGTGGCAACTGTCAAAGTACACTGGCAGGGGTCTGCAGGGCACATGCTGAAGGCCTGACACACCCGCATTAGGACACTGACTGCTATTAGCTTACACTGGAAAGCTTTTTTTCTTTGTAAAAGCACGCTATAGAGACACCAGATATGAGTGGCAACTGTCAAAGTACACTGGCAGGGGTCTGCAGGGCACACGCTGATGGCCTGGCACACCCGCTTTAAGGACACTGACTGCTATTAGCTTACACTGGAAAACTTTTTTTCTTTGTAAAAGCATGCTACAGAGACACCAGATATGAGTAGCAACTGTCAAAGTACACTGGCAGGGGTCTGCAGGGCACACGCTGAAGGCCTGACACACCCACTTTAAGGACACTGACTGCTATTAGCTTACACTGGAAAACTTTTTTCTTTGTAAAAGCATGCTACAGAGACACCAGATATGAGTGGCAACTGTCAAAGTACACTGGCAGGGGTCTGCAGGGCACACGCTGAAGGCCTGACACACCCGCTTTAAGGACACTGACTGCTATTAGCTTGCACTGGAAAACTTTTTTCTTTGTAAAAGCAGGCTACAGAGACACCAGATATGAGTGGCAACTGTCAAAGTACACTGGCAGGGGTCTGCAGGGCACACGCTGAAGGCCTGACACACCCGCTTTAAGGACACTGACTGCTATTAGCTTACACTGGAAAACTTTATTTCTTTGTAAAAGCACGCTATAGAGACACCAGATATGAGTGGCAACTGTTAAAGTACACTGGCAGGGGTCTGCAGGGCACACGCTGAAGGCCTGACACACCCGCTTTAAGGACACTGACTGCTATTAGCTTACACTGGAAAACTTTTTTCTTTGTAAAAGCACGCTATAGAGACACCAGATATGAGTGGCAACTGTCAAAGTACACTGGCAGGGGTCTGCAGGGCACACGCTGAAGGCATGACACACCCGCTTTAAGGACACTGGCTGCTATTAGCTTACACTGGAAAACTTTTTTCTTCGTAAAAGCATGCTACAGAGACACCAGATATGAGTGGCAACTGTCAAAGTACACTGGGAGGGGTCTGTAGGGCACACGCTGAAGGCCTGACACACCCGCTTTAAGGACACTGACTGCTATTAGCTTACACTGGAAAACTTTTATTCTTTGTAAAAGCACGCTACAGAGACACCAGATATGAGTGGCAACTGTCAAAGTACACTGGCAGGGGGCTGCAGGGCACACGCTGAAGGCCTGACACACCCGCTTTAAGGACACTGACTGCTATTAGCTTACACTGGAAAACTTTATTTCTTTGTAAAAGCACGCTATAGAGACACCAGATATGAGTGGCAACTGTCAAAGTACACTGGCAGGGGTCTGCAGGGCACACGCTGAAGGCATGACACACCCGCTTTAAGGACACTGACTGCTATTAGCTTACACTGGAAAACATTTTTTCTTTGTAAAAGCATGCTACAGAGACACCAGATATGAGTGGCAACTGTCAAAGTACACTGGGAGGGGTCTGCAGGGCAAACGCTGAAGGCCGGACACACCCGCTTTAAGGACACTGACTGCTATTAGCTTACACTGGAAAACTTTTTTTCTTTGTAAAAGCACGCTACAGAGACACCAGATATGAGTGGCAACTGTCAAAGTACACTGGCAGGGGTCTGCAGGGCACACGCTGAAGGCCTGACACACCCGCTTTAAGGACACTGACTGCTATTAGCTTACACTGGAAAACTTTTTTTCTTTGTAAAAGCACGCTACAGAGACACCAGATATGAGTGGCAACTGTCAAAGTACACTGGCAGGGGTCTGCAGGGCACACGCTGAAGGCCTGACACACCCGCTTTAAGGACACTGACTGCTATTAGCTTGCACTGGAAAACTTTTTTTCTTTGTAAAAGCACGCTACAGAGACACCATATATGAGTGGCAACTGTCAAAGTACACTGGCAGGGGTCTGCAGGGCACACGCTGAAGGCCTGACACACCCGCTTTAACCCCTTAAGGACACATGACATGTCTGACACGTCATGATTCCCTTTTATTCCAGAAGTTTGGTCCTTAAGGGGTTAAGGACACTGACTGCTATTAGCTTACACTGGAAAACTTTTTTCTTTGTAAAAGCACGCTATAGAGACACCAGATATGAGTGGCAACTGTCAAAGTACACTGGCAAGGGTCCGCAGGGCACACGCTGAAGGCCTGACACACCCGCTTTAAGGACACTGACAGCTATTAGCTTACACTGGAAAACTTTTTTTCTTTGTAAAAGCACGCTATAGAGACACCAGATATGAGTGGCAACTGTCAAAGTACACTGGCAGGGGTCTGCAGGGCACACGCTGAAGGCCTGACACACCCGCTTTAAGGACACTGACTGCTATTAGCTTACACTGGAAAACTTTCTTTTCTTTGTAAAAGCACGCTACAGAGACACCAGATATGAGTGGCAACTTTCAACGTACACTGGCAGGGGTCTGCAGGGCACACGCTGAATGCCTGAAACACCCGCTTTAAGGACACTGACTGCTATTAGCTTACACTGGAAAACTTTTTTTCTTTGTATAAAATGTTTTCCAGTGTAAGCTAATAGCAGTCAGTGTCCTTAAAGCGGGTATGTCAGGCCTTCAGCTTGTGCCCTGCAGACCCCTGCCAGTGTACTTTGACAGTTGCCACTCATATCTGGTGTATCTATAGCGTGCTTTTACAAAGAAAAAAGTTTTCCAGTGTAAGCTAATAGCCGTCAGTGTCCTTAAAGCGGGTGTGTCAGGCCTTCAGCGTGTGCCCTTTGTAAAAGCACGCTATAGAGACACCAGATATGAGTGGCAACTGTCAAAGTACACTGGCAGGGGTCTGCAGGGCACACGCTGATGGCCTGGCACACCCGCTTTAAGGACACTGACTGCTATTAGCTTACACTGGAAAACTTTTTTTCTTTGTAAAAGCATGCTACAGAGACACCAGATATGAGTAGCAACTGTCAAAGTACACTGGCAGGGGTCTGCAGGGCACACGCTGAAGGCCTGACACACCCACTTTAAGGACACTGACTGCTATTAGCTTACACTGGAAAACTTTTTTCTTTGTAAAAGCATGCTACAGAGACACCAGATATGAGTGGCAACTGTCAAAGTACACTGGCAGGGGTCTGCAGGGCACACGCTGAAGGCCTGACACACCCGCTTTAAGGACACTGACTGCTATTAGCTTGCACTGGAAAACTTTTTTCTTTGTAAAAGCAGGCTACAGAGACACCAGATATGAGTGGCAACTGTCAAAGTACACTGGCAGGGGTCTGCAGGGCACACGCTGAAGGCCTGACACACCCGCTTTAAGGACACTGACTGCTATTAGCTTACACTGGAAAACTTTATTTCTTTGTAAAAGCACGCTATAGAGACACCAGATATGAGTGGCAACTGTTAAAGTACACTGGCAGGGGTCTGCAGGGCACACGCTGAAGGCCTGACACACCCGCTTTAAGGACACTGACTGCTATTAGCTTACACTGGAAAACTTTTTTCTTTGTAAAAGCACGCTATAGAGACACCAGATATGAGTGGCAACTGTCAAAGTACACTGGCAGGGGTCTGCAGGGCACACGCTGAAGGCATGACACACCCGCTTTAAGGACACTGGCTGCTATTAGCTTACACTGGAAAACTTTTTTCTTCGTAAAAGCATGCTACAGAGACACCAGATATGAGTGGCAACTGTCAAAGTACACTGGGAGGGGTCTGTAGGGCACACGCTGAAGGCCTGACACACCCGCTTTAAGGACACTGACTGCTATTAGCTTACACTGGAAAACTTTTATTCTTTGTAAAAGCACGCTACAGAGACACCAGATATGAGTGGCAACTGTCAAAGTACACTGGCAGGGGGCTGCAGGGCACACGCTGAAGGCCTGACACACCCGCTTTAAGGACACTGACTGCTATTAGCTTACACTGGAAAACTTTATTTCTTTGTAAAAGCACGCTATAGAGACACCAGATATGAGTGGCAACTGTCAAAGTACACTGGCAGGGGTCTGCAGGGCACACGCTGAAGGCATGACACACCCGCTTTAAGGACACTGACTGCTATTAGCTTACACTGGAAAACATTTTTTCTTTGTAAAAGCATGCTACAGAGACACCAGATATGAGTGGCAACTGTCAAAGTACACTGGGAGGGGTCTGCAGGGCAAACGCTGAAGGCCTGACACACCCGCTTTAAGGACACTGACTGCTATTAGCTTACACTGGAAAACTTTTTTTCTTTGTAAAAGCACGCTACAGAGACACCAGATATGAGTGGCAACTGTCAAAGTACACTGGCAGGGGTCTGCAGGGCACACGCTGAAGGCCTGACACACCCGCTTTAAGGACACTGACTGCTATTAGCTTACACTGGAAAACTTTTTTTCTTTGTAAAAGCACGCTACAGAGACACCAGATATGAGTGGCAACTGTCAAAGTACACTGGCAGGGGTCTGCAGGGCACACGCTGAAGGCCTGACACACCCGCTTTAAGGACACTGACTGCTATTAGCTTGCACTGGAAAACTTTTTTTCTTTGTAAAAGCACGCTACAGAGACACCATATATGAGTGGCAACTGTCAAAGTACACTGGCAGGGGTCTGCAGGGCACACGCTGAAGGCCTGACACACCCGCTTTAACCCCTTAAGGACACATGACATGTCTGACACGTCATGATTCCCTTTTATTCCAGAAGTTTGGTCCTTAAGGGGTTAAGGACACTGACTGCTATTAGCTTACACTGGAAAACTTTTTTCTTTGTAAAAGCACGCTATAGAGACACCAGATATGAGTGGCAACTGTCAAAGTACACTGGCAAGGGTCCGCAGGGCACACGCTGAAGGCCTGACACACCCGCTTTAAGGACACTGACAGCTATTAGCTTACACTGGAAAACTTTTTTTCTTTGTAAAAGCACGCTATAGAGACACCAGATATGAGTGGCAACTGTCAAAGTACACTGGCAGGGGTCTGCAGGGCACACGCTGAAGGCCTGACACACCCGCTTTAAGGACACTGACTGCTATTAGCTTACACTGGAAAACTTTCTTTTCTTTGTAAAAGCACGCTACAGAGACACCAGATATGAGTGGCAACTTTCAACGTACACTGGCAGGGGTCTGCAGGGCACACGCTGAATGCCTGAAACACCCGCTTTAAGGACACTGACTGCTATTAGCTTACACTGGAAAACTTTTTTTCTTTGTATAAAATGTTTTCCAGTGTAAGCTAATAGCAGTCAGTGTCCTTAAAGCGGGTATGTCAGGCCTTCAGCTTGTGCCCTGCAGACCCCTGCCAGTGTACTTTGACAGTTGCCACTCATATCTGGTGTATCTATAGCGTGCTTTTACAAAGAAAAAAGTTTTCCAGTGTAAGCTAATAGCCGTCAGTGTCCTTAAAGCGGGTGTGTCAGGCCTTCAGCGTGTGCCCTTTGTAAAAGCACGCTACAGAGACACCAGATGTGAGTGGCAACTGTCAAAGTACACTGGCAGGGGTCTGCAGGGCACACGCTGAAGGCCTGACACACCCGCTTTAAGGACACTGACTGCTATTAGCTTGCACTGGCAAACTTTTTTTCTTTGTAAAAGCACGCTACAGAGACACCATATATGAGTGGCAACTGTCAAAGTACACTGGCAGGGGTCTGCAGGGCACACGCTGAAGGCCTGACACACCCGCTTTAAGGACACTGACTGCTATTAGCTTACACTGGAAAACTTTCTTTTCTTTGTAAAAGCACGCTACAGAGACACCAGATATGAGTGGCAACTGTCAACGTACACTGGCAGGGGTCTGCAGGGCACACGCTGAAGGCCTGAAACACCCGCTTTAAGGACACTGACTGCTATTAGCTTACACTGGAAAACTTTTTTTCTTTGTAAAAGCACGCTATAGAGACACCAGATATGAGTGGCAACTGTCAACGTACACTGGCAGGGGTCTACAGAGCACACGCTGAAGGCCTGACACACCCGCTTTAAGGACACTGACTGCTATTAGCTTACACTGGAAAACTTTTCTTCTTTGTAAAAGCACGCTACAGAGACACCAGATATGAGTGGCAACTGTCAAAGTACACTGGCAGGGGTCTGCAGGGCACACACTGAAGGTCTGACACACCCGCTTTAAGGACACTGACTGCTATTAGCTTACACTGGAAAACTTTTTTTCTTTGTAAAAGCACGCTACAGAGACACCAGATATGAGTGGCAACTGCCAAAGTACACTGGCAGGGGTCTGCAGGGCACACGCTGAAGGCCTGACACACCCGCTTTAAGGACACTGACTGCTATTAGCTTACACTGGAAAACTTTTTTTCTTTGTAAAAGCACGCTACAGAGACACCAGATATGAGTTGCAACTGTCGAAGTACACTGGTAGGGGTCTGCAGGGCACATGCTGAAGGCCTGACACACCCGCTTTAAGGACACTGACTGCTATTAGCTTACACTGGAAAACTTTTTTTCTTTGTAAAAGCACGCTATAGAGACACCAGATATGAGTGGCAACTGTCAAAGTACACTGGCAGGGGTCTGCAGGGCACACGCTGAAGGCCTGACACACCCGCTTTAAGGACACTGACTGCTATTAGCTTACACTGGAAAACTTTTTATCTTTGTAAAAGCACGCTATAGAGACACCAGATATGAGTGGCAACTGTCAAAGTACACTGGCAGGGCTCTGCAGGGCACACGCTGAAGGCCTGACACACCCGCTTCAAGGACACTGACTGCTATTAGCTTACACTGGAAAACTTTTTTTCTTTGTAAAAGCACGCTATAGAGACACCAGATATGAGTGGCAACTGTCAAAGTACACTGGCAGGGGTCTGCAGGGCACACGCTGAAGGCCTGACACACCCGCTTTAAGGACACTGACGGCTATTAGCTTACACTGGAAAACTTTTTTTCTTTGTAAAAGCACGCTATAGAGACACCAGATATGAGTGGCAACTGTCAAAGTACACTGGCAGGGGTCTGCAGAGCACACGCTGAAGGCCTGACACACCCGCTTTAAGGACACTGACTGCTATTAGCTTACACTGGAAAACTTTTCTTCTTTGTAAAAGCACGCTATAGAGACACCAGATATGAGTGGCAACTGTCAAAGTACACTGGCAGGGGTCTGCAGGGCACACGCTGAAGGCCTGAAACACCCGCTTTAAGGACACTGACTGCTATTAGCTTACACTGGAAAACTTTTTTTCTTTGTAAAAGCACTCTATAGAGACACCAGATATGAGTGGCAACTGTCAAAGTACACTGGCAGGGGTCTACAGAGCACACGCTGAAGGCCTGACACACCCGCTTTAAGGACACTGACTGCTATTAGCTTACACTGGAAAACTTTTCTTCTTTGTAAAAGCACGCTACAGAGACACCAGATATGAGTGGCAACTGTCAAAGTACACTGGCAGGGGTCTGCAGGGCACACACTGAAGGTCTGACACACCCGCTTTAAGGACACTGACTGCTATTAGCTTACACTGGAAAACTTTTTTTCTTTGTAAAAGCACGCTACAGAGACACCAGATATGAGTGGCAACTGCCAAAGTACACTGGCAGGGGTCTGCAGGGCACACGCTGAAGGCCTGACACACCCGCTTTAAGGACACTGACTGCTATTAGCTTACACTGGAAAACTTTTTTTCTTTGTAAAAGCACGCTACAGAGACACCAGATATGAGTTGCAACTGTCGAAGTACACTGGTAGGGGTCTGCAGGGCACATGCTGAAGGCCTGACACACCCGCTTTAAGGACACTGACTGCTATTAGCTTACACTGGAAAACTTTTTTTCTTTGTAAAAGCACGCTATAGAGACACCAGATATGAGTGGCAACTGTCAAAGTACACTGGCAGGGGTCTGCAGGGCACACGCTGAAGGCCTGACACACCCGCTTTAAGGACACTGACTGCTATTAGCTTACACTGGAAAACTTTTTATCTTTGTAAAAGCACGCTATAGAGACACCAGATATGAGTGGCAACTGTCAAAGTACACTGGCAGGGCTCTGCAGGGCACACGCTGAAGGCCTGACACACCCGCTTCAAGGACACTGACTGCTATTAGCTTACACTGGAAAACTTTTTTTCTTTGTAAAAGCACGCTATAGAGACACCAGATATGAGTGGCAACTGTCAAAGTACACTGGCAGGGGTCTGCAGGGCACACGCTGAAGGCCTGACACACCCGCTTTAAGGACACTGACGGCTATTAGCTTACACTGGAAAACTTTTTTTCTTTGTAAAAGCACGCTATAGAGACACCAGATATGAGTGGCAACTGTCAAAGTACACTGGCAGGGGTCTGCAGAGCACACGCTGAAGGCCTGACACACCCGCTTTAAGGACACTGACTGCTATTAGCTTACACTGGAAAACTTTTCTTCTTTGTAAAAGCACGCTATAGAGACACCAGATATGAGTGGCAACTGTCAAAGTACACTGGCAGGGGTCTGCAGGGCACACGCTGAAGGCCTGAAACACCCGCTTTAAGGACACTGACTGCTATTAGCTTACACTGGAAAACTTTTTTTCTTTGTAAAAGCACTCTATAGAGACACCAGATATGAGTGGCAACTGTCAAAGTACACTGGCAGGGGTCTACAGAGCACACGCTGAAGGCCTGACACACCCGCTTTAAGGACACTGACTGCTATTAGCTTACACTGGAAAACTTTTCTTCTTTGTAAAAGCACGCTATAGAGACACCAGATATGAGTGGCAACTGTCAAAGTACACTGGCAGGGGTCTGCAGAGCACACGCTGAAGGCCTGACACACACGCTTTAAGGACACTGACTGCTATTAGCTTACACTGGAAAACTTTTTTCTTTGTAAAAGCATGCTACAGAGACACCAGATATGAGTGGCAACTGTCAAAGTACACTGGCAGGGGTCTGCAGGGCACACACTGAAGGTCTGACACACCCGCTTTAAGGACACTGACTGCTATTAGCTTACACTGGAAAACTTTTTTTCTTTGTAAAAGCACGCTACAGAGACACCAGATATGAGTGGCAACTGTCAAAGTACACTGGCAGGGGTCTGCAGGGCACACGCTGAAGGCCTGACACACCCGCTTTAAGGACACTGACTGCTATTAGCTTGCACTGGAAAACTTTTTTTTCTTTGTAAAAGCACGCTACAGAGACACCAGATATGAGTGGCAACTGTCAAAGTACACTGGCAGGGGTCTGCAGGGCACACGCTGAAGGCCTGACACACCGGCTTTAAGGACACTGACTGCTATTAGCTTGCACTGGAAAACTTTTTTCTTTGTAAAAGCACGCTACAGAGACACCAGATATGAGTGGCAACTGTCAAAGTACACTGGCAGGGGTCTGCAGGGCACACGCTGAAGGCATGACACACCCGCTTTAAGGACACTGACTGCTATTAGCTTACACTGGAAAACTTTTTTTCTTTGTAAAAGCATGCTACAGAGACACCAGATATGAGTGGCAACTGTCAAAGTACACTGGCAGGGGTCTGCAGGGCACACGCTGAAGGCCTGACACACCCGCTTTAAGGACACTGACTGCTATTAGCTTACACTGGAAAACTTTTTTTCTTTGTAAAAGCACGCTATAGAGACACCAGATATGAGTGGCAACTGTCAAAGTACACTGGCAGGGGTCTGCAGGGCACACGCTGAAGGCCTGACACACCCGCTTTAAGGACACTGACTGCTATTAGCTTATACTGGAAAAGTTTTTTAATTTGTAAAAGCACGCTACAGAGACACCAGATATGAGTGGCAACTGTCAAAGTACACTGGCAGGGGTCTGCAGGGCACACGCTGAAGGCCTGACACACCCGCTTTAAGGACACTGACGGCTATTAGCTTACACTGGAAAACTTTTTTTCTTTGTAAAAGCACGCTATAGAGACACCAGATATGAGTGGCAACTGTCAAAGTACACTGGCAGGGGTCTGCAGGGCACACGCTGAAGGCCTGACACACCCGCTTTAAGGACACTGACTGCTATTAGCTTGCACTGGAAAACTTTTTTTCTTTGTAAAAGCACGCTATAGAGACACCAGATATGAGTGGCAACTGTCAAAGTACACTGGCAGGGGTCTGCAGGGCACACGCTGAAGGCCTGACACACCCACTTTAAGGACACTGACTGCTATTAGCTTACACTGGAAAACTTTTTTCTTTGTAAAAGCACGCTACAGAGACACCAGATATGAGTGGCAACTGTCAAAGTACACTGGCAGGGGTCTGCAGGGCACACGCTGAAGGCCTGACACACCCGCTTTAAGGACACTGACTGCTATTAGCTTACACTGGAAAACTTTTATTCTTTGTAAAAGCACGCTATAGAGACACCAGATATGAGTGGCAACTGTCAAAGTACACTGGCAGGGGTCTGCAGGGCACACGCTGCAGGCCTGACACACCCGCTTTAAGGACACTGACTGCTATTAGCTTGCACTGGAAAACTTTTTTCTTTGTAAAAGCACACTACAGAGACACCAGATATGAGTGGCAACTGTCAAAGTACACTGGCAGGGGGCTGCAGGGCACACGCTGAAGGCCTGACACACCCGCTTTAAGGACACTGACTGCTATTAGCTTACACTGGAAAACTTTTTTCTTTGTAAAAGCATGCTACAGAGACACCAGATACGAGTGGCAACTGTCAAAGTACACTGGCAGGGGTCTGCAGGGCACACGCTGAAGGCCTGACACACCCGCTTTAAGGACACTGACTGCTATTAGCTTACACTGGAAAACTTTTTTTCTTCATATAAGCACGCTATAGAGACACCAGATATGAGTGGCAACTGTCAAAGTACACTGGCAGGGGTCTGCAGGGCACACGCTGAAGGCCTGACACACCCGCTTTAAGGACACTGACGGCTATTAGCTTACACTGGAAAACTTTTTTTCTTTGTAAAAGCATGCAACAGAGACACCAGATATGAGTGGCAACTGTCAAAGTACACTGGCAGGGGTCTGCAGGGCACACGCTGAAGGCCTGACACACCCGCTTTAAGGACACTGACTGCTATTAGCTTACACTGGAAAACTTTTTTTCTTTGTAAAAGCACGCTATAAAGACACCAGATATGAGTGGCAACTGTCAAAGTACACTGGCAGGGGTCTGCAGGGCACACGCTGAAGGCCTGACACACCCGCTTTAAGGACACTGACTGCTATTAGCTTACACTGGAAAACTTTTTTTCTTTGTAAAAGCATGCAACAGAGACACCAGATATGAGTGGCAACTGTCAAAGTACACTGGCAGGGGTCTGCAGGGCACATGCTGAAGGCCTGACACACCCGCTTTAACCCCTTAAGGACCAAACTTCTGGAATAAAAGGGAATCATGACATGTCACACATGTCATGTGTCCTTAAGGGGTTAAGGACACTGACTGCTATTAGCTTACACTGGAAAACTTTTTTTCTTTGTAAAAGCACGCTATAAAGACGCCAGATATGAGTGGCAACTGTCAAAGTACACTGGCAGGGCTCTGCAGGGCACACGCTGAAGGCCTGACATACCCGCTTTAAGGACACTGACTGCTATTAGCTTACACTGGAAAACTTTTTTTTCTTTGTAAAAGCACGCTATAGAGACAATAGATATGAGTGGCAACTGTCAAAGTACACTGGCAGGGGTCTGCAGGGCACACGCTGAAGGCCTGACATACCCGCTTTAAGGACACTGACTGCTTTTAGCTTACACTGGAAAACTTTTTCTCTTTGTAAAAGCACGCTATAGAGACACCAGATATGAGTGGCAACTGTCAAAGTACACTGGCAGGGGTCTGCAGGGCACACGCTGAAGGCCTGACACACCCGCTTTAAGGACACTGACTGCTATTAGCTTGCACTGGAAAACTTTTTTCTTTGTAAAAGCACGCTACAGAGACACCAGATATGAGTGGCAACTGTCAAAGTACACTGGCAGGGGTCTGCAGGGCACACGCTGAAGGCCTGACACACCCGCTTTAAGGACACTGACTGCTATTAGCTTACACTGGAAAACTTTTATTCTTTGTAAAAGCACGCTATAGAGACACCAGATATGAGTGGCAACTGTCAAAGTACACTTGCAGGGGTCTGCAGGGCACACGCTGAAGGCCTGACACACCCGCTTTAAGGACACTGACTGCTATTAGCTTGCACTGGAAAACTTTTTTTCTTTGTAAAAGCACGCTACAGAGACACCAGATATGAGTGGCAACTGTCAAAGTACACTGGCAGGGGTCTGCAGGGCACATGCTGAAGGCCTGACACACCCGCATTAGGACACTGACTGCTATTAGCTTACACTGGAAAGCTTTTTTTCTTTGTAAAAGCACGCTATAGAGACACCAGATATGAGTGGCAACTGTCAAAGTACACTGGCCGGGGTCTACAGGGCACACGCTGATGGCCTGACACACCCGCTTTAAGGACACTGACTGCTATTAGCTTACACTGGAAAACTTTTTTCTTTGTAAAAGCACGCTACAGAGACACCAGATATGAGTGGCAACTGTCAAAGTACACTGGCAGGGGTCTGCAGGGCACACGCTGAATGCCTGACACACCCGCTTTAAGGACACTGACTGCTATTAGCTTGCACTGGAAAACTTTTTTCTTTGTAAAAGCAGGCTACAGAGACACCAGATATGAGTGGCAACTGTCAAAGTACACTGGCAGGGGTCTGCAGGGCACACGCTGAAGGCCTGACACACCCGCTTTAAGGACACTGACTGCTATTAGCTTACACTGGAAAACTTTTTTTCTTTGTAAAAGCACGCTATAGAGACACCAGATATGAGTGGCAACTGTCAAAGTACACTGGCAGGGGTCTGCAGGGCACACGCTGAAGGCCTGACACACCCGCTTTAAGGACACTGACGGCTATTCGCTTACACTGGAAAACGTTTTTTCTTTGTAAAAGCACGCTATAGAGACACCAGATATGAGTGGCAACTGTCAAAGTACACTGGCAGGGGTCTGCAGGGCACACGCTGAAGGCCTGACATACCCGCTTTAAGGACACTGACTGCTATTAGCTTACACTGGAAAACTTTTTTTCTTTGTAAAAGCACGCTATAGAGACACCAGATATGAGTGGCAACTGTCAAAGTACACTGGCAGGGGTCTGCAGGGCACACGCTGAAGGCCTGACATACCCGCTTTAAGGACACTGACTGCTTTTAGCTTACACTGGAAAACTTTTTCTCTTTGTAAAAGCACGCTATAGAGACACCAGATATGAGTGGCAACTGTCAAAGTACACTGGCAGGGGTCTGCAGGGCACACGCTGAAGGCCTGACACACCCGCTTTAAGGACACTGACTGCTATTAGCTTACACTGGAAAACTTGTTTTCTTTGTAAAAGCACGTTATAGAGACACCAGATATGAGTGGCAACTGTCAAAGTACACTGGCAGGGGTCTGCAGGGCACACGCTGAAGGCCTGACACACCCGCTTTAAGGACACTGACGGCTATTAGCTTACACTGGAAAACTTTTTTTCTTTGTAAAAGCACGCTATAGAGACACCAGATATGAGTGGCAACTGTCAAAGTACACTGGCAGGGGTCTGCAGGGCACACGCTGAAGGCCTGACATACCCGCTTTAAGGACACTGACTGCTATTAGCTTACACTGGAAAACTTTTTTTCTTTGTAAAAGCACGCTATAGAGACACCAGATATGAGTGGCAACTGTCAAAGTACACTGGCAGGGGTCTGCAGGGCACACGCTGAAGGCCTGACATACCCGCTTTAAGGACACTGACTGCTTTTAGCTTACACTGGAAAACTTTTTCTCTTTGTAAAAGCACGCTATAGAGACACCAGATATGAGTGGCAACTGTCAAAGTACACTGGCAGGGGTCTGCAGGGCACACGCTGAAGGCCTGACACACCCGCTTTAAGGACACTGACTGCTATTAGCTTACACTGGAAAACTTTTTTTCTTTGTAAAAGCACGCTATAGAGACACCAGATATGAGTGGCAACTGTCAAAGTACACTGGCAGGGCACACGCTGAAGGCCTGACACACCCGCTTTAAGGACACTGACTGCTATTAGCTTGCACTGGAAAACTTTTTTTCTTTGTAAAAGCACGCTACAGAGACACCAGATATGAGTGGCAACTGTCAATGTACACTGGCAGGGGTCTGCAGGGCACATGCTGAAGGCCTGACACACCCGCATTAGGACACTGACTAATATTAGCTTACACTGGAAAGCTTTTTTTCTTTGTAAAAGCACGCTATAGAGACACCAGATATGAGTGGCAACTGTCAAAGTACACTGGCAGGGGTCTGCAGGGCACACGCTGATGGCCTGACACACCCGCTTTAAGGACACTGACTGCTATTAGCTTACACTGGAAAACTTTTTTTCTTTGTAAAAGCATGCTACAGAGACACCAGATATGAGTAGCAACTGTCAAAGTACACTGGCAGGGGTCTGCAGGGCACACGCTGAAGGCCTGACACACCCACTTTAAGGACACTGACTGCTATTAGCTTACACTGGAAAACTTTTTTTCTTTGTAAAAGCACGCTACAGAGACACCAGATATGAGTGGCAACTGTCAAAGTACACTGGCAGGGGTCTGCAGGGCACACGCTGAAGGCCTGACACACCCGCTTTAAGGACACTGACTGCTATTAGCTTGCACTGGAAAACTTTTTTCTTTGTAAAAGCAGGCTACAGAGACACCAGATATGAGTGGCAACTGTCAAAGTACACTGGCAGGGGTCTGCAGGGCACACGCTGAAGGCCTGACACACCCGCTTTAAGGACACTGACTGCTATTAGCTTACACTGGAAAACTTTATTTCTTTGTAAAAGCACGCTATAGAGACACCAGATATGAGTGGCAACTGTCAAAGTACACTGGCAGGGGTCTGCAGGGCACACGCTGAAGGCCTGACACACCCGCTTTAAGGACACTGACTGCTATTAGCTTACACTGGAAAACTTTTTTCTTTGTAAAAGCACGCTATAGAGACACCAGATATGAGTGGCAACTGTCAAAGTACACTGGCAGGGGTCTGCAGGGCACACGCTGAAGGCATGACACACCCGCTTTAAGGACACTGACTGCTATTAGCTTACACTGGGAAACTTTTTTCTTTGTAAAAGCATGCTACAGAGACACCAGATATGAGTGGCAACTGTCAAAGTACACTGGCAGGGGTCTGCAGGGCACACGCTGAAGGCCTGACACACCCGCTTTAAGGACACTGACTGCTATTAGCTTGCACTGGAAAACTTTTTTCTTTGTAAAAGCACGCTACAGAGACACCAGATATGAGTGGCAACTGTCAAAGTACACTGGCAGGGGTCTGCAGGGCAAACGCTGAAGGCCTGACACACCCGCTTTAAGGACACTGACTGCTATTAGCTTACTGTGGATAACTTTTTTTCTTTTTAAAAGCATGCTATAGAGACACCAGATATGAGTGGCAACTGTCAAAGTACACTGGCAGGGGTCTGCAGGGCACACGCTGAAGGCATGACACACCCGCTTTGAGGACACTGACTGCTATTAGCTTACACTGGAAAACTTTTTTCTTTGTAAAAGCATGCTACAGAGACACCAGATATGAGTGGCAACTGTCAAAGTACACTGGCAGGGGTCTGCAGGGCACACGCTGAAGGCATGACACACCAACTTTAAGGACACTGACTGCTATTAGCTTACACTGGAAAACTTTTTTTCTTTGTAAAAGCACGCTACAGAGACACCAGATATGAGTGGCAACTGTCAAAGTACACTGGCAGGGGTCTGCAGGGCACACGCTGAAGGCCTGACACACCCGCTTTAAGGACACTGACTGCTATTAGCTTGCACTGGAAAACTTTTTTTCTTTGTAAAAGCACGCTACAGAGACACCAGATATGAGTGGCAACTGTCAAAGTACACTGGCAGGGGTCTGCAGGGCACACGCTGAAGGCCTGACACACCCGCTTTAAGGACACTGACTGCTATTAGCTTGCACTTGAAAACGTTTTTCTTTGTAAAAGCAGGCTACAGAGACACCAGATATGAGTGGCAACTGTCAAAGTACACTGGCAGGGGTCTGCAGGGCACACGCTGAAGGCCTGACACACCCGCTTTAAGGACACTGACTGCTATTAGCTTACACTGGAAAACTTTTTTTCTTTGTAAAAGCACGCTATAGAGACACCAGATATGAGTGGCAACTGTCAAAGTACACTGGCAGGGGTCTGCAGGGCACACGCTGAAGGCCTGACACACCCGCTTTAAGGACACTGACTGCTATTAGCTTACACTGGAAAACTTTTTTTCTTTGTAAAAGCACGCTACAGAGACACCAGATATGAGTAGCAACTGTCAAAGTACACTGGCAGGGGTCTGCAGGGCACACGCTGAAGGCCTGACACACCCGCTTTAAGGACACTGACTGCTATTAGCTTGCACTGGAAAACTTTTTTTCTTTGTAAAAGCACGCTACAGAGACACCAGATATGAGTGGCAACTGTCAAAGTACACTGGCAGGGGTCTGCAGGGCACACGCTGAAGGCCTGACACACCCGCTTTAAGGACACTGACTGCTATTAGCTTGCACTGGAAAACTTTTTTCTTTGTAAAAGCACGCTACAGAGACACCAGATATGAGTGGCAACTGTCAAAGTACACTGGCAGGGGTCTGCAGGGCACACGCTGAAGGCATTACACACCCGCTTTAAGGACACTGACTGCTATTAGCTTACACTGGAAAACTTTTTTCTTTGTAAAAGCATGCTACAGAGACACCAGATATGAGTGGCAACTGTCAAAGTACACTGGCAGGGGTCTGCAGGGCACACGCTGAAGACCTGACACACCCACTTTAAGGACACTGACTGCTATTAGCTTAAACTGGAAAACTTTTTTTCTTTGTAAAAGCACGCTACAGAGACACCAGATATGAGTGGCAACTGTCAAAGTACACTGGCAGGGGTCTGCAGGGCACACGCTGAAGGCCTGACACACCCGCTTTAAGGACACTGACTGCTATTAGCTTGCACTGGAAAACTTTTTTTCTTTGTAAAAGCATGCTACAGAGACACCAGATATGAGTGGCAACTGTCAAAGTACACTGGCAGGGGTCTGCAGGGCACACGCTGAAGGCCTGACACACCCGCTTTAAGGACACTGACTGCTATTAGCTTACACTGGAAAACTTTTTTCTTTGTAAAAGCACGCTACAGAGACACCAGATATGAGTGGCAACTGTCAAAGTACACTGGCAGGGGTCTGCAGGGCACATGCTGAAGGCCTGACACACCCGCATTAAGGACACTGACTGCTATTAGCTTACACTGGAAAACTTTTTTTCTTTGTAAAAGCACGCCACAGAGACACCAGATATGAGTGGCAACTGTCAAAGTACACTGGCAGGGGTCTGCAGGGCAAACGCTGAAGGCCTGACACACCCACTTTAAGGACACTGACTGCTATTAGCTTGCACTGGAAAACTTTTTTTCTTTGTAAAAGAACGCTACAGAGACACCAGATATGAGTGGCAACTGTCAAAGTACACTGGCAGGGGTCTGCAGGGCACACGCTGAAGGCCTGACAAACCCGCTTTAAGGACACTGACTGCTATTAGCTTGCACTGGAAAACTTTTTTCTTTGTAAAAGCAGGCTACAGAGACACCAGATATGAGTGGCAACTGTCAAAGTACACAGGCAGTGGTCTGCAGGGCATACGCTGAAGGCCTGACACACCCGCTTTAAGGACACTGACTGCTATTAGCTTACACTGGAAAACTTTTTTCTTTGTAAAAGCACGCTATAGAGAAACCAGGTATGAGTGGCAACTGTCAAAGTACACTGGCAGGGGTCTGCAGGGCACACGCTGAAGGCATGACACACCCGCTTTAAGGACACTGACTGCTGTTAGCTTACACTGGAAAACTTTTTTCTTTGTAAAAGCATGCTACAGAGACACCAGATATGAGTGGCAACTGTCAAAGTGCACTGGCAGGGGTCTGCAGGGCACACGCTGAAGGCCTGACACACCCGCTTTAAGGACACTGACTGCTATTAGCTTACACTGGAAAACATTTTTTCTTTGTAAAAGCATGCTACAGAGACACCAGATATGAGTGGCAACTGTCAAAGTACACTGGCAGGGGTCTGCAGGGCACACGCTGAAGGCCTGACACATCCACTTTAAGGACACTGACTGCTATTAGCTTACACTGGAAAACTTTTTTCTTTGTAAAAGCACGCTACAGAGACACCAGATATGAGTGGCAACTGTCAAAGTACACTGGCAGGGGTCTGCAGGGCACACGCTGAAGGCCTGACACACCCACTTTAAGGACACTGACTGCTATAAGCTTACACTGGAAAACTTTTTTCTTTGTAAAAGCACGCTACAGAGACACCAGATATGAGTGGCAACTGTCAAAGTACACTAGCAGGGGTCTGCAGGGCACACGCTGAAGGCCTGACACACCCGCTTTAAGGACACTGACTGCTATTAGCTTACACTGGAAAACTTTTTTCTTTGTAAAAGCATGCTACAGAGACACCAGATATGAGTGGCAACTGTCAAAGTACACTGGCAGGGGTCTGCAGGGCACATGCTGAAGGCCTGACACACCCACTTTAAGGACACTGACTGCTATTAGCTTACACTGGAAAACTTTTTTTCTTTGTAAAAGCACGCTACAGAGACACCAGATATGAGTGGCAACTGTCAAAGTACACTGGCAGGGGTCTGCAGGGCACACGCTGAAGGCCTGACACACCCGCTTTAAGGACACTGACTGCTATTAGCTTGCACTGGAAAACTTTTTTTTCTTTGTAAAAGCACGCTACAGAGACACCAGATATGAGTGGCAACTGTCAAAGTACACTGGCAGGGGTCTGCAGGGCACACGCTGAAGGCCTGACACACCCGCTTTAAGGACACTGACTGCTATTAGCTTGCACTGGAAAACTTTTTTCTTTGTAAAAGCACGCTACAGAGACACCAGATATGAGTGGCAACTGTCAAAGTACACTGGCAGGGGTCTGCAGGGCACACGCTGAAGGCATGACACACCCGCTTTAAGGACACTGACTGCTATTAGCTTACACTGGAAAACTTTTTTCTTTGTAAAAGCATGCTACAGAGACACCAGATATGAGTGGCAACTGTCAAAGTACACTGGCAGGGGTCTGCAGGGCACACGCTGATGGCCTGACACACCCACTTTAAGGACACTGACTGCTATTAGCTTACACTGGAAAACGTCTTTTCTTTGTAAAAGCACGCTACAGAGACACCAGATATGAGAGGCAACTGTCAAAGTACACTGGCAGGGGTCTGCAGGGCACACACTGAAGGCCTGACACACCCGCTTTAAGGACACTGACTGCTATTAGCTTGCACTGGAAAACTTTTTTTCTTTGTAAAAGCACGCTACAGAGACACCAGATATGAGTGGCAACTGTCAAAGTACACTGGCAGGGGTCTGCAGGGCACACGCTGAAGGCCTGACACACCCGCTTTAAGGACACTGACTGCTATTAGCTTACACTGGATAACTTTTTTTCTTTTTAAAAGCACGCTATAGAGACACCAGATATGAGTGGCAACTGTCAAAGTACACTGGCAGGGGTCTGCAGGGCACACGCTGAAGGCCTGACACACCCGCTTTAAGGACACTGACTGCTATTAGCTTGCACTGGAAAACTTTTTTTCTTTGTAAAAGCACGCTACAGAGACACCAGATATGAGTGGCAACTGTCAATGTACACTGGCAGGGGTCTGCAGGGCACATGCTGAAGGCCTGACACACCCGCATTAGGACACTGACTGCTATTAGCTTACACTGGAAAGCTTTTTTTCTTTGTAAAAGCACGCTATAGAGACACCAGATATGAGTGGCAACTGTCAAAGTACACTGGCAGGGGTCTGCAGGGCACACGCTGATGGCCTGACACACCCGCTTTAAGGACACTGACTGCTATTAGCTTACACTGGAAAACTTTTTTTCTTTGTAAAAGCATGCTACAGAGACACCAGATATGAGTAGCAACTGTCAAAGTACACTGGCAGGGGTCTGCAGGGCACACGCTGAAGGCCTGACACACCCACTTTAAGGACACTGACTGCTATTAGCTTACACTGGAAAACTTTTTTTCTTTGTAAAAGCACGCTACAGAGACACCAGATATGAGTGGCAACTGTCAAAGTACACTAACAGGGGTCTGCAGGGCACACGCTGAAGGCCTGACACACCCGCTTTAAGGACACTGACTGCTATTAGCTTGCACTGGAAAACTTTTTTCTTTGTAAAAGCAGGCTACAGAGACACCAGATATGAGTGGCAACTGTCAAAGTACACTGGCAGGGGTCTGCAGGGCAAACGCTGAAGGCCTGACACACCCGCTTTAAGGACACTGACTGCTATTAGCTTACTGTGGATAACTTTTTTTCTTTTTAAAAGCATGCTATAGAGACACCAGATATGAGTGGCAACTGTCAAAGTACACTGGCAGGGGTCTGCAGGGCACACGCTGAAGGCATGACACACCCGCTTTGAGGACACTGACTGCTATTAGCTTACACTGGAAAACTTTTTTCTTTGTAAAAGCATGCTACAGAGACACCAGATATGAGTGGCAACTGTCAAAGTACACTGGCAGGGGTCTGCAGGGCACACGCTGAAGGCATGACACACCAACTTTAAGGACACTGACTGCTATTAGCTTACACTGGAAAACTTTTTTTCTTTGTAAAAGCACGCTACAGAGACACCAGATATGAGTGGCAACTGTCAAAGTACACTGGCAGGGGTCTGCAGGGCACACGCTGAAGGCCTGACACACCCGCTTTAAGGACACTGACTGCTATTAGCTTGCACTGGAAAACTTTTTTTCTTTGTAAAAGCACGCTACAGAGACACCAGATATGAGTGGCAACTGTCAAAGTACACTGGCAGGGGTCTGCAGGGCACACGCTGAAGGCCTGACACACCCGCTTTAAGGACACTGACTGCTATTAGCTTGCACTTGAAAACGTTTTTCTTTGTAAAAGCAGGCTACAGAGACACCAGATATGAGTGGCAACTGTCAAAGTACACTGGCAGGGGTCTGCAGGGCACACGCTGAAGGCCTGACACACCCGCTTTAAGGACACTGACTGCTATTAGCTTACACTGGAAAACTTTTTTTCTTTGTAAAAGCACGCTATAGAGACACCAGATATGAGTGGCAACTGTCAAAGTACACTGGCAGGGGTCTGCAGGGCACACGCTGAAGGCCTGACACACCCACTTTAAGGACACTGACTGCTATTAGCTTACACTGGAAAACTTTTTTTCTTTGTAAAAGCACGCTACAGAGACACCAGATATGAGTAGCAACTGTCAAAGTACACTGGCAGGGGTCTGCAGGGCACACGCTGAAGGCCTGACACACCCGCTTTAAGGACACTGACTGCTATTAGCTTGCACTGGAAAACTTTTTTTCTTTGTAAAAGCACGCTACAGAGACACCAGATATGAGTGGCAACTGTCAAAGTACACTGGCAGGGGTCTGCAGGGCACACGCTGAAGGCCTGACACACCCGCTTTAAGGACACTGACTGCTATTAGCTTGCACTGGAAAACTTTTTTCTTTGTAAAAGCACGCTACAGAGACACCAGATATGAGTGGCAACTGTCAAAGTACACTGGCAGGGGTCTGCAGGGCACACGCTGAAGGCATTACACACCCGCTTTAAGGACACTGACTGCTATTAGCTTACACTGGAAAACTTTTTTCTTTGTAAAAGCATGCTACAGAGACACCAGATATGAGTGGCAACTGTCAAAGTACACTGGCAGGGGTCTGCAGGGCACACGCTGAAGACCTGACACACCCACTTTAAGGACACTGACTGCTATTAGCTTAAACTGGAAAACTTTTTTTCTTTGTAAAAGCACGCTACAGAGACACCAGATATGAGTGGCAACTGTCAAAGTACACTGGCAGGGGTCTGCAGGGCACACGCTGAAGGCCTGACACACCCGCTTTAAGGACACTGACTGCTATTAGCTTGCACTGGAAAACTTTTTTTCTTTGTAAAAGCATGCTACAGAGACACCAGATATGAGTGGCAACTGTCAAAGTACACTGGCAGGGGTCTGCAGGGCACACGCTGAAGGCCTGACACACCCGCTTTAAGGACACTGACTGCTATTAGCTTACACTGGAAAACTTTTTTCTTTGTAAAAGCACGCTACAGAGACACCAGATATGAGTGGCAACTGTCAAAGTACACTGGCAGGGGTCTGCAGGGCACATGCTGAAGGCCTGACACACCCGCATTAAGGACACTGACTGCTATTAGCTTACACTGGAAAACTTTTTTTCTTTGTAAAAGCACGCCACAGAGACACCAGATATGAGTGGCAACTGTCAAAGTACACTGGCAGGGGTCTGCAGGGCAAACGCTGAAGGCCTGACACACCCACTTTAAGGACACTGACTGCTATTAGCTTGCACTGGAAAACTTTTTTTCTTTGTAAAAGAACGCTACAGAGACACCAGATATGAGTGGCAACTGTCAAAGTACACTGGCAGGGGTCTGCAGGGCACACGCTGAAGGCCTGACAAACCCGCTTTAAGGACACTGACTGCTATTAGCTTGCACTGGAAAACTTTTTTCTTTGTAAAAGCAGGCTACAGAGACACCAGATATGAGTGGCAACTGTCAAAGTACACTGGCAGGGGTCTGCAGGGCACACGCTGAAGGCATGACACACCCGCTTTAAGGACACTGACTGCTGTTAGCTTACACTGGAAAACTTTTTTCTTTGTAAAAGCATGCTACAGAGACACCAGATATGAGTGGCAACTGTCAAAGTGCACTGGCAGGGGTCTGCAGGGCACACGCTGAAGGCCTGACACACCCGCTTTAAGGACACTGACTGCTATTAGCTTACACTGGAAAACATTTTTTCTTTGTAAAAGCATGCTACAGAGACACCAGATATGAGTGGCAACTGTCAAAGTACACTGGCAGGGGTCTGCAGGGCACACGCTGAAGGCCTGACACATCCACTTTAAGGACACTGACTGCTATTAGCTTACACTGGAAAACTTTTTTCTTTGTAAAAGCACGCTACAGAGACACCAGATATGAGTGGCAACTGTCAAAGTACACTGGCAGGGGTCTGCAGGGCACACGCTGAAGGCCTGACACACCCGCTTTAAGGACACTGACTGCTATTAGCTTACACTGGAAAACTTTTTTCTTTGTAAAAGCATGCTACAGAGACACCAGATATGAGTGGCAACTGTCAAAGTACACTGGCAGGGGTCTGCAGGGCACACGCTGATGGCCTGACACACCCACTTTAAGGACACTGACTGCTATTAGCTTACACTGGAAAACGTCTTTTCTTTGTAAAAGCACGCTACAGAGACACCAGATATGAGAGGCAACTGTCAAAGTACACTGGCAGGGGTCTGCAGGGCACACACTGAAGGCCTGACACACCCGCTTTAAGGACACTGACTGCTATTAGCTTGCACTGGAAAACTTTTTTCTTTGTAAAAGCACGCTACAGAGACACCAGATATGAGTGGCAACTGTCAAAGTACACTGGCAGGGGTCTGCAGGGCACACGCTGAAGGCCTGACACACCCGCTTTAAGGACACTGACTGCTATTAGCTTACACTGGATAACTTTTTTTCTTTTTAAAAGCACGCTATAGAGACACCAGATATGAGTGGCAACTGTCAAAGTACACTGGCAGGGGTCTGCAGGGCACACGCTGAAGGCCTGACACACCCGCTTTAAGGACACTGACTGCTATTAGCTTGCACTGGAAAACTTTTTTTCTTTGTAAAAGCACGCTACAGAGACACCAGATATGAGTGGCAACTGTCAATGTACACTGGCAGGGGTCTGCAGGGCACATGCTGAAGGCCTGACACACCCGCATTAGGACACTGACTGCTATTAGCTTACACTGGAAAGCTTTTTTTCTTTGTAAAAGCACGCTATAGAGACACCAGATATGAGTGGCAACTGTCAAAGTACACTGGCAGGGGTCTGCAGGGCACACGCTGATGGCCTGACACACCCGCTTTAAGGACACTGACTGCTATTAGCTTACACTGGAAAACTTTTTTTCTTTGTAAAAGCATGCTACAGAGACACCAGATATGAGTAGCAACTGTCAAAGTACACTGGCAGGGGTCTGCAGGGCACACGCTGAAGGCCTGACACACCCACTTTAAGGACACTGACTGCTATTAGCTTACACTGGAAAACTTTTTTTCTTTGTAAAAGCACGCTACAGAGACACCAGATATGAGTGGCAACTGTCAAAGTACACTAACAGGGGTCTGCAGGGCACACGCTGAAGGCCTGACACACCCGCTTTAAGGACACTGACTGCTATTAGCTTGCACTGGAAAACTTTTTTCTTTGTAAAAGCAGGCTACAGAGACACCAGATATGAGTGGCAACTGTCAAAGTACACTGGCAGGGGTCTGCAGGGCAAACGCTGAAGGCCTGACACACCCGCTTTAAGGACACTGACTGCTATTAGCTTACTGTGGATAACTTTTTTTCTTTTTAAAAGCATGCTATAGAGACACCAGATATGAGTGGCAACTGTCAAAGTACACTGGCAGGGGTCTGCAGGGCACACGCTGAAGGCATGACACACCCGCTTTGAGGACACTGACTGCTATTAGCTTACACTGGAAAACTTTTTTCTTTGTAAAAGCATGCTACAGAGACACCAGATATGAGTGGCAACTGTCAAAGTACACTGGCAGGGGTCTGCAGGGCACACGCTGAAGGCATGACACACCAACTTTAAGGACACTGACTGCTATTAGCTTACACTGGAAAACTTTTTTTCTTTGTAAAAGCACGCTACAGAGACACCAGATATGAGTGGCAACTGTCAAAGTACACTGGCAGGGGTCTGCAGGGCACACGCTGAAGGCCTGACACACCCGCTTTAAGGACACTGACTGCTATTAGCTTGCACTGGAAAACTTTTTTTCTTTGTAAAAGCACGCTACAGAGACACCAGATATGAGTGGCAACTGTCAAAGTACACTGGCAGGGGTCTGCAGGGCACACGCTGAAGGCCTGACACACCCGCTTTAAGGACACTGACTGCTATTAGCTTGCACTTGAAAACGTTTTTCTTTGTAAAAGCAGGCTACAGAGACACCAGATATGAGTGGCAACTGTCAAAGTACACTGGCAGGGGTCTGCAGGGCACACGCTGAAGGCCTGACACACCCGCTTTAAGGACACTGACTGCTATTAGCTTACACTGGAAAACTTTTTTTCTTTGTAAAAGCACGCTATAGAGACACCAGATATGAGTGGCAACTGTCAAAGTACACTGGCAGGGGTCTGCAGGGCACACGCTGAAGGCCTGACACACCCACTTTAAGGACACTGACTGCTATTAGCTTACACTGGAAAACTTTTTTTCTTTGTAAAAGCACGCTACAGAGACACCAGATATGAGTAGCAACTGTCAAAGTACACTGGCAGGGGTCTGCAGGGCACACGCTGAAGGCCTGACACACCCGCTTTAAGGACACTGACTGCTATTAGCTTGCACTGGAAAACTTTTTTTCTTTGTAAAAGCACGCTACAGAGACACCAGATATGAGTGGCAACTGTCAAAGTACACTGGCAGGGGTCTGCAGGGCACACGCTGAAGGCCTGACACACCCGCTTTAAGGACACTGACTGCTATTAGCTTGCACTGGAAAACTTTTTTCTTTGTAAAAGCACGCTACAGAGACACCAGATATGAGTGGCAACTGTCAAAGTACACTGGCAGGGGTCTGCAGGGCACACGCTGAAGGCATTACACACCCGCTTTAAGGACACTGACTGCTATTAGCTTACACTGGAAAACTTTTTTCTTTGTAAAAGCATGCTACAGAGACACCAGATATGAGTGGCAACTGTCAAAGTACACTGGCAGGGGTCTGCAGGGCACACGCTGAAGACCTGACACACCCACTTTAAGGACACTGACTGCTATTAGCTTAAACTGGAAAACTTTTTTTCTTTGTAAAAGCACGCTACAGAGACACCAGATATGAGTGGCAACTGTCAAAGTACACTGGCAGGGGTCTGCAGGGCACACGCTGAAGGCCTGACACACCCGCTTTAAGGACACTGACTGCTATTAGCTTGCACTGGAAAACTTTTTTTCTTTGTAAAAGCATGCTACAGAGACACCAGATATGAGTGGCAACTGTCAAAGTACACTGGCAGGGGTCTGCAGGGCACACGCTGAAGGCCTGACACACCCGCTTTAAGGACACTGACTGCTATTAGCTTACACTGGAAAACTTTTTTCTTTGTAAAAGCACGCTACAGAGACACCAGATATGAGTGGCAACTGTCAAAGTACACTGGCAGGGGTCTGCAGGGCACATGCTGAAGGCCTGACACACCCGCATTAAGGACACTGACTGCTATTAGCTTACACTGGAAAACTTTTTTTCTTTGTAAAAGCACGCCACAGAGACACCAGATATGAGTGGCAACTGTCAAAGTACACTGGCAGGGGTCTGCAGGGCAAACGCTGAAGGCCTGACACACCCACTTTAAGGACACTGACTGCTATTAGCTTGCACTGGAAAACTTTTTTTCTTTGTAAAAGAACGCTACAGAGACACCAGATATGAGTGGCAACTGTCAAAGTACACTGGCAGGGGTCTGCAGGGCACACGCTGAAGGCCTGACAAACCCGCTTTAAGGACACTGACTGCTATTAGCTTGCACTGGAAAACTTTTTTCTTTGTAAAAGCAGGCTACAGAGACACCAGATATGAGTGGCAACTGTCAAAGTACACTGGCAGGGGTCTGCAGGGCACACGCTGAAGGCATGACACACCCGCTTTAAGGACACTGACTGCTGTTAGCTTACACTGGAAAACTTTTTTCTTTGTAAAAGCATGCTACAGAGACACCAGATATGAGTGGCAACTGTCAAAGTGCACTGGCAGGGGTCTGCAGGGCACACGCTGAAGGCCTGACACACCCGCTTTAAGGACACTGACTGCTATTAGCTTACACTGGAAAACATTTTTTCTTTGTAAAAGCATGCTACAGAGACACCAGATATGAGTGGCAACTGTCAAAGTACACTGGCAGGGGTCTGCAGGGCACACGCTGAAGGCCTGACACATCCACTTTAAGGACACTGACTGCTATTAGCTTACACTGGAAAACTTTTTTCTTTGTAAAAGCACGCTACAGAGACACCAGATATGAGTGGCAACTGTCAAAGTACACTGGCAGGGGTCTGCAGGGCACACGCTGAAGGCCTGACACACCCACTTTAAGGACACTGACTGCTATAAGCTTACACTGGAAAACTTTTTTCTTTGTAAAAGCACGCTACAGAGACACCAGATATGAGTGGCAACTGTCAAAGTACACTAGCAGGGGTCTGCAGGGCACACGCTGAAGGCCTGACACACCCGCTTTAAGGACACTGACTGCTATTAGCTTACACTGGAAAACTTTTTTCTTTGTAAAAGCATGCTACAGAGACACCAGATATGAGTGGCAACTGTCAAAGTACACTGGCAGGGGTCTGCAGGGCACATGCTGAAGGCCTGACACACCCACTTTAAGGACACTGACTGCTATTAGCTTACACTGGAAAACTTTTTTTCTTTGTAAAAGCACGCTACAGAGACACCAGATATGAGTGGCAACTGTCAAAGTACACTGGCAGGGGTCTGCAGGGCACACGCTGAAGGCCTGACACACCCGCTTTAAGGACACTGACTGCTATTAGCTTGCACTGGAAAACTTTTTTTCTTTGTAAAAGCACGCTACAGAGACACCAGATATGAGTGGCAACTGTCAAAGTACACTGGCAGGGGTCTGCAGGGCACACGCTGAAGGCCTGACACACCCGCTTTAAGGACACTGACTGCTATTAGCTTACACTGGAAAACTTTTTTCTTTGTAAAAGCATGCTACAGAGACACCAGATATGAGTGGCAACTGTCAAAGTACACTGGCAGGGGTCTGCAGGGCACACGCTGATGGCCTGACACACCCACTTTAAGGACACTGACTGCTATTAGCTTACACTGGAAAACTTTTTTTCTTTGTAAAAGCACGCTACAGAGACACCAGATATGAGAGGCAACTGTCAAAGTACACTGGCAGGGGTCTGCAGGGCACACACTGAAGGCCTGACACACCCGCTTTAAGGACACTGACTGCTATTAGCTTGCACTGGAAAACTTTTTTTCTTTGTAAAAGCACGCTACAGAGACACCAGATATGAGTGGCAACTGTCAAAGTACACTGGCAGGGGTCTGCAGGGCACACGCTGAAGGCCTGACACACCCGCTTTAAGGACACTGACTGCTATTAGCTTACACTGGATAACTTTTTTTCTTTTTAAAAGCACGCTATAGAGACACCAGATATGAGTGGCAACTGTCAAAGTACACTGGCAGGGGTCTGCAGGGCACACGCTGAAGGCCTTACACACCCGCTTTAAGGACACTGACTGCTATTAGCTTACACTGGAAAACTTTTTTTCTTTGTAAAAGCACGCTATAGAAACACCAGATATGAGTGGCAACTGTCAAAGTACACTGGCAGGGGTCTGCAGGGCACACGCTGAAGGCCTGACACACCCACTTTAAGGACACTGACTGCTATTAGCTTACACTGGAAAACTTTTTTTCTTTGTAAAAGCACGCTATAGAGACACCAGATATGAGTGGCAACTGTCAAAGTACACTGGCAGGGGTCTGCAGGGCACACGCTGAAGGCCTGACACACCCGCTTTAGGGACACTGACTGCTATTAGCTTACACCGGAAAACATTTTTTCTTTGTAAAAGCATGCTACAGAGACACCAGATATGAGTGGCAACTGTCAAAGTACACTGGCAGGGGTCTGCAGGGCACACGCTGAAGGCCTGACACACCCACTTTAAGGACACTGACTGCTATTAGCTTACACTGGAAAACTTTTTTCTTTGTAAAAGCACGCTACAGAGACACCAGATATGAGTGGCAACTGTCAAAGTACACTGGCAGGGGTCTGCAGGGCACATGCTGAAGGCCTGACACACCCGCATTAAGGACACTGACTGCTATTAGCTTACACTGGAAAACTTTTTTTCTTTGTAAAAGCACGCTATAGAGACACCAGATATGAGTGCAACTGTCAAAGTACACTGGCAGGGGTCTGCAGGGCACACGCTGAAGGCCTGACACACCCGCTTTAAGGACACTGACTGCTATTAGCTTGCACTGGAAAACTTTTTTCTTTGTAAAAGCACGCTACAGAGACACCAGATATGAGTGGCAACTGTCAAAGTACACTGGCAGGGGTCTGCAGGGCACACGCTGAAGGCCTGACACACCCGCTTTAAGGACACTGACTGCTATTAGCTTGCACTGGAAAACTTTTTTTCTTTGTAAAAGCACGCTACAGAGACACCAGATATGAGTGGCAACTGTCAAAGTACACTGGCAGGGGTCTGCAGGGCACACGCTGAAGGCCTGACACACCCGCTTTAAGGACACTGACTGCTATTAGCTTACACTGGAAAACTTTTTTCTTTGTAAAAGCACGCTACAGAGACACCAGATATGAGTGGCAACTGTCAAAGTACACTGGCAGGGGTCTGCAGGGCACACGCTGAAGGCATGACACACCCGCTTTAAGGACACTGACTGCTATTAGCTTACACTGGAAAACTTTTTTTCTTTGTAAAAGCACGCTACAGAGACACCAGATATGAGTGGCAACTGTCAAAGTACACTGGCAGGGGTCTGCAGGGCACACGCTGAAGGCCTGACACACCCGCTTTAAGGACACTGACTGCTATTAGCTTGCACTGGAAAACTTTTTTTCTTTGTAAAAGCACGCTACAGAGACATCAGATATGAGTGGCAACTGTCAAAGTACACTGGCAGGGGTCTGCAGGGCACACGCTGAAGGCCTGACACACCCGCTTTAAGGACACTGACTGCTATTAGCTTGCACTGGAAAACTTTTTTCTTTGTAAAAGCACGCTACAGAGACACCAGATATGAGTGGCAACTGTCAAAGTACACTGGCAGGGGTCTGCAGGGCACACGCTGAAGGCATGACACACCCGCTTTAACCCCTTAAGGACCAAACTTCTGGAATAAAAGGGAATCATGACGTGTCACACATGTCATGTGTCCTTAAGGGGTTAAGGACACTGACTGCTATTAGCTTACACTGGAAAACTTTTTTCTTTGTAAAAGCATGCTACAGAGACACCAGATATGAGTGGCAACTGTCAAAGTACACTGGCAGGGGTCTGCAGGGCACACGCTGATGGCCTGACACACCCACTTTAAGGACACTGACTGCTATTAGCTTACACTGGAAAACTTTTTTTCTTTGTAAAAGCACGCTACAGAGACACCAGATATGAGTGGCAACTGTCAAAGTACACTGGCAGGGGTCTGCAGGGCACACGCTGAAGGCCTGACAAACCCGCTTTAAGGACACTGACTGCTATTAGCTTGCACTGGAAAACTTTTTTCTTTGTAAAAGCAGGGTACAGAGACACCAGATATGAGTGGCAACTGTCAAAGTACACAGGCAGTGGTCTGCAGGGCATACGCTGAAGGCCTGACACACCCGCTTTAAGGACACTGACTGCTATTAGCTTACACTGGAAAACTTTTTTTCTTTGTAAAAGCACGCTATAGAGACACCAGATATAAGTGGCAACTGTCAAAGTACACTGGCAGGGGTCTGCAGGGCACACGCTGAAGGCCTGACACACCCGCTTTAAGGACACTGACTGCTATTAGCTTACACTGGAAAACTTTTTTCTTTGTAAAAGCACGCTATAGAGACACCAGATATGAGTGGCAACTGTCAAAGTACACTGGCAGGGGTCTGCAGGGCACACGCTGAAGGCATGACACACCCGCTTTAAGGACACTGACTGCTGTTAGCTTACACTGGAAAACTTTTTTCTTTGTAAAAGCATGCTACAGAGACACCAGATATGAGTGGCAACTGTCAAAGTACACTGGCAGGGGTCTGCAGGGCACACGCTGAAGGCCTGACACACCCGCTTTAAGGACACTGACTGCTATTAGCTTGCACTGGAAAACTTTTTTTCTTTGTAAAAGCACGCTACAGAGACACCAGATATGAGTGGCAACTGTCAAAGTACACTGGCAGGGGTCTGCAGGGCACACGCTGAAGGCCTGACACACCCGCTTTAAGGACACTGACTGCTATTAGCTTGCACTGGAAAACTTTTTTCTTTGTAAAAGCACGCTACAGAGACACCAGATATGAGTGGCAACTGTCAAAGTACACTGGCAGGGGTCTGCAGGGCACACGCTGAAGGCCTGACACACCCGCTTTAAGGACACTGACTGCTATTAGCTTGCACTGGAAAACTTTTTTTCTTTGTAAAAGCACGCTACAGAGACACCAGATATGAGTGGCAACTGTCAAAGTACACTGGCAGGGGTCTGCAGGGCACACGCTGAAGGCCTGACACACCCGCTTTAAGGACACTGACTGCTATTAGCTTACACTGGATAACTTTTTTTCTTTTTAAAAGCACGCTATAGAGACACCAGATATGAGTGGCAACTGTCAAAGTACACTGGCAGGGGTCTGCAGGGCACACGCTGAAGGCCTTACACACACCCTTTAAGGACACTGACTGCTATTAGCTTACACTGGAAAACTTTTTTTCTTTGTAAAAGCACGCTATAGAGACACCAGATATGAGTGGCAACTGTCAAAGTACACTGGCAGGGGTCTGCAGGGCACACGCTGAAGGCCTGACACACCCGCTTTAAGGACACTGACTGCTATTAGCTTACACCGGAAAACATTTTTTCTTTGTAAAAGCATGCTACAGAGACACCAGATATGAGTGGCAACTGTCAAAGTACACTGGCAGGGGTCTGCAGGGCACACGCTGAAGGCCTGACACACCCACTTTAAGGACACTGACTGCTATTAGCTTACACTGGAAAACTTTTTTCTTTGTAAAAGCACGCTACAGAGACACCAGATATGAGTGGCAACTGTCAAAGTACACTGGCAGGGGTCTGCAGGGCACACGCTGAAGGCCTGACACACCCACTTTAAGGACACTGACTGCTATAAGCTTACACTGGAAAACGTTTTTCTTTGTAAAAGCACGCTACAGAGACACCAGATATGAGTGGCAACTGTCAAAGTACACTGGCAGGGGTCTGCAGGGCACACGCTGAAGGCATGACACACCCGCTTTAAGGACACTGACTGCTATTAGCTTACACTGGAAAACTTTTTTCTTTGTAAAAGCATGCTACAGAGACACCAGATATGAGTGGCAACTGTCAAAGTACACTGGCAGGGGTCTGCAGGGCACATGCTGAAGGCCTGACACACCCACTTTAAGGACACTGACTGCTATTAGCTTACACTGGAAAACTTTTTTTCTTTGTAAAAGCACGCTACAGAGACACCAGATATGAGTGGCAACTGTCAAAGTACACTGGCAGGGGTCTGCAGGGCACACGCTGAAGGCCTGACACACCCGCTTTAAGGACACTGACTGCTATTAGCTTGCACTGGAAAACTTTTTTTCTTTGTAAAAGCACGCTACAGAGACACCAGATATGAGTGGCAACTGTCAAAGTACACTGGCAGGGGTCTGCAGGGCACACGCTGAAGGCCTGACACACCCGCTTTAAGGACACTGACTGCTATTAGCTTGCACTGGAAAACTTTTTTCTTTGTAAAAGCACGCTACAGAGACACCAGATATGAGTGGCAACTGTCAAAGTACACTGGCAGGGGTCTGCAGGGCACACGCTGATGGCCTGACACACCCACTTTAAGGACACTGACTGCTATTAGCTTACACTGGAAAACTTTTTTTCTTTGTAAAAGCACGCTACAGAGACACCAGATATGAGAGGCAACTGTCAAAGTACACTGGCAGGGGTCTGCAGGGCACACACTGAAGGCCTGACACACCCGCTTTAAGGACACTGACTGCTATTAGCTTGCACTGGAAAACTTTTTTTCTTTGTAAAAGCACGCTACAGAGACACCAGATATGAGTGGCAACTGTCAAAGTACACTGGCAGGGGTCTGCAGGGCACACGCTGAAGGCCTGACACACCCGCTTTAAGGACACTGACTGCTATTAGCTTACACTGGATAACTTTTTTTCTTTTTAAAAGCACGCTATAGAGACACCAGATATGAGTGGCAACTGTCAAAGTACACTGGCAGGGGTCTGCAGGGCACACGCTGAAGGCCTTACACACCCGCTTTAAGGACACTGACTGCTATTAGCTTACACTGGAAAACTTTTTTTCTTTGTAAAAGCACGCTATAGAAACACCAGATATGAGTGGCAACTGTCAAAGTACACTGGCAGGGGTCTGCAGGGCACACGCTGAAGGCCTGACACACCCACTTTAAGGACACTGACTGCTATTAGCTTACACTGGAAAACTTTTTTTCTTTGTAAAAGCACGCTATAGAGACACCAGATATGAGTGGCAACTGTCAAAGTACACTGGCAGGGGTCTGCAGGGCACACGCTGAAGGCCTGACACACCCGCTTTAGGGACACTGACTGCTATTAGCTTACACCGGAAAACATTTTTTCTTTGTAAAAGCATGCTACAGAGACACCAGATATGAGTGGCAACTGTCAAAGTACACTGGCAGGGGTCTGCAGGGCACACGCTGAAGGCCTGACACACCCACTTTAAGGACACTGACTGCTATTAGCTTACACTGGAAAACTTTTTTCTTTGTAAAAGCACGCTACAGAGACACCAGATATGAGTGGCAACTGTCAAAGTACACTGGCAGGGGTCTGCATGGCACATGCTGAAGGCCTGACACACCCGCATTAAGGACACTGACTGCTATTAGCTTACACTGGAAAACTTTTTTTCTTTGTAAAAGCACGCTATAGAGACACCAGATATGAGTGCAACTGTCAAAGTACACTGGCAGGGGTCTGCAGGGCACACGCTGAAGGCCTGACACACCCGCTTTAAGGACACTGACTGCTATTAGCTTGCACTGGAAAACTTTTTTCTTTGTAAAAGCACGCTACAGAGACACCAGATATGAGTGGCAACTGTCAAAGTACACTGGCAGGGGTCTGCAGGGCACACGCTGAAGGCCTGACACACCCGCTTTAAGGACACTGACTGCTATTAGCTTGCACTGGAAAACTTTTTTTCTTTGTAAAAGCACGCTACAGAGACACCAGATATGAGTGGCAACTGTCAAAGTACACTGGCAGGGGTCTGCAGGGCACACGCTGAAGGCCTGACACACCCGCTTTAAGGACACTGACTGCTATTAGCTTACACTGGAAAACTTTTTTCTTTGTAAAAGCACGCTACAGAGACACCAGATATGAGTGGCAACTGTCAAAGTACACTGGCAGGGGTCTGCAGGGCACACGCTGAAGGCATGACACACCCGCTTTAAGGACACTGACTGCTATTAGCTTACACTGGAAAACTTTTTTTCTTTGTAAAAGCACGCTACAGAGACACCAGATATGAGTGGCAACTGTCAAAGTACACTGGCAGGGGTCTGCAGGGCACACGCTGAAGGCCTGACACACCCGCTTTAAGGACACTGACTGCTATTAGCTTGCACTGGAAAACTTTTTTTCTTTGTAAAAGCACGCTACAGAGACATCAGATATGAGTGGCAACTGTCAAAGTACACTGGCAGGGGTCTGCAGGGCACACGCTGAAGGCCTGACACACCCGCTTTAAGGACACTGACTGCTATTAGCTTGCACTGGAAAACTTTTTTCTTTGTAAAAGCACGCTATAGAGACACCAGATATGAGTGGCAACTGTCAAAGTACACTGGCAGGGGTCTGCAGGGCACACGCTGAAGGCCTGACACACCCGCTTTAAGGACACTGACTGCTATTAGCTTACACCGGAAAACATTTTTTCTTTGTAAAAGCATGCTACAGAGACACCAGATATGAGTGGCAACTGTCAAAGTACACTGGCAGGGGTCTGCAGGGCACACGCTGAAGGCCTGACACACCCACTTTAAGGACACTGACTGCTATTAGCTTACACTGGAAAACTTTTTGCTTTGTAAAAGCACGCTACAGAGACACCAGATATGAGTGGCAACTGTCAAAGTACACTGGCAGGGGTCTGCAGGGCACACGCTGAAGGCATGACACACCCGCTTTAAGGACACTGACTGCTATTAGCTTACACTGGAAAACTTTTTTCTTTGTAAAAGCATGCTACAGAGACACCAGATATGAGTGGCAACTGTCAAAGTACACTGGCAGGGGTCTGCAGGGCACATGCTGAAGGCCTGACACACCCACTTTAAGGACACTGACTGCTATTAGCTTACACTGGAAAACTTTTTTTCTTTGTAAAAGCACGCTACAGAGACACCAGATATGAGTGGCAACTGTCAAAGTACACTGGCAGGGGTCTGCAGGGCACACGCTGAAGGCCTGACACACCCGCTTTAAGGACACTGACTGCTATTAGCTTGCACTGGAAAACTTTTTTTCTTTGTAAAAGCACGCTACAGAGACACCAGATATGAGTGGCAACTGTCAAAGTACACTGGCAGGGGTCTGCAGGGCACACGCTGAAGGCCTGACACACCCGCTTTAAGGACACTGACTGCTATTAGCTTGCACTGGAAAACTTTTTTCTTTGTAAAAGCACGCTACAGAGACACCAGATATGAGTGGCAACTGTCAAAGTACACTGGCAGGGGTCTGCAGGGCACACGCTGATGGCCTGACACACCCACTTTAAGGACACTGACTGCTATTAGCTTACACTGGAAAACTTTTTTTCTTTGTAAAAGCACGCTACAGAGACACCAGATATGAGAGGCAACTGTCAAAGTACACTGGCAGGGGTCTGCAGGGCACACACTGAAGGCCTGACACACCCGCTTTAAGGACACTGACTGCTATTAGCTTGCACTGGAAAACTTTTTTTCTTTGTAAAAGCACGCTACAGAGACACCAGATATGAGTGGCAACTGTCAAAGTACACTGGCAGGGGTCTGCAGGGCACACGCTGAAGGCCTGACACACCCGCTTTAAGGACACTGACTGCTATTAGCTTACACTGGATAACTTTTTTTCTTTTTAAAAGCACGCTATAGAGACACCAGATATGAGTGGCAACTGTCAAAGTACACTGGCAGGGGTCTGCAGGGCACACGCTGAAGGCCTTACACACCCGCTTTAAGGACACTGACTGCTATTAGCTTACACTGGAAAACTTTTTTTCTTTGTAAAAGCACGCTATAGAAACACCAGATATGAGTGGCAACTGTCAAAGTACACTGGCAGGGGTCTGCAGGGCACACGCTGAAGGCCTGACACACCCACTTTAGGGACACTGACTGCTATTAGCTTACACCGGAAAACATTTTTTCTTTGTAAAAGCATGCTACAGAGACACCAGATATGAGTGGCAACTGTCAAAGTACACTGGCAGGGGTCTGCAGGGCACACGCTGAAGGCCTGACACACCCACTTTAAGGACACTGACTGCTATTAGCTTACACTGGAAAACTTTTTTCTTTGTAAAAGCACGCTACAGAGACACCAGATATGAGTGGCAACTGTCAAAGTACACTGGCAGGGGTCTGCAGGGCACATGCTGAAGGCCTGACACACCCGCATTAAGGACACTGACTGCTATTAGCTTACACTGGAAAACTTTTTTTCTTTGTAAAAGCACGCTATAGAGACACCAGATATGAGTGCAACTGTCAAAGTACACTGGCAGGGGTCTGCAGGGCACACGCTGAAGGCCTGACACACCCGCTTTAAGGACACTGACTGCTATTAGCTTACACCGGAAAACTTTTTTCTTTGTAAAAGCATGCTACAGAGACACCAGATATGAGTGGCAACTGTCAAAGTACACTGGCAGGGGTCTGCAGGGCACACGCTGAAGGCCTGACACACCCACTTTAAGGACACTGACTGCTATTAGCTTACACTGGAAAACTTTTTTTCTTTGTGAAAGCACGCTACAGAGACACCAGATATGAGTGGCAACTGTCAAAGTACACTGGAAGGGGTCTGCAGGGCACACGCTGAAGGCCTGACACACCCACTTTAAGGACACTGACTGCTATTAGCTTGCACTGGAAAACTTTTTTCTTTGTAAAAGCAGGCTACAGAGACACCACATATGAGTGGCAACTGTCAAAGTACACTGGCAGGGGTCTGCAGGGCATACGCTGAAGGCCTGACACACCCGCTTTAAGGACACTGACTGCTATTAGCTTACACTGGAAAACTTTTTTTCTTTGTAAAAGCACGCTATAGAGACACCAGATATGAGTGGCAACTGTCAAAGTACACTGGCAGGGGTCTGCTGGGCACACGCTGAAGGCCTGACACACCCGCTTTAAGGACACTGACTGCTATTAGCTTACACTGGAAAACTTTTTTCTTTGTAAAAGCACGCTATAGAGACACCAGATATGAGTGGCAACTGTCAAAGTACACTGGCAGGGGTCTGCAGGGCACACGCTGAAGGCATGACACACCCGCTTTAAGGACATTGACTGCTGTTAGCTTGCACTGGAAAACTTTTTTTCTTTGTAAAAGCATGCTACAGAGACACCAGATATGAGTGGCAACTGTCAAAGTACACTGGCAGGGGTCTGCAGGGCACACGCTGAAGGCCTGACACACCCGCTTTAAGGACACTGACTGCTATTAGCTTGCACTGGAAAACTCTTTTTCTTTGTAAAAGCACGCTATAGAGACACCAGATATGAGTGGCAACTGTCAAAGTACACTGGCAGGGGTCTGAAGGGCACACGCTGAAGGCCTGACACACCCGCTTTAAGGACACTGACTGCTATTAGCTTGCACTGGAAAACTTTTTTCTTTGTAAAAGCACGCTACAGAGACACCAGATATGAGTGGCAACTGTCAAAGTACACTGGCAGGGGTCTGCAGGGCACACGCTGAAGGCCTGACACACCCGCTTTAAGGACACTGACTGCTATTAGCTTGCACTGGAAAACTTTTTTTCTTTGTAAAAGCACGCTACAGAGACACCAGATATGAGTGGCAACTGTCAAAGTACACTGGCAGGGGTCTGCAGGGCACACGCTGAAGGCCTGACACACCCGCTTTAAGGACACTGACTGCTATTAGCTTACACTGGAAAACTTTTTTTCTTTGTAAAAGCACGCTACAGAGACACCAGATATGAGTGGCAACTGTCAAAGTACACTGGCAGGGGTCTGCAGGGCACACGCTGAAGGCCTGACACACCCGCTTTAAGGACACTGACTGCTATTAGCTTACACCGGAAAACATTTTTTCTTTGTAAAAGCATGCTACAGAGACACCAGATATGAGTGGCAACTGTCAAAGTACACTGGCAGGGGTCTGCAGGGCACACGCTGAAGGCCTGACACACCCACTTTAAGGACACTGACCTCTATTAGCTTACACTGGAAAACTTTTTTCTTTGTAAAAGCACGCTACAGAGACACCAGATATGAGTGGCAACTGTCAAAGTACACTGGCAGGGGTCTGCAGGGCACACGCTGAAGGCCTGACACACCCACTTTAAGGACACTGACTGCTATAAGCTTACACTGGAAAACGTTTTTCTTTGTAAAAGCACGCTACAGAGACACCAGATATGAGTGGCAACTGTCAAAGTACACTGGCAGGGGTCTGCAGGGCACACGCTGAAGGCATGACACACCCGCTTTAAGGACACTGACTGCTATTAGCTTACACTGGAAAACTTTTTTCTTTGTAAAAGCATGCTACAGAGACACCAGATATGAGTGGCAACTGTCAAAGTACACTGGCAGGGGTCTGCAGGGCACACGCTGAAGGCCTGACACACCCACTTTAAGGACACTGACTGCTATTAGCTTACACTGGAAAACTTTTTTTCTTTGTAAAAGCACGCTACAGAGACACCAGATATGAGTGGCAACTGTCAAAGTACACTGGCAGGGGTCTGCAGGGCACACGCTGAAGGCCTGACACACCCGCTTTAAGGACACTGACTGCTATTAGCTTGCACTGGAAAACTTTTTTTCTTTGTAAAAGCACGCTACAGAGACACCAGATATGAGTGGCAACTGTCAAAGTACACTGGCAGGGGTCTGCAGGGCACACGCTGAAGGCCTGACACACCCGCTTTAAGGACACTGACTGCTATTAGCTTGCACTGGAAAACTTTTTTCTTTGTAAAAGCACGCTACAGAGACACCAGATATGAGTGGCAACTGTCAAAGTACACTGGCAGGGGTCTGCAGGGCACACGCTGATGGCCTGACACACCCACTTTAAGGACACTGACTGCTATTAGCTTACACTGGAAAACTTTTTTTCTTTGTAAAAGCACGCTACAGAGACACCAGATATGAGAGGCAACTGTCAAAGTACACTGGCAGGGGTCTGCAGGGCACACACTGAAGGCCTGACACACCCGCTTTAAGGACACTGACTGCTATTAGCTTGCACTGGAAAACTTTTTTTCTTTGTAAAAGCACGCTACAGAGACACCAGTTATGAGTGGCAACTGTCAAAGTACACTGGCAGGGGTCTGCAGGGCACACGCTGAAGGCCTGACACACCCGCTTTAAGGACACTGACTGCTATTAGCTTACACTGGATAACTTTTTTTCTTTTTAAAAGCACGCTATAGAGACACCAGATATGAGTGGCAACTGTCAAAGTACACTGGCAGGGGTCTGCAGGGCACACGCTGAAGGCCTTACACACCCGCTTTAAGGACACTGACTGCTATTAGCTTACACTGGAAAACTTTTTTTCTTTGTAAAAGCACGCTATAGAAACACCAGATATGAGTGGCAACTGTCAAAGTACACTGGCAGGGGTCTGCAGGGCACACGCTGAAGGCCTGACACACCCACTTTAAGGACACTGACTGCTATTAGCTTACACTGGAAAACTTTTTTTCTTTGTAAAAGCACGCTATAGAGACACCAGATATGAGTGGCAACTGTCAAAGTACACTGGCAGGGGTCTGCAGGGCACACGCTGAAGGCCTGACACACCCGCTTTAGGGACACTGACTGCTATTAGCTTACACCGGAAAACATTTTTTCTTTGTAAAAGCATGCTACAGAGACACCAGATATGAGTGGCAACTGTCAAAGTACACTGGCAGGGGTCTGCAGGGCACACGCTGAAGGCCTGACACACCCACTTTAAGGACACTGACTGCTATTAGCTTACACTGGAAAACTTTTTTCTTTGTAAAAGCACGCTACAGAGACACCAGATATGAGTGGCAACTGTCAAAGTACACTGGCAGGGGTCTGCAGGGCACATGCTGAAGGCCTGACACACCCGCATTAAGGACACTGACTGCTATTAGCTTACACTGGAAAACTTTTTTTCTTTGTAAAAGCACGCTATAGAGACACCAGATATGAGTGCAACTGTCAAAGTACACTGGCAGGGGTCTGCAGGGCACACGCTGAAGGCCTGACACACCCGCTTTAAGGACACTGACTGCTATTAGCTTGCACTGGAAAACTTTTTTCATTGTAAAAGCACGCTACAGAGACACCAGATATGAGTGGCAACTGTCAAAGTACACTGGCAGGGGTCTGCAGGGCACACGCTGAAGGCCTGACACACCCGCTTTAAGGACACTGACTGCTATTAGCTTGCACTGGAAAACTTTTTTTCTTTGTAAAAGCACGCTACAGAGACACCAGATATGAGTGGCAACTGTCAAAGTACACTGGCAGGGGTCTGCAGGGCACACGCTGAAGGCCTGACACACCCGCTTTAAGGACACTGACTGCTATTAGCTTACACTGGAAAACTTTTTTCTTTGTAAAAGCACGCTACAGAGACACCAGATATGAGTGGCAACTGTCAAAGTACACTGGCAGGGGTCTGCAGGGCACACGCTGAAGGCATGACACACCCGCTTTAAGGACACTGACTGCTATTAGCTTACACTGGAAAACTTTTTTTCTTTGTAAAAGCACGCTACAGAGACACCAGATATGAGTGGCAACTGTCAAAGTACACTGGCAGGGGTCTGCAGGGCACACGCTGAAGGCCTGACACACCCGCTTTAAGGACACTGACTGCTATTAGCTTGCACTGGAAAACTTTTTTTCTTTGTAAAAGCACGCTACAGAGACACCAGATATGAGTGGCAACTGTCAAAGTACACTGGCAGGGGTCTGCAGGGCACACGCTGAAGGCCTGACACACCCGCTTTAAGGACACTGACTGCTATTAGCTTGCACTGGAAAACTTTTTTCTTTGTAAAAGCACGCTACAGAGACACCAGATATGAGTGGCAACTGTCAAAGTACACTGGCAGGGGTCTGCAGGGCACACGCTGAAGGCATGACACACCCGCTTTAAGGACACTGACTGCTATTAGCTTACACTGGAAAACTTTTTTCTTTGTAAAAGCATGCTACAGAGACACCAGATATGAGTGGCAACTGTCAAAGTACACTGGCAGGGGTCTGCAGGGCACATGCTGAAGGCCTGACACACCCACTTTAAGGACACTGACTGCTATTAGCTTACACTGGAAAACTTTTTTTCTTTGTAAAAGCACGCTACAGAGACACCAGATATGAGTGGCAACTGTCAAAGTACACTGGCAGGGGTCTGCAGGGCACACGCTGAAGGCCTGACACACCCGCTTTAAGGACACTGACTGCTATTAGCTTGCACTGGAAAACTTTTTTTCTTTGTAAAAGCACGCTACAGAGACACCAGATATGAGTGGCAACTGTCAAAGTACACTGGCAGGGGTCTGCAGGGCACACGCTGAAGGCCTGACACACCCGCTTTAAGGACACTGACTGCTATTAGCTTGCACTGGAAAACTTTTTTCTTTGTAAAAGCACGCTACAGAGACACCAGATATGAGTGGCAACTGTCAAAGTACACTGGCAGGGGTCTGCAGGGCACACGCTGATGGCCTGACACACCCACTTTAAGGACACTGACTGCTATTAGCTTACACTGGAAAACTTTTTTTCTTTGTAAAAGCACGCTACAGAGACACCAGATATGAGAGGCAACTGTCAAAGTACACTGGCAGGGGTCTGCAGGGCACACACTGAAGGCCTGACACACCCGCTTTAAGGACACTGACTGCTATTAGCTTGCACTGGAAAACTTTTTTTCTTTGTAAAAGCACGCTACAGAGACACCAGATATGAGTGGCAACTGTCAAAGTACACTGGCAGGGGTCTGCAGGGCACACGCTGAAGGCATGACACACCCGCTTTAAGGACACTGACTGCTATTAGCTTACACTGGAAAACTTTTTTTCTTTGTAAAAGCACGCTACAGAGACACCAGATATGAGTGGCAACTGTCAAAGTACACTGGCAGGGGTCTGCAGGGCACACGCTGAAGGCCTGACACACCCGCTTTAAGGACACTGACTGCTATTAGCTTGCACTGGAAAACTTTTTTCTTTGTAAAAGCACGCTACAGAGACACCAGATATGAGTGGCAACTGTCAAAGTACACTGGCAGGGGTCTGCAGGGCACACGCTGAAGGCATGACACACCCGCTTTAACCCCTTAAGGACCAAACTTCTGGAATAAAAGGGAATCATGACGTGTCACACATGTCATGTGTCCTTAAGGGGTTAAGGACACTGACTGCTATTAGCTTACACTGGAAAACTTTTTTCTTTGTAAAAGCATGCTACAGAGACACCAGATATGAGTGGCAACTGTCAAAGTACACTGGCAGGGGTCTGCAGGGCACACGCTGAAGGCCTGACACACCCACTTTAAGGACACTGACCTCTATTAGCTTACACTGGAAAACTTTTTTTCTTTGTAAAAGCACGCTACAGAGACACCAGATATGAGTGGCAACTGTCAAAGTACACTGGCAGGGGTCTGCAGGGCACACGCTGAAGGCCTGACAAACCCGCTTTAAGGACACTGACTGCTATTAGCTTGCACTGGAAAACTTTTTTCTTTGTAAAAGCAGGGTACAGAGAAACCAGATATGAGTGGCAACTGTCAAAGTACACAGGCAGTGATCTGCAGGGCATACGCTGAAGGCCTGACACACCCGCTTTAAGGACACTGACTGCTATTAGCTTACACTGGAAAACTTTTTTTCTTTGTAAAAGCACGCTATAGAGACACCAGATATAAGTGGCAACTGTCAAAGTACACTGGCAGGGGTCTGCAGGGCACACGCTGAAGGCCTGACACACCCGCTTTAAGGACACTGACTGCTATTAGCTTACACTGGAAAACTTTTTTCTTTGTAAAAGCACGCTATAGAGACACCAGATATGAGTGGCAACTGTCAAAGTACACTGGCAGGGGTCTGCAGGGCACACGCTGAAGGCATGACACACCCGCTTTAAGGACACTGACTGCTGTTAGCTTACACTTGAAAACTTTTTTCTTTGTAAAAGCATGCTACAGAGACACCAGATATGAGTGGCAACTATCAAAGTACACTGGCAGGGGTCTGCAGGGCACACGCTGAAGGCCTGACACACCCGCTTTAAGGACACTGACTGCTATTAGCTTGCACTGGAAAACTTTTTTTCTTTGTAAAAGCACGCTACAGAGACACCAGATATGAGTGGCAACTGTCAAAGTACACTGGCAGGGGTCTGCAGGGCACACGCTGAAGGCCTGACACACCCGCTTTAAGGACACTGACTGCTATTAGCTTGCACTGGAAAACTTTTTTCTTTGTAAAAGCACGCTACAGAGACACCAGATATGAGTGGCAACTGTCAAAGTACACTGGCAGGGGTCTGCAGGGCACACGCTGAAGGCCTGACACACCCGCTTTAAGGACACTGACTGCTATTAGCTTGCACTGGAAAACTTTTTTTCTTTGTAAAAGCACGCTACAGAGACACCAGATATGAGTGGCAACTGTCAAAGTACACTGGCAGGGGTCTGCAGGGCACACGCTGAAGGCCTGACACACCCGCTTTAAGGACACTGACTGCTATTAGCTTACACTGGATAACTTTTTTTCTTTTTAAAAGCACGCTATAGAGACACCAGATATGAGTGGCAACTGTCAAAGTACACTGGCAGGGGTCTGCAGGGCACACGCTGAAGGCCTTACACACACCCTTTAAGGACACTGACTGCTATTAGCTTACACTGGAAAACTTTTTTTCTTTGTAAAAGCACGCTATAGAGACACCAGATATGAGTGGCAACTGTCAAAGTACACTGGCAGGGGTCTGCAGGGCACACGCTGAAGGCCTGACACACCCGCTTTAAGGACACTGACTGCTATTAGCTTACACCGGAAAACATTTTTTCTTTGTAAAAGCATGCTACAGAGACACCAGATATGAGTGGCAACTGTCAAAGTACACTGGCAGGGGTCTGCAGGGCACACGCTGAAGGCCTGACACACCCACTTTAAGGACACTGACTGCTATTAGCTTACACTGGAAAACTTTTTTCTTTGTAAAAGCACGCTACAGAGACACCAGATATGAGTGGCAACTGTCAAAGTACACTGGCAGGGGTCTGCAGGGCACACGCTGAAGGCCTGACACACCCACTTTAAGGACACTGACTGCTATAAGCTTACACTGGAAAACTTTTTTCTTTGTAAAAGCACGCTACAGAGACACCAGATATGAGTGGCAACTGTCAAAGTACACTGGCAGGGGTCTGCAGGGCACACGCTGAAGGCATGACACACCCGCTTTAAGGACACTGACTGCTATTAGCTTACACTGGAAAACTTTTTTCTTTGTAAAAGCATGCTACAGAGACACCAGATATGAGTGGCAACTGTCAAAGTACACTGGCAGGGGTCTGCAGGGCACATGCTGAAGGCCTGACACACCCACTTTAAGGACACTGACTGCTATTAGCTTACACTGGAAAACTTTTTTTCTTTGTAAAAGCACGCTACAGAGACACCAGATATGAGTGGCAACTGTCAAAGTACACTGGCAGGGGTCTGCAGGGCACACGCTGAAGGCCTGACACACCCGCTTTAAGGACACTGACTGCTATTAGCTTGCACTGGAAAACTTTTTTTCTTTGTAAAAGCACGCTACAGAGACACCAGATATGAGTGGCAACTGTCAAAGTACACTGGCAGGGGTCTGCAGGGCACACGCTGAAGGCCTGACACACCCGCTTTAAGGACACTGACTGCTATTAGCTTGCACTGGAAAACTTTTTTCTTTGTAAAAGCACGCTACAGAGACACCAGATATGAGTGGCAACTGTCAAAGTACACTGGCAGGGGTCTGCAGGGCACACGCTGATGGCCTGACACACCCACTTTAAGGACACTGACTGCTATTAGCTTGCACTGGAAAACTTTTTTCTTTGTAAAAGCACGCTACAGAGACACCAGATATGAGAGGCAACTGTCAAAGTACACTGGCAGGGGTCTGCAGGGCACACACTGAAGGCCTGACACACCCGCTTTAAGGACACTGACTGCTATTAGCTTGCACTGGAAAACTTTTTTCTTTGTAAAAGCACGCTACAGAGACACCAGATATGAGTGGCAACTGTCAAAGTACACTGGCAGGGGTCTGCAGGGCACACGCTGAAGGCCTGACACACCCGCTTTAAGGACACTGACTGCTATTAGCTTACACTGGATAACTTTTTTTCTTTTTAAAAGCACGCTATAGAGACACCAGATATGAGTGGCAACTGTCAAAGTACACTGGCAGGGGTCTGCAGGGCACACGCTGAAGACCTTACACACCCGCTTTAAGGACACTGACTGCTATTAGCTTACACTGGAAAACTTTTTTTCTTTGTAAAAGCACGCTATAGAAACACCAGATATGAGTGGCAACTGTCAAAGTACACTGGCAGGGGTCTGCAGGGCACACGCTGAAGGCCTGACACACCCACTTTAAGGACACTGACTGCTATTAGCTTACACTGGAAAACTTTTTTTCTTTGTAAAAGCACGCTATAGAGACACCAGATATGAGTGGCAACTGTCAAAGTACACTGGCAGGGGTCTGCAGGGCACACGCTGAAGGCCTGACACACCCGCTTTAGGGACACTGACTGCTATTAGCTTACACCGGAAAACATTTTTTCTTTGTAAAAGCATGCTACAGAGACACCAGATATGAGTGGCAACTGTCAAAGTACACTGGCAGGGGTCTGCAGGGCACACGCTGAAGGCCTGACACACCCACTTTAAGGACACTGACTGCTATTAGCTTACACTGGAAAACTTTTTTCTTTGTAAAAGCACGCTACAGAGACACCAGATATGAGTGGCAACTGTCAAAGTACACTGGCAGGGGTCTGCAGGGCACATGCTGAAGGCCTGACACACCCGCATTAAGGACACTGACTGCTATTAGCTTACACTGGAAAACTTTTTTTCTTTGTAAAAGCACGCTATAGAGACACCAGATATGAGTGCAACTGTCAAAGTACACTGGCAGGGGTCTGCAGGGCACACGCTGAAGGCCTGACACACACGCTTTAAGGACACTGACCTCTATTAGCTTACACTGGAAAACTTTTTTTCTTTGTAAAAGCACGCTATAGAGACACCAGATATGAGTGGCAACTGTCAAAGTACACTGGCAGGGGTCTGCAGGGCACACGCTGAAGGCCTGACACACCCGCTTTAAGGACACTGACTGCTATTAGCTTACACCGGAAAACTTTTTTCTTTGTAAAAGCATGCTACAGAGACACCAGATATGAGTGGCAACTGTCAAAGTACACTGGCAGGGGTCTGCAGGGCACACGCTGAAGGCCTGACACACCCACTTTAAGGACACTGACTGCTATTAGCTTACACTGGAAAACTTTTTTTCTTTGTGAAAGCACGCTACAGAGACACCAGATATGAGTGGCAACTGTCAAAGTACACTGGAAGGGGACTGCAGGGCACACGCTGAAGGCCTGACACACCCACTTTAAGGACACTGACTGCTATTAGCTTGCACTGGAAAACTTTTTTCTTTGTAAAAGCAGGCTACAGAGACACCACATATGAGTGGCAACTGTCAAAGTACACTGGCAGGGGTCTGCAGGGCATACGCTGAAGGCCTGACACACCCGCTTTAAGGACACTGACTGCTATTAGCTTACACTGGAAAACTTTTTTTCTTTGTAAAAGCACGCTATAGAGACACCAGATATGAGTGGCAACTGTCAAAGTACACTGGCAGGGGTCTGCTGGGCACACGCTGAAGGCCTGACACACCCGCTTTAAGGACACTGACTGCTATTAGCTTACACTGGAAAACTTTTTTCTTTGTAAAAGCACGCTATAGAGACACCAGATATGAGTGGCAACTGTCAAAGTACACTGGCAGGGGTCTGCAGGGCACACGCTGAAGGCATGACACACCCGCTTTAAGGACATTGACTGCTGTTAGCTTACACTGGAAAACTTTTTTCTTTGTAAAAGCATGCTACAGAGACACCAGATATGAGTGGCAACTGTCAAAGTACACTGGCAGGGGTCTGCAGGGCACACGCTGAAGGCCTGACACACCCACTTTAAGGACACTGACTGCTATTAGCTTACACTGGAAAACTTTTTTTCTTTGTAAAAGCATGCTACAGAGACACCAGATATGAGTGGCAACTGTCAAAGTACACTGGCAGGGGTCTGCAGGGCACACGCTGAAGGCCTGACACACCCGCTTTAAGGACACTGACTGCTATTAGCTTACACTGGAAAACTTTTTTTCTTTGTAAAAGCACGCTATAGAGACACCAGATATGAGTGGCAACTGTCAAAGTACACTGGCAGGGGTCTGCAGGGCACACGCTGAAGGCCTGACACACCCGCTTTAAGGACACTGACTGCTATTAGCTTGCACTGGAAAACGTTTTTCTTTGTAAAAGCATGCTACAGAGACACCAGATATGAGTGGCAACTGTCAAAGTACACTGGCAGGGGTCTGCAGGGCACACGCTGAAGGCCTGACACACCCGCTTTAAGGACACTGACTGCTATTAGCTTGCACTGGAAAACTTTTTTCTTTGTAAAAGCACGCTACAGAGACACCAGATATGAGTGGCAACTGTCAAAGTACACTGGCAGGGGTCTGCAGGGCACACGCTGAAGGCCTGACACACCCGCTTTAAGGACACTGACTGCTATTAGCTTGCACTGGAAAACTTTTTTTCTTTGTAAAAGCACGCTACAGAGACACCAGATATGAGTGGCAACTGTCAAAGTACACTGGCAGGGGTCTGCAGGGCACACGCTGAAGGCCTGACACACCCGCTTTAAGGACACTGACTGCTATTAGCTTACACTGGAAAACTTTTTTTCTTTGTAAAAGCACGCTATAGAGACACCAGATATGAGTGGCAACTGTCAAAGTACACTGGCAAGGGTCTGCAGGGCACACGCTGAAGGCCTGACACACCCGCTTTAAGGACACTGACTGCTATTAGCTTACACCGGAAAACATTTTTTCTTTGTAAAAGCATGCTACAGAGACACCAGATATGAGTGGCAACTGTCAAAGTACACTGGCAGGGGTCTGCAGGGCACACGCTGAAGGCCTGACACACCCACTTTAAGGACACTGACCTCTATTAGCTTACACTGGAAAACTTTTTTCTTTGTAAAAGCACGCTACAGAGACACCAGATATGAGTGGCAACTGTCAAAGTACACTGGCAGGGGTCTGCAGGGCACATGCTGAAGGCCTGACACACCCGCATTAAGGACACTGACTGCTATTAGCTTACACTGGAAAACTTTTTTTCTTTGTAAAAGCACGCTATAGAGACACCAGATATGAGTGGCAACTGTCAAAGTACACTGGCAGGGGTCTGCAGGGCACACGCTGAAGGCCTGACACACACGCTTTAAGGACACTGACCTCTATTAGCTTACACTGGAAAACTTTTTTTCTTTGTAAAAGCACGCTATAGAGACACCAGATATGAGTGGCAACTGTCAAAGTACACTGGCAGGGGTCTGCAGGGCACACGCTGAAGGCCTGACACACCCGCTTTAAGGACACTGACTGCTATTAGCTTACACTGGAAAACTTTTTTTCTTTGTAAAAGCACGCTATAGAGACACCAGATATGAGTGGCAACTGTCAAAGTACACTGGCAGGGGTCTGCAGGGCACACGCTGAAGGCCTGACACACCCGCTTTAAGGACACTGACTGCTATTAGCTTACACTGGAAAACTTTTTTTCTTTGTGAAAGCACGCTACAGAGACACCAGATATGAGTGGCAACTGTCAAAGTACACTGGAAGGGGTCTGCAGAGCACACGCTGAAGGCCTGACACACCCACTTTAAGGACACTGACTGCTATTAGCTTGCACTGGAAAACTTTTTTTCTTTGTAAAAGCACGCTATAGAGACACCAGATATGAGTGGCAACTGTCAAAGTACACTGGCAGGGGTCTGCAGGGCACACGCTGAAGGCCTGACACACCCGCTTTAAGGACACTGACTGCTATTAGCTTACACTGGAAAACTTTTTTCTTTGTAAAAGCACGCTATAGAGACACCAGATATGAGTGGCAACTGTCAAAGTACACTGGCAGGGGTCTGCAGGGCACACGCTGAAGGCCTGACACACCCGCTTTAGGGACACTGACTGCTATTAGCTTACACCGGAAAACATTTTTTCTTTGTAAAAGCATGCTACAGAGACACCAGATATGAGTGGCAACTGTCAAAGTACACTGGCAGGGGTCTGCAGGGCACACGCTGAAGGCCTGACACACCCACTTTAAGGACACTGACTGCTATTAGCTTACACTGGAAAACTTTTTTCTTTGTAAAAGCACGCTACAGAGACACCAGATATGAGTGGCAACTGTCAAAGTACACTGGCAGGGGTCTGCAGGGCACATGCTGAAGGCCTGACACACCCGCATTAAGGACACTGACTGCTATTAGCTTACACTGGAAAACTTTTTTTCTTTGTAAAAGCACGCTATAGAGACACCAGATATGAGTGCAACTGTCAAAGTACACTGGCAGGGGTCTGCAGGGCACACGCTGAAGGCCTGACACACACGCTTTAAGGACACTGACCTCTATTAGCTTACACTGGAAAACTTTTTTTCTTTGTAAAAGCACGCTATAGAGACACCAGATATGAGTGGCAACTGTCAAAGTACACTGGCAGGGGTCTGCAGGGCACACGCTGAAGGCCTGACACACCCGCTTTAAGGACACTGACTGCTATTAGCTTACACTGGAAAACTTTTTTTCTTTGTAAAAGCACGCTATAGAGACACCAGATATGAGTGGCAACTGTCAAAGTACACTGGCAGGGGTCTGCAGGGCACACGCTGAAGGCCTGACACACCCGCTTTAAGGACACTGACTGCTATTAGCTTACACCGGAAAACTTTTTTCTTTGTAAAAGCATGCTACAGAGACACCAGATATGAGTGGCAACTGTCAAAGTACACTGGCAGGGGTCTGCAGGGCACACGCTGAAGGCCTGACACACCCACTTTAAGGACACTGACTGCTATTAGCTTACACTGGAAAACTTTTTTTCTTTGTGAAAGCACGCTACAGAGACACCAGATATGAGTGGCAACTGTCAAAGTACACTGGAAGGGGTCTGCAGGGCACACGCTGAAGGCCTGACACACCCACTTTAAGGACACTGACTGCTATTAGCTTGCACTGGAAAACTTTTTTCTTTGTAAAAGCAGGCTACAGAGACACCACATATGAGTGGCAACTGTCAAAGTACACTGGCAGGGGTCTGCAGGGCATACGCTGAAGGCCTGACACACCCGCTTTAAGGACACTGACTGCTATTAGCTTACACTGGAAAACTTTTTTTCTTTGTAAAAGCACGCTATAGAGACACCAGATATGAGTGGCAACTGTCAAAGTACACTGGCAGGGGTCTGCTGGGCACACGCTGAAGGCCTGACACACCCGCTTTAAGGACACTGACTGCTATTAGCTTACACTGGAAAACTTTTTTCTTTGTAAAAGCACGCTATAGAGACACCAGATATGAGTGGCAACTGTCAAAGTACACTGGCAGGGGTCTGCAGGGCACACGCTGAAGGCATGACACACCCGCTTTAAGGACATTGACTGCTGTTAGCTTACACTGGAAAACTTTTTTCTTTGTAAAAGCATGCTACAGAGACACCAGATATGAGTGGCAACTGTCAAAGTACACTGGCAGGGGTCTGCAGGGCACACGCTGAAGGCCTGACACACCCACTTTAAGGACACTGACTGCTATTAGCTTACACTGGAAAACTTTTTTTCTTTGTAAAAGCATGCTACAGAGACACCAGATATGAGTGGCAACTGTCAAAGTACACTGGCAGGGGTCTGCAGGGCACACGCTGAAGGCCTGACACACCCGCTTTAAGGACACTGACTGCTATTAGCTTACACTGGAAAACTTTTTTTCTTTGTAAAAGCACGCTATAGAGACACCAGATATGAGTGGCAACTGTCAAAGTACACTGGCAGGGGTCTGCAGGGCACACGCTGAAGGCCTGACACACCCGCTTTAAGGACACTGACTGCTATTAGCTTGCACTGGAAAACGTTTTTCTTTGTAAAAGCATGCTACAGAGACACCAGATATGAGTGGCAACTGTCAAAGTACACTGGCAGGGGTCTGCAGGGCACACGCTGAAGGCCTGACACACCCGCTTTAAGGACACTGACTGCTATTAGCTTGCACTGGAAAACTTTTTTTCTTTGTAAAAGCATGCTACAGAGACACCAGATATGAGTGGCAACTGTCAAAGTACACTGGCAGGGGTCTGCAGGGCACACGCTGAAGGCCTGACACACCCGCTTTAAGGACACTGACTGCTATTAGCTTGCACTGGAAAACTCTTTTTCTTTGTAAAAGCACGCTATAGAGACACCAGATATGAGTGGCAACTGTCAAAGTACACTGGCAGGGGTCTGAAGGGCACACGCTGAAGGCCTGACACACCCGCTTTAAGGACACTGACTGCTATTAGCTTGCACTGGAAAACTTTTTTCTTTGTAAAAGCACGCTACAGAGACACCAGATATGAGTGGCAACTGTCAAAGTACACTGGCAGGGGTCTGCAGGGCACACGCTGAAGGCCTGACACACCCGCTTTAAGGACACTGACTGCTATTAGCTTGCACTGGAAAACTTTTTTTCTTTGTAAAAGCACGCTACAGAGACACCAGATATGAGTGGCAACTGTCAAAGTACACTGGCAGGGGTCTGCAGGGCACACGCTGAAGGCCTGACACACCCGCTTTAAGGACACTGACTGCTATTAGCTTACACTGGAAAACATTTTTTCTTTGTGAAAGCACGCTACAGAGACACCAGATATGAGTGGCAACTGTCAAAGTACACTGGAAGGGGTCTGCAGAGCACACGCTGAAGGCCTGACACACCCACTTTAAGGACACTGACTGCTATTAGCTTGCACTGGAAAACTTTTTTTCTTTGTAAAAGCACGCTATAGAGACACCAGATATGAGTGGCAACTGTCAAAGTACACTGGCAGGGGTCTGCAGGGCACACGCTGAAGGCCTGACACACCCGCTTTAAGGACACTGACTGCTATTAGCTTACACTGGAAAACTTTTTTCTTTGTAAAAGCACGCTATAGAGACACCAGATATGAGTGGCAACTGTCAAAGTACACTGGCAGGGGTCTGCAGGGCACACGCTGAAGGCCTGACACACCCGCTTTAAGGACACTGACTGCTATTAGCTTACACCGGAAAACTTTTTTCTTTGTAAAAGCATGCTACAGAGACACCAGATATGAGTGGCAACTGTCAAAGTACACTGGCAGGGGTCTGCAGGGCACACGCTGAAGGCCTGACACACCCACTTTAAGGACACTGACTGCTATTAGCTTACACTGGAAAACTTTTTTTCTTTGTGAAAGCACGCTACAGAGACACCAGATATGAGTGGCAACTGTCAAAGTACACTGGAAGGGGTCTGCAGGGCACACGCTGAAGGCCTGACACACCCACTTTAAGGACACTGACTGCTATTAGCTTGCACTGGAAAACTTTTTTCTTTGTAAAAGCAGGCTACAGAGACACCAGATATGAGTGGCAACTGTCAAAGTACACTGGCAGGGGTCTGCAGGGCATACGCTGAAGGCCTGACACACCCGCTTTAAGGACACTGACTGCTATTAGCTTACACTGGAAAACTTTTTTTCTTTGTAAAAGCACGCTATAGAGACACCAGATATGAGTGGCAACTGTCAAAGTACACTGGCAGGGGTCTGCAGGGCACACGCTGAAGGCATGACACACCCGCTTTAAGGACACTGACTGCTGTTAGCTTACACTGGAAAACTTTTTTCTTTGTAAAAGCATGCTACAGAGACACCAGATATGAGTGGCAACTGTCAAAGTACACTGGCAGGGGTCTGCAGGGCACACGCTGAAGGCCTGACACACCCGCTTTAAGGACACTGACTGCTATTAGCTTACACTGGAAAACTTTTTTTCTTTGTAAAAGCACGCTATAGAGACACCAGATATGAGTGGCAACTGTCAAAGTACACTGGCAGGGGTCTGCAGGGCACACGCTGAAGGCCTGACACACCCGCTTTAAGGACACTGACTGCTATTAGCTTGCACTGGAAAACGTTTTTCTTTGTAAAAGCATGCTACAGAGACACCAGATATGAGAGGCAACTGTCAAAGTACACTGGCAGGGGTCTGCAGGGCACACGCTGAAGGCCTGACACACCCGCTTTAAGGACACTGACTGCTATTAGCTTGCACTGGAAAACTTTTTTTCTTTGTAAAAGCACGCTACAGAGACACCAGATATGAGTGGCAACTGTCAAAGTACACTGGCAGGGGTCTGCAGGGCACACGCTGAAGGCCTGACACACCCGCTTTAAGGACACTGACTGCTATTAGCTTGCACTGGAAAACTCTTTTTCTTTGTAAAAGCACGCGATAGAGACACCAGATATGAGTGGCAACTGTCAAAGTACACTGGCAGGGGTCTGAAGGGCACACGCTGAAGGCCTGACACACCCGCTTTAAGGACACTGACTGCTATTAGCTTGCACTGGAAAACTTTTTTCTTTGTAAAAGCACGCTACAGAGACACCAGATATGAGTGGCAACTGTCAAAGTACACTGGCAGGGGTCTGCAGGGCACACGCTGAAGGCCTGACACACCCGCTTTAAGGACACTGACTGCTATTAGCTTGCACTGGAAAACTTTTTTTCTTTGTAAAAGCACGCTACAGAGACACCAGATATGAGTGGCAACTGTCAAAGTACACTGGCAGGGGTCTGCAGGGCACACGCTGAAGGCCTGACACACCCGCTTTAAGGACACTGACTGCTATTAGCTTACACTGGAAAACTTTTTTTCTTTGTAAAAGCACGCTATAGAGACACCAGATATGAGTGGCAACTGTCAAAGTACACTGGCAGGGGTCTGCAGGGCACACGCTGAAGGCCTGACACACCCGCTTTAAGGACACTGACTGCTATTAGCTTACACCGGAAAACATTTTTTCTTTGTAAAAGCATGCTACAGAGACACCAGATATGAGTGGCAACTGTCAAAGTACACTGGCAGGGGTCTGCAGGGCACACGCTGAAGGCCTGACACACCCACTTTAAGGACACTGACCTCTATTAGCTTACACTGGAAAACTTTTTTCTTTGTAAAAGCACGCTACAGAGACACCAGATATGAGTGGCAACTGTCAAAGTACACTGGCAGGGGTCTGCAGGGCACATGCTGAAGGCCTGACACACCCGCATTAAGGACACTGACTGCTATAAGCTTACACTGGAAAACTTTTTTTCTTTGTAAAAGCACGCTATAGAGACACCAGATATGAGTGGCAACTGTCAAAGTACACTGGCAGGGGTCTGCAGGGCACACGCTGAAGGCCTGACACACACGCTTTAAGGACACTGACCTCTATTAGCTTACACTGGAAAACTTTTTTTCTTTGTAAAAGCACGCTATAGAGACACCAGATATGAGTGGCAACTGTCAAAGTACACTGGCAGGGGTCTGCAGGGCACACGCTGAAGGCCTGACACACCCGCTTTAAGGACACTGACTGCTATTAGCTTACACTGGAAAACTTTTTTTCTTTGTAAAAGCACGCTATAGAGACACCAGATATGAGTGGCAACTGTCAAAGTACACTGGCAGGGGTCTGCAGGGCACACGCTGAAGGCCTGACACACCCGCTTTAAGGACACTGACTGCTATAAGCTTACACCGGAAAACTTTTTTTCTTTGTAAAAGCACGCTATAGAGACACCAGATATGAGTGGCAACTGTCAAAGTACACTGGCAGGGGTCTGCAGGGCACACGCTGAAGGCATGACACACCCGCTTTAAGGACACTGACTGCTGTTAGCTTACACTGGAAAACTTTTTTCTTTGTAAAAGCATGCTACAGAGACACCAGATATGAGTGGCAACTGTCAAAGTACACTGGCAGGGGTCTGCAGGGCACACGCTGAAGGCCTGACACACCCGCTTTAAGGACACTGACTGCTATTAGCTTACACTGGATAACTTTTTTTCTTTTTAAAAGCACGCTATAGAGACACCAGATATGGGTGGCAACTGTCAAAGTACACTGGCAGGGGTCTGCAGGGCACACGCTGAAGGCCTGACACACCCGCTTTAAGGACACTGACTGCTATTAGCTTACACCGGAAAACATTTTTTCTTTGTAAAAGCATGCTACAGAGACACCAGATATGAGTGGCAACTGTCAAAGTACACTGGCAGGGGTCTGCAGGGCACACGCTGAAGGCCTGACACACCCACTTTAAGGACACTGACTGCTATTAGCTTACACTGGAAAACTTTTTTCTTTGTAAAAGCACGCTACAGAGACACCAGATATGAGTGGCAACTGTCAAAGTACCCTGGCAGGGGTCTGCAGGGCACATGCTGAAGGCCTGACACACCCGCATTAAGGACACTGACTGCTATTAGCTTACACTGGAAAACTTTTTTTCTTTGTAAAAGCACGCTATAGAGACACCAGATATGAGTGGCAACTGTCAAAGTACACTGGCAGGGGTCTGCAGGGCACACGCTGAAGGCCTGACACACACTCTTTAAGGACACTGACCTCTATTAGCTTACACTGGAAAACTTTTTTTCTTTGTAAAAGCACGCTATAGAGACACCAGATATGAGTGGCAACTGTCAAAAAACACTGGCAGGGGTCTGCAGGGCACACGCTGAAGGCCTGACACACCCGCTTTAAGGACACTGACTGCTATTAGCTTACACTGGAAAACTTTTTTTCTTTGTAAAAGCACGCTATAGAGACACCAGATATGAGTGGCAACTGTCAAAGTACACTGGCAGGGGTCTGCAGGGCACACGCTGAAGGCCTGACACACCCGCTTTAAGGACACTGACTGCTATTAGCTTACACCGGAAAACTTTTTTTCTTTGTAAAAGCATGCTACAGAGACACCAGATATGAGTGGCAACTGTCAAAGTACACTGGCAGGGGTCTGCAGGGCACACGCTGAAGGCCTGACACACCCCCTTTAAGGACACTGACTGCTATTAGCTTACACTGGAAAACTTTTTTCTTTTTAAAAGCACGCTATAGAGACACCAGATATGAATGGCAACTGTTAAAGTACACTGGCAGGGGTCTGCAGGGCACACGCTGAAGGCCTTACACACCCCCTTTAAGGACACTGACTGCTATTAGCTTACACTGGAAAACTTTTTTTCTTTGTAAAAGCACGCTATAGAGACACCAGATATGAGTGGCAACTGTCAAAGTACACTGGCAGGGGTCTGCAGGGCACACGCTGAAGGCCTGACACACCCACTTTAAGGACACTGACTGCTATTAGCTTACACTGGAAAACTTTTTTCTTTGTAAAAGCACGCTACAGAGACACCAGATATGAGTGGCAACTGTCAAAGTACACTGGCAGGGGTCTGCAGGGCACATGCTGAAGGCCTGACACACCCGCATTAAGGACACTGACTGCTATTAGCTTACACTGGAAAACTTTTTTTCTTTGTAAAAGCACGCTATAGAGACACCAGATATGAGTGGCAACTGTCAAAGTACACTGGCAGGGGTCTGCAGGGCACACGCTGAAGGCCTGACACACACGCTTTAAGGACACTGACCTCTAATAGCTTACACTGGAAAACTTTTTTTCTTTGTAAAAGCACGCTATAGAGACACCAGATATGAGTGGCAACTGTCAAAGTACACTGGCAGGGGTCTGCAGGGCACACGCTGAAGGCCTGACACACCCGCTTTAAGGACACTGACTGCTATTAGCTTACACTGGAAAACTTTTTTCTTTGTAAAAGCACGCTATATCGACACCAGATATGAGTGGCAACTGTCAAAGTACACTGGCAGGGGTCTGCAGAGCACACGCTGAAGGCCTGACACACCCGCTTTAAGGACACTGACTGCTATTAGCTTACACCGGAAAACTTTTTTTCTTTGTAAAAGCATGCTACAGAGACACCAGATATGAGTGGCAACTGTCAAAGTACACTGGCAGGGGTCTGCAGGGCACACGCTGAAGGCCTGACACACCCACTTTAAGGACACTGACTGCTATTAGCTTACACTGGAAAACTTTTTTCTTTGTAAAAGCACGCTACAGAGACACCAGATATGAGTGGCAACTGTCAAAGTACACTGGCAGGGGTCTGCAGGGCACACGCTGAAGGCCTGACACACCCACTTTAAGGACACTGACTGCTATTAGCTTGCACTGGAAAACTTTTTTTCTTTGTAAAAGAACGCTACAGAGACACCAGATATGAGTGGCAACTGTCAAAGTACACTGGCAGGGGTCTGCAGGGCACACGCTGAAGGCCTGACACACCGGCTTTAAGGACACTGACTGCTATTAGCTTGCACTGGAAAACTTTTTTCTTTGTAAAAGCACGCTACAGAGACACCAGATATGAGTGGCAACTGTCAAAGTACACTGGCAGGGGTCTGCAGGGCATACGCTGAAGGCCTGACACACCCGCTTTAAGGACACTGACTGCTATTAGCTTACACTGGAAAACTTTTTTTCTTTGTAAAAGCACGCTATAGAGACACCAGATATGAGTGGCAACTGTCAAAGTACACTGGCAGGGGTCTGCAGGGCACACGCTGAAGGCCTGACACACCCGCTTTAAGGACACTGACTGCTATTAGCTTACACTGGAAAACTTTTTTCTTTGTAAAAGCACGCTATAGAGACACCAGATATGAGTGGCAACTGTCAAAGTACACTGGCAGGGGTCTGCAGGGCACACGCTGAAGGCCTGACACACCCACTTTAAGGACACTGACTGCTATTAGCTTACACTGGAAAACTTTTTTTCTTTGTAAAAGCACGCTACAGAGACACCAGATATGAGTGGCAACTGTCAAAGTACACTGGCAGGGGTCTGCAGGGCACACGCTGAAGGCCTGACACACCCGCTTTAAGGACACTGACTGCTATTAGCTTGCACTGGAAAACTTTTTTTCTTTGTAAAAGCACGCTACAGAGACACCAGATATGAGTGGCAACTGTCAAAGTACACTGGCAGGGGTCTGCAGGGCACACGCTGAAGGCCTGACACACCCGCTTTAAGGACACTGACTGCTATTAGCTTGCACTGGAAAACTTTTTTTCTTTGTAAAAGCACGCTACAGAGACACCAGATATGAGTGGCAACTGTCAAAGTACACTGGCAGGGGTCTGCAGGGCACACGCTGAAGGCCTGACACACCCGCTTTAAGGACACTGACTGCTATTAGCTTACACTGGATAACTTTTTTTCTTTTTAAAAGCACGCTATAGAGACACCAGATATGAGTGGCAACTGTCAAAGTACACTGGCAGGGGTCTGCAGGGCACACGCTGAAGGCCTTACACACCCCCTTTAAGGACACTGACTGCTATTAGCTTACACTGGAAAACTTTTTTTCTTTGTAAAAGCACGCTATAGAGACACCAGATATGAGTGGCAACTGTCAAAGTACACTGGCAGGGGTCTGCAGGGCACACGCTGAAGGCCTGACACACCCACTTTAAGGACACTGACTGCTATTAGCTTACACTGGAAAACTTTTTTCTTTGTAAAAGCACGCTACAGAGACACCAGATATGAGTGGCAACTGTCAAAGTACACTGGCAGGGGTCTGCAGGGCACACGCTGAAGGCCTGACACACCCACTTTAAGGACACTGACTGCTATTAGCTTACACTGGAAAACTTTTTTCTTTGTAAAAGCACGCTACAGAGACACCAGATATGAGTGGCAACTGTCAAAGTACACTGGCAGGGGTCTGCAGGGCACACGCTGAAGGCCTTACACACCCCCTTTAAGGACACTGACTGCTATTAGCTTACACTGGAAAACTTTTTTTCTTTGTAAAAGCACGCTACAGAGACACCAGATATGAGTGGCAACTGTCAAAGTACACTGGCAGGGGTCTGCAGGGCACACGCTGAAGGCCTGACACACCCGCTTTAAGGACACTGACTGCTATTAGCTTACACTGGATAACTTTTTTTCTTTTTAAAAGCACGCTATAGAGACACCAGATATGAGTGGCAACTGTCAAAGTACACTGGCAGGGGTCTGCAGGGCACACGCTGAAGGCCTTACACACCCCCTTTAAGGACACTGACTGCTATTAGCTTACACTGGAAAACTTTTTTTCTTTGTAAAAGCACGCTATAGAGACACCAGATATGAGTGGCAACTGTCAAAGTACACTGGCAGGGGTCTGCAGGGCACACGCTGAAGGCCTGACACACCTGCTTTAAGGACACTGACTCTTATTAGCTTACACCGGAAAACATTTTTTCTTTGTAAAAGCATGCTACAGAGACACCAGATATGAGTGGCAACTGTCAAAGTACACTGGCAGGGGTCTGCAGGGCACACGCTGAAGGCCTGACACACCCACTTTAAGGACACTGACTGCTATTAGCTTACACTGGAAAACTTTTTTCTTTGTAAAAGCACGCTACAGAGACACCAGATATGAGTTGCAACTGTCAAAGTACACTGGCAGGGGTCTGCAGGGCACACGCTGAAGGCCTGACACACCCACTTTAAGGACACTGACTGCTATTAGCTTACACTGGAAAACTTTTTTCTTTGTAAAAGCACGCTACAGAGACACCAGATATGAGTGGCAACTGTCAAAGTACACTGGCAGGGGTCTGCAGGGCACACGCTGAAGGCCTTACACACCCCCTTTAAGGACACTGACTGCTATTAGCTTACACTGGAAAACTTTTTTTCTTTGTAAAAGCACGCTATAGAGACACCAGATATGAGTGGCAACTGTCAAAGTACACTGGCAGGGGTCTGCAGGGCACACGCTGAAGGCCTGACACACCCGCTTTAAGGACACTGACTCTTATTAGCTTACACCGGAAAACATTTTTTCTTTGTAAAAGCATGCTACAGAGACACCAGATATGAGTGGCAACTGTCAAAGTACACTGGCAGGGGTCTGCAGGGCACACGCTGAAGGCCTGACACACCCACTTTAAGGACACTGACTGCTATTAGCTTACACTGGAAAACTTTTTTCTTTGTAAAAGCACGCTACAGAGACACCAGATATGAGTTGCAACTGTCAAAGTACACTGGCAGGGGTCTGCAGGGCACACGCTGAAGGCCTGACACACCCACTTTAAGGACACTGACTGCTATTAGCTTACACTGGAAAACTTTTTTCTTTGTAAAAGCACGCTACAGAGACACCAGATATGAGTGGCAACTGTCAAAGTACACTGGCAGGGGTCTGCAGGGCAAACGCTGAAGGCCTGAAACACACGCTTTAAGGACACTGACCTCTATTAGCTTACACTGGAAAACTTTTTTTCTTTGTAAAAGCACGCTATAGAGACACCAGATATGAGTGGCAACTGTCAAAGTACACTGGCAGGGGTCTGCAGGGCACACGCTGAAGGCCTGACACACCCGCTTTAAGGACACTGACTGCTATTAGCTTGCACTGGAAAACTTTTTTTCTTTGTAAAAGAACGCTACAGAGACACCAGATATGAGTGGCAACTGTCAAAGTACACTGGCAGGGGTCTGCAGGGCACACGCTGAAGGCCTGACACACCCGCTTTAAGGACACTGACTGCTATTAGCTTACACTGGAAAACTTTTTTCTTTGTAAAAGCACGCTATAGAGACACCAGATATGAGTGGCAACTGTCAAAGTACACTGGCAGGGGTCTGCAGGGCACACGCTGAAGGCCTGACACACCCACTTTAAGGACACTGACTGCTATTAGCTTACACTGGAAAACTTTTTTTCTTTGTAAAAGCACGCTACAGAGACACCAGATATGAGTGGCAACTGTCAAAGTACACTGGCAGGGGTCTGCAGGGCACACGCTGAAGGCCTGACACACCCGCTTTAAGGACACTGACTGCTATTAGCTTGCACTGGAAAACTTTTTTTCTTTGTAAAATAAGGCTACAGAGACACCAGATATGAGTGGCAACTGTCAAAGTACACTGGCAGGGGTCTGCAGGGCACACGCTGAAGGCCTGACACACCCGCTTTAAGGACACTGACTGCTATTAGCTTGCACTGGAAAACTTTTTTTTTCTTTGTAAAAGCACGCTACAGAGACACCAGATATGAGTGGCAACTGTCAAAGTACACTGGCAGGGGTCTGCAGGGCACACGCTGAAGGCCTGACACACCCGCTTTAAGGACACTGACTGCTATTAGCTTACACTGGATAACTTTTTTTCTTTTTAAAAGCACGCTATAGAGACACCAGATATGAGTGGCAACTGTCAAAGTACACTGGCAGGGGTCTGCAGGGCACACGCTGAAGGCCTTACACACCCCCTTTAAGGACACTGACTGCTATTAGCTTACACTGGAAAACTTTTTTTCTTTGTAAAAGCACGCTATAGAGACACCAGATATGAGTGGCAACTGTCGAAGTACACTGGCAGGGGTCTGCAGGGCACACGCTGAAGGCCTGACACAACCGCTTTAAGGACACTGACTCTTATTAGCTTACACCGGAAAACATTTTTTCTTTGTAAAAGCATGCTACAGAGACACCAGATATGAGTGGCAACTGTCAAAGTACACTGGCAGGGGTCTGCAGGGCACACGCTGAAGGCCTGACACACCCACTTTAAGGACACTGACTGCTATTAGCTTACACTGGAAAACTTTTTTCTTTGTAAAAGCACGCTACAGAGACACCAGATATGAGTTGCAACTGTCAAAGTACACTGGCAGGGGTCTGCAGGGCACACGCTGAAGGCCTGACACACCCACTTTAAGGACACTGACTGCTATAAGCTTACACTGGAAAACTTTTTTCTTTGTAAAAGCACGCTACAGAGACACCAGATATGAGTGGCAACTGTCAAAGTACACTGGCAGGGGTCTGCAGGGCACATGCTGAAGGCCTGACACACCCGCATTAAGGACACTGACTGCTATTAGCTTACACTGGAAAACTTTTTTTCTTTGTAAAAGCACGCTATAGAGACACCAGATATGAGTGGCAACTGTCAAATTACACTGGCAGGGGTCTGCAGGGCAAACGCTGAAGGCCTGACACACACGCTTTAAGGACACTGACCTCTATTAGCTTACACTGGAAAACTTTTTTTCTTTGTAAAAGCACGCTATAGAGACACCAGATATGAGTGGCAACTGTCAAAGTACACTGGCAGGGGTCTGCAGGGCACACGCTGAAGGCCTGACACACCCGCTTTAAGGACACTGACTGCTATTAGCTTACACTGGAAAACTTTTTTTCTTTGTAAAAGCACGCTATAGAGACACCAGATATGAGTGGCAACTGTCAAAGTACACTGGCAGGGGTCTGCAGGGCACACGCTGAAGGCCTGACACACCCGCTTTAAGGACACTGACTGCTATTAGCTTACACCGGAAAACTTTTTTCTTTGTAAAACCATGCTACAGAGACACCAGATATGAGTGGCAACTGTCAAAGTACACTGGCAGGGGTCTGCAGGGCACACGCTGAAGGCCTGACACACCCACTTTAAGGACACTGACTGCTATTAGCTTACACTGGAAAACTTTTTTTCTTTGTGAAAGCACGCTACAGAGACACCAGATATGAGTGGCAACTGTCAAAGTACACTGGAAGGGGTCTGCAGAGCACACGCTGAAGGCCTGACACACCCACTTTAAGGACACTGACTGCTATTAGCTTGCACTGGAAAACTTTTTTTCTTTGTAAAAGCAGGCTACAGAGACACCAGATATGAGTGGCAACTGTCAAAGTACACTGGCAGGGGTCTGCAGGGCACACGCTGAAGGCCTGACACACCGGCTTTAAGGACACTGACTGCTATTAGCTTACACTGGATAACTTTTTTTCTTTTTAAAAGCACGCTATAGAGACACCAGATATGAGTGGCAACTGTCAAAGTACACTGGCAGGGATCTGCAGGGCACACGCTGAAGGCCTTACACACCCCCTTTAAGGACACTGACTGCTATTAGCTTACACTGGAAAACTTTTTTTCTTTGTAAAAGCACGCTATAAAGACACCAGATATGAGTGGCAACTTTCAAAGTACACTGGCAGGGGTCTGCAGGGCACATGCTGAAGGCTTGACACACCCACTTTAAGGACACTGACTGCTATTAGCTTACACTGGAAAACTTTTTTTCTTTGTAAAAGCACGCTATAGAGACACCAGATATGAGTGGCAACTGTCAAAGTACACTGGCAGGGGTCTGCAGGGCACACGCTGAAGGCCTGACACACCCGCTTTAAGGACACTGACTGCTATTAGCTTACACCGGAAAACTTTTTTCTTTGTAAAACCATGCTACAGAGACACCAGATATGAGTGGCAACTGTCAAAGTACACTGGCAGGGGTCTGCAGGGCACACGCTGAAGGCCTGACACACCCACTTTAAGGACACTGACTGCTATTAGCTTACACTGGAAAACTTTTTTCTTTGTGAAAGCACGCTACAGAGACACCAGATATGAGTGGCAACTGTCAAAGTACACTGGAAGGGGTCTGCAGAGCACACGCTGAAGGCCTGACACACCCACTTTAAGGACACTGACTGCTATTAGCTTGCACTGGAAAACTTTTTTTCTTTGTAAAAGAACGCTACAGAGACACCAGATATGAGTGGCAACTGTCAAAGTACACTGGCAGGGGTCTGCAGGGCACACGCTGAAGGCCTGACACACCCGCTTTAAGGACACTGACTGCTATTAGCTTACACTGGAAAACGTTTTTCTTTGTAAAAGCACGCTATAGAGACACCAGATATGAGTGGCAACTGTCAAAGTACACTGGCAGGGGTCTGCAGGGCACACGCTGAAGGCCTGACACACCCACTTTAAGGACACTGACTGCTATTAGCTTACACTGGAAAACTTTTTTTCTTTGTAAAAGCACGCTACAGAGACACCAGATATGAGTGGCAACTGTCAAAGTACACTGGCAGGGGTCTGCAGGGCACACGCTGAAGGCCTGACACACCCGCTTTAAGGACACTGACTGCTATTAGCTTGCACTGGAAAACTTTTTTTCTTTGTAAAAGCACGCTACAGAGACACCAGATATGAGTGGCAACTGTCAAAGTACACTGGCAGGGGTCTGCAGGGCACACGCTGAAGGCCTGACACACCCGCTTTAAGGACACTGACTGCTATTAGCTTGCACTGGAAAACTTTTTTCTTTGTAAAAGCACGCAACAGAGACACCAGATATGAGTGGCAACTGTCAAAGTACACTGGCAGGGGTCTGCAGGGCACACGCTGAAGGCCTGACACACCCGCTTTAAGGACACTGACTGCTATTAGCTTACACTGGATAACTTTTTTTCTTTTTAAAAGCACGCTATAGAGACACCAGATATGAGTGGCAACTGTCAAAGTACACTGGCAGGGGTCTGCAGGGCACACGCTGAAGGCCTTACACACCCCCTTTAAGGACACTGACTGCTATTAGCTTACACTGGAAAACTTTTTTTCTTTGTAAAAGCACGCTATAGAGACACCAGATATGAGTGGCAACTGTCAAAGTACACTGGCAGGGGTCTGCAGGGCACACGCTGAAGGCCTGACACAACCGCTTTAAGGACACTGACTCTTATTAGCTTACACCGGAAAACATTTTTTCTTTGTAAAAGCATGCTACAGAGACACCAGATATGAGTGGCAACTGTCAAAGTACACTGGCAGGGGTCTGCAGGGCACACGCTGAAGGCCTGACACACCCACTTTAAGGACACTGACTGCTATTAGCTTACACTGGAAAACTTTTTTCTTTGTAAAAGCACGCTACAGAGACACCAGATATGAGTTGCAACTGTCAAAGTACACTGGCAGGGGTCTGCAGGGCACACGCTGAAGGCCTGACACACCCACTTTAAGGACACTGACTGCTATAAGCTTACACTGGAAAACTTTTTTCTTTGTAAAAGCACGCTACAGAGACACCAGATATGAGTGGCAACTGTCAAAGTACACTGGCAGGGGTCTGCAGGGCACATGCTGAAGGCCTGACACACCCGCATTAAGGACACTGACTGCTATTAGCTTACACTGGAAAACTTTTTTTCTTTGTAAAAGCACGCTATAGAGACACCAGATATGAGTGGCAACTGTCAAAGTACACTGGCAGGGGTCTGCAGGGCAAACGCTGAAGGCCTGACACACCCGCTTTAAGGACACTGACTGCTATTAGCTTACACTGGAAAACTTTTTTTCTTTGTAAAAGCACGCTATAGAGACACCAGATATGAGTGGCAACTGTCAAAGTACACTGGCAGGGGTCTGCAGGGCACACGCTGAAGGCCTGACACACCCGCTTTAAGGACACTGACTGCTATTAGCTTACACCGGAAAACTTTTTTCTTTGTAAAACCATGCTACAGAGACACCAGATATGAGTGGCAACTGTCAAAGTACACTGGCAGGGGTCTGCAGGGCACACGCTGAAGGCCTGACACACCCACTTTAAGGACACTGACTGCTATTAGCTTACACTGGAAAACTTTTTTTCTTTGTGAAAGCACGCTACAGAGACACCAGATATGAGTGGCAACTGTCAAAGTACACTGGAAGGGGTCTGCAGAGCACACGCTGAAGGCCTGACACACCCACTTTAAGGACACTGACTGCTATTAGCTTGCACTGGAAAACTTTTTTTCTTTGTAAAAGAACGCTACAGAGACACCAGATATGAGTGGCAACTGTCAAAGTACACTGGCAGGGGTCTGCAGGGCACACGCTGAAGGCCTGACACACCCGCTTTAAGGACACTGACTGCTATTAGCTTGCACTGGAAAACTTTTTTCTTTGTAAAAGCAGGCTACAGAGACACCAGATATGAGTGGCAACTGTCAAAGTACACTGGCAGGGGTCTGCAGGGCACACGCTGAAGGCCTGACACACCGGCTTTAAGGACACTGACTGCTATTAGCTTACACTGGATAACTTTTTTTCTTTTTAAAAGCACGCTATAGAGACACCAGATATGAGTGGCAACTGTCAAAGTACACTGGCAGGGATCTGCAGGGCACACGCTGAAGGCCTTACACACCCCCTTTAAGGACACTGACTGCTATTAGCTTACACTGGAAAACTTTTTTTCTTTGTAAAAGCACGCTATAAAGACACCAGATATGAGTGGCAACTGTCAAAGTACACTGGCAGGGGTCTGCAGGGCACACGCTGAAGGCCTGACACACCCACTTTAAGGACACTGACTGCTATTAGCTTGCACTGGAAAACTTTTTTTCTTTGTAAAAGCACGCTACAGAGACACCAGATATGAGTGGCAACTGTCAAAGTACACTGGCAGGGGTCTGCAGGGCACACGCTGAAGGCCTGACACACCCGCTTTAAGGACACTGACTGCTATTAGCTTGCACTGGAAAACTTTTTTCTTTGTAAAAGCACGCTACAGAGACACCAGATATGAGTGGCAACTGTCAAAGTACACTGGCAGGGGTCTGCAGGGCACACGCTGATGGCCTGACACACCCACTTTAAGGACACTGACTGCTATTAGCTTACACTGGAAAACTTTTTTTCTTTGTAAAAGCACGCTACAGAGACACCAGATATGAGAGGCAACTGTCAAAGTACACTGGCAGGGGTCTGCAGGGCACACACTGAAGGCCTGACACACCCGCTTTAAGGACACTGACTGCTATTAGCTTGCCCTGGAAAACTTTTTTTCTTTGTAAAAGCACGCTACAGAGACACCAGATATGAGTGGCAACTGTCAAAGTACACTGGCAGGGGTCTGCAGGGCACACGCTGAAGGCCTGACACACCCGCTTTAAGGACACTGACTGCTATTAGCTTACACTGGATAACTTTTTTTCTTTTTAAAAGCACGCTATAGAGACACCAGATATGAGTGGCAACTGTCAAAGTACACTGGCAGGGGTCTGCAGGGCACACGCTGAAGGCCTTACACACCCGCTTTAAGGACACTGACTGCTATTAGCTTACACTGGAAAACTTTTTTTCTTTGTAAAAGCACGCTATAGAAACACCAGATATGAGTGGCAACTGTCAAAGTACACTGGCAGGGGTCTGCAGGGCACACGCTGAAGGCCTGACACACCCACTTTAAGGACACTGACTGCTATTAGCTTACACTGGAAAACTTTTTTTCTTTGTAAAAGCACGCTATAGAGACACCAGATATGAGTGGCAACTGTCAAAGTACACTGGCAGGGGTCTGCAGGGCACACGCTGAAGGCCTGACACACCCGCTTTAGGGACACTGACTGCTATTAGCTTACACCGGAAAACATTTTTTCTTTGTAAAAGCATGCTACAGAGACACCAGATATGAGTGGCAACTGTCAAATTACACTGGCAGGGGTCTGCAGGGCACACGCTGAAGGCCTGACACACCCACTTTAAGGACACTGACTGCTATTAGCTTACACTGGAAAACTTTTTTCTTTGTAAAAGCACGCTACAGAGACACCAGATATGAGTGGCAACTGTCAAAGTACACTGGCAGGGGTCTGCAGGGCACATGCTGAAGGCCTGACACACCCGCATTAAGGACACTGACTGCTATTAGCTTACACTGGAAAACTTTTTTTCTTTGTAAAAGCACGCTATAGAGACACCAGATATGAGTGCAACTGTCAAAGTACACTGGCAGGGGTCTGCAGGGCACACGCTGAAGGCCTGACACACACGCTTTAAGGACACTGACCTCTATTAGCTTACACTGGAAAACTTTTTTTCTTTGTAAAAGCACGCTATAGAGACACCAGATATGAGTGGCAACTGTCAAAGTACACTGGCAGGGGTCTGCAGGGCACACGCTGAAGGCCTGACACACCCGCTTTAAGGACACTGACTGCTATTAGCTTACACTGGAAAACTTTTTTTCTTTGTAAAAGCACGCTATAGAGACACCAGATATGAGTGGCAACTGTCAAAGTACACTGGCAGGGGTCTGCAGGGCACACGCTGAAGGCCTGACACACCCGCTTTAAGGACACTGACTGCTATTAGCTTACACCGGAAAACTTTTTTCTTTGTAAAAGCATGCTACAGAGACACCAGATATGAGTGGCAACTGTCAAAGTACACTGGCAGGGGTCTGCAGGGCACACGCTGAAGGCCTGACACACCCACTTTAAGGACACTGACTGCTATTAGCTTACACTGGAAAACTTTTTTTCTTTGTGAAAGCACGCTACAGAGACACCAGATATGAGTGGCAACTGTCAAAGTACACTGGCAGGGGTCTGCAGGGCACACGCTGAAGGCCTGACACACCCACTTTAAGGACACTGACTGCTATTAGCTTGCACTGGAAAACTTTTTTTCTTTGTAAAAGCACGCTACAGAGACACCAGATATGAGTGGCAACTGTCAAAGTACACTGGCAGGGGTCTGCAGGGCACACGCTGAAGGCCTGACACACCCGCTTTAAGGACACTGACTGCTATTAGCTTGCACTGGAAAACTTTTTTCTTTGTAAAAGCACGCTACAGAGACACCAGATATGAGTGGCAACTGTCAAAGTACACTGGCAGGGGTCTGCAGGGCACACGCTGATGGCCTGACACACCCACTTTAAGGACACTGACTGCTATTAGCTTACACTGGAAAACTTTTTTTCTTTGTAAAAGCACGCTACAGAGACACCAGATATGAGAGGCAACTGTCAAAGTACACTGGCAGGGGTCTGCAGGGCACACACTGAAGGCCTGACACACCCGCTTTAAGGACACTGACTGCTATTAGCTTGCACTGGAAAACTTTTTTTCTTTGTAAAAGCACGCTACAGAGACACCAGATATGAGTGGCAACTGTCAAAGTACACTGGCAGGGGTCTGCAGGGCACACGCTGAAGGCCTGACACACCCGCTTTAAGGACACTGACTGCTATTAGCTTACACTGGATAACTTTTTTTCTTTTTAAAAGCACGCTATAGAGACACCAGATATGAGTGGCAACTGTCAAAGTACACTGGCAGGGGTCTGCAGGGCACACGCTGAAGGCCTTACACACCCGCTTTAAGGACACTGACTGCTATTAGCTTACACTGGAAAACTTTTTTTCTTTGTAAAAGCACGCTATAGAAACACCAGATATGAGTGGCAACTGTCAAAGTACACTGGCAGGGGTCTGCAGGGCACACGCTGAAGGCCTGACACACCCACTTTAAGGACACTGACTGCTATTAGCTTACACTGGAAAACTTTTTTTCTTTGTAAAAGCACGCTATAGAGACACCAGATATGAGTGGCAACTGTCAAAGTACACTGGCAGGGGTCTGCAGGGCACACGCTGAAGGCCTGACACACCCGCTTTAGGGACACTGACTGCTATTAGCTTACACCGGAAAACATTTTTTCTTTGTAAAAGCATGCTACAGAGACACCAGATATGAGTGGCAACTGTCAAAGTACACTGGCAGGGGTCTGCAGGGCACACGCTGAAGGCCTGACACACCCACTTTAAGGACACTGACTGCTATTAGCTTACACTGGAAAACTTTTTTCTTTGTAAAAGCACGCTACAGAGACACCAGATATGAGTGGCAACTGTCAAAGTACACTGGCAGGGGTCTGCAGGGCACATGCTGAAGGCCTGACACACCCGCATTAAGGACACTGACTGCTATTAGCTTACACTGGAAAACTTTTTTTCTTTGTAAAAGCACGCTATAGAGACACCAGATATGAGTGCAACTGTCAAAGTACACTGGCAGGGGTCTGCAGGGCACACGCTGAAGGCCTGACACACACGCTTTAAGGACACTGACCTCTATTAGCTTACACTGGAAAACTTTTTTTCTTTGTAAAAGCACGCTATAGAGACACCAGATATGAGTGGCAACTGTCAAAGTACACTGGCAGGGGTCTGCAGGGCACACGCTGAAGGCCTGACACACCCGCTTTAAGGACACTGACTGCTATTAGCTTACACCGGAAAACTTTTTTCTTTGTAAAAGCATGCTACAGAGACACCAGATATGAGTGGCAACTGTCAAAGTACACTGGCAGGGGTCTGCAGGGCACACGCTGAAGGCCTGACACACCCACTTTAAGGACACTGACTGCTATTAGCTTACACTGGAAAACTTTTTTCTTTGTGAAAGCACGCTACAGAGACACCAGATATGAGTGGCAACTGTCAAAGTACACTGGAAGGGGTCTGCAGGGCACACGCTGAAGGCCTGACACACCCACTTTAAGGACACTGACTGCTATTAGCTTGCACTGGAAAACTTTTTTCTTTGTAAAAGCAGGCTACAGAGACACCACATATGAGTGGCAACTGTCAAAGTACACTGGCAGGGGTCTGCAGGGCATACGCTGAAGGCCTGACACACCCGCTTTAAGGACACTGACTGCTATTAGCTTACACTGGAAAACTTTTTTTCTTTGTAAAAGCACGCTATAGAGACACCAGATATGAGTGGCAACTGTCAAAGTACACTGGCAGGGGTCTGCTGGGCACACGCTGAAGGCCTGACACACCCGCTTTAAGGACACTGACTGCTATTAGCTTACACTGGAAAACTTTTTTCTTTGTAAAAGCACGCTATAGAGACACCAGATATGAGTGGCAACTGTCAAAGTACACTGGCAGGGGTCTGCAGGGCACACGCTGAAGGCATGACACACCCGCTTTAAGGACATTGACTGCTGTTAGCTTACACTGGAAAACTTTTTTCTTTGTAAAAGCATGCTACAGAGACACCAGATATGAGTGGCAACTGTCAAAGTACACTGGCAGGGGTCTGCAGGGCACACGCTGAAGGCCTGACACACCCACTTTAAGGACACTGACTGCTATTAGCTTACACTGGAAAACTTTTTTTCTTTGTAAAAGCATGCTACAGAGACACCAGATATGAGTGGCAACTGTCAAAGTACACTGGCAGGGGTCTGCAGGGCACACGCTGAAGGCCTGACACACCCGCTTTAAGGACACTGACTGCTATTAGCTTACACTGGAAAACTTTTTTTCTTTGTAAAAGCACGCTATAGAGACACCAGATATGAGTGGCAACTGTCAAAGTACACTGGCAGGGGTCTGCAGGGCACACGCTGAAGGCCTGACACACCCGCTTTAAGGACACTGACTGCTATTAGCTTGCACTGGAAAACGTTTTTCTTTGTAAAAGCATGCTACAGAGACACCAGATATGAGTGGCAACTGTCAAAGTACACTGGCAGGGGTCTGCAGGGCACACGCTGAAGGCCTGACACACCCGCTTTAAGGACACTGACTGCTATTAGCTTGCACTGGAAAACTTTTTTTCTTTGTAAAAGCACGCTACAGAGACACCAGATATGAGTGGCAACTGTCAAAGTACACTGGCAGGGGTCTGCAGGGCACACGCTGAAGGCCTGACACACCCGCTTTAAGGACACTGACTGCTATTAGCTTGCACTGGAAAACTCTTTTTCTTTGTAAAAGCACGCGATAGAGACACCAGATATGAGTGGCAACTGTCAAAGTACACTGGCAGGGGTCTGAAGGGCACACGCTGAAGGCCTGACACACCCGCTTTAAGGACACTGACTGCTATTAGCTTGCACTGGAAAACTTTTTTCTTTGTAAAAGCACGCTACAGAGACACCAGATATGAGTGGCAACTGTCAAAGTACACTGGCAGGGGTCTGCAGGGCACACGCTGAAGGCCTGACACACCCGCTTTAAGGACACTGACTGCTATTAGCTTGCACTGGAAAACTTTTTTTCTTTGTAAAAGCACGCTACAGAGACACCAGATATGAGTGGCAACTGTCAAAGTACACTGGCAGGGGTCTGCAGGGCACACGCTGAAGGCCTGACACACCCGCTTTAAGGACACTGACTGCTATTAGCTTACACTGGAAAACTTTTTTTCTTTGTAAAAGCACGCTATAGAGACACCAGATATGAGTGGCAACTGTCAAAGTACACTGGCAGGGGTCTGCAGGGCACACGCTGAAGGCCTGACACACCCGCTTTAAGGACACTGACTGCTATTAGCTTACACCGGAAAACATTTTTTCTTTGTAAAAGCATGCTACAGAGACACCAGATATGAGTGGCAACTGTCAAAGTACACTGGCAGGGGTCTGCAGGGCACACGCTGAAGGCCTGACACACCCACTTTAAGGACACTGACCTCTATTAGCTTACACTGGAAAACTTTTTTCTTTGTAAAAGCACGCTACAGAGACACCAGATATGAGTGGCAACTGTCAAAGTACACTGGCAGGGGTCTGCAGGGCACACGCTGAAGGCCTGACACACCCGCTTTAAGGACACTGACTGCTATTAGCTTACACTGGAAAACTTTTTTTCTTTGTAAAAGCACGCTATAGAGACACCAGATATGAGTGGCAACTGTCAAAGTACACTAGCAGGGGTCTGCAGGGCACACGCTGAAGGCCTGACACACCCGCTTTAAGGACACTGACTGCTATTAGCTTACACCGGAAAACTTTTTTTCTTTGTAAAAGCATGCTACAGAGACACCAGATATGAGTGGCAACTGTCAAAGTACACTGGCAGGGGTCTGCAGGGCACACGCTGAAGGCCTGACACACCCGCTTTAAGGACACTGACTGCTATTAGCTTACACTGGAAAACTTTTTTCTTTGTAAAAGCACGCTATAGAGACACCAGATATGAGTGGCAACTGTCAAAGTACACTGGCAGGGGTCTGCAGGGCACACGCTGAAGGCATGACACACCCGCTTTAAGGACACTGACTGCTGTTAGCTTACACTGGAAAACTTTTTTCTTTGTAAAAGCATGCTACAGAGACACCAGATATGAGTGGCAACTGTCAAAGTACACTGGCAGGGGTCTGCAGGGCACACGCTGAAGGCCTGACACACCCACTTTAAGGACACTGACTGCTATTAGCTTACACTGGATAACTTTTTTTCTTTTTAAAAGCACGCTATAGAGACACCAGATATGGGTGGCAACTGTCAAAGTACACTGGCAGGGGTCTGCAGGGCACACGCTGAAGGCCTGACACACCCGCTTTAAGGACACTGACTGCTATTAGCTTACACCGGAAAACATTTTTTCTTTGTAAAAGCATGCTACAGAGACACCAGATATGAGTGGCAACTGTCAAAGTACACTGGCAGGGGTCTGCAGGGCACACGCTGAAGGCCTGACACACCCACTTTAAGGACACTGACTGCTATTAGCTTACACTGGAAAACTTTTTTCTTTGTAAAAGCACGCTACAGAGACACCAGATATGAGTGGCAACTGTCAAAGTACACTGGCAGGGGTCTGCAGGGCACATGCTGAAGGCCTGACACACCCGCATTAAGGACACTGACTGCTATTAGCTTACACTGGAAAACTTTTTTTCTTTGTAAAAGCACGCTATAGAGACACCAGATATGAGTGGCAACTGTCAAAGTACACTGGCAGGGGTCTGCAGGGCACACGCTGAAGGCCTGACACACACGCTTTAAGGACACTGACCTCTATTAGCTTACACTGGAAAACTTTTTTTCTTTGTAAAAGCACGCTATAGAGACACCAGATATGAGTGGCAACTGTCAAAAAACACTGGCAGGGGTCTGCAGGGCACACGCTGAAGGCCTGACACACCCGCTTTAAGGACACTGACTGCTATTAGCTTACACTGGAAAACTTTTTTTCTTTGTAAAAGCACGCTATAGAGACACCAGATATGAGTGGCAACTGTCAAAGTACACTGGCAGGGGTCTGCAGGGCACACGCTGAAGGCCTGACACACCCGCTTTAAGGACACTGACTGCTATTAGCTTACACCGGAAAACTTTTTTTCTTTGTAAAAGCATGCTACAGAGACACCAGATATGAGTGGCAACTGTCAAAGTACACTGGCAGGGGTCTGCAGGGCACACGCTGAAGGCCTGACACACCCCCTTTAAGGACACTGACTGCTATTAGCTTACACTGGAAAACTTTTTTCTTTTTAAAAGCACGCTATAGAGACACCAGATATGAATGGCAACTGTCAAAGTACACTGGCAGGGGTCTGCAGGGCACACGCTGAAGGCCTTACACACCCCCTTTAAGGACACTGACTGCTATTAGCTTACACTGGAAAACTTTTTTTCTTTGTAAAAGCACGCTATAGAGACACCAGATATGAGTGGCAACTGTCAAAGTACACTGGCAGGGGTCTGCAGGGCACACGCTGAAGGCCTGACACACCCACTTTAAGGACACTGACTGCTATTAGCTTACACTGGAAAACTTTTTTCTTTGTAAAAGCACGCTACAGAGACACCAGATATGAGTGGCAACTGTCAAAGTACACTGGCAGGGGTCTGCAGGGCACATGCTGAAGGCCTGACACACCCGCATTAAGGACACTGACTGCTATTAGCTTACACTGGAAAACTTTTTTTCTTTGTAAAAGCACGCTATAGAGACACCAGATATGAGTGGCAACTGTCAAAGTACACTGGCAGGGGTCTGCAGGGCACACGCTGAAGGCCTGACACACACGCTTTAAGGACACTGACCTCTAATAGCTTACACTGGAAAACTTTTTTTCTTTGTAAAAGCACGCTATAGAGACACCAGATATGAGTGGCAACTGTCAAAGTACACTGGCAGGGGTCTGCAGGGCACACGCTGAAGGCCTGACACACCCGCTTTAAGGACACTGACTGCTATTAGCTTACACTGGAAAACTTTTTTCTTTGTAAAAGCACGCTATATCGACACCAGATATGAGTGGCAACTGTCAAAGTACACTGGCAGGGGTCTGCAGAGCACACGCTGAAGGCCTGACACACCCGCTTTAAGGACACTGACTGCTATTAGCTTACACCGGAAAACTTTTTTTCTTTGTAAAAGCATGCTACAGAGACACCAGATATGAGTGGCAACTGTCAAAGTACACTGGCAGGGGTCTGCAGGGCACACGCTGAAGGCCTGACACACCCACTTTAAGGACACTGACTGCTATTAGCTTACACTGGAAAACTTTTTTTCTTTGTGAAAGCACGCTACAGAGACACCAGATATGAGTGGCAACTGTCAAAGTACACTGGAAGGGGTTTGCAGAGCACACGCTGAAGGCCTGACACACCCACTTTAAGGACACTGACTGCTATTAGCTTGCACTGGAAAACTTTTTTTCTTTGTAAAAGAACGCTACAGAGACACCAGATATGAGTGGCAACTGTCAAAGTACACTGGCAGGGGTCTGCAGGGCACACGCTGAAGGCCTGACACACCGGCTTTAAGGACACTGACTGCTATTAGCTTGCACTGGAAAACTTTTTTCTTTGTAAAAGCACGCTACAGAGACACCAGATATGAGTGGCAACTGTCAAAGTACACTGGCAGGGGTCTGCAGGGCATACGCTGAAGGCCTGACACACCCGCTTTAAGGACACTGACTGCTATTAGCTTACACTGGAAAACTTTTTTTCTTTGTAAAAGCACGCTATAGAGACACCAGATATGAGTGGCAACTGTCAAAGTACACTGGCAGGGGTCTGCAGGGCACACGCTGAAGGCCTGACACACCCGCTTTAAGGACACTGACTGCTATTAGCTTACACTGGAAAACTTTTTTCTTTGTAAAAGCACGCTATAGAGACACCAGATATGAGTGGCAACTGTCAAAGTACACTGGCAGGGGTCTGCAGGGCACACGCTGAAGGCCTGACACACCCACTTTAAGGACACTGACTGCTATTAGCTTACACTGGAAAACTTTTTTTCTTTGTAAAAGCACGCTACAGAGACACCAGATATGAGTGGCAACTGTCAAAGTACACTGGCAGGGGTCTGCAGGGCACACGCTGAAGGCCTGACACACCCGCTTTAAGGACACTGACTGCTATTAGCTTGCACTGGAAAACTTTTTTTCTTTGTAAAAGCACGCTACAGAGACACCAGATATGAGTGGCAACTGTCAAAGTACACTGGCAGGGGTCTGCAGGGCACACGCTGAAGGCCTGACACACCCGCTTTAAGGACACTGACTGCTATTAGCTTGCACTGGAAAACTTTTTTTCTTTGTAAAAGCACGATACAGAGACACCAGATATGAGTGGCAACTGTCAAAGTACACTGGCAGGGGTCTGCAGGGCACACGCTGAAGGCCTGACACACCCGCTTTAAGGACACTGACTGCTATTAGCTTACACTGGATAACTTTTTTTCTTTTTAAAAGCACGCTATAGAGACACCAGATATGAGTGGCAACTGTCAAAGTACACTGGCAGGGGTCTGCAGGGCACACGCTGAAGGCCTTACACACCCACTTTAAGGACACTGACTGCTATTAGCTTACACTGGAAAACTTTTTTTCTTTGTAAAAGCACGCTATAGAGACACCAGATATGAGTGGCAACTGTCAAAGTACACTGGCAGGGGTCTGCAGGGCACACGCTGAAGGCCTGACACACCCGCTTTAAGGACACTGACTCTTATTAGCTTACACCGGAAAACATTTTTTCTTTGTAAAAGCATGCTACAGAGACACCAGATATGAGTGGCAACTGTCAAAGTACACTGGCAGGGGTCTGCAGGGCACACGCTGAAGGCCTGACACACCCACTTTAAGGACACTGACTGCTATTAGCTTACACTGGAAAACTTTTTTCTTTGTAAAAGCACGCTACAGAGACACCAGATATGAGTTGCAACTGTCAAAGTACACTGGCAGGGGTCTGCAGGGCACACGCTGAAGGCCTGACACACCCACTTTAAGGACACTGACTGCTATTAGCTTACACTGGAAAACTTTTTTCTTTGTAAAAGCACGCTACAGAGTCACCAGATATGAGTGGCAACTGTCAAAGTACACTGGCAGGGGTCTGCAGGGCACACGCTGAAGGCCTTACACACCCCCTTTAAGGACACTGACTGCTATTAGCTTACACTGGAAAACTTTTTTTCTTTGTAAAAGCACGCTATAGAGACACCAGATATGAGTGGCAACTGTCAAAGTACACTGGCAGGGGTCTGCAGGGCACACGCTGAAGGCCTGACACACCCGCTTTAAGGACACTGACTCTTATTAGCTTACACCGGAAAACATTTTTTCTTTGTAAAAGCATGCTTCAGAGACACCAGATATGAGTGGCAACTGTCAAAGTACACTGGCAGGGGTCTGCAGGGCACACGCTGAAGGCCTGACACACCCACTTTAAGGACACTGACTGCTATTAGCTTACACTGGAAAACTTTTTTCTTTGTAAAAGCACGCTACAGAGACACCAGATATGAGTTGCAACTGTCAAAGTACACTGGCAGGGGTCTGCAGGGCACACGCTGAAGGCCTGACACACCCACTTTAAGGACACTGACTGCTATTAGCTTACACTGGAAAACTTTTTTCTTTGTAAAAGCACGCTACAGAGACACCAGATATGAGTGGCAACTGTCAAAGTACACTGGCAGGGGTCTGCAGGGCAAACGCTGAAGGCCTGACACACACGCTTTAAGGACACTGACCTCTATTAGCTTACACTGGAAAACTTTTTTTCTTTGTAAAAGCACGCTATAGAGACACCAGATATGAGTGGCAACTGTCAAAGTACACTGGCAGGGGTCTGCAGGGCACACGCTGAAGGCCTGACACACCCGCTTTAAGGACACTGACTGCTATTAGCTTACACTGGAAAACTTTTTTTCTTTGTAAAAGCACGCTATAGAGACACCAGATATGAGTGGCAACTGTCAAAGTACACTGGCAGGGGTCTGCAGGGCACACGCTGAAGGCCTGACACACCCGCTTTAAGGACACTGACTGCTATTAGCTTACACCGGAAAACTTTTTTCTTTGTAAAACCATGCTACAGAGACACCAGATATGAGTGGCAACTGTCAAAGTACACTGGCAGGGGTCTGCAGGGCACACGCTGAAGGCCTGACACACCCACTTTAAGGACACTGACTGCTATTAGCTTACACTGGAAAACTTTTTTTCTTTGTGAAAGCACGCTACAGAGACACCAGATATGAGTGGCAACTGTCAAAGTACACTGGAAGGGGTCTGCAGAGCACACGCTGAAGGCCTGACACACCCACTTTAAGGACACTGACTGCTATTAGCTTGCACTGGAAAACTTTTTTTCTTTGTAAAAGAATGCTACAGAGACACCAGATATGAGTGGCAACTGTCAAAGTACACTGGCAGGGGTCTGCAGGGCACACGCTGAAGGCCTGACACACCCGCTTTAAGGACACTGACTGCTATTAGCTTACACTGGAAAACTTTTTTCTTTGTAAAAGCACGCTATAGAGACACCAGATATGAGTGGCAACTGTCAAAGTACACTGGCAGGGGTCTGCAGGGCACACGCTGAAGGCCTGACACACCCACTTTAAGGACACTGACTGCTATTAGCTTACACTGGAAAACTTTTTTTCTTTGTAAAAGCACGCTACAGAGACACCAGATATGAGTGGCAACTGTCAAAGTACACTGGCAGGGGTCTGCAGGGCACACGCTGAAGGCCTGACACACCCGCTTTAAGGACACTGACTGTTATTAGCTTGCACTGGAAAACTTTTTTCTTTGTAAAAGCACGCTACAAAGACACCAGATATGAGTGGCAACTGTCAAAGTACACTGGCAGGGGTCTGCAGGGCACACGCTGAAGGCCTGACACACCCGCTTTAAGGACACTGACTGCTATTAGCTTGCACTGGAAAACTTTTTTTCTTTGTAAAAGCACGCTACAGAGACACCAGATATGAGTGGCAACTGTCAAAGTACACTGGCAGGGGTCTGCAGGGCACACGCTGAAGGCCTGACACACCCGCTTTAAGGACACTGACTGCTATTAGCTTACACTGGATAACTTTTTTCTTTTTAAAAGCACGCTATAGAGACACCAGATATGAGTGGCAACTGTCAAAGTACACTGGCAGGGGTCTGCAGGGCACACGCTGAAGGCCTTACACACCCCCTTTAAGGACACTGACTGCTATTAGCTTACACTGGAAAACTTTTTTTCTTTGTAAAAGCACGCTATAGAGACACCAGATATGAGTGGCAACTGTCAAAGTACACTGGCAGGGGTCTGCAGGGCACACGCTGAAGGCCTGACACAACCGCTTTAAGGACACTGACTCTTATTAGCTTACACCGGAAAACATTTTTTCTTTGTAAAAGCATGCTACAGAGACACCAGATATGAGTGGCAACTGTCAAAGTACACTGGCAGGGGTCTGCAGGGCACACGCTGAAGGCCTGACACACCCACTTTAAGGACACTGACTGCTATTAGCTTACACTGGAAAACTTTTTTCTTTGTAAAAGCACGCTACAGAGACACCAGATATGAGTTGCAACTGTCAAAGTACACTGGCAGGGGTCTGCAGGGCACACGCTGAAGGCCTGACACACCCACTTTAAGGACACTGACTGCTATAAGCTTACACTGGAAAACTTTTTTCTTTGTAAAAGCACGCTACAGAGACACCAGATATGAGTGGCAACTGTCAAAGTACACTGGCAGGGGTCTGCAGGGCACATGCTGAAGGCCTGACACACCCGCATTAAGGACACTGACTGCTATTAGCTTACACTGGAAAACTTTTTTTCTTTGTAAAAGCACGCTATAGAGACACCAGATATGAGTGGCAACTGTCAAATTACACTGGCAGGGGTCTGCAGGGCAAACGCTGAAGGCCTGACACACACGCTTTAAGGACACTGACCTCTATTAGCTTACACTGGAAAACTTTTTTTCTTTGTAAAAGCACGCTATAGAGACACCAGATATGAGTGGCAACTGTCAAAGTACACTGGCAGGGGTCTGCAGGGCACACGCTGAAGGCCTGACACACCCGCTTTAAGGACACTGACTGCTATTAGCTTACACTGGAAAACTTTTTTCTTTGTAAAACCATGCTACAGAGACACCAGATATGAGTGGCAACTGTCAAAGTACACTGGCAGGGGTCTGCAGGGCACACGCTGAAGGCCTGACACACCCACTTTAAGGACACTGACTGCTATTAGCTTACACTGGAAAACTTTTTTTCTTTGTGAAAGCACGCTACAGAGACACCAGATATGAGTGGCAACTGTCAAAGTACACTGGAAGGGGTCTGCAGAGCACACGCTGAAGGCCTGACACACCCACTTTAAGGACACTGACTGCTATTAGCTTGCACTGGAAAACTTTTTTTCTTTGTAAAAGAACGCTACAGAGACACCAGATATGAGTGGCAACTGTCAAAGTACACTGGCAGGGGTCTGCAGGGCACACGCTGAAGGCCTGACACACCCGCTTTAAGGACACTGACTGCTATTAGCTTGCACTGGAAAACTTTTTTCTTTGTAAAAGCAGGCTACAGAGACACCAGATATGAGTGGCAACTGTCAAAGTACACTGGCAGGGGTCTGCAGGGCACACGCTGAAGGCCTGACACACCGGCTTTAAGGACACTGACTGCTATTAGCTTACACTGGATAACTTTTTTTCTTTTTAAAAGCACGCTATAGAGACACCAGATATGAGTGGCAACTGTCAAAGTACACTGGCAGGGATCTGCAGGGCACACGCTGAAGGCCTTACACACCCCCTTTAAGGACACTGACTGCTATTAGCTTACACTGGAAAACTTTTTTTCTTTGTAAAAGCACGCTATAAAGACACCAGATATGAGTGGCAACTGTCAAAGTACACTGGCAGGGGTCTGCAGGGCACACGCTGAAGGCCTGACACACCCACTTTAAGGACACTGACTGCTATTAGCTTACACTGGAAAACTTTTTTTCTTTGTAAAAGCACGCTATAGAGACACCAGATATGAGTGGCAACTGTCAAAGTACACTGGCAGGGGTCTGCAGGGCACACGCTGAAGGCCTGACACACCCACTTTAAGGACACTGACTGCTATTAGCTTACACTGGAAAACTTTTTTCTTTGTAAAAGCACGCTACAGAGACACCAGATATGAGTTGCAACTGTCAAAGTACACTGGCAGGGGTCTGCAGGGCACACGCTGAAGGCCTGACACACCCACTTTAAGGACACTGACTGCTATTAGCTTACACTGGAAAACTTTTTTCTTTGTAAAAGCACGCTACAGAGACACCAGATATGAGTGGCAACTGTCAAAGTACACTGGCAGGGGTCTGCAGGGCAAACGCTGAAGGCCTGACACACACGCTTTAAGGACACTGACCTCTATTAGCTTACACTGGAAAACTTTTTTTCTTTGTAAAAGCACGCTATAGAGACACCAGATATGAGTGGCAACTGTCAAAGTACACTGGCAGGGGTCTGCAGGGCACACGCTGAAGGCCTGACACACCCGCTTTAAGGACACTGACTGCTATTAGCTTACACTGGAAAACTTTTTTTCTTTGTAAAAGCACGCTATAGAGACACCAGATATGAGTGGCAACTGTCAAAGTACACTGGCAGGGGTCTGCAGGGCACACGCTGAAGGCCTGACACACCCGCTTTAAGGACACTGACTGCTATTAGCTTACACCGGAAAACTTTTTTCTTTGTAAAACCATGCTACAGAGACACCAGATATGAGTGGCAACTGTCAAAGTACACTGGCAGGGGTCTGCAGGGCACACGCTGAAGGCCTGACACACCCACTTTAAGGACACTGACTGCTATTAGCTTACACTGGAAAACTTTTTTTCTTTGTGAAAGCACGCTACAGAGACACCAGATATGAGTGGCAACTGTCAAAGTACACTGGAAGGGGTCTGCAGAGCACACGCTGAAGGCCTGACACACCCACTTTAAGGACACTGACTGCTATTAGCTTGCACTGGAAAACTTTTTTTCTTTGTAAAAGAACGCTACAGAGACACCAGATATGAGTGGCAACTGTCAAAGTACACTGGCAGGGGTCTGCAGGGCACACGCTGAAGGCCTGACACACCCGCTTTAAGGACACTGACTGCTATTAGCTTACACTGGAAAACTTTTTTCTTTGTAAAAGCACGCTATAGAGACACCAGATATGAGTGGCAACTGTCAAAGTACACTGGCAGGGGTCTGCAGGGCACACGCTGAAGGCCTGACACACCCACTTTAAGGACACTGACTGCTATTAGCTTACACTGGAAAACTTTTTTTCTTTGTAAAAGCACGCTACAGAGACACCAGATATGAGTGGCAACTGTCAAAGTACACTGGCAGGGGTCTGCAGGGCACACGCTGAAGGCCTGACACACCCGCTTTAAGGACACTGACTGTTATTAGCTTGCACTGGAAAACTTTTTTTCTTTGTAAAAGCACGCTACAGAGACACCAGATATGAGTGGCAACTGTCAAAGTACACTGGCAGGGGTCTGCAGGGCACACGCTGAAGGCCTGACACACCCGCTTTAAGGACACTGACTGCTATTAGCTTGCACTGGAAAACTTTTTTTCTTTGTAAAAGCACGCTACAGAGACACCAGATATGAGTGGCAACTGTCAAAGTACACTGGCAGGGGTCTGCAGGGCACACGCTGAAGGCCTGACACACCCGCTTTAAGGACACTGACTGCTATTAGCTTACACTGGATAACTTTTTTCTTTTTAAAAGCACGCTATAGAGACACCAGATATGAGTGGCAACTGTCAAAGTACACTGGCAGGGGTCTGCAGGGCACACGCTGAAGGCCTTACACACCCCCTTTAAGGACACTGACTGCTATTAGCTTACACTGGAAAACTTTTTTTCTTTGTAAAAGCACGCTATAGAGACACCAGATATGAGTGGCAACTGTCAAAGTACACTGGCAGGGGTCTGCAGGGCACACGCTGAAGGCCTGACACAACCGCTTTAAGGACACTGACTCTTATTAGCTTACACCGGAAAACATTTTTTCTTTGTAAAAGCATGCTACAGAGACACCAGATATGAGTGGCAACTGTCAAAGTACACTGGCAGGGGTCTGCAGGGCACACGCTGAAGGCCTGACACACCCACTTTAAGGACACTGACTGCTATAAGCTTACACTGGAAAACTTTTTTCTTTGTAAAAGCACGCTACAGAGACACCAGATATGAGTGGCAACTGTCAAAGTACACTGGCAGGGGTCTGCAGGGCACATGCTGAAGGCCTGACACACCCGCATTAAGGACACTGACTGCTATTAGCTTACACTGGAAAACTTTTTTTCTTTGTAAAAGCACGCTATAGAGACACCAGATATGAGTGGCAACTGTCAAATTACACTGGCAGGGGTCTGCAGGGCAAACGCTGAAGGCCTGACACACACGCTTTAAGGACACTGACCTCTATTAGCTTACACTGGAAAACTTTTTTTCTTTGTAAAAGCACGCTATAGAGACACCAGATATGAGTGGCAACTGTCAAAGTACACTGGCAGGGGTCTGCAGGGCACACGCTAAAGGCCTGACACACCCGCTTTAAGGACACTGACTGCTATTAGCTTACACTGGAAAACTTTTTTCTTTGTAAAACCATGCTACAGAGACACCAGATATGAGTGGCAACTGTCAAAGTACACTGGCAGGGGTCTGCAGGGCACACGCTGAAGGCCTGACACACCCACTTTAAGGACACTGACTGCTATTAGCTTACACTGGAAAACTTTTTTTCTTTGTGAAAGCACGCTACAGAGACACCAGATATGAGTGGCAACTGTCAAAGTACACTGGAAGGGGTCTGCAGAGCACACGCTGAAGGCCTGACACACCCACTTTAAGGACACTGACTGCTATTAGCTTGCACTGGAAAACTTTTTTTCTTTGTAAAAGAACGCTACAGAGACACCAGATATGAGTGGCAACTGTCAAAGTACACTGGCAGGGGTCTGCAGGGCACACGCTGAAGGCCTGACACACCCGCTTTAAGGACACTGACTGCTATTAGCTTGCACTGGAAAACTTTTTTCTTTGTAAAAGCAGGCTACAGAGACACCAGATATGAGTGGCAACTGTCAAAGTACACTGGCAGGGGTCTGCAGGGCACACGCTGAAGGCCTGACACACCGGCTTTAAGGACACTGACTGCTATTAGCTTACACTGGATAACTTTTTTTCTTTTTAAAAGCACGCTATAGAGACACCAGATATGAGTGGCAACTGTCAAAGTACACTGGCAGGGATCTGCAGGGCACACGCTGAAGGCCTTACACACCCCCTTTAAGGACACTGACTGCTATTAGCTTACACTGGAAAACTTTTTTTCTTTGTAAAAGCACGCTATAAAGACACCAGATATGAGTGGCAACTGTCAAAGTACACTGGCAGGGGTCTGCAGGGCACACGCTGAAGGCCTGACACACCCACTTTAAGGACACTGACTGCTATTAGCTTACACTGGAAAACTTTTTTTCTTTGTAAAAGCACGCTATAGAGACACCAGATATGAGTGGCAACTGTCAAAGTACACTGGCAGGGGTCTGCAGGGCACACGCTGAAGGCCTGACACACCCGCTTTAAGGACACTGACTGCTATTAGCTTACACCGGAAAACTTTTTTCTTTGTAAAACCATGCTACAGAGACACCAGATATGAGTGGCAACTGTCAAAGTGTCAGGGTACCTGAAGTCTCTACCTCCGAGAGAGGTAGAGACTTAGACGTTCATCCGTCCGGACGCCATGTTTCCTCTGTTCCTCGCGGTCGACCCGGTCACACAAACGCCGGCCGCGAGGGAGTCTCTTCCTTTTGTAGCATGGTGCCCGGAGGCCGACGTCATCACGCCAATCCGGAACGACCTGTCACTCAGTCCGAGACAGACTAATCAGGTTTCGTCGGAGGCGTGTCTATCCTCTCTAGCCAGGGTATTTAAACATACTTCGCCCTGTTGCTCATTGCCCTGTCGTGGTTCTAGCCTGTCTAGTCACACAGTGCTCTGGTGTTTCTCAGTTATCCTTTTGGTTTCGACCCGGCTTGTTTCCTTACTCTGTTTACCTCCGTTATCCTTGACCCGGCTTGTTCCTCGCTTACCTGTCTTCTCGTTCCCTCGACCTCGGCTTGTCTCTGACCATTCTCTATACTCTCTGTACGTTAGCCCGGCCATTCTAAGGACCGGTATACGTACCCTGTACCTGTTTGTACTTTGCGTGTTGGATCCCTGTCCCGATCCTGACATTACGACAGGGCCAATGGATCCTGCAGGTACAAACAGTCAGGTTGGTTCCTCTGATTCCAGGTTTGACGCCATGGAACACAGAATGGACCAAATGGCCTTAGCACTACAGGCATTGTTGTCTCGTGCTAATAATCCTCCAGAGGAGACGCGTCCTACTCCTATTTCCTCTGTAGGTTCAGGCCTAGAGGTAGCTACTGTAGGTGCCTCTTCCCGTGTTACTCCACCTGTACGTTATGGTGGGTCACCTGAGAAGTGTCGTGGTTTTTTAAACCAGATCAGCATTCACTTTGAATTGCAACCTCGCTCCTATCCTACCGATAGGGCAAAGGTTGGGTTTATTATCACCTTACTCATTGAGAAAGCTCTGAGATGGGCTAACCCATTATGGGAGAACGATAACCCGTTGGTATACAATTATACTGCCTTTGTAGCTGCTTTTAGAAGAACTTTTGACCCCCCTGGTAGAAAGGTCAATGCAGCCAGATTACTGTTGCGCCTGAGACAGGAGAACCGAACATTAGTGGATTATGCACTAGAGTTCAGGTCTCTGGCGTCAGAAGTTAAGTGGAATGAACAGGCTTATATGGATGTATTCTTGAACGGGTTATCAGATGTTATCCTTGACGAAATTGCTACTAGGGAACTACCAGAGAATTTAGAGGACTTAATTTCGTTCATTTCTCGTATTGATGAACGTATAAGAGAAAGACAGAACACTCGAGAGAGGAACCTAAGACCTGCCTTTAAATTAGCACCTGCATTTCTAAGTCCTGAGTCCAATACCTCACTAATTCCTGAACCTATGCAGATAGGCAATACTCATCTCTCAGAAGAGGAGAGACTGTACAGGAGAAGGGAGGGATTGTGTATGTATTGTGGAGTCAGAGGTCATTTACGCCTGAATTGTCCTGTTCGCTCGGGAAACGCCCGCACCTAAGTTTCTCTAGAGGACAGGCCTTGGGTGTTTCTATTTTGTCCTCTACGCATAATTACAAAAATCACAGGCTTTTACTACCAGTTTCTTTAACATGGAAGAAGGAAGTACTTAAGACCGTGGCATTGATAGATTCCGGCGCTGCTGAGAATTTTATCGATCAAGCCTTTGCCACTAAGCACACTATTCCTTCCCAGTTAAGAGAGACCCCCTTGGCCGTTGAGGCCATTGATGGTAGACCACTACTCGAGCCTGTTATTACTCGTGAGACTATATCCATGAGCCTGTCTGTTGGTATCTTACACGAGGAGAGTATATCTCTTATGCTTATTTCGTCCCCTTCCGTTCCCATAGTCCTGGGGTATCCATGGTTAAAGAGACATAACCCTACTATCGATTGGGAGTTAGGGGAGATACTCTCGTGGGGTCAGGGTTGTCAGGAGAGGTGTTTACAGAAGGTATCCCCTTTGGCTGTAATTTACACACCTGACACTACTACCCAGCCTAAAGAGAGACAGATACCTCCTTTGTACATGGACTTAAAGGCAGTATTCGATAAAAAGAACGCTGATACTCTACCTCCACACAGGTCCTTTGATTGTAAAATTAACCTATTACCTGGTACCATGCCTCCTAGGGGCAATGTATACCCTCTATCCACTAAAGAGAATGCTGTTTTAGAGGAGTATATTCAGGAGAATTTAGACAAGGGATTTATCAGGAGATCCTCATCTCCTGCCGGGGCTGGGTTCTTTTTTGTTAAGAAGAAGGATGGGTCACTCAGACCTTGTATCGATTATCGAGGGTTGAATAAAATAACCATCAGGAATGCCTATCCTATCCCCTTGATTACAGAACTCTTTGATCGGTTAAAGGGCTCTAAGATTTTCACCAAGTTGGACCTCAGAGGGGCGTACAACTTGGTGAGAATTCAGCAAGGCCATGAGTGGAAGACAGCGTTTAATACCCGCTATGGTCATTATGAGTATACGGTCATGCCTTTTGGTCTCTGTAACGCACCTGCAGTTTTCCAAGATTTGATTAACGAAGTTCTTAGGGAATTTCAACATGATTGTGTTATTGTCTACCTGGATGACATACTCATACACTCTAAAGAGATTGAGACCCACCATCGACAAGTCAGACAGGTATTACACAAACTTTTACAACATGGTTTGTACTGTAAACTTGAGAAATGCAGTTTTGACCAGACCCAGATAGACTTTCTTGGATACGTGATTTCTGGGGAGGGCTTTAAGATGGATCCTGACAAACTCCAGTCTATTTTAGATTGGCCATTGCCTCAGGGACTCAAAGCTATTCAGAGATTTATTGGCTTCTCTAATTATTATAGACGCTTCATTAAGGGCTACTCGTCTATTATTGCGCCCATCACCAATATGACCAAACAAGGGGCGGATACTAAGACATGGTCTACTGATGCTCTAGCTGCTTTCAAGAGTCTCAAAGAACTTTTTGCTTCTGCTCCAATACTAGTCCATCCGGATACGACCTTACCGTTCCTGCTCGAGGTCGATGCCTCTGAGACAGGAGTAGGGGCGGTTCTGTCACAAAGATTGGGGGTAGATAAACCATTGCACCCATGTGGTTTTTTTTCTAAGAAACTTTCGGGCCCTGAGAGCAGATATGACATCGGCGACAGAGAACTCTTAGCGGTCATTAAAGCCTTAAAGGAATGGAGACATTTATTAGAGGGAACCTTACACCCTATTACTATCCTGACGGACCACAAGAACTTGTCCTACATTGGGGAGGCTAAGCGCCTGTCCTCTAGGCAGGCTCGTTGGTCCTTATTCCTGACTCACTTCAACTATGTGCTGACTTATAGACCTGGTTCAAAAAATTCTAAAGCCGATGCCTTATCTCGCCAGTATGAACCTTCTACTGTACCTGAGCCGGTCCTTTCCTCTTGTCAGGATCGGGACAGGGATCCAACACGCAAAGTACAAACAGGTACAGGGTACGTATACCGGTCCTTAGAATGGCCGGGCTAACGTACAGAGAGTATAGAGAATGGTCAGAGACAAGCCGAGGTCGAGGGAACGAGAAGACAGGTAAGCGAGGAACAAGCCGGGTCAAGGATAACGGAGGTAAACAGAGTAAGGAAACAAGCCGGGTCGAAACCAAAAGGATAACTGAGAAACACCAGAGCACTGTGTGACTAGACAGGCTAGAACCACGACAGGGCAATGAGCAACAGGGCGAAGTATGTTTAAATACCCTGGCTAGAGAGGATAGACACGCCTCCGACGAAACCTGATTAGTCTGTCTCGGACTGAGTGACAGGTCGTTCCGGATTGGCGTGATGACGTCGGCCTCCGGGCACCATGCTACAAAAGGAAGAGACTCCCTCGCGGCCGGCGTTTGTGTGACCGGGTCGACCGCGAGGAACAGAGGAAACATGGCGTCCGGACGGATGAACGTCTAAGTCTCTACCTCTCTCGGAGGTAGAGACTTCAGGTACCCTGACAGTACCCCCCCCCTCAGATACGCCCACCGGGCGGAAAGAACCGGGACGAGATGGAAAGCGAGAGTGATACGCCCTGCGGAGACGAGGAGCATGAACATCCTCCTGAGGTACCCAACTCCTCTCCTCAGGACCGTATCCCTTCCAATCGACCAGATATTGTACTTTCCCCCGGGAGATACGAGAATCAATAATAGAGTTAACCTCATACTCCTCCTGACCCTCCACCTGAACAGGACAAGGAGGGGCTGTTGTGGAGGAGAACCTGTTACAAATAAGAGGTTTCAGCAACGACACATGAAACGAGTTAGGGATGCGTAAGGTATCAGGAAGAGCTAGACGATACGCAACTGGATTGATACGAGACAACACCCTGTAAGGTCCAATATAACGGGGAGCGAACTTCATGGAGGGCACCTTTAAACGGATGTTCCTCGTGCTCAACCATACCCTATCACCCGGAACAAAGAGCGGAGCCGCCCTTCTACGTTTATCAGCATGTTTCTTAACCAGCATAGAATTGTGCGAAAGGATTTGCCGAGTTTGATCCCACAACTTCCTCAAATTAGCAACATGAACATCAACCGACGGCACCCCCTGGGAAGGAGAAGCCGAAGGAAGAATAGACGGGTGAAAGCCATAATTCATGAAGAAGGGGCTTGAATGAGTAGAATCGCAAACGAGATTGTTGTGTGCAAACTCTGCCCAAGGAATCAAACCGACCCAATCATCCTGGTGTTCGGAAACAAAACATCGCAAATATTGTTCAATTTTCTGGTTGGTACGTTCAGCAGCTCCATTAGACTGAGGGTGATAGGCAGAAGAAAAGTTCAATTTGATACCAAGTTGCGAACAGAAGGACCTCCAAAAACGGGATATAAATTGGGAACCTCTGTCAGACACAATTTGAGAGGGTATCCCATGTAGGCGAAAAATCTCCCTAGCGAATATCTCGGCCAATTCGGGAGAAGATGGAAGTTTAGGCAGAGGAATGAAGTGTGCCATCTTAGTGAATCTGTCAACCACGGTGAGGATAACAGTCTGTTTTTTAGAGATAGGTAGATCGACAATAAAGTCCATGGCCAAGCAGGACCACGGCTTCTCTGGAACTTCTAAGGGGTGCAGGAATCCACAAGGAAGCGTATGAGGTTGTTTGGTCTTAGTACAAACCTCACATGCAGCGATGAAATCTTTAGTATCCCTACGTAAAGCAGGCCACCAGAAATCCTTAGAGATCAACGCAAAAGTCTTGCGAATACCAGGATGTCCCGCCATCTTGCTGTTATGGAAACACTGCAACAGTTCCAGTTGAAGAGCAGGAGGAACGAAATGTCGACCCACAGGAGTCTGTCTAGGTGCTAAATGTTGTAGCTTAACGATCTCGGCCAGTAACGGAGAATGAATCCTGAGATTCGTATTAGCAACAATATTGCATTTCGGAACTATAGAGGAAAGGACCGGCTCAGGTACAGTAGAAGGTTCATACTGGCGAGATAAGGCATCGGCTTTAGAATTTTTTGAACCAGGTCTATAAGTCAGCACATAGTTGAAGTGAGTCAGGAATAAGGACCAACGAGCCTGCCTAGAGGACAGGCGCTTAGCCTCCCCAATGTAGGACAAGTTCTTGTGGTCCGTCAGGATAGTAATAGGGTGTAAGGTTCCCTCTAATAAATGTCTCCATTCCTTTAAGGCTTTAATGACTGCTAAGAGTTCTCTGTCGCCGATGTCATATCTGCTCTCAGGGCCCGAAAGTTTCTTAGAAAAAAAACCACATGGGTGCAATGGTTTATCTACCCCCAATCTTTGTGACAGAACCGCCCCTACTCCTGTCTCAGAGGCATCGACCTCGAGCAGGAACGGTAAGGTCGTATCCGGATGGACTAGTATTGGAGCAGAAGCAAAAAGTTCTTTGAGACTCTTGAAAGCAGCTAGAGCATCAGTAGACCATGTCTTAGTATCCGCCCCTTGTTTGGTCATATTGGTGATGGGCGCAATAATAGACGAGTAGCCCTTAATGAAGCGTCTATAATAATTAGAGAAGCCAATAAATCTCTGAATAGCTTTGAGTCCCTGAGGCAATGGCCAATCTAAAATAGACTGGAGTTTGTCAGGATCCATCTTAAAGCCCTCCCCAGAAATCACGTATCCAAGAAAGTCTATCTGGGTCTGGTCAAAACTGCATTTCTCAAGTTTACAGTACAAACCATGTTGTAAAAGTTTGTGTAATACCTGTCTGACTTGTCGATGGTGGGTCTCAATCTCTTTAGAGTGTATGAGTATGTCATCCAGGTAGACAATAACACAATCATGTTGAAATTCCCTAAGAACTTCGTTAATCAAATCTTGGAAAACTGCAGGTGCGTTACAGAGACCAAAAGGCATGACCGTATACTCATAATGACCATAGCGGGTATTAAACGCTGTCTTCCACTCATGGCCTTGCTGAATTCTCACCAAGTTGTACGCCCCTCTGAGGTCCAACTTGGTGAAAATCTTAGAACCCTTTAACCGATCAAAGAGTTCTGTAATCAAGGGGATAGGATAGGCATTCCTGATGGTTATTTTATTCAACCCTCGATAATCGATACAAGGTCTGAGTGACCCATCCTTCTTCTTAACAAAAAAGAACCCAGCCCCGGCAGGAGATGAGGATCTCCTGATAAATCCCTTGTCTAAATTCTCCTGAATATACTCCTCTAAAACAGCATTCTCTTTAGTGGATAGGGGGTATACATTGCCCCTAGGAGGCATGGTACCAGGTAATAGGTTAATTTTACAATCAAAGGACCTGTGTGGAGGTAGAGTATCAGCGTTCTTTTTATCGAATACTGCCTTTAAGTCCATGTACAAAGGAGGTATCTGTCTCTCTTTAGGCTGGGTAGTAGTGTCAGGTGTGTAAATTACAGCCAAAGGGGATACCTTCTGTAAACACCTCTCCTGACAACCCTGACCCCACGAGAGTATCTCCCCTAACTCCCAATCGATAGTAGGGTTATGTCTCTTTAACCATGGATACCCCAGGACTATGGGAACGGAAGGGGACGAAATAAGCATAAGAGATATACTCTCCTCGTGTAAGATACCAACAGACAGGCTCATGGATATAGTCTCACGAGTAATAACAGGCTCGAGTAGTGGTCTACCATCAATGGCCTCAACGGCCAAGGGGGTCTCTCTTAACTGGGAAGGAATAGTGTGCTTAGTGGCAAAGGCTTGATCGATAAAATTCTCAGCAGCGCCGGAATCTATCAATGCCACGGTCTTAAGTACTTCCTTCTTCCATGTTAAAGAAACTGGTAGTAAAAGCCTGTGATTTTTGTAATTATGCGTAGAGGACAAAATAGAAACACCCAAGGCCTGTCCTCTAGAGAAACTTAGGTGCGGGCGTTTCCCGAGCGAACAGGACAATTCAGGCGTAAATGACCTCTGACTCCACAATACATACACAATCCCTCCCTTCTCCTGTACAGTCTCTCCTCTTCTGAGAGATGAGTATTGCCTATCTGCATAGGTTCAGGAATTAGTGAGGTATTGGACTCAGGACTTAGAAATGCAGGTGCTAATTTAAAGGCAGGTCTTAGGTTCCTCTCTCGAGTGTTCTGTCTTTCTCTTATACGTTCATCAATACGAGAAATGAACGAAATTAAGTCCTCTAAATTCTCTGGTAGCTCCCTAGTAGCAATTTCGTCAAGGATAACATCTGATAACCCGTTCAAGAATACATCCATATAAGCCTGTTCATTCCACTTAACTTCTGACGCCAGAGACCTGAACTCTAGTGCATAATCCACTAATGTTCGGTTCTCCTGTCTCAGGCGCAACAGTAATCTGGCTGCATTGACCTTTCTACCAGGGGGGTCAAAAGTTCTTCTAAAAGCAGCTACAAAGGCAGTATAATTGTATACCAACGGGTTATCGTTCTCCCATAATGGGTTAGCCCATCTCAGAGCTTTCTCAATGAGTAAGGTGATAATAAACCCAACCTTTGCCCTATCGGTAGGATAGGAGCGAGGTTGCAATTCAAAGTGAATGCTGATCTGGTTTAAAAAACCACGACACTTCTCAGGTGACCCACCATAACGTACAGGTGGAGTAACACGGGAAGAGGCACCTACAGTAGCTACCTCTAGGCCTGAACCTACAGAGGAAATAGGAGTAGGACGCGTCTCCTCTGGAGGATTATTAGCACGAGACAACAATGCCTGTAGTGCTAAGGCCATTTGGTCCATTCTGTGTTCCATGGCGTCAAACCTGGAATCAGAGGAACCAACCTGACTGTTTGTACCTGCAGGATCCATTGGCCCTGTCGTAATGTCAGGATCGGGACAGGGATCCAACACGCAAAGTACAAACAGGTACAGGGTACGTATACCGGTCCTTAGAATGGCCGGGCTAACGTACAGAGAGTATAGAGAATGGTCAGAGACAAGCCGAGGTCGAGGGAACGAGAAGACAGGTAAGCGAGGAACAAGCCGGGTCAAGGATAACGGAGGTAAACAGAGTAAGGAAACAAGCCGGGTCGAAACCAAAAGGATAACTGAGAAACACCAGAGCACTGTGTGACTAGACAGGCTAGAACCACGACAGGGCAATGAGCAACAGGGCGAAGTATGTTTAAATACCCTGGCTAGAGAGGATAGACACGCCTCCGACGAAACCTGATTAGTCTGTCTCGGACTGAGTGACAGGTCGTTCCGGATTGGCGTGATGACGTCGGCCTCCGGGCACCATGCTACAAAAGGAAGAGACTCCCTCGCGGCCGGCGTTTGTGTGACCGGGTCGACCGCGAGGAACAGAGGAAACATGGCGTCCGGACGGATGAACGTCTAAGTCTCTACCTCTCTCGGAGGTAGAGACTTCAGGTACCCTGACACCTCTATAGTTCCGAAATGCAATATTGTTGCTAATACGAATCTCAGGATTCATTCTCCGTTACTGGCCGAGATCGTTAAGCTACAACATTTAGCACCTAGACAGACTCCTGTGGGTCGACATTTCGTTCCTCCTGCTCTTCAACTGGAACTGTTGCAGTGTTTCCATAACAGCAAGATGGCGGGACATCCTGGTATTCGCAAGACTTTTGCGTTGATCTCTAAGGATTTCTGGTGGCCTGCTTTACGTAGGGATACTAAAGATTTCATCGCTGCATGTGAGGTTTGTACTAAGACCAAACAACCTCATACGCTTCCTTGTGGATTCCTGCACCCCTTAGAAGTTCCAGAGAAGCCGTGGTCCTGCTTGGCCATGGACTTTATTGTCGATCTACCTATCTCTAAAAAACAGACTGTTATCCTCACCGTGGTTGACAGATTCACTAAGATGGCACACTTCATTCCTCTGCCTAAACTTCCATCTTCTCCCGAATTGGCCGAGATATTCGCTAGGGAGATTTTTCGCCTACATGGGATACCCTCTCAAATTGTGTCTGACAGAGGTTCCCAATTTATTTCCCGTTTTTGGAGGTCCTTCTGTTCGCAACTTGGTATCAAATTGAACTTTTCTTCTGCCTATCACCCTCAGTCTAATGGAGCTGCTGAACGTACCAACCAGAAAATTGAACAATATTTGCGATGTTTTGTTTCCGAACACCAGGATGATTGGGTCGGTTTGATTCCTTGGGCAGAGTTTGCACACAACAATCTCGTTTGCGATTCTACTCATTCAAGCCCCTTCTTCATGAATTATGGCTTTCACCCGTCTATTCTTCCTTCGGCTTCTCCTTCCCAGGGGGTGCCGTCGGTTGATGTTCATGTTGCTAATTTGAGGAAGTTGTGGGATCAAACTCGGCAAATCCTTACGCACAATTCTATGCTGGTTAAGAAACATGCTGATAAACGTAGAAGGGCGGCTCCGCTCTTTGTTCCGGGTGATAGGGTATGGTTGAGCACGAGGAACATCCGTTTAAAGGTGCCCTCCATGAAGTTCGCTCCCCGTTATATTGGACCTTACAGGGTGTTGTCTCGTATCAATCCAGTTGCGTATCGTCTAGCTCTTCCTGATACCTTACGCATCCCTAACTCGTTTCATGTGTCGTTGCTGAAACCTCTTATTTGTAACAGGTTCTCCTCCACAACAGCCCCTCCTTGTCCTGTTCAGGTGGAGGGTCAGGAGGAGTATGAGGTTAACTCTATTATTGATTCTCGTATCTCCCGGGGGAAAGTACAATATCTGGTCGATTGGAAGGGATACGGTCCTGAGGAGAGGAGTTGGGTACCTCAGGAGGATGTTCATGCTCCTCGTCTCCGCAGGGCGTATCACTCTCGCTTTCCATCTCGTCCCGGTTCTTTCCGCCCGGTGGGCGTATCTGAGGGGGGGGGTACTGTCAGGGTACCTGAAGTCTCTACCTCCGAGAGAGGTAGAGACTTAGACGTTCATCCGTCCGGACGCCATGTTTCCTCTGTTCCTCGCGGTCGACCCGGTCACACAAACGCCGGCCGCGAGGGAGTCTCTTCCTTTTGTAGCATGGTGCCCGGAGGCCGACGTCATCACGCCAATCCGGAACGACCTGTCACTCAGTCCGAGACAGACTAATCAGGTTTCGTCGGAGGCGTGTCTATCCTCTCTAGCCAGGGTATTTAAACATACTTCGCCCTGTTGCTCATTGCCCTGTCGTGGTTCTAGCCTGTCTAGTCACACAGTGCTCTGGTGTTTCTCAGTTATCCTTTTGGTTTCGACCCGGCTTGTTTCCTTACTCTGTTTACCTCCGTTATCCTTGACCCGGCTTGTTCCTCGCTTACCTGTCTTCTCGTTCCCTCGACCTCGGCTTGTCTCTGACCATTCTCTATACTCTCTGTACGTTAGCCCGGCCATTCTAAGGACCGGTATACGTACCCTGTACCTGTTTGTACTTTGCGTGTTGGATCCCTGTCCCGATCCTGACACAAAGTACACTGGCAGGGGTCTGCAGGGCACACGCTGAAGGCCTGACACACCCACTTTAAGGACACTGACTGCTATTAGCTTACACTGGAAAACTTTTTTTCTTTGTGAAAGCACGCTACAGAGACACCAGATATGAGTGGCAACTGTCAAAGTACACTGGAAGGGGTCTGCAGAGCACACGCTGAAGGCCTGACACACCCACTTTAAGGACACTGACTGCTATTAGCTTGCACTGGAAAACTTTTTTCTTTGTAAAAGCACGCTATAGAGACACCAGATATGAGGGGCAACTGTCAAAGTACACTGGCAGGGGTCTGCAGGGCACACGCTGAAGGCCTGACACACCCACTTTAAGGACACTGACTGCTATTAGCTTACACTGGAAAACTTTTTTTCTTTGTAAAAGCACGCTACAGAGACACCAGATATGAGTGGCAACTGTCAAAATACACTGGCAGGGGTCTGCAGGGCACACGCTGAAGGCCTGACACACCCGCTTTAAGGACACTGACTGCTATTAGCTTGCACTGGAAAACTTTTTTTCTTTGTAAAAGCACGCTACAGAGACACCAGATATGAGTGGCAACTGTCAAAGTACACTGGCAGGGGTCTGCAGGGCACACGCTGAAGGCCTGACACACCCGCTTTAAGGACACTGACTGCTATTAGCTTGCACTGGAAAACTTTTTTTCTTTGTAAAAGCACGCTACAGAGACACCAGATATGAGTGGCAACTGTCAAAGTACACTGGCAGGGGTCTGCAGGGCACACGCTGAAGGCCTGACACACCCGCTTTAAGGACACTGACTGCTATTAGCTTACACTGGATAACTTTTTTTCTTTTTAAAAGCACGCTATAGAGACACCAGATATGAGTGGCAACTGTCAAAGTACACTGGCAGGGGTCTGCAGGGCACACGCTGAAGGCCTTACACACCCCCTTTAAGGACACTGACTGCTATTAGCTTACACTGGAAAACTTTTTTTCTTTGTAAAAGCACGCTATAGAGACACCAGATATGAGTGGCAACTGTCAAAGTACACTGGCAGGGGTCTGCAGGGCACACGCTGAAGGCCTGACACACCCACTTTAAGGACACTGACTGCTATTAGCTTACACTGGAAAACTTTTTTCTTTGTAAAAGCACGCTACAGAGACACCAGATATGAGTTGCAACTGTCAAAGTACACTGGCAGGGGTCTGCAGGGCACACGCTGAAGGCCTGACACACCCACTTTAAGGACACTGACTGCTATAAGCTTACACTGGAAAACTTTTTTCTTTGTAAAAGCACGCTACAGAGACACCAGATATGAGTGGCAACTGTCAAAGTACACTGGCAGGGGTCTGCAGGGCACATGCTGAAGGCCTGACACACCCGCATTAAGGACACTGACTGCTATTAGCTTACACTGGAAAACTTTTTTTCTTTGTAAAAGCACGCTATAGAGACACCAGATATGAGTGGCAACTGTCAAATTACACTGGCAGGGGTCTGCAGGGCAAACGCTGAAGGCCTGACACACACGCTTTAAGGACACTGACCTCTATTAGCTTACACTGGAAAACTTTTTTTCTTTGTAAAAGCACGCTATAGAGACACCAGATATGAGTGGCAACTGTCAAAGTACACTGGCAGGGGTCTGCAGGGCACACGCTGAAGGCCTGACACACCCGCTTTAAGGACACTGACTGCTATTAGCTTACACTGGAAAACTTTTTTTCTTTGTAAAAGCACGCTATAGAGACACCAGATATGAGTGGCAACTGTCAAAGTACACTGGCAGGGGTCTGCAGGGCACACGCTGAAGGCCTGACACACCCGCTTTAAGGACACTGACTGCTATTAGCTTACACCGGAAAACTTTTTTCTTTGTAAAACCATGCTACAGAGACACCAGATATGAGTGGCAACTGTCAAAGTACACTGGCAGGGGTCTGCAGGGCACACGCTGAAGGCCTGACACACCCACTTTAAGGACACTGACTGCTATTAGCTTACACTGGAAAACTTTTTTTCTTTGTGAAAGCACGCTACAGAGACACCAGATATGAGTGGCAACTGTCAAAGTACACTGGCAGGGGTCTGCAGGGCACACGCTGAAGGCCTGACACACCGGCTTTAAGGACACTGACTGCTATTAGCTTACACTGGATAACTTTTTTTCTTTTTAAAAGCACGCTATAGAGACACCAGATATGAGTGGCAACTGTCAAAGTACACTGGCAGGGATCTGCAGGGCACACGCTGAAGGCCTTACACACCCCCTTTAAGGACACTGACTGCTATTAGCTTACACTGGAAAACTTTTTTTCTTTGTAAAAGCACGCTATAAAGACACCAGATATGAGTGGCAACTGTCAAAGTACACTGGCAGGGGTCTGCAGGGCACACGCTGAAGGCCTGACACACCCACTTTAAGGACACTGACTGCTATTAGCTTACACTGGAAAACTTTTTTTCTTTGTAAAAGCACGCTATAGAGACACCAGATATGAGTGGCAACTGTCAAAGTACACTGGCAGGGGTCTGCAGGGCACACGCTGAAGGCCTGACACACCCGCTTTAAGGACACTGACTGCTATTAGCTTACACCGGAAAACTTTTTTCTTTGTAAAACCATGCTACAGAGACACCAGATATGAGTGGCAACTGTCAAAGTACACTGGCAGGGGTCTGCAGGGCACACGCTGAAGGCCTGACACACCCACTTTAAGGACACTGACTGCTATTAGCTTACACTGGAAAACTTTTTTTCTTTGTGAAAGCACGCTACAGAGACACCAGATATGAGTGGCAACTGTCAAATTACACTGGAAGGGGTCTGCAGAGCACACGCTGAAGGCCTGACACACCCACTTTAAGGACACTGACTGCTATTAGCTTGCACTGGAAAACTTTTTTCTTTGTAAAAGCACGCTATAGAGACACCAGATATGAGGGGCAACTGTCAAAGTACACTGGCAGGGGTCTGCAGGGCACACGCTGAAGGCCTGACACACCCACTTTAAGGACACTGACTGCTATTAGCTTACACTGGAAAACTTTTTTTCTTTGTAAAAGCACGCTACAGAGACACCAGATATGAGTGGCAACTGTCAAAATACACTGGCAGGGGTCTGCAGGGCACACGCTGAAGGCCTGACACACCCGCTTTAAGGACACTGACTGCTATTAGCTTGCACTGGAAAACTTTTTTTCTTTGTAAAAGCACGCTACAGAGACACCAGATATGAGTGGCAACTGTCAAAGTACACTGGCAGGGGTCTGCAGGGCACACGCTGAAGGCCTGACACACCCGCTTTAAGGACACTGACTGCTATTAGCTTGCACTGGAAAACTTTTTTTCTTTGTAAAAGCACGCTACAGAGACACCAGATATGAGTGGCAACTGTCAAAGTACACTGGCAGGGGTCTGCAGGGCACACGCTGAAGGCCTGACACACCCGCTTTAAGGACACTGACTGCTATTAGCTTACACTGGATAACTTTTTTTCTTTTTAAAAGCACGCTATAGAGACACCAGATATGAGTGGCAACTGTCAAAGTACACTGGCAGGGGTCTGCAGGGCACACGCTGAAGGCCTTACACACCCCCTTTAAGGACACTGACTGCTATTAGCTTACACTGGAAAACTTTTTTTCTTTGTAAAAGCACGCTATAGAGACACCAGATATGAGTGGCAACTGTCAAAGTACACTGGCAGGGGTCTGCAGGGCACACGCTGAAGGCCTGACACACCCACTTTAAGGACACTGACTGCTATTAGCTTACACTGGAAAACTTTTTTCTTTGTAAAAGCACGCTACAGAGACACCAGATATGAGTTGCAACTGTCAAAGTACACTGGCAGGGGTCTGCAGGGCACACGCTGAAGGCCTGACACACCCACTTTAAGGACACTGACTGCTATAAGCTTACACTGGAAAACTTTTTTCTTTGTAAAAGCACGCTACAGAGACACCAGATATGAGTGGCAACTGTCAAAGTACACTGGCAGGGGTCTGCAGGGCACATGCTGAAGGCCTGACACACCCGCATTAAGGACACTGACTGCTATTAGCTTACACTGGAAAACTTTTTTTCTTTGTAAAAGCACGCTATAGAGACACCAGATATGAGTGGCAACTGTCAAATTACACTGGCAGGGGTCTGCAGGGCAAACGCTGAAGGCCTGACACACACGCTTTAAGGACACTGACCTCTATTAGCTTACACTGGAAAACTTTTTTTCTTTGTAAAAGCACGCTATAGAGACACCAGATATGAGTGGCAACTGTCAAAGTACACTGGCAGGGGTCTGCAGGGCACACGCTGAAGGCCTGACACACCCGCTTTAAGGACACTGACTGCTATTAGCTTACACTGGAAAACTTTTTTTCTTTGTAAAAGCACGCTATAGAGACACCAGATATGAGTGGCAACTGTCAAAGTACACTGGCAGGGGTCTGCAGGGCACACGCTGAAGGCCTGACACACCCGCTTTAAGGACACTGACTGCTATTAGCTTACACCGGAAAACTTTTTTCTTTGTAAAACCATGCTACAGAGACACCAGATATGAGTGGCAACTGTCAAAGTACACTGGCAGGGGTCTGCAGGGCACACGCTGAAGGCCTGACACACCCACTTTAAGGACACTGACTGCTATTAGCTTACACTGGAAAACTTTTTTTCTTTGTGAAAGCACGCTACAGAGACACCAGATTTGAGTGGCAACTGTCAAAGTACACTGGAAGGGGTCTGCAGAGCACACGCTGAAGGCCTGACACACCCGCTTTAAGGACACTGACTGCTATTAGCTTGCACTGGAAAACTTTTTTCTTTGTAAAAGCAGGCTACAGAGACACCAGATATGAGTGGCAACTGTCAAAGTACACTGGCAGGGGTCTGCAGGGCACACACTGAAGGCCTGACACACCGGCTTTAAGGACACTGACTGCTATTAGCTTACACTGGATAACTTTTTTTCTTTTTAAAAGCACGCTATAGAGACACCAGATATGAGTGGCAACTGTCAAAGTACACTGGCAGGGATCTGCAGGGCACACGCTGAAGGCCTTACACACCCCCTTTAAGGACACTGACTGCTATTAGCTTACACTGGAAAACTTTTTTTCTTTGTAAAAGCACGCTATAAAGACACCAGATATGAGTGGCAACTGTCAAAGTACACTGGCAGGGGTCTGCAGGGCACACGCTGAAGGCCTGACACACCCACTTTAAGGACACTGACTGCTATTAGCTTACACTGGAAAACTTTTTTTCTTTGTGAAAGCACGCTACAGAGACACCAGATATGAGTGGCAACTGTCAAAGTACACTGGAAGGGGTCTGCAGAGCACACGCTGAAGGCCTGACACACCCACTTTAAGGACACTGACTGCTATTAGCTTGCACTGGAAAACTTTTTTTCTTTGTAAAAGAACGCTACAGAGACACCAGATATGAGTGGCAACTGTCAAAGTACACTGGCAGGGGTCTGCAGGGCACACGCTGAAGGCCTGACACACCCACTTTAAGGACACTGACTGCTATTAGCTTACACTGGAAAACTTTTTTTCTTTGTGAAAGCACGCTACAGAGACACCAGATATGAGTGGCAACTGTCAAAGTACACTGGAAGGGGTTTGCAGAGCACACGCTGAAGGCCTGACACACCCACTTTAAGGACACTGACTGCTATTAGCTTGCACTGGAAAACTTTTTTTCTTTGTAAAAGAACGCTACAGAGACACCAGATATGAGTGGCAACTGTCAAAGTACACTGGCAGGGGTCTGCAGGGCACACGCTGAAGGCCTGACACACCGGCTTTAAGGACACTGACTGCTATTAGCTTGCACTGGAAAACTTTTTTCTTTGTAAAAGCACGCTACAGAGACACCAGATATGAGTGGCAACTGTCAAAGTACACTGGCAGGGGTCTGCAGGGCATACGCTGAAGGCCTGACACACCCGCTTTAAGGACACTGACTGCTATTAGCTTACACTGGAAAACGTTTTTTCTTTCTAAAAGCACGCTATAGAGACACCAGATATGAGTGGCAACTGTCAAAGTACACTGGCAGGGGTCTGCAGGGCACACGCTGAAGGCCTGACACACCCGCTTTAAGGACACTGACTGCTATTAGCTTACACTGGAAAACTTTTTTCTTTGTAAAAGCACGCTATAGAGACACCAGATATGAGTGGCAACTGTCAAAGTACACTGGCAGGGGTCTGCAGGGCACACGCTGAAGGCCTGACACACCCACTTTAAGGACACTGACTGCTATTAGCTTACACTGGAAAACTTTTTTTCTTTGTAAAAGCACGCTACAGAGACACCAGATATGAGTGGCAACTGTCAAAGTACACTGGCAGGGGTCTGCAGGGCACACGCTGAAGGCCTGACACACCCGCTTTAAGGACACTGACTGCTATTAGCTTGCACTGGAAAACTTTTTTTCTTTGTAAAAGCACGCTACAGAGACACCAGATATGAGTGGCAACTGTCAAAGTACACTGGCAGGGGTCTGCAGGGCACACGCTGAAGGCCTGACACACCCGCTTTAAGGACACTGACTGCTATTAGCTTGCACTGGAAAACTTTTTTTCTTTGTAAAAGCACGCTACAGAGACACCAGATATGAGTGGCAACTGTCAAAGTACACTGGCAGGGGTCTGCAGGGCACACGCTGAAGGCCTGACACACCCACTTTAAGGACACTGACTGCTATTAGCTTACACTGGAAAACTTTTTTTCTTTGTGAAAGCACGCTACAGAGACACCAGATATGAGTGGCAACTGTCAAAGTACACTGGAAGGGGTCTGCAGAGCACACGCTGAAGGCCTGACACACCCACTTTAAGGACACTGACTGCTATTAGCTTGCACTGGAAAACTTTTTTTCTTTGTAAAAGAACGCTACAGAGACACCAGATATGAGTGGCAACTGTCAAAGTACACTGGCAGGGGTCTGCAGGGCACACGCTGAAGGCCTGACACACCGGCTTTAAGGACACTGACTGCTATTAGCTTACACTGGATAACTTTTTTTCTTTTTAAAAGCACGCTATAGAGACACCAGATATGAGTGGCAACTGTCAAAGTACACTGGCAGGGGTCTGCAGGGCACACGCTGAAGGCCTTACACACACCCTTTAAGGACACTGACTGCTATTAGCTTACACTGGAAAACTTTTTTTCTTTGTAAAAGCACGCTATAGAGACACCAGATATGAGTGGCAACTGTCAAAGTACACTGGCAGGGGTCTGCAGGGCACACGCTGAAGGCCTGACACACCCGCTTTAAGGACACTGACTGCTATTAGCTTGCACTGGAAAACTATTTTTCTTTGTAAAAGCACGCTACAGAGACACCAGATATGAGTGGCAACTGTCAAAGTACACTGGCAGGGGTCTGCAGAGCACACGCTGAAGGCCTGACACACCCGCTTTAAGGACACTGACTGCTATTAGCTTACACTGGATAACTTTTTTTTCTTTTTAAAAGCACGCTATAGAGACACCAGATATGAGTGGCAACTGTCAAAGTACACTGGCAGGGGTCTGCAGGGCACACGCTGAAGGCCTTACACACCCCCTTTAAGGACACTGACTGCTATTAGCTTACACTGGAAAACTTTTTTTCTTTGTAAAAGCATGCTACAGAGACACCAAATATGAGTGGCAACTGTCAAAGTACACTGGCAGGGGTCTGCAGGGCACACGCTGAAGGCCTGACACACCCACTTTAAGGACACTGACTGCTATTAGCTTACACTGGAAAACTTTTTTCTTTGTAAAAGCACGCTACAGAGAAACCAGATATGAGTGGCAACTGTCAAAGTACACTGGCAGGGGTCTGCAGGGCACACGCTGAAGGCCTGACACACCCACTTTAAGGACACTGACTGCTATAAGCTTACACTGGAAAACTTTTTTCTTTGTAAAAGCACGCTACAGAGACACCAGATATGAGTGGCAACTGTCAAAGTACACTGGCAGGGGTCTGCAGGGCACACGCTGAAGGCATGACACACCCGCTTTAAGGACACTGACTGCTATTAGCTTACACTGGAAAACTTTTTTCTTTGTAAAAGCATGCTACAGAGACACCAGATATGTGTGGCAACTGTCAAAGTACACTGGCAGGGGTCTGCAGGGCACACGCTGAAGGCCTGACACACCCACTTTAAGGACACTGACTGCTATTAGCTTACACTGGAAAACTTTTTTTCTTTGTAAAAGCACGCTACAGAGACACCAGATATGAGTGGCAACTGTCAAAGTACACTGGCAGGGGTCTGCAGGGCACACGCTGAAGGCCTGACACACCCACTTTAAGGACACTGACTGCTATTAGCTTACACTGGAAAAAAAATTTTCTTTGTAAAAGCACGCTACAGAGACACCAGATATGAGTGGCAACTGTCAAAGTACACTGGCAGGGGTCTGCAGGGCACACGCTGAAGGCCTGACACACCCGCTTTAAGGACACTGACTGCTATTAGCTTGCACTGGAAAACTTTTTTTCTTTGTAAAAGCACGCTATAGAGACACCAGATATGAGTGGCAACTGTCAAAGTACACTGGCAGGGGTCTGCAGGGCACACGCTGAAGGCCTGACACACCCGCTTTAAGGACACTGACTGCTATTAGCTTACACCGGAAAACTTTTTTCTTTGTAAAAGCATGCTACAGAGACACCAGATATGAGTGGCAACTGTCAAAGTACACTGGCAGGGGTCTGCAGGGCACACGCTGAAGGCCTGACACACCCACTTTAAGGACACTGACTGCTATTAGCTTACACTGGAAAACTTTTTTTCTTTGTGAAAGCACGCTACAGAGACACCAGATATGAGTGGCAACTGTCAAAGTACACTGGCAGGGGTCTGCAGGGCACACGCTGAAGGCCTGACACACCGGCTTTAAGGACACTGACTGCTATTAGCTTACACTGGATAACTTTTTTTCTTTTTAAAAGCACGCTATAGAGACACCAGATATGAGTGGCAACTGTCAAAGTACACTGGCAGGGATCTGCAGGGCACACGCTGAAGGCCTTACACACCCCCTTTAAGGACACTGACTGCTATTAGCTTACACTGGAAAACTTTTTTTCTTTGTAAAAGCACGCTATAAAGACACCAGATATGAGTGGCAACTGTCAAAGTACACTGGCAGGGGTCTGCAGGGCACACGCTGAAGGCCTGACACACCCACTTTAAGGACACTGACTGCTATTAGCTTACACTGGAAAACTTTTTTTCTTTGTAAAAGCACGCTATAGAGACACCAGATATGAGTGGCAACTGTCAAAGTACACTGGCAGGGGTCTGCAGGGCACACGCTGAAGGCCTGACACACCCGCTTTAAGGACACTGACTGCTATTAGCTTACACCGGAAAACTTTTTTCTTTGTAAAACCATGCTACAGAGACACCAGATATGAGTGGCAACTGTCAAAGTACACTGGCAGGGGTCTGCAGGGCACACGCTGAAGGCCTGACACACCCACTTTAAGGACACTGACTGCTATTAGCTTACACTGGAAAACTTTTTTTCTTTGTGAAAGCACGCTACAGAGACACCAGATATGAGTGGCAACTGTCAAATTACACTGGAAGGGGTCTGCAGAGCACACGCTGAAGGCCTGACACACCCACTTTAAGGACACTGACTGCTATTAGCTTGCACTGGAAAACTTTTTTCTTTGTAAAAGCACGCTATAGAGACACCAGATATGAGGGGCAACTGTCAAAGTACACTGGCAGGGGTCTGCAGGGCACACGCTGAAGGCCTGACACACCCACTTTAAGGACACTGACTGCTATTAGCTTACACTGGAAAACTTTTTTTCTTTGTAAAAGCACGCTACAGAGACACCAGATATGAGTGGCAACTGTCAAAATACACTGGCAGGGGTCTGCAGGGCACACGCTGAAGGCCTGACACACCCGCTTTAAGGACACTGACTGCTATTAGCTTGCACTGGAAAACTTTTTTTCTTTGTAAAAGCACGCTACAGAGACACCAGATATGAGTGGCAACTGTCAAAGTACACTGGCAGGGGTCTGCAGGGCACACGCTGAAGGCCTGACACACCCGCTTTAAGGACACTGACTGCTATTAGCTTGCACTGGAAAACTTTTTTTCTTTGTAAAAGCACGCTACAGAGACACCAGATATGAGTGGCAACTGTCAAAGTACACTGGCAGGGGTCTGCAGGGCACACGCTGAAGGCCTTACACACCCCCTTTAAGGACACTGACTGCTATTAGCTTACACTGGAAAACTTTTTTTCTTTGTAAAAGCACGCTATAGAGACACCAGATATGAGTGGCAACTGTCAAAGTACACTGGCAGGGGTCTGCAGGGCACACGCTGAAGGCCTGACACACCCACTTTAAGGACACTGACTGCTATTAGCTTACACTGGAAAACTTTTTTCTTTGTAAAAGCACGCTACAGAGACACCAGATATGAGTTGCAACTGTCAAAGTACACTGGCAGGGGTCTGCAGGGCACACGCTGAAGGCCTGACACACCCACTTTAAGGACACTGACTGCTATAAGCTTACACTGGAAAACTTTTTTCTTTGTAAAAGCACGCTACAGAGACACCAGATATGAGTGGCAACTGTCAAAGTACACTGGCAGGGGTCTGCAGGGCACATGCTGAAGGCCTGACACACCCGCATTAAGGACACTGACTGCTATTAGCTTACACTGGAAAACTTTTTTTCTTTGTAAAAGCACGCTATAGAGACACCAGATATGAGTGGCAACTGTCAAATTACACTGGCAGGGGTCTGCAGGGCAAACGCTGAAGGCCTGACACACACGCTTTAAGGACACTGACCTCTATTAGCTTACACTGGAAAACTTTTTTTCTTTGTAAAAGCACGCTATAGAGACACCAGATATGAGTGGCAACTGTCAAAGTACACTGGCAGGGGTCTGCAGGGCACACGCTGAAGGCCTGACACACCCGCTTTAAGGACACTGACTGCTATTAGCTTACACTGGAAAACTTTTTTTCTTTGTAAAAGCACGCTATAGAGACACCAGATATGAGTGGCAACTGTCAAAGTACACTGGCAGGGGTCTGCAGGGCACACGCTGAAGGCCTGACACACCCGCTTTAAGGACACTGACTGCTATTAGCTTACACCGGAAAACTTTTTTCTTTGTAAAACCATGCTACAGAGACACCAGATATGAGTGGCAACTGTCAAAGTACACTGGAAGGGGTCTGCAGAGCACACGCTGAAGGCCTGACACACCCGCTTTAAGGACACTGACTGCTATTAGCTTGCACTGGAAAACTTTTTTCTTTGTAAAAGCAGGCTACAGAGACACCAGATATGAGTGGCAACTGTCAAAGTACACTGGCAGGGGTCTGCAGGGCACACACTGAAGGCCTGACACACCGGCTTTAAGGACACTGACTGCTATTAGCTTACACTGGATAACTTTTTTTCTTTTTAAAAGCACGCTATAGAGACACCAGATATGAGTGGCAACTGTCAAAGTACACTGGCAGGGATCTGCAGGGCACACGCTGAAGGCCTTACACACCCCCTTTAAGGACACTGACTGCTATTAGCTTACACTGGAAAACTTTTTTTCTTTGTAAAAGCACGCTATAAAGACACCAGATATGAGTGGCAACTGTCAAAGTACACTGGCAGGGGTCTGCAGGGCACACGCTGAAGGCCTGACACACCCACTTTAAGGACACTGACTGCTATTAGCTTACACTGGAAAACTTTTTTTCTTTGTGAAAGCACGCTACAGAGACACCAGATATGAGTGGCAACTGTCAAAGTACACTGGAAGGGGTCTGCAGAGCACACGCTGAAGGCCTGACACACCCACTTTAAGGACACTGACTGCTATTAGCTTGCACTGGAAAACTTTTTTTCTTTGTAAAAGAACGCTACAGAGACACCAGATATGAGTGGCAACTGTCAAAGTACACTGGCAGGGGTCTGCAGGGCACACGCTGAAGGCCTGACACACCCACTTTAAGGACACTGACTGCTATTAGCTTACACTGGAAAACTTTTTTTCTTTGTGAAAGCACGCTACAGAGACACCAGATATGAGTGGCAACTGTCAAAGTACACTGGAAGGGGTTTGCAGAGCACACGCTGAAGGCCTGACACACCCACTTTAAGGACACTGACTGCTATTAGCTTGCACTGGAAAACTTTTTTTCTTTGTAAAAGAACGCTACAGAGACACCAGATATGAGTGGCAACTGTCAAAGTACACTGGCAGGGGTCTGCAGGGCACACGCTGAAGGCCTGACACACCGGCTTTAAGGACACTGACTGCTATTAGCTTGCACTGGAAAACTTTTTTCTTTGTAAAAGCACGCTACAGAGACACCAGATATGAGTGGCAACTGTCAAAGTACACTGGCAGGGGTCTGCAGGGCATACGCTGAAGGCCTGACACACCCGCTTTAAGGACACTGACTGCTATTAGCTTACACTGGAAAACTTTTTTTCTTTCTAAAAGCACGCTATAGAGACACCAGATATGAGTGGCAACTGTCAAAGTACACTGGCAGGGGTCTGCAGGGCACACGCTGAAGGCCTGACACACCCGCTTTAAGGACACTGACTGCTATTAGCTTACACTGGAAAACTTTTTTCTTTGTAAAAGCACGCTATAGAGACACCAGATATGAGTGGCAACTGTCAAAGTACACTGGCAGGGGTCTGCAGGGCACACGCTGAAGGCCTGACACACCCACTTTAAGGACACTGACTGCTATTAGCTTACACTGGAAAACTTTTTTTCTTTGTAAAAGCACGCTACAGAGACACCAGATATGAGTGGCAACTGTCAAAGTACACTGGCAGGGGTCTGCAGGGCACACGCTGAAGGCCTGACACACCCGCTTTAAGGACACTGACTGCTATTAGCTTGCACTGGAAAACTTTTTTTCTTTGTAAAAGCACGCTACAGAGACACCAGATATGAGTGGCAACTGTCAAAGTACACTGGCAGGGGTCTGCAGGGCACACGCTGAAGGCCTGACACACCCGCTTTAAGGACACTGACTGCTATTAGCTTGCACTGGAAAACTTTTTTTCTTTGTAAAAGCACGCTACAGAGACACCAGATATGAGTGGCAACTGTCAAAGTACACTGGCAGGGGTCTGCAGGGCACACGCTGAAGGCCTTACACACCCCCTTTAAGGACACTGACTGCTATTAGCTTACACTGGAAAACTTTTTTTCTTTGTAAAAGCACGCTATAGAGACACCAGATATGAGTGGCAACTGTCAAAGTACACTGGCACACGCTGAAGGCCTGACACACCCGCTTTAAGGACACTGACTCTTATTAGCTTACACCGGAAAACATTTTTTCTTTGTAAAAGCATGCTACAGAGACACCAGATATGAGTGGCAACTGTCAAAGTACACTGGCAGGGGTCTGCAGGGCACACGCTGAAGGCCTGACACACCCACTTTAAGGACACTGACTGCTATAAGCTTACACTGGAAAACTTTTTTCTTTGTAAAAGCACGCTACAGAGACACCAGATATGAGTGGCAACTGTCAAAGTACACTGGCAGGGGTCTGCAGGGCACATGCTGAAGGCCTGACACACCCGCATTAAGGACACTGACTGCTATTAGCTTACACTGGAAAACTTTTTTTCTTTGTAAAAGCACGCTATAGAGACACCAGATATGAGTGGCAACTGTCAAAGTACACTGGCAGGGGTCTGCAGGGCAAACGCTGAAGGCCTGACACACACGCTTTAAGGACACTGACCTCTATTAGCTTACACTAGAAAACTTTTTTTCTTTGTAAAAGCACGCTATAGAGACACCAGATATGAGTGGCAACTGTCAAAGTACACTGGCAGGGGTCTGCAGGGCACACGCTGAAGGCCTGACACACCCGCTTTAAGGACACTGACTGCTATTAGCTTACACTGGAAAACTTTTTTTCTTTGTAAAAGCACGCTATAGAGACACCAGATATGAGTGGCAACTGTCAAAGTACACTGGCAGGGGTCTGCAGGGCACACGCTGAAGGCCTGACACACCCGCTTTAAGGACACTGACTGCTATTAGCTTACACCGGAAAACTTTTTTCTTTGTAAAACCATGCTACAGAGACACCAGATATGAGTGGCAACTGTCAAAGTACACTGGCAGGGGTCTGCAGGGCACACGCTGAAGGCCTGACACACCCACTTTAAGGACACTGACTGCTATTAGCTTACACTGGAAAACTTTTTTTCTTTGTGAAAGCACGCTACAGAGACACCAGATATGAGTGGCAACTGTCAAAGTACACTGGAAGGGGTCTGCAGAGCACACGCTGAAGGCCTGACACACCCACTTTAAGGACACTGACTGCTATTAGCTTGCACTGGAAAACTTTTTTTCTTTGTAAAAGAACGCTACAGAGACACCAGATATGAGTGGCAACTGTCAAAGTACACTGGCAGGGGTCTGCAGGGCACACGCTGAAGGCCTGACACACCGGCTTTAAGGACACTGACTGCTATTAGCTTACACTGGATAACTTTTTTTCTTTTTAAAAGCACGCTATAGAGACACCAGATATGAGTGGCAACTGTCAAAGTACACTGGCAGGGGTCTGCAGGGCACACGCTGAAGGCCTTACACACACCCTTTAAGGACACTGACTGCTATTAGCTTACACTGGAAAACTTTTTTTCTTTGTAAAAGCACGCTATAGAGACACCAGATATGAGTGGCAACTGTCAAAGTACACTGGCAGGGGTCTGCAGGGCACACGCTGAAGGCCTGACACACCCGCTTTAAGGACACTGACTGCTATTAGCTTGCACTGGAAAACTATTTTTCTTTGTAAAAGCACGCTACAGAGACACCAGATATGAGTGGCAACTGTCAAAGTACACTGGCAGGGGTCTGCAGAGCACACGCTGAAGGCCTGACACACCCGCTTTAAGGACACTGACTGCTATTAGCTTACACTGGATAACTTTTTTTTCTTTTTAAAAGCACGCTATAGAGACACCAGATATGAGTGGCAACTGTCAAAGTACACTGGCAGGGGTCTGCAGGGCACACGCTGAAGGCCTTACACACCCCCTTTAAGGACACTGACTGCTATTAGCTTACACTGGAAAACTTTTTTTCTTTGTAAAAGCATGCTACAGAGACACCAAATATGAGTGGCAACTGTCAAAGTACACTGGCAGGGGTCTGCAGGGCACACGCTGAAGGCCTGACACACCCACTTTAAGGACACTGACTGCTATTAGCTTACACTGGAAAACTTTTTTCTTTGTAAAAGCACGCTACAGAGAAACCAGATATGAGTGGCAACTGTCAAAGTACACTGGCAGGGGTCTGCAGGGCACACGCTGAAGGCCTGACACACCCACTTTAAGGACACTGACTGCTATAAGCTTACACTGGAAAACTTTTTTCTTTGTAAAAGCACGCTACAGAGACACCAGATATGAGTGGCAACTGTCAAAGTACACTGGCAGGGGTCTGCAGGGCACACGCTGAAGGCATGACACACCCGCTTTAAGGACACTGACTGCTATTAGCTTACACTGGAAAACTTTTTTCTTTGTAAAAGCATGCTACAGAGACACCAGATATGTGTGGCAACTGTCAAAGTACACTGGCAGGGGTCTGCAGGGCACACGCTGAAGGCCTGACACACCCACTTTAAGGACACTGACTGCTATTAGCTTACACTGGAAAACTTTTTTTCTTTGTAAAAGCACGCTACAGAGACACCAGATATGAGTGGCAACTGTCAAAGTACACTGGCAGGGGTCTGCAGGGCACACGCTGAAGGCCTGACACACCCACTTTAAGGACACTGACTGCTATTAGCTTACACTGGAAAAAAAATTTTCTTTGTAAAAGCACGCTACAGAGACACCAGATATGAGTGGCAACTGTCAAAGTACACTGGCAGGGGTCTGCAGGGCACACGCTGAAGGCCTGACACACCCGCTTTAAGGACACTGACTGCTATTAGCTTGCACTGGAAAACTTTTTTTCTTTGTAAAAGCACGCTACAGAGACACCAGATATGAGTGGCAACTGTCAAAGTACACTGGCAGGGGTCTGCAGGGCACACGCTGAAGGCCTGACACACCCGCTTTAAGGACACTGACTGCTATTAGCTTACACTGGATAACTTTTTTTCTTTTTAAAAGCACGCTATAGAGACACCAGATATGAGTGGCAACTGTCAAAGTACACTGGCAGGGGTCTGCAGGGCACACGCTGAAGGCCTTACACACCCGCTTTAAGGACACTGACTGCTATTAGCTTACACTGGAAAACTTTTTTTCTTTGTAAAAGCACGCTATAGAGACACCAGATATGAGTGGCAACTGTCAAAGTACACTGGCAGGGGTCTGCAAGGCACACGCTGAAGGCCTGACACACCCGCTTTAAGGACACTGACGGCTATTAGCTTACACTGGAAAACTTTTTTTCTTTGTAAAAGCACGCTATAGAGACACCAGATATGAGTGGCAACTGTCAAAGTACACTGGCAGGGGTCTGCAGGGCACACGCTGAAGGCCCGACACACCCGCATTAAGGACACTGACTGCTATTAGCTTACACTGGAAAACTTTTTTTCTTTGTAAAAGCACGCTATAGAGACACCAGATATGAGTGGCAACTGTCAAAGTACACTGGCAGGGGTCTGCAGGGCACACACTGAAGGCCTGACACACCCGCTTTAAGGACACTGACTGCTATTAGCTTACACTGGAAAACTTTTTTTCTTTGTAAAAGCACGCTATAGAGACACCAGATATGAGTGGCAACTGGCAAAGTACACTGGCAGGGGTCTGCAGGGCACATGCTGAAGGCCTGACACACCCGCATTAAGGACACTGACTGCTATTAGCTTACACTGGAAAACTTTTTTTCTTTGTAAAAGCACGCTACAGAGACACCAGATATGAGTGGCAACTGTCAAAGTACACTGGCAGGGGTCTGCAGGGCACACGCTGAAGGCCTGACACACACGCTTTAAGGACACTGACCTCTATTAGCTTACACTGGAAAACTTTTTTTCTTTGTAAAAGCACGCTATAGAGACACCAGATATGAGTGGCAACTGTCAAAGTACACTGGCAGGGGTCTGCAGGGCACACGCTGAAGGCCTGACACACCCGCTTTAAGGACACTGACTGCTATTAGCTTACACTGGAAAACTTTTTTTCTTTGTAAAAGCACGCTATAGAGACACCAAATATGAGTGGCAACTGTCAAAGTACACTGGCAGTAGTCTGCAGGGCACACGCTGAAGGCCTGACACACCCGCTTTAAGGACACTGACTGCTATTAGCTTACACCGGAAAACTTTTTTCTTTGTAAAAGCATGCTACAGAGACACCAGATATGAGTGGCAACTGTCAAAGTACACTGGCAGGGGTCTGCAGGGCACACGCTGAAGGCCTGACACACCCACTTTAAGGACACTGACTGCTATTAGCTTACACTGGAAAACTTTTTTTCTTTGTGAAAGCACGCTACAGAGACACCAGATATGAGTGGCAACTGTCAAAGTACACTGGAAGGGGTCTGCAGAGCACACGCTGAAGGCCTGACACACCCACTTTAAGGACACTGACTGCTATTAGCTTGCACTGGAAAACTTTTTTTCTTTGTAAAAGCACGCTACAGAGACACCAGATATGAGTGGCAACTGTCAAAGTACACTGGCAGGGGTCTGCAGGGCACATGCTGAAGGCCTGACACACCCGCATTAAGGACACTGACTGCTATTAGCTTACACTGGAAAACTTTTTTTCTTTGTAAAAGCACGCTATAGAGACACCAGATGTGAGTGGCCACTGTCAAAGTACACTGGCAGGGGTCTGCAGGGCACACGCTGAAGGCCTGACACACAAGCTTTAAGGACACTGACCTCTATTAGCTTACACTGGAAAACTTTTTTTCTTTGTAAAAGCACGCTATAGAGACACCAGATATGAGTGGCAACTGTCAAAGTACACTGGCAGGGGTCTGCAGGGCACACGCTGAAGGCCTGACACACCCGCTTAAAGGACACTGACTGCTATTAGCTTACACTGGAAAACTTTTTTCTTTGTAAAAGCACGCTATAGAGACACCAGATATGAGTGGCAACTGTCAAAGTACACTGGCAGGGGTCTGCAGAGCACACGCTGAAGGCCTGACACACCCGCTTTAAGGACACTGACTGCTATTAGCTTACACTGGATAACTTTTTTTCTTTTTAAAAGCACGTTATAGAGACACCAGATATGAGTGGCAACTGTCAAAGTACACTGGCAGGGGTCTGCAGGGCACACGCTGAAGGCCTTACACACCCCCTTTAAGGACACTGACTGCTATTAGCTTACACTGGAAAACTTTTTTTCTTTGTAAAAGCACGCTATAGAGACACCAGATATGAGTGGCAACTGTCAAAGTACACTGGCAGGGGTCTGCAGGGCACACGCTGAAGGCCTGACACACCCGCTTTAAGGACACTGACTGCTATTAGCTTACACCTGAAAACATTTTTTCTTTGTAAAAGCATGCTACAGAGACACCAGATATGAGTGGCAACTGTCAAAGTACACTGGCAGGGGTCTGCAGGGCACACGCTGAAGGCCTGACACACCCACTTTAAGGACACTGACTGCTATTAGCTTACACTGGAAAACTTTTTTCTTTGTAAAAGCACGCTACAGAGAAACCAGATATGAGTGGCAACTGTCAAAGTACACTGGCAGGGGTCTGCAGGGCACACGCTGAAGGCCTGACACACCCACTTTAAGGACACTGACTGCTATAAGCTTACACTGGAAAACTTTTTTCTTTGTAAAAGCACGCTACAGAGACACCAGATATGAGTGGCAACTGTCAAAGTACACTGGCAGGGGTCTGCAGGGCACACGCTGAAGGCATGACACACCCGCTTTAAGGACACTGACTGCTATTAGCTTACACTGGAAAACTTTTTTCTTTGTAAAAGCATGCTACAGAGACACCAGATATGAGTGGCAACTGTCAAAGTACACTGGCAGGGGTCTGCAGGGCACACGCTGAAGGCCTGACACACCCACTTTAAGGACACTGACTGCTATTAGCTTACACTGGAAAACTTTTTTTCTTTGTAAAAGCACGCTACAGAGACACCAGATATGAGTGGCAACTGTCAAAGTACACTGGCAGGGGTCTGCAGGGCACACGCTGAAGGCCTGACACACCCGCTTTAAGGACACTGACTGCTATTAGCTTGCACTGGAAAACTTTTTTTCTTTGTAAAAGCACGCTACAGAGACACCAGATATGAGTGGCAACTGTCAAAGTACACTGGCAGGGGTCTGCAGGGCACACGCTGAAGGCCTGACACACCCGCTTTAAGGACACTGACTGCTATTAGCTTACACTGGATAACTTTTTTTCTTTTTAAAAGCACGCTATAGAGACACCAGATATGAGTGGCAACTGTCAAAGTACACTGGCAGGGGTCTGCAGGGCACACGCTGAAGGCCTTACACACCCGCTTTAAGGACACTGACTGCTATTAGCTTACACTGGAAAACTTTTTTTCTTTGTAAAAGCACGCTATAGAGACACCAGATATGAGTGGCAACTGTCAAAGTACACTGGCAGGGGTCTGCAGGGCACACGCTGAAGGCCTGACACACCCGCTTTAAGGACACTGACTTCTATTAGCTTGCACTGGAAAACTTTTTTTCTTTGTAAAAGCACGCTATAGAGACACCAGATATGAGTGGCAACTGTCAAAGTACACTGGCAGGGGTCTGCAGGGCACACGCTGAAGGCCTGACACACCCGCTTTAAGGACACTGACTTCTATTAGCTTGCACTGGAAAACTTTTTTTCTTTGTAAAAGCACGCTACAGAGACACCAGATATGAGTGGCAACTGTCAAAGTACACTGGCAGGGGTCTGCAGGGCACACGCTGAAGGCCTCACACACCCACTTTAAGGACACTGACTGCTATTAGCTTACACTGGATAACTTTTTTTCTTTTTAAAAGCACGCTATAGAGACACCAGATATGAGTGGCAACTGTCAAAGTACACTGGCAGGGGTCTGCAGGGCACACGCTGAAGGCCTTACACCCGCTTTAAGGACACTGACTGCTATTAGCTTACACTGGAAAACTTTTTTTCTTTGTAAAAGCATGCTATAGAGACACCAGATATGAGTGGCAACTGTCAAAGTACACTGGCAGGGGTCTGCAGGGCACACGCTGAAGGCCTGACACACCCGCTTTAAGGACACTGACTGCTATTAGCTTACACTGGAAAACTTTTTTTCTTTGTAAAAGCACGCTATAGAGACACCAGATATGAGTGGTAACTGTCAAAGTACACTGGCAGGGGTCTGCAGGGCACACGCTGAAGGCCTGACACACCCGCATTAAGGACACTGACTGCTATTAGCTTACACTGGAAAACTTTTTTTCTTTGTAAAAGCACGCTATAGAGACACCAGATATGAGTGGCAACTGTCAAAGTACACTGGCAGGGGTCTGCAGGGCACACACTGAAGGCCTGACACACCCGCTTTAAGGACACTGACTGCTATTAGCTTACACTGGAAAACTTTTTTCCTTTGTAAAAGCACGCTATAGAGACACCAGATATGAGTGGCAACTGTCAAAGTACACTGGCAGGGGTCTGCAGGGCACATGCTGAAGGCCTGACACACCCGCATTAAGGACACTGACTGCTATTAGCTTACACTGGAAAACTTTTTTTCTTTGTAAAAGCACGCTACAGAGACACCAGATATGAGTGGCAACTGTCAAAGTACACTGGCAGGGGTCTGCAGGGCACACGCTGAAGGCCTGACACACACGCTTTAAGGACACTGACCTCTATTAGCTTACACTGGAAAACTTTTTTTCTTTGTAAAAGCACGCTATAGAGACACCAGATATGAGTGGCAACTGTCAAAGTACACTGGCAGGGGTCTGCAGGGCACACGCTGAAGGCCTGACACACCCGCTTTAAGGACACTGACTGCTATTAGCTTACACTGGAAAACTTTTTTTCTTTGTAAAAGCACGCTATAGAGACACCAAATATGAGTGGCAACTGTCAAAGTACACTGGCAGTAGTCTGCAGGGCACACGCTGAAGGCCTGACACACCCGCTTTAAGGACACTGACTGCTATTAGCTTACACCGGAAAACTTTTTTCTTTGTAAAAGCATGCTACAGAGACACCAGATATGAGTGGCAACTGTCAAAGTACACTGGCAGGGGTCTGCAGGGCACACGCTGAAGGCCTGACACACCCACTTTAAGGACACTGACTGCTATTAGCTTACACTGGAAAACTTTTTTTCTTTGTGAAAGCACGCTACAGAGACACCAGATATGAGTGGCAACTGTCAAAGTACACTGGAAGGGGTCTGCAGAGCACACGCTGAAGGCCTGACACACCCACTTTAAGGACACTGACTGCTATTAGCTTGCACTGGAAAACTTTTTTTCTTTGTAAAAGCACGCTACAGAGACACCAGATATGAGTGGCAACTGTCAAAGTACACTGGCAGGGGTCTGCAGGGCACATGCTGAAGGCCTGACACACCCGCATTAAGGACACTGACTGCTATTAGCTTACACTGGAAAACTTTTTTTCTTTGTAAAAGCACGCTATAGAGACACCAGATGTGAGTGGCCACTGTCAAAGTACACTGGCAGGGGTTTGCAGGGCACACGCTGAAGGCCTGACACACAAGCTTTAAGGACACTGACCTCTATTAGCTTACACTGGAAAACTTTTTTTCTTTGTAAAAGCACGCTATAGAGACACCAGATATGAGTGGCAACTGTCAAAGTACACTGGCAGGGGTCTGCAGGGCACACGCTGAAGGCCTGACACACCCGCTTAAAGGACACTGACTGCTATTAGCTTACACTGGAAAACTTTTTTTCTTTGTAAAAGCACGCTATAGAGACACCAGATATGAGTGGCAACTGTCAAAGTACACTGGCAGGGGTCTGCAGGGCACACGCTGAAGGCCTGACACACCCGCTTTAAGAAAACTGACTGCTATTAGCTTACACCGGAAAACTTTTTTTCTTTGTAAAAGCATGCTACAGAGACACCAGATATGAGTGGCAACTGTCAAAGTACACTGGCAGGGGTCTGCTGGGCACACGCTGAAGGCCTGACACACCCACTTTAAGGACACTGACTGCTATTAGCTTACACTGGAAAACTTTTTTTCTTTGTAAAAGCACGCTACAGAGACACCAGATATGAGTGGCAACTGTCAAAGTACACTGGCAGGGGTCTGCAGGGCACACGCTGAAGGCAAGACACACACACTTTAAGGACACTGACTGCTATTAGCTTACACTGGAAAACTTTTTTTCTTTGTAAAAGCATGCTACAGAGACACCAGATATGAGTGGCAACTGTCAAAGTACACTGGCAGGGGTCTGCAGGGCACACGCTGAAGGCCTGACACACCCGCTTTAAGGACACTGACTGCTATTAGCTTACACTGGAAAACTTTTTTCTTTGTAAAAGCACTCTATAGAGACACCAGATATGAGTGGCAACTGTCAAAGTAAACTGGCAGGGGTCTGCAGGGCACACGCTGAAGGCCTGACACACCCGCTTTAAGGACACTGACTGCTATTAGCTTACACTGGAAATCTTTTTTTCTTTGTAAAAGCACGCTATAGAGACACCAGATATGAGTGGCAACTGTCAAAGTACACTGGCAGGGGTCTGCAGGGCACACGCTGAAGGCCTGACACACCCGCTTTATGGACACTGACTGCTATTAGCTTACACTGGAAAACTTTTTTTCTTTGTAAAAGCATGCTACAGAGACACCAGATATGAGTGGCAACTGTCAAAGTACACTGGCAGGGGTCTGCAGGGCACACGCTGAAGGCCTGACACACCCGCTTTAAGGACACTGACTGCTATTAGCTTGCACTGAAAAACTTGTTTCTTTGTAAAAGCACGCTACAGAGACACCAGATATGAGTGGCAACTGTCAAAGTACACTGGCAGGGGTCTGCAGGGCACACGCTGAAGGCCTGACATACCCGCTTTAAGGACACTGACTGCTATTAGCTTACACTGGAAAAGTTTTTTCTTTGTAAAAGCACGCTATAGAGACACCAGATATGAGTGTCAACTGTCAAAGTACACTGGCAGGGGTCTGCAGGGCACACGCTGAAGGCCTGACATACCCGCTTTAAGGACACTGACTGCTTTTAGCTTACACTGGAAAACTTTTTCTCTTTGTAAAAGCACGCTATAGAGACACCAGATATGAGTGGCAACTGTCAAAGTACACTGGCAGGGGTCTGCAGGGCACACGCTGAAGGCCTGAAACACCCGCTTTAAGGACACTGACTGCTATTAGCTTGCACTGGAAAACTTTTTTTCTTTGTAAAAGCACGCTACAGAGACACCAGATATGAGTGGCAACTGTCAAAGTACACTGGCAGGGGTCTGCAGGGCACACGCTGAAGGCCTGACACACCCGCTTTAAGGACACTGACTGCTATTAGCTTGCACTGGAAAACTTTTTTCTTTGTAAAAGCACGCTACAGAGACACCAGATATGAGTGGCAACTGTCAAAGTACACTGGCAGGGGTCTGCAGGGCACACGCTGAAGGCCTGACACACCCGCTTTAAGGACACTGACTGCTATTAGCTTACACTGGAAAACTTTTTTTCTTTGTAAAAGCACGCTATAGAGACACCAGATATGAGTGGCAACTGTCAAAGTACACTGGCAGGGGTCTGCAGGGCACACGCTGAAGGCCTGACACACCCGCTTTAAGGACACTGACTGCTATTAGCTTGCACTAGAAAAAATATTTTCTTTGTAAAAGCACGCTACAGAGACACCAGATATGAGTGGCAACTGTCAAAGTACACTGGCAGGGGTCTGCAGGGAACATTCTGAAGGCCTGACACACCCGCATTAGGACACTGACTGCTATTAGCTTACACTGGAAAGCTTTTTTTCTTTGTAAAAGCACGCTATAGAGACACCAGATATGAGTGGCAACTGTCAAAGTACACTGGCAGGGGTCTGCAGGGCACACGCTGAAGGCCTGACACACCCGCTTTAAGGACACTGACTGCTATTAGCTTACACTGGAAAACTTTTTTTCTTTGTAAAAGCATGCTACAGAGACACCAGATATGAGTGGCAACTGTCAAAGTACACTGGCAGGGGTCTGCAGGGCACACGCTGAAGGCCTGACACACCCACTTTAAGGACACTGACTGCTATTAGCTTAAACTGGAAAACTTTTTTTCTTTGTAAAAGCACGCTACAGAGACACCAGATATGAGTGGCAACTGTCAAAGTACACTGGCAGGGGTCTGCAGGGCACACGCTGAAGGCCTGACACACCCGCTTTAAGGACACTGACTGCTATTAGCTTGCACTGGAAAACTTTTTTCTTTGTAAAAGCAGGCTACAGAGACACCAGATATGAGTGGCAACTGTCAAAGTACACTGGCAGGGGTCTGCAGGGCACACGCTGAAGGCCTGACACACCCGCTTTAAGGACACTGACTGCTATTAGCTTACACTGGAAAACTTTTTTTCTTTGTAAAAGCATGCTATAGAGACACCAGATATGAGTGGCAACTGTCAAAGTACACTGGCAGGGGTCTGCAGGGCACACGCTGAAGGCCTGACACACCCGCTTTAAGGACACTGACTGCTATTAGCTTACACTGGAAAACTTTTTTCTTTGTAAAAGCACGCTATAGAGACACCAGATATGAGTGGCAACTGTCAAAGTACACTGGCAGGGGTCTGCAGGGCACACGCTGAAGGCATGACACACCCGCTTTAAGGACACTGACTGCTATTAGCTTACACTGGAAAACTTTTTTCTTTGTAAAAGGATGCTACAGAGACACCAGATATGAGTGGCAACTGTCAAAGTACACTGGCAGGGGTCTGCAGGGCACACGCTGAAGGCCTGACACACCCACTTTAAGGACACTGACTGCTATTAGCTTACACTGGAAAACTTTTTTTCTTTGTAAAAGCACGCTACAGAGACACCAGATATGAGTGGCAACTGTCAAAGTACACTGGCAGGGGTCTGCAGGGCACACGCTGAAGGACTGACACACCCGCTTTAAGGACACTGACTGCTATTAGCTTGCACTGGAAAACTTTTTTTCTTTGTAAAAGCACGCTACAGAGACACCAGATATGAGTGGCAACTGTCAAAGTACACTGGCAGGGGTCTGCAGGGCACACGCTGAAGGCCTGACACACCCGCTTTAAGGACACTGACTGCTATTAGCTTGCACTGGAAAACTTTTTTCTTTGTAAAAGCACGCTACAGAGACACCAGATATGAGTGGCAACTGTCAAAGTACACTGGCAGGGGTCTGCAGGGCACACGCTGAAGGCATGACACACCCGCTTTAAGGACACTGACTGCTATTAGCTTACACTGGAAAACTTTTTTCTTTGTAAAAGCATGCTACAGAGACACCAGATATGAGTGGCAACTGTCAAAGTACACTGGCAGGGGTCTGCAGGGCACACGCTGAAGGCCTGACACACCCGCTTTAAGGACACTGACTGCTATTAGCTTGCACTGGAAAACTTTTTTCTTTGTAAAAGCAGGCTACAGAGACACCAGATATGAGTGGCAACTGTCAAAGTACACTGGCAGGGGTCTGCAGGGCACACGCTGAAGGCCTGACACACCCGCTTTAAGGACACTGACTGCTATTAGCTTACACTGGAAAACTTTTTTTCTTTGTAAAAGCACGCTACAGAGACACCAGATATGAGTGGCAACTGTCAAAGTACACTGGCAGGGGTCTGCAGGGCACACGCTGAAGGCCTGACACACCCACTTTAAGGACACTGACTGCTATTAGCTTACACTGGAAAACTTTTTTTCTTTGTAAAAGCACGCTACAGAGACACCAGATATGAGTGGCAACTGTCAAAGTACACTGGCAGGGGTCTGCAGGGCACACGCTGAAGGCCTTATACACACACTTTAAGGACACTGACTGCTATTAGCATACACTGGAAAACTTTTTTTCTTTGTAAAAGCACGCTATAGAGACACCAGATATGAGTGGCAACTGTCAAAGTACACTGGCAGGGGTCTGCAGGGCACACGCTGAAGGCCTGACACACCCGCTTTAAGAAAACTGACTGCTATTAGCTTACACCGGAAAACTTTTTTTCTTTGTAAAAGCATGCTACAGAGACACCAGATATGAGTGGCAACTGTCAAAGTACACGGGCAGGGGTCTGCAGGGCACACGCTGAAGGCCTGACACACCCACTTTAAGGACACTGACTGCTATTAGCTTACACTGGAAAACTTTTTTTCTTTGTAAAAGCACGCTACAGAGACACCAGATATGAGTGGCAACTGTCAAAGTACACTGGCAGGGGTCTGCAGGGAACACGCTGAAGGCCTGACACACACACTTTAAGGACACTGACTGCTATTAGCTTACACTGGATAACTTTTTTTCTTTGTAAAGGCACGCTATAGAGACACCAGATATGAGTGGCAACTGTCAAAGTAAACTGGCAGGGGTCTGCAGGGCACACGCTGAAGGCCTGACACACCCTCTTTAAGGACACTGTCTGCTATTAGCTTACACTGGAAAACTTTTTTTCTTTGTAAAAGCACGCTATAGAGACACCAGATATGAGTGGCAACTGTCAAAGTACACTGGCAGGGGTCTGCAGGGCACACACTGAAGGCCTGACATACCCGCTTTAAGGACACTGACTGCTATTAGCTTACACTGGAAAACGTTTTTTCTTTGTAAAAGCACGCTATAGAGACACCAGATATGAGTGGCAACTGTCAAAGTACACTGGCAGGGGTCTGCAGGGCACACACTGAAGGCCTGACATACCCGCTTTAAGGACACTGACTGCTATTAGCTTACACTGGAAAACGTTTTTTCTTTGTAAAAGCACGCTATAGAGACACCAGATATGAGTGGCAACTGTCAAAGTACACTGGCAGGGGTCTGCAGGGCACACGCTGAAGGCCTGACATACCCGCTTTAAGGACACTGACTGCTTTTAGCTTACACTGGAAAACTTTTTCTCTTTGTAAAAGCACGCTATAGAGACACCAGATATGAGTGGCAACTGTCAAAGTACACTGGCAGGGGTCTGCAGGGCACACGCTGAAGGCCTGACACACCCGCTTTAAGGACACTGACTGCTATTAGCTTACACTGGAAAACTTTTTTTCTTTGTAAAAGCACGCTACAGAGACACCAGATATGAGTGGCAACTGTCAAAGTACACTGGCAGGGGTCTGCAGGGCACACGCTGAAGGCCTGACACACCCGCTTTAAGGACACTGACTGCTATTAGCTTGCACTGGAAAACTTTTTTGTTTGTAAAAGCAGGCTACAGAGACACCAGATATGAGTGGCAACTGTCAAAGTACACTGGCAGGGGTCTGCAGGGCACACGCTGAAGGCCTGACACACCCGCTTTAAGGACACTGACTGCTATTAGCTTACACTGGAAAACTTTTTTTCTTTGTAAAAGCACGCTATAGAGACACCAGATATGAGTGGCAACTGTCAAAGTACACTGGCAGGGGTCTGCAGGGCACACGCTGAAGGCCTGACACACCCGCTTTAAGGACACTGACTGCTATTAGCTTACACTGGAAAACTTTTTTCCTTGTAAAAGCACGCTATAGAGACACCAGATATGAGTGGCAACTGTCAAAGTACACTGGTAGGGGTCTGCAGGGCACACGCTGAAGGCATGACACACCCGCTTTAAGGACACTGACTGCTATTAGCTTACACTGGAAAACTTTTTTTCTTTGTAAAAGCACGCTAAAGAGACACCAGATATGAGTGGCAACTGTCAAAGTACACTGGCAGGGGTCTGCAGGGCACACGCTGAAGGCATGACACACCCGCTTTAAGGACACTGACTGCTATTAGCTTACACTGGAAAACTTTTTTCTTTGTAAAAGCATGCTACAGAGACACCAGATATGAGTGGCAACTGTCAAAGTACACTGGCAGGGGTCTGCAGGGCACACGCTGAAGGCCTGACACACCCGCTTTAAGGACACTGACTGCTATTAGCTTGCACTGGAAAACTTTTTTCTTTGTAAAAGCAGGCTACAGAGACACCAGATATGAGTGGCAACTGTCAAAGTACACTGGCAGGGGTCTGCAGGGCACACGCTGAAGGCCTGACACACCCGCTTTAAGGACACTGACTGCTATTAGCTTACATTGGAAAACTTTTTTTCTTTGTAAAAGCACGCTACAGAGTTACCAGATATGAGTGGCAACTGTCAAAGTACACTGGCAGGGGTCTGCAGGGCACACGCTGAATGCCTGACACACCCGCTTTTAGGACACTGACTGTTATTAGCTTACACTGGAAAACTTTTTTTCTTTGTAAAAGCACGCTATAGAGACACCAGATATGAGTGGCAACTGTCAAAGTACACTGGCAGGGGTCTGCAGGGCACACGCTGAAGGCCTGACACACCCACTTTAAGGACACTGACTGCTATTAGCTTACACTGGAAAACTTTTTTCTTTGTAAAAGCACGCTACAGAGACACCAGATATGAGTGGCAACTGTCAAAGTACACTGGCAGGGGTCTGCAGGGCACATGCTGAAGGCCTGACACACCCGCATTAAGGACACTGACTGCTAATAGCTTACACTGGAAAACTTTTTTTCTTTGAAAAAGCACGCTATAGAGACACCAGATATGAGTGGCAACTGTCAAAGTACACTGGCAGGGGTCTGCAGGGCACACGCTGAAGGCCTTACACACCCGCTTCAAGGACATTGACTGCTATTAGCTTACACTGGAAAACTTTTTTTCTTTGTAAAAGCACGCTATAGAGACACCAGATATGAGTGGCAACTGTCAAAGTACACTGGCAGGGGTCTGCAGGGCACACGCTGAAGGCCTGACACACCCGCTTTAAGGACACTGACTGCTATTAGCTTACACTGGAAAACGTTTTTTCTTTGTAAAAGCACGCTATAGAGACACCAGATATGAGTGGCAACTGTCAAAGTACACTGGCAGGGGTCTGCAGGGCACACGCTGAAGGCCTGACACACCCGCTTTAGGGACACTGACTGCTATTAGCTTACACCGGAAAACATTTTTTCTTTGTAAAAGCATGCTACAGAGACACCAGATATGAGTGGCAACTGTCAAAGTACACTGGCAGGGGTCTGCAGGGCACACGCTGAAGGCCTGACACACCCACTTTAAGGACACTGACTGCTCATAGCTTGCACTGGAAAACTTTTTTCTTTGTAAAAGCACGCTACAGAGACACCAGATATGAGTGGCAACTGTCAAAGTACACTGGCAGGGGTCTGCAGGGCACACGCTGAAGGCCTGACACACCCGCTTTAAGGACACTGACTGCTATTAGCTTACACTGGATAACTTTTTTATTTTTTAAAAGCACGCTATAGAGACACCAGATATGAGTGGCAACTGTCAAAGTACACTGGCAGGGGTCTGCAGGGCACACGCTGAAGGACTTACACACCCGCTTTAAGGACACTGACTGCTATTAGCTTACACTGGAAAACTTTTTTTCTTTGTAAAAGCATGCTATAGAGACACCAGATATGAGTGGCAACTGTCAAAGTACACTGGCAGGGGTCTGCAGGGCACACGCTGAAGGCCTGACACACCCGCTTTAAGGACACTGACTGCTATTAGCTTACACTGGAAAACGTTTTTTCTTTGTAAAAGCACGCTATAGAGACACCAGATATGAGTGTCAACTGTCAAAGTACACTGGCAGGGGTCTGCAGGGCACACGCTGAAGGCCTGACACACACGCTTTAGGGACACTGACTGCTATTAGCTTACACCGGAAAACATTTTTTCTTTGTAAAAGCATGCTACAGAGACACCAGATATGAGTGGCAACTGTCAAAGTACACTGGCAGGGGTCTGCAGGGCACACGCTGAAGGCCTGACACACCCACTTTAGGACACTGACTGCTATTAGCTTACACTGGAAAACTTTTTTTCTTTGTAAAAGCACGCTACAGAGACACCAGATATGAGTGGCAACTGTCAAAGTACACTGGCAGGGGTCTGCAGGGCACATGCTGAAGGCCTGACACACACGCTTTAAGGACACTGACCTCTATTAGCTTACACTGGAAAACTTTTTTTCTTTGTAAAAGCACGCTATAGAGACACCAGATATGAGTGGCAACTGTCAAAGTACACTGGCAGGGGTCTGCAGGGCACACGCTGAAGGCCTGACACACCCGCTTTAAGGACACTGACTGCTATTAGCTTACACTGGAAAACTTTTTTTCTTTGTAAAAGCACGCTATAGAGACACCAGATATGAGTGGCAACTGTCAAAGTACACTGGCAGGGGTCTGCAGGGCACACGCTGAAGGCATGACACACCCGCTTTAAGGACACTGACTGCTATTAGCTTACACTGGAAAACTTTTTTTCTTTGTAAAAGCATGCTACAGAGACACCAGATATGAGTGGCAACTGTCAAAGTACACTGGCAGGGGTCTGCAGGGCACACGCTGAAGGCCTGACACACCCACTTTAAGGACACTGACTGCTATTAGCTTACACTGGAAATCTTTTTTTCTTTGTAAAAGCATGCTACAGAGACACCAGATGTGAGTGGCAACTGTCAAACTACACTGGCAGGGGTCTGCAGGGCACACGCTGAAGGCCTGACACACACGCTTTAAGGACACTGACCTCTATTAGCTTACACTGGAAAACTTTTTTTCTTTGTAAAAGCACGCTATAGAGACTCCAGATATGAGTGGCAACTGTCAAAGTACACTGGCAGGGGTCTGCAGGGCACACGCTGAATGCCTGACACACCCGCTTTTAGGACACTGACTGCTATTAGCTTACACTGGAAAACTTTTTTTCTTTGTAAAAGCACGCTATAGAGACACCAGATATGAGTGGCAACTGTCAAAGTACACTGGCAGGGGTCTGCAGGGCACACGCTGAAGGCCTGACACACCCACTTTAAGGACACTGACTGCTATTAGCTTGCACTGGAAAACTTTTTTTCTTTGTAAAAGCATGCTACAGAGACACCAGATATGAGTGGCAACTGTCAAACTACACTGGCAGGTGTCTGCAGGGCACACGCTGAAGGCCTGACACACCCGCTTTAAGGACACTGACTGCTATTAGCTTGCACTGGAAAACTTTTTTTCTTTGTAAAAGCACGCTACAGAGACACCAGATATGAGTGGCAACTGTCAAACTACACTGGCAGGTGTCTGCAGGGCACATGCTGAAGGCCTGACACACCCGCATTAGGACACTGACTGCTATTAGCTTACACTGGAAAGCTTTTTTTCTTTGTAAAAGCACGCTATAGAGACACCAGATATGAGTGGCAACTGTCAAAGTACACTGGCAGGGGTCTGCAGGGCACACGCTGAAGGCCTGACACACACGCTTTAAGGACACTGACTGCTATTAGATTACACTGGAAAACTTTTTTTCTTTGTAAAAGCACGCTATAGAGACACCAGATATTAGTGGCAACTGTCAAAGTACACTGGCAGGGGTCTGCAGGGCACACGCTGAAGGCCTGACACACCCGCTTTAAGGACACTGACTGCTATTAGCTTACACTGGAAAACTTTTTTCTTTGTAAAAGCACGCTATAGAGACACCAGATATGAGTGGCAACTGTCAAAGTACACTGGCAGGGGTCTGCAGGGCACACGCTGAAGGCATGACACACCCACTTTAAGGACACTGACTGCTATTAGCTTACACTGGAAAACTTTTTTCTTTGTAAAAGCACGCTATAGAGACACCAGATATGAGTGGCAACTGTCAAAGTACACTGGCAGGGGTCTGCAGGGCACACGCTGAAGGCATGACACACCCGCTTTAAGGACACTGACTGCTATTAGCTTACACTGGAAAACTTTTTTTCTTTGTAAAAGCATGCTACAGAGACACCAGATATGAGTGGCAACTGTCAAAGTACACTGGCAGGGGTCTGCAGGGCACACGCTGAAGGCCTGACACACCCACTTTAAGGACACTGACTGCTATTAGCTTACACTGGAAAACTTTTTTTCTTTGTGAAAGCACGCTACAGAGACACCAGATATGAGTGGCAACTGTCAAAGTACACTGGAAGGGGTCTGCAGGGCACACGCTGAATGCCTGACACACCCGCTTTTAGGACACTGACTGCTATTAGCTTACACTGGAAAACTTTTTTTCTTTGTAAAAGCACGCTATAGAGACACCAGATATGAGTGGCAACTGTCAAAGTACACTGGCAGGGGTCTGCAGGGCACACGCTGAAGGCCTGACACACCCACTTTAAGGACACTGACTGCTATTAGCTTACACTGGAAAACTTTTTTTCTTTGTGAAAGCACGCTACAGAGACACCAGATATGAGTGGCAACTGTCAAAGTACACTGGAAGGGGTCTGCAGGGCACACGCTGAAGGCCTGACACACCCGCTTTAAGGACACTGACTGCTATTAGCTTGCACTGGAAAACTTTTTTTCTTTGTAAAAGCACGCTACAGAGACACCAGATATGAGTGGCAACTGTCAAAGTACACTGGCAGGGGTCTGCAGGGCACATGCTGAAGGCCTGACACACCCGCATTAAGGACTCTGACTGCTATTAGCTTACACTGGAAAACTTTTTTTCTTTGTAAAAGCACGCTATAGAGACACGAGATATGAGTGGCCACTGTCAAAGTACACTGGCAGGGGTCTGCAGGGCACACGCTGAAGGCCTGACACACACGCTTTAAGGACACTGACCTCTATTAGCTTACACTGGAAAACTTTTTTTCTTTGTAAAAGCACGCTATAGAGACACCAGATATGAGTGGCAACTGTCAAAGTACACTGGCAGGGGTCTGCAGGGCACACGCATAAGGCCTGACACACCCGCTTTAAGGACACTGACTGCTATTAGCTTACACTGGAAAACTTTTTTTCTTTGTAAAAGCATGCTATAGAGACACCAGATATGAGTGGCAACTGTCAAAGTACACTGGCAGGGGTCTGCAGGGCACACGCTGAAGGCCTGACACACCCGCTTTAAGGACACTGACTGCTATTAGCTTACACTGGAAAACTTTTTTTCTTTGTAAAAGCACGCTACAGAGACACCAGATATGAGTGGCAACTGTCAAAGTACACTGGCAGGGGTCTGCAGGGCACACGCTGAAGGCCTGACACACCCACTTTAAGGACACTGACTGCTATTAGCTTACACTGGAAACCTTCTTTTTTTTTGTAAAAGCACGCTATAGAGACACCAGATATGAGTGGCAACTGTCAAAGTACACTGGCAGGGGTCTGCAGGGCTCACGCTGACGGCCTGACACACCCGCTTTATTTTTTTTTTTTACTTGTTTAATATTTTATTCTTTTTCTTATTATATAAAACATATACAGCATTTTATGCATTTCCATTTTCTCATATTGCATTTACGTGATAAAAAAATTCAAGTGTATACATATCAAACATACAAAACATTGACTATACAATAACAAAAATAAACAAAAAGTCCAGACTGGGGTCTAACTTGAGTCAGATTAGATTTTACTTAAGTAATTTTACATTCCTATTATAGCATCTAGCTATCTTTGTATCAAATGTAAGCAGGGTTCTATAAACTAATTTTCCTGTATGATACCTAGCCAGTTTTTCAGAGTACTTGGTTCTTTAACTATCCCTATCTCCATTTTCAACTGATAGATTAATTGTGATTTTACTTCCTCCCATATTGGGATTTCTCTAGCTTTCCATTTCCTAGCAATTGATATTTTGACTGCTAACAGTGTATGGATTATCAGGACAACATATTGGTCCAGATTCTGAGACATATGTAGTTGTAACAGAAAAAACTGTGGTTTCTTATCGACCTTAATTCCTGTCCATGATTCAATATTCTTAGTTACAATATCCCAAAAACTTTTTATCTCACCACATTCCCACCATATATGTAGCATTCCTGCCTTATGTTCCCCGCAGCGCCAGCATTTATCCGATGCATCCGGGTACATTTTAGCAAGTTTATCTGGCGTTAAATACCATCTATTCATGATTTTATATTGGAGTTCCACTAAGTTCAGACAGTGTACATTCTTTATGGTCAAATTCAGTGCTTTTATCCAGTCCTCGTAACTTATGTTATTGTCTATTTCCTTCTCCCATTTTGATATCACTAGGCCAATAATTTCTTCCGGGTCAGTTTCGATTAACTTAAAACACTTTGAGACTAACTTTTTAATAATAGTATGGTCTTTTAATAATTGTTCCAGTATTAAATGTTTCGCTGAGTAATTTTTTATTAAGTGCTCATTAAGGTACCCCTTTATTCTCATATAGGTAAATATCTCTTTGGCTTGTAGCTTATATTCGTCAGTTAAAGTATTAAAATCTTTTATCTTGCCATTATCTATTATGTTGTTGATTTTGTTGACCCCTGCATTAATCCAGCTCTGGATGTTTAGATCCATTATATTTTTTTGTAACTGTCTAAAATCAATGCTAGTAAGCAGTTTGTCTTGTAAGTCTAGATCTTTTCTTAATTTGTACCATATGGGGATTAAATTGTTTAGGATCAAGCCCTTATCATAATTACCTTGTCTAAGGTTTTTTCTATGGTCTGTCTTCCAAAAAAGAGGGTATATATCCTCCTTTATTTCATCGTTAAGTAGACTCTGTTCCATTTTAAACCAAATTTGTTCTTTTGCTACATCGGATTGGGTTATTATTGCATGTGCTATGTTACAAACTCTCCAAGTATGATTTAATTGTGGGATTCCCAGTCCACCCGCTTTTATCTTTAATTTTGAATGGTTTCTGCTTAATCTAGGACGTTTTTGACCCCAAATAAATTTGTTAATGATTGATTGTGCTAAAGATAGCCAGCTTTCTGAACAGTAAAGGGGTAGCATGCGAAAGAGATACACCCACTTTGGGTATATATAGAATTTTATAATATTTATTCTCCCCCACCATGATACTTCAATTCCCTTCCAATTATTCAGGGTTTTTGCTGTATCTTTCATTAGCCTTAAAAAATTTTGTTCCATCATATTATTTGGTTCATTAGTAATTTCTATGCCCAAAACTTCCATGGTTTTTTTTTCACAATTAAATCCGAATTTGTCAAATAACTTTTGTTTAATATTCAACGTGAGATTGAATGAGAGTGCTGTAGACTTGCTTAAATTTAATTTATATCCTGAATAGAATGAATATTCCTCTATGGAATCCATGACCTTTTCCATGGATTTCACGGGATTTCTCAGAGTAAGTACCACATCGTCTGCATACATTGTAAGCTTTAGTGATTCGTTCTCTAGTTCTATTCCTTTTATAGAGTCATCCGCTCTGATTTTGTGTGCTAATGGTTCAAGACTAATCAGATATAATAGTGGGGACAGGGGACAACCCTGTCTAGTTCCATTTGTTAACTGGAACCATTCGGAAGAAAATCCGCTTCCCACTACCCTGGCCGTTGGAGTTGTATATAAAGCCATGATAGCCCTGGTGATATTACCTTGAAATCCGAAGCCAGACAGGGCTGTCTCCAGAAACTCCCACCTTACCCTGTCAAAGGCCTTTTCGGCATCTAGTGACAGGGCAAGGAGGGGGATCTTATATCTGGTTGCCAAATCTGCCACATCTATCAATCTCCTAATATTAGAAGTTGGGGCTCTACTGGATATGAAGCCCACCTGATCTTGATGAATAATACTAGCTATTACGTTAGATAACCTGTCTGCTAAAACAGAAGAGTAGATTTTAATATCGCTGTTAAGTAATGAAATAGGTCTATAATTTATTACTAATTCCAAATTTTTTCCAGGCTTTGGAATTGGAACTATGTGGGCTTTTAACAATTCGCTGGGAATATTTCCGTATGACATAAAGTCATTAAATAGTTTGGTAAGAGGTTCTATTATATTACCCCTAAAGGTTCTATAAAAGCAGTTACTGAACCCGTCGGGACCTGGTGCTTTTTTTTATTTTAATTTTTTAATTGCAGATTCTACTTCATTTTGTAAGACAGGTTCATTTAATACTTCCAGTTGGGCCTCTGTTATACGCGGGAGTTTGAGTTCTGTAATGAATTTGGAAATATCATCAGCACTATTTCCCCCGGGTAGATTATATAGTTCTGCGTAATATTTTTGAAATGCGTTACCGATCTTCTCTGGCGACAGGACTACTTCTTCTCCATTTATTTTTATTTTAGAAATAATTGTTTTAGTTTTTTCCTTTTTTAATCTATTTGTTAGTAGTTTATCCGCTTTATTCCCTTTATAATACCAGTTTCTTCTTAAACGTTCTAACGCAAGGTTAGATTTATTTATCAATATATTATTAATGCTCTCCTTTATTTTTTTTAATTCTTTACTTATTTCAAACGATATTTTTTTTTTATTCTGTTTTTCCAATCTATCATGATCTATATAAAGTTGTGCCAAGTTTTGTAAGTTTCTTTTTTTTTCCTCTGTGCCCATTTTTATAAAGCTTCCCCTGATTGTACATTTAAACGCACACCAGAGCGTAGATAGTGAGATCTCAGGATTATTGTTTTCTCTGAAATAATCTTCTATAGCCTTTTGTATTGTGTCTACATTTTGTTTTTTTTTAACAAATTTTCATTCAATCTCCAGTTAGATCTAGTTTTGGCAAATTCTTCTTTGATTTCCAGAATTAAAGCATTGTGATCTGACCATGGGATATTAGTGATCAAAATTTTTTTGACCCTTCTAACAATATTTATTTCTGTCAATATGTAATCTATTCTTGAATATACCTGATGCGGGAAGGAAAAACAAGTATAATCCCTTTCCATAGGATGCCATATGCGCCATGTATCCATAAGACCTGCCTTTTTAATTACCTCGTTAAATTTTTGGGAGGACTGTTCTAACTGTCTCTTGTTCTCATTTGTTTTTAATTTATTTCTGTCCATATCAGGGTCTAGAATACAGTTGAAGTCTCCCATATATATTATTTTCCCTTGTTTAATTTTTTCGACTTTATTCACCAGTTTATTTAAAAACCTTATGGGAGCTTTATTGGGGGCATATAGATTTACAATTGTGTATCTCTGATTGTTTATCTCTCCAATTATTATGAGAGTCCTTCCTTCGTCATCTGAAACTTGATGAATTAACTTGAAATCTATCTTTGCGGAAATTATAATTGCTACTCCTCTTTTCTTGTTCTTGGGCATAGAGGATCTAAAAATATGTGGGAACTCTTTTGAGCTAAATCTATCCTTGTCATTTTTTAACCAGTGTGACTCTTGTATTCCACATATATGTATTGACTCTTTCCTAATAAAGTCGGTGAGAATAACTCTTTTCTGTGGTGTATTTAACCCCCTTACATTGAGAGATGCTATTCTAAGCATACCTTACTTCTATCTGACCCCTTTCCCCTCAGTCTGGACAACCAATAAATGACATAACATACAAGACATTGCACCCCTACAATTAACACTAAAATGAATGGTTCCTTTCCCATAGGAGCCATAAATATCCCTACGTTCCTTCCCCCTGTATGTCAGGAGGGAAGAAATTTACAAATTAACCACCCTATATGGTTAGGTGATGGGATATACTAACCATTCTATCGAGTATATAAGGAAGCAATCCGCGAGTTACCCTGAATTCAAGCGGAGATAATATTAAAAGAAACAAAAAAAAAAAAAAAAAAAAAAAACTTTTTTCTTTGTAAACGCACGCTATAGAGACACCAGATATGAGTGACAACTGTCAAAGTACACTGGCAGGGGTCTGCAGGGCACACGCTGAAGGCCTGACACACCCGCTTTAAGGACACTGACTGCTATTAGCTTGCACTGGAAAACTTTCTTTCTTTGTAAAAGCATGCTACAGAGACACCAGATATGAGTGGCAACTGTCAAAGTACACTGGCAGGGGTCTGCAGGGCACACGCTAAAGGCCTGACACACACGCTTTAAGGACACTGACTGCTATTAGCTTACACTGGATAACTTTTTTCTTTGTAAAAGCACGCTATAGAGACACCAGATATGATTGGCAACTGTCAAAGTACACTGGCAGTGGTCTGCAGGGCACACGCTGAAGGCCTGACACACCCGCTTTAAGGACACTGACTGCTATTAGCTTACACTGAAAAACTTTTTTCTTTCTAAATGCACGCTATAGAGACACCAGATATGAGTGGCAACTGTCAAAGTACACTGGCAGGGGTCTGCATGGCACACGCTGAAGGCCTGACACACCCGCTTTAAGGACACTGACTGCTATTAGCTTACACCGGAAAACTTTTTTTCTTTGTAAAAGCATGCTACAGAGACACCAGATATGAGTGGCAACTGTCAAAGTACACTGGCAGGGGTCTGCAGGGCACACGCTGAAGGCCTGACACACACGCTTTAAGGACACTGACCTCTATTAGCTTACACTGGAAAACTTTTTTTCTTTGTAAAAGCACGCTATAGAGACACCAGATATGAGTGGCAACTGTCAAAGTACACTGGCAGGGGTCTGCAGGGCACACGCATAAGGCCTGACACACCCGCTTTAAGGACACTGACTGCTATTAGCTTACACTGGAAAACTTTTTTCTTTGTAAAAGCATGCTACAGAGACACCAGATATGAGTGGCAACTGTCAAAGTACACTGGCAGGGGTCTGCAGGGCACACGCTGAAGGCCTGACACACCCGCTTTAAGGACACTGACTGCTATTAGCTTGCACTGGAAAACTTTTTTTCTTTGTAAAAGCACGCTACAGAGACACCAGATATGAGTGGCAACTGTCAAACTACACTGGCAGGTGTCTGCAGGGCACATGCTGAAGGCCTGACACACCCGCATTAGGACACTGACTGCTATTAGCTTACACTGGAAAGCTTTTTTTCTTTGTAAAAGCACGCTATAGAGACACCAGATATGAGTGGCAACTGTCAAAGTACACTGGCAGGGGTCTGCAGGGCACACGCTGAAGGCCTGACACACCGCTTTAAGGACACTGACTGCTATTAGCTTACACTGGAAAACTTTTTTCTTTGTAAAAGCACGCTATAGAGACACCAGATATGAGTGGCAACTGTCAAAGTACACTGGCAGGGGTCTGCAGGGCACACGCTGAAGGCCTGACACACACGCTTTAAGGACACTGACCTCTATTAGCTTACACTGGAAAACTTTTTTTCTTTGTAAAAGCACGCTATAGAGACACCAGATATGAGTGGCAACTGTCAAAGTACACTGGCAGGGGTCTGCAGGGCACACGCTGAATGCCTGACACACCCGCTTTTAGGATACTGACTGCTATTAGCTTACACTGGAAAACTTTTTTTCTTTGTAAAAGCACGCTATAGAGACACCAGATATGAGTGGCAACTGTCAAAGTACACTGGCAGGGGTCTGCAGGGCACACGCTGAAGGCCTGACACACCCACTTTAAGGACACTGACTGCTATTAGCTTACACTGGAAAACTTTTTTTCTTTGTGAAAGCACGCTACAGAGACACCAGATATGAGTGGCAACTGTCAAAGTACACTGGAAGGGGTCTGCAGGGCACACGCTGAAGGCCTGACACACCCGCTTTAAGGACACTGACTGCTATTAGCTTGCACTGGAAAACTTTTTTTCTTTGTAAAAGCACGCTACAGAGACACCAGATATGAGTGGCAACTGTCAAAGTACACTGGCAGGGGTCTGCAGGGCACATGCTGAAGGCCTGACACACCCGCATTAAGGACTCTGACTGCTATTAGCTTACACTGGAAAACTTTTTTTCTTTGTAAAAGCACGCTATAGAGACACGAGATATGAGTGGCCACTGTCAAAGTACACTGGCAGGGGTCTGCAGGGCACACGCTGAAGGCCTGACACACACGCTTTAAGGACACTGACCTCTATTAGCTTACACTGGAAAACTTTTTTTCTTTGTAAAAGCATGCTATAGAGACACCAGATATGAGTGGCAACTGTCAAAGTACACTGGCAGGGGTCTGCAGGGCACACGCTGAAGGCCTGACACACCCGCTTTAAGGACACTGACTGCTATTAGCTTACACTGGAAAACTTTTTTTCTTTGTAAAAGCATGCTACAGAGAAACCAGAAATGAGTGGCAACTGTCAAAGTACACTGGCAGGGGTCTGCAGGGCACACGCTGAAGGCCTGACACACCCGCTTTAAGGACACTGACTGCTATTAGCTTACACTGGAAAACTTTTTTTCTTTGTAAAAGCATGCTACAGAGAAACCAGAAATGAGTGGCAACTGTCAAAGTACACTGGCAGGGGTCTGCAGGGCACACGCTGAAGGCCTGACACACCCACTTTAAGGACACTGACTGCTATTAGCTTACACTGGAAAACTTTTTTTCTTTGTAAAAGCACGCTACAGAGACACCAGATATGAGTGGCAACTGTCAAAGTACACTGGCAGGGGTCTGCAGGGCACACGCTGAAGGCCTGACACACACACTTTAAGGACACTGACTGCTATTAGCTTACACTGGATAACTTTTTTTCTTTGTAAAAGCACGCTATAGAGACACCAGATATGAGTGGCAACTGTCAAAGTACACTGGCAGGGGTCTGCAGGGCACATGCTGAAGGCCTGACACACCTGCATTAGGACACTGACTGCTATTAGCTTACACTGGAAAGCTTTTTTTCTTTGTAAAAGCACGCTATAGAGACACCAGATATGAGTGGCAACTGTCAAAGTACACTGGCAGGGGTCTGCAGGGCACACGCTGAAGGCCTGACACACCCGCTTTAAGGACACTGACTGCTATAAGCTTACACTGGAAAACTTTTTTTCTTTGTAAAAGCATGCTACAGAGACACCAGATATGAGTGGCAACTGTCAAAGTACACTGGCAGGGGTCTGCAGAGCACACGCTGAAGGCCTGACACACCCACTTTAAGGACACTGACTGCTATTAGCTTACACTGGAAAACGTTTTTTCTTTGTAAAAGCACGCTACAGAGACACCAGATATGAGTGGCAACTGTCAAAGTACACTGGCAGGGGTCTGCAGGGCACACGCTGAAGGTCTGACACACCCGCTTTAAGGACACTGACTGCTATTAGCTTGCACTGGAAAACTTTTTTCTTTGTAAAAGCAGGCTACAGAGACACCAGATATGAGTGGCAACTGTCAAAGTACACTGGCAGGGGTCTGCAGGGCACACGCTGAAGGCCTGACACACCCGCTTTAAGGACACTGACTGCTATTAGCTTACACTGGAAAACTTTTTTTCTTTGTAAAAGCATGCTACAGAGACACCAGATATGAGTGGCAACTGTCAAAGTACACTGGCAGGGGTCTGCAGGGCACATGCTGAAGGCCTGACACACCTGCTTTAAGGACACTGACTGCTATTAGCTTACACTGGAAAACTTTTTTCTTTGTAAAAGCACGCTATAGAGACACCAGATATGAGTGGCAACTGTCAAAGTACACTGGCAGGGGTCTGCAGGGCACACGCTGAAGGCATGACACACCCGCTTTAAGGACACTGACTGCTATTAGCTTGCACTGGAAAACTTTTTTTCTTTGTAAAAGCACGCTACAGAGACACCAGATATGAGTGGCAACTGTCAAAGTACACTGGCAGGGGTCTGCAGGGCACACGCTGAAGGCCTAAGGCCTTACACACCCGCTTTAAGGACACTGACCTCTATTAGCTTACACTGGAAAACTTTTTTTCTTTGTAAAAGCACGCTATAGAGACACCAGATATGAGTGGCAACTGTCAAAGTACACTGGCAGGGGTCTGCAGGGCACACGCTGAATGCCTGACACACCCGCTTTAAGGACACTGACTGCTATTAGCTTACACTGGAAAACTTTTTTTCTTTGTAAAGCACGCTATAGAGACACCAGATATGAGTGGCAACTGTCAAAGTACACTGGCAGGGGTCTGCAGGGCACACGCTGAAGGCCTGACACACCCACTTTAAGGACACTGACTGCTATTAGCTTACACTGGAAAACTTTTTTTCTTTGTAAAAGCACGCTACAGAGACACCAGATATGAGTGGCAACTGTCAAAGTACACTGGAAGGGGTCTGCTGGGCACACGCTGAAGGCCTGACACACCCGCTTTAAGGACACTGACTGCTATTAGCTTGCACTGGAAAACTTTTTTTCTTTGTAAAAGCACGCTACAGAGACACCAGATATGAGTGGTAACTGTCAAAGTACACTGGCAGGGGTCTGCAGGGCACATGCGGAAGGCTTGACACACCCGCATCAAGGACACTGACTGCTATTAGCTTACACTGGAAAACTTTTTTTCTTTGTAAAAGCACGCTATAGAGACACGAGATATGAGTGGCCACTGTCAAAGTACACTGGCAGGGGTCTGCAGGGCACACGCTGAAGGCCTGACACACACGCTTTAAGGACACTGACCTCTATTAGCTTACACTGGAAAACTTTTTTTCTTTGTAAAAGCACGCTATAGAGACACCAGATATGAGTGGCAACTGTCAAAGTACACTGGCAGGGGTCTGCAGGGCACACGCATAAGGCCTGACACACCCGCTTTAAGGACACTGACTGCTATTAGCTTACACTGGAAAACTTTTTTTCTTTGTAAAAGCACGCTATAGAGACACCAGATATGAGTGGCCACTGTCAAAGTACACTGGCAGGGGTCTGCAGGGCACACGCTGAAGGCCTGACACACACGCTTTAAGGACACTGACCTCTATTAGCTTACACTGGCAAACTTTTTTTCTTTGTAAAAGCACGCTACAGAGACACCAGATATGAGTGGCAACTGTCAAAGTACACTGGCAGGGGTCTGCAGGGCACATGCGGAAGGCCTGACACACCCGCATCAAGGACACTGACTGCTATTAGCTTACACTGGAAAACTTTTTTTCTTTGTAAAAGCACGCTATAGAGACACGAGATATGAGTGGCCACTGTCAAAGTACACTGGCAGGGGTCTGCAGGGCACACGCTGAAGGCCTGACACACACGCTTTAAGGACACTGACCTCTATTAGCTTACACTGGAAAACTTTTTTTCTTTGTAAAAGCACGCTATAGAGACACCAGATATGAGTGGCAACTGTCAAAGTACACTGGCAGGGGTCTGCAGGGCACACGCATAAGGCCTGACACACCCGCTTTAAGGACACTGACTGCTATTAGCTTACACTGGAAAACTTTTTTTCTTTGTAAAAGCACGCTATAGAGACACCAGATATGAGTGGCCACTGTCAAAGTACACTGGCAGGGGTCTGCAGGGCACACGCTGAAGGCCTGACACACACGCTTTAAGGACACTGACCTCTATTAGCTTACACTGGCAAACTTTTTTTCTTTGTAAAAGCACGCTATAGAGACACCAGATATGAGTGGCAACTGTCAAAATACACTGGCAGGGGTCTGCAGGGCACACGCTGAAGGCCTGACACACCCGCTTTAAGGACACTGACTGCTATTAGCTTACACTGGAAAACTTTTTTTCTTTGTAAAAGCACGCTATAGAGACACCAGATATGAGTGGCAACTGTCAAAGTACACTGGCAGGGGTCTGCAGGGCACACGCTGAAGGCCTGACACACACGCTTTAAGGACACTGACCTCTATTAGCTTACACTGGAAAACTTTTTTCTTTGTAAAAGCACGCTATAGAGACACCAGATATGAGTGGCAACTGTCAAAGTACACTGGCAGGGGTCTGCAGGGCACACGCTGAATGCCTGACACACCCGCTTTAAGGACACTGACTGCTATTAGCTTACACTGGAAAACTTTTTTTCTTTGTAAAAGCACGCTATAGAGACACCAGATATGAGTGGCAACTGTCAAAGTACACTGGCAGGGGTCTGCAGGGCACACGCTGAAGGCCTGACACACCCACTTTAAGGACACTGACTGCTATTAGCTTACACTGGAAAACTTTTTTTCTTTGTGAAAGCACGCTACAGAGACTTCAGATATGAGTGGCAACTGTCAAAGTACACTGGAAGGGGTCTGCAGGGCACACGCTGAAGGCCTGACACACCCGCTTTAAGGACACTGACTGCTATTAGCTTGCACTGGAAAACTTTTTTCTTTGTAAAAGCACGCTACAGAGACACCAGATATGAGTGGCAACTGTCAAAGTACACTGGCAGGGGTCTGCAGGGCACATGCTGAAGGCCTGACACACCCAATTTAAGGACACTGACTGCTATTAGCTTACACTGGAAAACTTTTTTCTTTGTAAAAGCACGCTATAGAGACACCAGATATGAGTGGCAACTGTCAAAATACACTGGCAGGGGTCTGCAGGGCACACGCTGAAGGCCTGACACACCCGCTTTAAGGACACTGACTGCTATTAGCTTACACTGGAAAACTTTTTTTCTTTGTAAAAGCACGCTATAGAGACACCAGATATGAGTGGCAACTGTCAAAGTACACTGGCAGGGGTCTGCAGGGCACACGCTGAAGGCCTGACACACACGCTTTAAGGACACTGACCTCTATTAGCTTACACTGGAAAACTTTTTTCTTTGTAAAAGCACGCTATAGAGACACCAGATATGAGTGGCAACTGTCAAAGTACACTGGCAGGGGTCTGCAGGGCACACGCTGAATGCCTGACACACCCGCTTTAAGGACACTGACTGCTATTAGCTTACACTGGAAAACTTTTTTTCTTTGTAAAAGCACGCTATAGAGCCACCAGATATGAGTGGCAACTGTCAAAGTACACTGGCAGGGGTCTGCAGGGCACACGCTGAAGGCCTGACACACCCACTTTAAGGACACTGACTGCTATTAGCTTACACTGGAAAACTTTTTTTCTTTGACAGTTGCCACTCATATCTGAAGTCTCTGTAGCGTGCTTTTACAAAGAAAAAAGTTTTCCAGTGCAAGCTAATAGCAGTCAGTGTCCTTAAAGCGGGTGTGTCAGGCCTTCAGCGTGTGCCCTGCAGACCCCTTCCAGTGTACTTTGACAGTTGCCACTCATATCTGAAGTCTCTGTAGCGTGCTTTCACAAAGTACACTGGAAGGGGTCTGCAGGGCACACGCTGAAGGCCTGACACACCCGCTTTAAGGACACTGACTGCTATTAGCTTGCACTGGAAAGCTTTTTTCTTTGTAAAAGCACGCTACAGAGACACCAGATATGAGTGGCAACTGTCAAAGTACACTGGCAGGGGTCTGCAGGGCACATGCTGAAGGCCTGACACACCCGCATTAAGGACTCTGACTGCTATCAGCTTACACTGGAAAACTTTTTTTCTTTGTAAAAGCACGCTATAGAGACACGAGATATGAGTGGCCACTGTCAAAGTACACTGGCAGGGGTCTGCAGGGCACACGCTGAAGGCCTGACACACACGCTTTAAGGACACTGACCTCTATTAGCTTACACTGGAAAACGTTTTTCTTTGTAAAAGCACGCTATAGAGACACCAGATATGAGTGGCAACTGTCAAAGTACACTGGCAGGGGTCTGCAGGGCACACGCATAAGGCCTGACACACCCGCTTTAAGGACACTGACTGCTATTAGCTTACACTGGAAAACTTTTTTTCTTTGTAAAAGCATGCTACAGAGACACCAGAAATGAGTGGCAACTGTCAAAGTACACTGGCAGGGGTCTGCAGGGCACACGCTGAAGGCCTGACACACCCACTTTAAGGACACTGACTGCTATTAGCTTACACTGGAAAACGTTTTTTCTTTGTAAAAGCACGCTACAGAGACACCAGATATGAGTGGCAACTGTCAAAGTACACTGGCAGGGGTCTGCAGGGCACACGCTGAAGGCCTGACACACACACTTTAAGGACACTGACTGCTATTAGCTCACACTGGATTACTTTTTTTCTTTGTAAAAGCACGCTATAGAGACACCAGATATGAGTGGCAACTGTCAAAGTACACTGGCAGGGGTCTGCAGGGCACACGCTGAAGGCCTGACACACCCGCTTTAAGGACACTGACTGCTATTAGCTTACACTGGAAAACTTTTTTCTTTGTAAAAGCACGCTATAGAGACACCAGATATGAGTGGCAACTGTCAAAGTACACTGGCAGGGGTCTGCAGGGCACAAGCTGAAGGCCTGACACACCCACTTTAAGGACACTGACTGCTATTAGCTTACACTGGAAAACTTTTTTTCTTTGTGAAAGCACGCTACAGAGACACCAGATATGAGTGGCAACTGTCAAAGTACACTGGAAGGGGTCTGCAGGGCACACGCTGAAGGCCTGACACACCCGCTTTAAGGACACTGACTGCTATTAGCTTGCACTGGAAAACTTTTTTTCTTTGTAAAAGCACGCTACAGAGACACCAGATATGAGTGGCAACTGTCAAAGTACAATGGCAGGGGTCTGCAGGGCACACGCTGAAGGCCTGACACACCCACTTTAAGGACACTGACTGCTATTAGCTTACACTGGAAAACTTTTTTTCTTTGTGAAAGCACGCTACAGAGACACCAGATATGAGTGGCAACTGTCAAAGTACACTGGAAGGGGTCTGCAGGGCACACGCTGAAGGCCTGACACACCCGCTTTAAGGACACTGACTGCTATTAGCTTGCACTGGAAAACTTTTTTTCTTTGTAAAAGCACGCTACAGAGACACCAGATATGAGTGGCAACTATCAAAGTACACTGGCAGGGGTCTGCAGGGCACATGCTGAAGGCCTGACACACCCGCATTAAGGACACTGACTGCTATTAGCTTACACTGGAAAACTTTTTTCTTTGTAAAAGCACGCTATAGAGACACGAGATATGAGTGGCCACTGTCAAAGTACACTGGCAGGGGTCTGCAGGGCACACGCTGAAGGCCTGACACACACGCTTTAAAGCGGCACTGTCATGCCGAATTCCGTTTTTTTTTTAACCCCCCTCCCGCCTCAACTACATCCAATCGACCCCCTAGTCATCCCCAAATGCCCCTATGCCCCCCACATTACCTATTTTTTATTCTTTATTTTCTGCCCGATCTATATTCAGGGCGCCGCCATCTTTGTGTGGGTAGGTGAAGTCCCTGTGGGACACGTCATCTACCCACACTACACAGACTGTGAGATTCCCGCACATGCCCAGTGAAACACCTGGACATGCGAACGGGAATTTCACCTATTCATTCATTCATCAGACAGACGAATGAATGAATAGAAAAAATCAGACGAACAAACTAACACTGTGTATCAGTGTTAGTTTGTTCGTTCGGTTTATTACAAGGAGGGAGCTACCGGCGTGCAGCTCCCTCCTTGCATTATGTAAAGACAGAAGCGGCAGGGAGCAGTGCTCCCCACCACTTCATTAGCCCCCCAGGTCCTCCCCTCACTCTATGGGGGTCAATATGACCCCCATAATAGCACAAGGGAGATTCAAATCTCCCCAATGCCCCTACTCGCTATATCGCGAGTAGGGGCATGTCCACTAAACAGTGAGCAGCCTGTGGCTGCTCACTGTAAAAAAAAAAAAAAGGGTAATAAGGGGGGGACGGGGGACCTACTGTCCTCCCCCGCCGGCCCCCACCCCTGGACGGCGGGTGGGGGCCATAATGGGAATGAGGGGGGACCTACTGTCCTCCCCTCAGGCCCCCACCCCTGGGCGGCGGGTGGGGGCCATAATAGTAATAAGGGGGGGGGGGACCTACCGTCCTCCCCTCAGGCCCCCACCCCTGGGCGGCGGGTGGGGGCCATAATAGTAATAAGGGGGGGGGGACCTACTGTCCTCCACCCCCCGGCCCCCACCCCTGGGCGGCGGGTGGGGGCCATAATAGTAATAAGGGGGGGGGGACCTACTGTCCTCCACCCCCCGGCCCCCACCCCTGGGCGGCGGGTGGGGGCCATAATAGTAATAGGGGGGGGGACCTACTTTCTCCCCCCCCCGGCCCCCACCCCTGGGCGGCGGGTGGGGGCCATAATAGTAATAAGGGGGGGGACGGGACCTACTGTCCTCACCCCCCCGGCCCCCACCCCTGGGCGGCGGGTGGGGGCCATAACAGTAACAAGGGGGGGGGGGGGACCTACTGTCCTCCCCCCCGGCCCCCACCCCTGGCCGGCGGGTGGGGGCCATAATAGTAATAAGGGGGGGGGGGGGATCTACTGTCCGACCCCCCCCCCCGGCCCCCACCCCTGGGCGGCGGGTGGGGGCCATAACGATAATGGGGGGGGACCTACTGTCCTCCCCCCGCCCCCACCCCTGGGCGGCGGGTGGGGGCACTAAGTAAATTCCCCCCCCCCCCCCCCATCAAGGTGACTAGGGGTGCCCAAGCCCCTAGTCACCCACCCCCCAACCAAATAAAAAATGCCCCTACCTACCCCCCTCACCCTAAAAAATAGTGAGGGGGGAATAAAATTGCTAACCTGTAAAGTAAAATTAAACTTACCATTCGACGTCTTCTTTTTTCTAAAATCTTCATTTTTCAGCCCCAAAAAAGGCCAAATAAAAAACCATCATAGCCGTCGAACTAAAAATAAAATAAAAAACCCGAGCGCAAAAAAAAAACCCGACGAAAAAGAAAAAACCCGAGCGCACAAAAAAAATAATCCATCTTCACCCATGGAGGGCTCCGCGCAGACTGAGCTCCGCAGGGCTGGGCAAGGCTTATAAAGCCTTGCCCCGCCCTGCAATTAGCCTAAGAACACTCTGATTGGTGGGTTTAAGCCAATCAGAGTGCTCTTTGTCATTTTACAAGCGTGGGAAAGTTCTTTGGAACTTTCCCACGCTTGTAAAATGACACAGAGCACTGTGATTGGATGGCTTGAAATCCATCCAATCACAGTGCTCTGTGTCATTTTACAAGCGTGGGAAAGTTCTTTGGAACTTTCCCACGCTTGTAAAATGACACAGAGCACTGTGATTGGATGGATTTCAAGCCATCCAATCACAGTGCTCTGTGTCATTTTACAAGCGTGGGAAAATTCTTTGGAACTTTCCCACGCTTGTAAAATGACACAGAGCACTGTGATTGGATGGATTTCAAGCCATCCAATCACAGTGCTCTGTGTCATTTTACAAGCGTGGGAAAATTCCAAAGAACTTTCCCACGCTTGTAAAATGACACAGAGCACTGTGATTGGATGGATTTCAAGCCATCCAATCACAGTGCTCTGTGTCATTTTACAAGCGTGGGAAAATTCCAAAGAACTTTCCCACGCTTGTAAAATGACAAAGAGCACTCTGATTGGCTTAAACCCACCAATCAGAGTGTTCTTAGGCTAATTGCAGGGTGGGGCAAGGCTTTATAAGCCTTGCCCCGCCCTGCGGAGCTCAGTCTGCGCGGAGCCCTCCATGGGTGAAGATGGATTATTTTTTTGTGCGCTCGGGTTTTTTCTTTTCGTCGGGTTTTTTTTTTGCGCTCGGGTTTTTTATTTTATTTTTAGTTCGACGGCTATGATGGTTTTTTATTTGGCCTTTTTTGGGGCTGAAAAATGAAGATTTTAGAAAAAAGAAGACGTCGAATGGTAAGTTTAATTTTACTTTACAGGTTAGCAATTTTATTCCCCCCTCACTATTTTTTAGGGTGAGGGGGGTAGGTAGGGGCATTTTTTATTTGGGTGGGGGGTGGGTGACTAGGGGCTTGGGCACCCCTAGTCACCTTGATGGGGGGGGGGGGGATTTACTTAGTGCCCCCACCCGCCGCCCAGGGGTGGGGGCCGGGGGGGGGGCAGTAGGTCCCCCCCCCCTTATTACTATGATGGCCCCCACCCGCCGCCCAGGGGTGGGGGCCGGGGGGGGGAGGACAGTAGGTCCCCCCCCCCTATTACTATTATGGCCCCCACCCGCCGGCCAGGGGTGGGGGCCGGGGGGGAGGACAGTAGGTCCCCCCCCCTTGTTACTGTTATGGCCCCCACCCGCCGGCCAGGGGTGGGGGCCTGGGGGGGGGGAGGACAGTAGGTCCCCCCCCCCTATTACTACTATGGCCCCCACCCGCCGGCCAGGGGTGGGGGCCGGGGGGGAGGACAGTAGGTCCCCCCCCCTACTACTATTATGGCCCCCACCCGCCGCCCAGGGGTGGGGGCCGGGGGGGGAGGACAGTAGGTCCCCCCCCCTCTTATTACCATTATGGCCCCCACCCGCCGGCCAGGGGTGGGGGCCGGGGGGGAGGACAGTAGGTCCCCCCCCCCCTACTACGATTATGGCCCCCACCCGCCGCCCAGGGGTGGGGGCCTGGGGGGGGGGAGGACAGTAGGTCCCCCCCCCCTATTACTACTATGGCCCCCACCCGCCGGCCAGGGGTGGGGGCCGGGGGGGAGGACAGTAGGTCCCCCCCCCTACTACTATTATGGCCCCCACCCGCCGCCCAGGGGTGGGGGCCGGGGGGGGGGAGGACAGTAGGTCCCCCCCCCTCTTATTACCATTATGGCCCCCACCCGCCGGCCAGGGGTGGGGGCCGGGGGGAGGACAGTAGGTCCCCCCCCCCCTACTACGATTATGGCCCCCACCCGCCGCCCAGGGGTGGGGGCCGGGGGGGAGGACAGTAGGTCCCCCCCCCCCTTTATTAACATTATGGCCCCCACCCGCCGCCCAGGGGTGGGGGCCGGGGGGGAAGACAGTAGGTCCCCCCCCCCTCATTATCTTTATGGCCCCCACCCACCGCTCAGGGGTGGGGGCCGGGGGGGGGGGGACAATAGGTCTCCCTCCCTTATTTTACTTAACGGCCCCCACCCGTCATTTAGGGGTGGGGGGCAATATTTTTTTATTTTTTTTTCTACAGTGAGCAGCCACAGGCTGCTCACTGCTTACTAGACATGCCCCTACTCGCGGTATAGCGAGTAGGGGCATATTATTTACTAATACCAAGTCATTTTTACTTGGTGTTAGTAAATTTGGCTGAAAGACCAGTTTAGGTCTTTCAGCCTTTTAGTAGATAGCTCCCTGATACCGTGGGAATTAGGGAGTTATCTACTAAGCGGCTGCAAGATGCAGCCACAGCAATGAATAGGATCGGAGTTTCATTCATTTGAATGAAATTCCGATCCGAACAAAGTACCGAATTGCATCCTAACACCAATGGAGAAACAGTGCTCATTCTGTTAGGATGCAATTCGGCAGTTTTGCCGGCGTTCTGTCTAAGTGACAGGACTTTCGGCAATACTGACAGGAAGCATTGTGGGAACAGGGAGGAAAGCTAGGGATCATGGGAAAATTGCTCTGACCAGCGGAAATGAAGCACACTTTGCTCCTCCGCTGGTCAGAGCTGGTCAAGCGGAGGAATCCCATAAGACAAAGAGTCCCTACTTTGTCTTATGGTTTTAAAGAAAACTAAAGAAGAATGGAAGAAATGAATAACAGATCCCGAGAGAGGGTGAGAAGAGGAAGAGATTGAGGAAAGGTAAGTTCGGCATGACAGTGCCGCTTTAAGGACACTGACCTCTATTAGCTTACACTGGAAAACTTTTTTTCTTTGTAAAAGCACGCTATAGAGACACCAGATATGAGTGGCAACTGTCAAAGTACACTGGCAGGGGTCTGCAGGGCACACGCATAAGGCCTGACACACCCGCTTTAAGGACACTGACTGCTATTAGCTTACACTGGAAAACTTTTTTTCTTTGTAAAAGCACGCTATAGAGACACCAGATATGAGTGGCCACTGTCAAAGTACACTGGCAGGGGTCTGCAGGGCACACGCTGAAGGCCTGACACACACGCTTTAAGGACACTGACCTCTATTAGCTTACACTGGCAAACTTTTTTTCTTTGTAAAAGCACGCTATAGAGACACCAGATATGAGTGGCAACTGTCAAAGTACACTGGCAGGGGTCTGCAGGGCACACGCTGAAGGCCTGACACACCCGCTTTAAGGACACTGACTGCTATTAGCTTACACTGGAAAACTTTTTTCTTTGTAAAAGCACGCTATAGAGACACCAGATATGAGTGGCAACTGTCAAAGTACACTGGCAGGGGTCTGCAGGGCACACGCTGAAGGCCTGACACACACGCTTTAAGGACACTGACCTCTATTAGCTTACACTGGAAAACTTTTTTTCTTTGTAAAAGCACGCTATAGAGACACCAGATATGAGTGGCAACTGTCAAAGTACACTGGCAGGGGTCTGCAGGGCACACGCTGAATGCCTGACACACCCGCTTTAAGGACACTGACTGCTATTAGCTTACACTGGAAAACTTTTTTTCTTTGTAAAAGCACGCTATAGAGACACCAGATATGAGTGGCAACTGTCAAAGTACACTGGCAGGGGTCTGCAGGGCACACGCTGAAGGCCTGACACACCCACTTTAAGGACACTGACTGCTATTAGCTTACACTGGAAAACTTTTTTTCTTTGTGAAAGCACGCTACAGAGACTTCAGCTATGAGTGGCAACTGTCAAAGTACACTGGAAGGGGTCTGCAGGGCACACGCTGAAGGCCTGACACACCCGCTTTAAGGACACTGACTGCTATTAGCTTGCACTGGAAAACTTTTTTTCTTTGTAAAAGCACGCTACAGAGACACCAGATATGAGTGGCAACTGTCAAAGTACACTGGCAGGGGTCTGCAGGGCACATGCTGAAGGCCTGACACACCCGCATTAAGGACTCTGACTGCTATCAGCTTACACTGGAAAACTTTTTTTCTTTGTAAAAGCACGCTATAGAGACACGAGATATGAGTGGCCACTGTCAAAGTACACTGGCAGGGGTCTGCAGGGCACACGCTGAAGGCCTGACACACACGCTTTAAGGACACTGACCTCTATTAGCTTACACTGGAAAACGTTTTTCTTTGTAAAAGCACGCTATAGAGACACCAGATATGAGTGGCAACTGTCAAAGTACACTGGCAGGGGTCTGCAGGGCACACGCATAAGGCCTGACACACCCGCTTTAAGGACACTGACTGCTACTAGCTTACACTGGAAACCTTTTTTTCTTTGTAAAAGCATGCTATAGAGACACCAGATATGAGTGGCAACTGTCAAAGTACACTGGCAGGGGTCTGCAGGGCACACGCTGAAGGCCTGACACACCCGCTTTAAGGACACTGACTGCTATTAGCTTACACTGGAAAACTTTTTTTCTTTGTAAAAGCATGCTACAGAGACACCAGAAATGAGTGGCAACTGTCAAAGTACACTGGCAGGGGTCTGCAGGGCACACGCTGAAGGCCTGACACACCCACTTTAAGGACACTGACTGCTATTAGCTTACACTGGAAAACATTTTCTTTGTAAAAGCACGCTACAGAGACACCAGATATGAGTGGCAACTGTCAAAGTACACTGGCAGGGGCCTGCAGGGCACACGCTGAAGGCCTGACACACACACTTTAAGGACACTGACTGCTATTAGCTCACACTGGATAACTTTTTTTCTTTGTAAAAGCACGCTATAGAGACACCAGATATGAGTGGCAACTGTCAAAGTACACTGGCAGGGGTCTGCAGGGCACACGCTGAAGGCCTGACACACCCGCTTTAAGGACACTGACTGCTATTAGCTTACACTGGAAAACTTTTTTCTTTGTAAAAGCACGCTATAGAGACACCAGATATGAGTGGCAACTGTCAAAGTACACTGGCAGGGGTCTGCAGGGCACACGCTGAAGGCCTGACACACCCGCTTTAAGGACACTGACTGCTATTAGCTTGCACTGGAAAACTTTTTTTCTTTGTAAAAGCACGCTACAGAGACACCAGATATGAGTGGCAACTGTCAAAGTACACTGGCAGGGGTCTGCAGGGCACACGCTGAAGGCCTGACACACCCGCTTTAAGGACACTGACTGCTATTAGCTTACACCGGAAAACTTTTTTTCTTTGTAAAAGCATGCTACAGAGACACCAGATATGAGTGGCAACTGTCAAAGTACACTGGCAGGGGTCTGCAGGGCACACGCTGAAGGCCTGACACACCCACTTTAAGGACACTGACTGCTATTAGCTTACACTGGAAAACTTTTTTTCTTTGTAAAAGCACGCTACAGAGACACCAGATATGAGTGGCAACTGTCAAAGTACACTGGCAGGGGTCTGCAGGGCACACGCTGAAGGCCTGACACACCCGCTTTAAGGACACTGACTGCTATTAGCTTGCACTGGAAAACTTTTTTTCTTTGTAAAAGCACGCTACAGAGACACCAGATATGAGTGGCAACTGTCAAAGTACACTGGCAGGGGTCTGCAGGGCACACGCTAATGGCCTGACACACACGCTTTAAGGACACTGACTGCTATTAGCTTACACTGGATAACTTTTTTTCTTTGTAAAAGCACGCTATAGAGACACCAGATATGAGTGGCAACTGTCAAAGTACACTGGCAGGGGTCTGCAGGGCACACGCTGAAGGCCTGACACACCCACTTTAAGGACACTGACTGCAATTAGCTTACACTGGAAACCTTTTTTTCTTTGTAAAAGCACGCTATAGAGACACCAGATATGAGTGGCAACTGTCAAAGTAAACTGGCAGGGGTCTGCAGGGCACACGCTGAAGGCCTGACACACCCGCTTTAAGGACACTGACTGCTATTAGCTTACACTGGAAAACTTTTTTCTTTGTAAAAGCATGCTACAGAGACACCAGATATGAGTAGCAACTGTCAAAGTACACTGGCAGGGGTCTGCAGGGCACACGCTGAAGGCCTGACACACCCGCTTTAAGGACACTGACTGCTATTAGCTTGCACTGGAAAACCTTTTTTCTTTGTAAAAGCACGCTACAGAGACACCAGATATGCGTGGCAACTGTCAAAGTACACTGGCAGGGGTCTGCAGGGCACACGCTGAAGGCCTGAGACACCCGCTTTAAGGACACTGACTGCTATTAGCTTACACTGGAAAACTTTTTTCTTTGCAAACGCACGCTATAGAGACACCAGATATGAGTGGCAACTGTCAAAGTACACTGGCAGGGGTCTGCAGGGCACACGCTTTTTCTTTGTAAAAGCACGCTACAGAGACACCAGATATGAGTGGCAACTGTCAAAGTACACTGGCAGGGGTCTGCAGGGCACATGCTGAAGGCCTGACACACCCGTTTTAAGGACACTGACTGCTATTAGCTTGCACTGGAAAACTTTTTTTCTTTGTAAAAGCTCGCTACAGAGACACCAGATATGAGTGGCAACTGTCAAAGTACACTGGCAGGGGTCTGGAGGGCACACGCTGAAGGCCTGACACACCCGCTTTAAGGACACTGACTGCTATTAGCTTACACTGGAAAACTTTTTTTCTTTGTAAAATCACGCTATAGAGACACCAGATATGAGTGACAACTGTCAAAGTACACTGGCAGGGGTCTGCAGGGCACATGCTGAAGGCCTGACACACCCGCTTTAAGGACACTGACTGCAATTAGCTTACACTGGAAAACTTTTTTTCTTTGTAAAAGCACGCTACAGAGACACCAGATATGAGTGGCAACTGTCAAAGTAAACTGGCAGGGGTCTGCAGGGCACACGCTGAAGGCCTGACACACCCGCTTTAAGGACACTGACTGCTATTAGCTTGCACTGGAAAACTTTTTTTCTTTGTAAAAGCACGCTATAGAGACACCAGATATGAGTGGCAACTGTCAAAGTACACTGGCAGGGGTCTGCAGGGCACACGCTGAAGGCCTCACACACCCGCTTTAAGGACACTGACTGCTATTAGCTTACACTGGATAACTTTTTTCTTTGTAAAAGCACGCTATAGAGACACCAGATATGAGTGGCAACTGTCAAAGTACACTGGCAGGGGTCTGCAGGGCACACGCTGAAGGCCTGACACACCCGCTTTAAGGACACTGACTGCTATTAGCTTACACCGGAAAACTTTTTTTCTTTGTAAAAGCATGCTACAGAGACACCAGATATGAGTGGCAACTGTCAAAGTACACTGGCAGGGGTCTGCAGGGCACACGCTGAAGGCCTGACACACCCACTTTAAGGACACTGACTGCTATTAGCTTACACTGGAAAACTTTTTTTCTTTGTAAAAGCACGCTACAGAGACACCAGATATGAGTGGCAACTGTCAAAGTACACTGGCAGGGGTCTGCAGGGCACACGCTGAAGGCCTGACACACCCGCTTTAAGGACACTGACTGCTATTAGCTTGCACTGGAAAACTTTTTTTCTTTGTAAAAGCACGCTACAGAGACACCAGATATGAGTGGCAACTGTCAAAGTACACTGGCAGGGGTCTGCAGGGCACACGCTAATGGCCTGACACACACGCTTTAAGGACACTGACTGCTATTAGCTTACACTGGAAACCTTTTTTTCTTTGTAAAAGCACGCTATAGAGACACCAGATATGAGTGGCAACTGTCAAAGTAAACTGGCAGGGGTCTGAAGGGCACACGCTGAAGGCCTGACACACCCGCTTTAAGGACACTGACTGCTATTAGCTTACACTGGAAAACTTTTTTCTTTGTAAAAGCATGCTACAGAGACACCAGATATGAGTAGCAACTGTCAAAGTACACTGGCAGGGGTCTGCAGGGCACACGCTGAAGGCCTGACACACCCGCTTTAAGGACACTGACTGCTATTAGCTTGCACTGGAAAACCTTTTTTCTTTGTAAAAGCACGCTACAGAGACACCAGATATGAGTGGCAACTGTCAAAGTACACTGGCAGGGGTCTGCAGGGCACACGCTGAAGGCCTGAGACACCCGCTTTAAGGACACTGACTGCTATTAGCTTACACTGGAAAACTTTTTTCTTTGCAAACGCACGCTATAGAGACACCAGATATGAGTGGCAACTGTCAAAGTACACTGGCAGGGGTCTGCAGGGCACACGCTGAAGGCCTGACACACCCGCTTTAAGGACACTGACTGCTATTAGCTTACACCGGAAAACTTTTTTTCTTTGTAAAAGCATGCTACAGAGACACCAGATATGAGTGGCAACTGTCAAAGTACACTGGCAGGGGTCTGCAGGGCACACGCTGAAGGCCTGACACACCCACTTTAAGGACACTGACTGCTATTAGCTGACACTGGAAAAAAAATTTTCTTTGTAAAAGCACGCTACAGAGACACCAGATATGAGTGGCAACTGTCAAAGTACACTGGCAGGGGTCTGCAGGGCACACGCTGAAGGCCTGACACACCCGCTTTAAGGACACTGACTGCTATTAGCTTACACTGGAAAAAAAATTTTCTTTGTAAAAGCACGCTATAGAGACACCAGATATGAGTGGCAACTGTCAAAGTAAACTGGAAGGGATCTGCAGGGCACACGCTGAAGGACTGACACACCCGCTTTAAGGACACTGACTGCTATTAGCTTACACTGGAAAACTTTTTTCTTTGTAAAAGCATGCTACAGAGACATCAGATATGAGTGGCAACTGTCAAAGTATACTGGCAGGGGTCTGCAGGATACACGCTGATGGCCTGACACACCCGCTTTAAGGACACTGACTGCTATTTGCTTACACTGGAAAACTTTTTTCTTTGTAAAAGCACGCTACAGAGACACCAGATATGAGTGGCAACTGTCAAAGTACACTGGCAGGGGTCTGCAGGGCACATGCTGAAGGCCTGACACACCCGCTTTAAGGACACTGACTGCTATTTGCTTGCACTGGAAAACTTTTTTTCTTTGTAAAAGCACGCTACAGAGACACCAGATATGAGTGGCAACTGTCAAAGTACACTGGCAGGGGTCTGCAGGGCACACGCTGAAGGCCTGACACACCCGCTTTAAGGACACTGACTGCTATTAGCTTACACTGGAAAACTTTTTTTCTTTGTAAAAGCATGCTACAGAGACACCAGAAATGAGTGGCAACTGTCAAAGTACACTGGCAGGGGTCTGCAGGGCACACGCTGAAGGCCTGACACACCCACTTTAAGGACACTGACTGCTATTAGCTTACACTGGAAAACTTTTTTCTTTGTAAAAGCACGCTACAGAGACACCAGATATGAGTGGCAACTGTCAAAGTACACTGGCAGGGGTCTGCAGGGCACACGCTGAAGGCCTGACACACACACTTTAACCCCTTAAGGACCAAACTTCTGGAATAAAAGGGAATCATGACGTGTCACACACGTCATGTGTCCTTAAGGGGTTAAGGACACTGACTGCTATTAGCTTACACTGGATAACTTTTTTTCTTTGTAAAAGCACGCTATAGAGACACCAGATATGAGTGCCAACTGTCAAAGTACACTGGCAGGGGTCTGCAGGGCACACGCTGAAGGCCTGACACACACACTTTAACCCCTTAAGGACCAAACTTCTGGAATAAAAGGGAATCATGACGTGTCACACACGTCATGTGTCCTTAAGGGGTTAAGGACACTGACTGCTATTAGCTTACACTGGATAACTTTTTTTCTTTGTAAAAGCACGCTATAGAGACACCAGATATGAGTGGCAACTGTCAAAGTACACTGGCAGGGGTCTGCAGGGCACACGCTGAAGGCCTGACACACCCGCTTTAAGGACACTGACTGCTATTAGCTTGCACTGGAAAACTTTTTTTCTTTGTAAAAGCACGCTACAGAGACACCAGATATGAGTGGCAACTGTCAAAGTACACTGGCAGGGGTCTGCAGGGCACATGCTGAAGGCCTGACACACCTGCATTAGGACACTGACTGCTATTAGCTTACACTGGAAAGCTTTTTTTCTTTGTAAAAGCACGCTATAGAGACACCAGATATGAGTGGCAACTGTCAAAGTACACTGGCAGGGGTCTGCAGAGCACACGCTGAAGGCCTGACACACCCACTTTAAGGACACTGACTGCTATTAGCTTACACTGGAAAACTTTTTTTCTTTGTAAAAGCATGCTACAGAGACACCAGATATGAGTGGCAACTGTCAAAGTACACTGGCAGGGGTCTGCAGGGCACACGCTGAAGGCCTGACACACCCGCTTTAAGGACACTGACTGCAATTAGCTTACACTGGAAAACTTTTTTTCTTTGTAAAAGCACGCTATAGAGACACCAGATATGAGTGGCAACTGTCAAAGTAAACTGGCAGGGATCTGCAGGGCACACGCTGAAGGCCTGACACACCCGCTTTAAGGACACTGACTGCTATTAGCTTACACTGGAAAACTTTTTTTCTTTGTAAAAGCACGCTACAGAGACATCAGATATGAGTGGCAACTGTCAAAGTATACTGGCAGGGGTCTGCAGGGCACACGCTGAAGGCCTGACACACCCGCTTTAAGGACACTGACTGCTATTAGCTTACACTGGAAAACTTTTTTCTTTGTAAAAGCACACTATAGAGACACCAGATATGAGTGGCAACTGTCAAAGTACACTGGCAGGGGTCTGCAGAGCACATGCTGAAGGCCTGACACACCCGCTTTAAGGACACTGACCTCTATTAGATTACACTGGAAAACTTTTTTTCTTTGTAAAAGCATGCTATAGAGACACCAGATATGAGTGGCAACTGTCAAAGTACACTGGCAGGGGTCTGCAGGGCACACGCTGGAGGCCTGACACACACGCTTTAAGGACACTGACCTCTATTAGCTTACACTGGAAAACTTTTTTCTTTGTAAAAGCACGCTATAGAGACACCAGATATGAGTGGCAACTGTCAAAGTACACTGGCAGGGGTCTGCAGGGCACACGCTTTTTCTTTGTAAAAGCACGCTACAGAGACACCAGATATGAGTGGCAACTGTCAAAGTATACTGGCAGGGGTCTGCAGGGCACATGCTGAAGGCCTGACACACCCGCTTTAAGGACACTGACTGCTATTAGCTTGCACTGGAAAACTTTTTTTCTTTGTAAAAGCTCGCTACAGAGACACCAGATATGAGTGGCAACTGTCAAAGTACACTGGCAGGGGTCTGGAGGGCACACGCTGAAGGCCTGACACACCCGCTTTAAGGACACTGACTGCTATTAGCTTACACTGGAAAACTTTTTTTCTTTGTAAAATCACGCTATAGAGACACCAGATATGAGTGACAACTGTCAAAGTACACTGGCAGGGGTCTGCAGGGCACATGCTGAAGGCCTGACACACCCGCTTTAAGGACACTGACTGCAATTAGCTTACACTGGAAAACTTTTTTTCTTTGTAAAAGCACGCTACAGAGACACCAGATATGAGTGGCAACTGTCAAAGTAAACTGGCAGGGGTCTGCAGGGCACACGCTGAAGGCCTGACACACCCGCTTTAAGGACACTGACTGCTATTAGCTTGCACTGGAAAACTTTTTTTCTTTGTAAAAGCACGCTACAGAGACACCAGATATGAGTGGCAACTGTCAAAGTAAACTGGCAGGGGTCTGCAGGGCACACGCTGAAGGCCTGACACACCCGCTTTAAGGACACTGACCTCTATTAGCTTACACTGGAAAACTTTTTTTCTTTGTAAAAGCACGCTATAGAGACACCAGATATGAGTGGCAACTGTCAAAGTACACTGGAAGGGGTCTGCAGGGCACACGCTGAAGGCCTCACACACCCGCTTTAAGGACACTGACTGCTATTAGCTTACACTGGATAACTTTTTTTCTTTGTAAAAGCACGCTATAGAGACACCAGATATGAGTGGCAACTGTCAAAGTACACTGGCAGGGGTCTGCAGGGCACACGCTGAAGGCCTGACACACCCGCTTTAAGGACACTGACTGCTATTAGCTTGCACTGGAAAACTTTTTTTCTCTGTAAAAGCACGCTACAGAGACGCCAGATATGAGTGGCAACTGTCAAAGTACACTGGCAGGGGTCTGCAGGGCACACGCTAATGGCCTGACACACCCGCTTTAAGGACACTGACTGCAATTAGCTTACACTGGAAACCTTTTTTTCTTTGTAAAAGCACGCTATAGAGACACCAGATATGAGTGGCAACTGTCAAAGTAAACTGGCAGGGGTCTGCAGGGCACACGCTGAAGGCCTGACACACCCGCTTTAAGGACACTGACTGCTATTAGCTTACACTGGAAAACTTTTTTTCTTTGTAAAAGCATGCTACAGAGACACCAGATATGAGTAGCAACTGTCAAAGTACACTGGCAGGGGTCTGCAGGGCACACGCTGAAGGCCTGACACACCCGCTTTAAGGACACTGACTGCTATTAGCTTGCACTGGAAAACCTTTTTTCTTTGTAAAATCACGCTACAGAGACACCAGATATGAGTGGCAACTGTCAAAGTACACTGGCAGGGGTCTGCAGGGCACACGCTGAAGGCCTAAGACACCCGCTTTAAGGACACTGACTGCTATTAGCTTACACTGGAAAACTTTTTTCTTTGCAAACGCACGCTATAGAGACACCAGATATGAGTGGCAACTGTCAAAGTACACTGGCAGGGGTCTGCAGGGCACACGCTGAAGGCCTGACACACCCGCTTTAAGGACACTGACTGCTATTAGCTTACACCGGAAAACTTTTTTTCTTTGTAAAAGCATGCTACAGAGACACCAGATATGAGTGGCAACTGTCAAAGTACACTGGCAGGGGTCTGCAGGGCACACGCTGAAGGCCTGACACACCCACTTTAAGGACACTGACTGCTATTAGCTGACACTGGAAAAAAAATTTTCTTTGTAAAAGCACGCTACAGAGACACCAGATATGAGTGGCAACTGTCAAAGTACACTGGCAGGGGTCTGCAGGGCACACGCTGAAGGCCTGACACACCCGCTTTAAGGACACTGACTGCTATTAGCTTACACTGGAAAAAAAAATTTCTTTGTAAAAGCACGCTATAGAGACACCAGATATGAGTGGCAACTGTCAAAGTAAACTGGAAGGGATCTGCAGGGCACACGCTGAAGGACTGACACACCCGCTTTAAGGACACTGACTGCTATTAGCTTACACTGGAAAACTTTTTTCTTTGTAAAAGCATGCTACAGAGACATCAGATATGAGTGGCAACTGTCAAAGTATACTGGCAGGGGTCTGCAGGGCACACGCTGATGGCCTGACACACCCGCTTTAAGGACACTGACTGCTATTTGCTTACACTGGAAAACTTTTTTCTTTGTAAAAGCACACTATAGAGACACCAGATATGAGTGGCAACTGTCAAAGTACACTGGCAGGGGTCTGCAGAGCACATGCTGAAGGCCTGACACACCCGCTTTAAGGACACTGACTGCTATTAGCTAACACTGGAAAACTTTTTTTCTTTGTAAAAGCATGCTATAGAGACACCAGATATGAGTGGCAACTGTCAAAGTACACTGGCAGGGGTCTGCAGGGCACACGCTGAAGGCCTGAAACACACGCTTTAAGGACACTGACCTCTATTAGCTTACACTGGAAAACTTTTTTCTTTGTAAAAGCACGCTATAGAGACACCAGATATGAGTGGCAACTGTCAAAGTACACTGGCAGGGGTCTGCAGGGCACACGCTTTTTCTTTGTAAAAGCACGCTACAGAGACACCAGATATGAGTGGCAACTGTCAAAGTACACTGGCAGGGGTCTGCAGGGCACATGCTGAAGGCCTGACACACCCGCTTTAAGGACACTGACTGCTATTTGCTTGCATTGGAAAACTTTTTTTCTTTGTAAAAGCACGCTACAGAGACACCAGATATGAGTGGAAACTGTCAAAGTACACTGGCAGGGGTCTGCAGGGCACACGCTGAAGGCCTGACACACCCGCTTTAAGGACACTGACTGCTATTAGCTTGCAATGGAAAACTTTTTTTCTTTGTAAAAGCACGCTATAGAGACACCAGATATGAGTGGAAACTGTCAAAGTACACTGGCAGGGGTCTGCAGAGCACACGCTGAATGCCTGACACACCCGCTTTAAGGACACTGACTGCTATAAGCTTACACTGGAAAACTTTTTTATTTGTAAAAGCACGCTACAGAGACACCAGATATGAGTGGCAACTGTCAAAGTACACTGGCAGGGGTCTGCAGGGCACACGCTGAAGGCCTGACACACCCGCTTTAAGGACACTGACTGCAATTAGCTTACACTGGAAACCTTTTTTTCTTTGTAAAAGCACGCTATAGAGACACCAGATATGAGTGGCAACTGTCAAAGTAAACTGGCAGGGGTCTGCAGGGCACACGCTGAAGGCCTGACACACCCGCTTTAAGGACACTGACTGCTATTAGCTTACACTGGAAAACTTTTTTTCTTTGTAACAGCACGCTACAGAGACATCAGATATGAGTGGCAACTGTCAAAGTACACTGGCAGGGGTCTGCAGGGCACACGCTGAAGGCCTGACACACCCGCTTTAAGGACACTGACTGCTATTAGCTTACACTGGAAAACTTTTTTCTTTGTAAAAGCACACTATAGAGACACCAGATATGAGTGGCAACTGTCAAAGTACACTGGCAGGGGTCTGCAGAGCACATGCTGAAGGCCTGACACACCCGCTTTAAGGACACTGACTGCTATTAGCTTACACTGGAAAACTTGTCTTCTTTGTAAAAGCATGCTACAGAGACACCAGATATGAGTAGCAACTGTCAAAGTACACTGGCAGGGGTCTGCAGGGCACACGCTGAAGGCCTGACACACCCGCTTTAAGGACACTGACTGCTATTAGCTTGCACTGGAAAACTTTCTTTCTTTGTAAAAGCATGCTACAGAGACACCAGATATGAGTGGCAACTGTCAAAGTACACTGGCAGGGGTCTGCAGGGCACACGCTAAAGGCCTGACACACACGCTTTAAGGACACTGACTGCTATTAGCTTACACTGAAAAACTTTTTTCTTTCTAAACGCACGCTATAGAGACACCAGATATGAGTGGCAACTGTCAAAGTACACTGGCAGGGGTCTGCATGGCACACGCTGAAGGCCTGACACACCCGCTTTAAGGACACTGACTGCTATTAGCTTACACCGGAAAACTTTTTTTCTTTGTAAAAGCATGCTACAGAGACACCAGATATGAGTGGCAACTGTCAAAGTACACTGGCAGGGGTCTGCAGGGCACACGCTGAAGGCCTGACACACCCACTTTAAGGACACTGACTGCTATTAGCTTACACTGGAAAACTATTTTTCTTTGTAAAAGCACGCTATAGAGACACCAGATATGAGTGGCAACTGTCAAAGTAAACTGGCAGGGATCTGCAGGGCACACGCTGAAGGCCTGACACACCCACTTTAAGGACACTGACTGCTATTAGCTTACACTGGAAAACTATTTTTCTTTGTAAAAGCACGCTATAGAGACACCAGATATGAGTGGCAACTGTCAAAGTAAACTGGCAGGGATCTGCAGGGCACACGCTGAAGGCCTGACACACCCGCTTTAAGGACACTGACTGCTATTAGCTTACACTGGAAAACTTTTTTTCTTTGTAAAAGCACGCTACAGAGACATCAGATATGAGTGGCAACTGTCAAAGTATACTGGCAGGGGTCTGCAGGGCACACGCTGAAGGCCTGACACACCCGCTTTAAGGACACTGACTGCTATTAGCTTACACTGGAAAACTTTTTTCTTTGTAAAAGCACACTATAGAGACACCAGATATGAGTGGCAACTGTCAAAGTACACTGGCAGGGGTCTGCAGAGCACATGCTGAAGGCCTGACACACCCGCTTTAAGGACACTGACCTCTATTAGATTACACTGGAAAACTTTTTTTCTTTGTAAAAGCATGCTATAGAGACACCAGATATGAGTGGCAACTGTCAAAGTACACTGGCAGGGGTCTGCAGGGCACACTCTGGAGGCCAGACAAACACGCTTTAAGGACACTGACCTCTATTAGCTTACACTGGAAAACTTTTTTCTTTGTAAAAGCACGCTATAGAGACACCAGATATGAGTGGCAACTGTCAAAGTACACTGGCAGGGGTCTGCAGGGCACACGCTTTTTCTTTGTAAAAGCACGCTACAGAGACACCAGATATGAGTGGCAACTGTCAAAGTATACTGGCAGGGGTCTGCAGGGCACATGCTGAAGGCCTGACACACCCGCTTTAAGGACACTGACTGCTATTAGCTTGCACTGGAAAACTTTTTTTCTTTGTAAAAGCTCGCTACAGAGACACCAGATATGAGTGGCAACTGTCAAAGTACACTGGCAGGGGTCTGGAGGGCACACGCTGAAGGCCTGACACACCCGCTTTAAGGACACTGACTGCTATTAGCTTACACTGGAAAACTTTTTTTCTTTGTAAAATCACGCTATAGAGACACCAGATATGAGTGACAACTGTCAAAGTACACTGGCAGGGGTCTGCAGGGCACATGCTGAAGGCCTGACACACCCGCTTTAAGGACACTGACTGCAATTAGCTTACACTGGAAAACTTTTTTTCTTTGTAAAAGCACGCTACAGAGACACCAGATATGAGTGGCAACTGTCAAAGTAAACTGGCAGGGGTCTGCAGGGCACACGCTGAAGGCCTGACACACCCGCTTTAAGGACACTGACTGCTATTAGCTTGCACTGGAAAACTTTTTTTCTTTGTAAAAGCACGCTACAGAGACACCAGATATGAGTGGCAACTGTCAAAGTAAACTGGCAGGGGTCTGCAGGGCACACGCTGAAGGCCTGACACACCCGCTTTAAGGACACTGACCTCTATTAGCTTACACTGGAAAACTTTTTTTCTTTGTAAAAGCACGCTATAGAGACACCAGATATGAGTGGCAACTGTCAAAGTACACTGGCAGGGGTCTGCAGGGCACACGCTGAAGGCCTCACACACCCGCTTTAAGGACACTGACTGCTATTAGCTTACACTGGATAACTTTTTTTCTTTGTAAAAGCACGCTATAGAGACACCAGATATGAGTGGCAACTGTCAAAGTACACTGGCAGGGGTCTGCAGGGCACACGCTGAAGGCCTGACACACCCGCTTTAAGGACACTGACTGCTATTAGCTTGCACTGGAAAACTTTTTTTCTCTGTAAAAGCACGCTACAGAGACGCAAGATATGAGTGGCAACTGTCAAAGTACACTGGCAGGGGTCTGCAGGGCACACGCTAATGGCCTGACACACCCGCTTTAAGGACACTGACTGCAATTAGCTTACACTGGAAACCTTTTTTTCTTTGTAAAAGCACGCTATAGAGACACCAGATATGAGTGGCAACTGTCAAAGTAAACTGGCAGGGGTCTGCAGGGCACACGCTGAAGGCCTGACACACCCGCTTTAAGGACACTGACTGCTATTAGCTTACACTGGAAAACTTTTTTTCTTTGTAAAAGCATGCTACAGAGACACCAGATATGAGTAGCAACTGTCAAAGTACACTGGCAGGGGTCTGCAGGGCACACGCTGAAGGCCTAAGACACCCGCTTTAAGGACACTGACTGCTATTAGCTTACACTGGAAAACTTTTTTCTTTGCAAACGCACGCTATAGAGACACCAGATATGAGTGGCAACTGTCAAAGTACACTGGCAGGGGTCTGCAGGGCACACGCTGAAGGCCTGACACACCCGCTTTAAGGACACTGACTGCTATTAGCTTACACCGGAAAACTTTTTTTCTTTGTAAAAGCATGCTACAGAGACACCAGATATGAGTGGCAACTGTCAAAGTACACTGGCAGGGGTCTGCAGGGCACACGCTGAAGGCCTGACACACCCACTTTAAGGACACTGACTGCTATTAGCTGACACTGGAAAAAAATTTTTCTTTGTAAAAGCACGCTACAGAGACACCAGATATGAGTGGCAACTGTCAAAGTACACTGGCAGGGGTCTGCAGGGCACACGCTGAAGGCCTGACACACCCGCTTTAAGGACACTGACTGCTATTAGCTTACACTGGAAAAAAAATTTTCTTTGTAAAAGCACGCTATAGAGACACCAGATATGAGTGGCAACTGTCAAAGTAAACTGGAAGGGATCTGCAGGGCACACGCTGAAGGACTGACACACCCGCTTTAAGGACACTGACTGCTATTAGCTTACACTGGAAAACTTTTTTCTTTGTAAAAGCATGCTACAGAGACATCAGATATGAGTGGCAACTGTCAAAGTATACTGGCAGGGGTCTGCAGGGCACACGCTGATGGCCTGACACACCCGCTTTAAGGACACTGACTGCTATTTGCTTACACTGGAAAACTTTTTTCTTTGTAAAAGCACACTATAGAGACACCAGATATGAGTGGCAACTGTCAAAGTACACTGGCAGGGGTCTGCAGAGCACATGCTGAAGGCCTGACACACCCGCTTTAAGGACACTGACTGCTATTAGCTAACACTGGAAAACTTTTTTTCTTTGTAAAAGCATGCTATAGAGACACCAGATATGAGTGGCAACTGTCAAAGTACACTGGCAGGGGTCTGCAGGGCACACGCTGAAGGCCTGAAACACACGCTTTAAGGACACTGACCTCTATTAGCTTACACTGGAAAACTTTTTTCTTTGTAAAAGCACGCTATAGAGACACCAGATATGAGTGGCAACTGTCAAAGTACACTGGCAGGGGTCTGCAGGGCACACGCTTTTTCTTTGTAAAAGCACGCTACAGAGACACCAGATATGAGTGGAAACTGTCAAAGTACACTGGCAGGGGTCTGCAGAGCACACGCTGAATGCCTGACACACCCGCTTTAAGGACACTGACTGCTATAAGCTTACACTGGAAAACTTTTTTATTTGTAAAAGCACGCTACAGAGACACCAGATATGAGTGGCAACTGTCAAAGTACACTGGCAGGGGTCTGCAGGGCACACGCTGAAGGCCTGACACACCCGCTTTAAGGACACTGACTGCAATTAGCTTACACTGGAAACCTTTTTTTCTTTGTAAAAGCACGCTATAGAGACACCAGATATGAGTGGCAACTGTCAAAGTAAACTGGCAGGGGTCTGCAGGGCACACGCTGAAGGCCTGACACACCCGCTTTAAGGACACTGACTGCTATTAGCTTACACTGGAAAACTTTTTTTCTTTGTAACAGCACGCTACAGAGACATCAGATATGAGTGGCAACTGTCAAAGTACACTGGCAGGGGTCTGCAGGGCACACGCTGAAGGCCTGACACACCCGCTTTAAGGACACTGACTGCTATTAGCTTACACTGGAAAACTTTTTTCTTTGTAAAAGCACACTATAGAGACACCAGATATGAGTGGCAACTGTCAAAGTACACTGGCAGGGGTCTGCAGAGCACATGCTGAAGGCCTGACACACCCGCTTTAAGGACACTGACTGCTATTAGCTTACACTGGAAAACTTGTCTTCTTTGTAAAAGCATGCTACAGAGACACCAGATATGAGTAGCAACTGTCAAAGTACACTGGCAGGGGTCTGCAGGGCACACGCTGAAGGCCTGACACACCCGCTTTAAGGACACTGACTGCTATTAGCTTGCACTGGAAAACTTTCTTTCTTTGTAAAAGCATGCTACAGAGACACCAGATATGAGTGGCAACTGTCAAAGTACACTGGCAGGGGTCTGCAGGGCACACGCTAAAGGCCTGACACACACGCTTTAAGGACACTGACTGCTATTAGCTTACACTGAAAAACTTTTTTCTTTCTAAACGCACGCTATAGAGACACCAGATATGAGTGGCAACTGTCAAAGTACACTGGCAGGGGTCTGCATGGCACACGCTGAAGGCCTGACACACCCGCTTTAAGGACACTGACTGCTATTAGCTTACACCGGAAAACTTTTTTTCTTTGTAAAAGCATGCTACAGAGACACCAGATATGAGTGGCAACTGTCAAAGTACACTGGCAGGGGTCTGCAGGGCACACGCTGAAGGCCTGACACACCCACTTTAAGGACACTGACTGCTATTAGCTTACACTGGAAAACTATTTTTCTTTGTAAAAGCACGCTACAGAGACACCAGATATGAGTGGCAACTGTCAAAGTACACTGGCAGGGGTCTGCAGGGCACACGCTGAAGGCCTGACACACCCGCTTTAAGGACACTGACTGCTATTAGCTTACACCGGAAAACTTTTTTTCTTTGTAAAAGCATGCTACAGAGACACCAGATATGAGTGGCAACTGTCAAAGTACACTGGCAGGGGTCTGCAGGGCACACGCTGAAGGCCTGACACACCCACTTTAAAGACACTGACTGCTATTAGCTTACACTGGAAAACTTTTTTTCTTTGTAAAAGCACGCTACAGAGACACCAGATATGAGTGGCAACTGTCAAAGTACACTGGCAGGGGTCTGCAGGGCACACGCTGAAGGCCTGACACACCCGCTTTAAGGACACTGACTGCTATTAGCTTGCACTGGAAAACTTTTTTTCTTTGTAAAAGCACGCTACAGAGACACCAGATATGAGTGGCAACTGTCAAAGTACACTTGCAGGGGTCTGCAGGGCACACGCTAATGGCCTGACACACACGCTTTAAGGACACTGACTGCTATTAGCTTACACTGGATAACTTTTTTTCTTTGTAAAAGCACGCTATAGAGACACCAGATATGAGTGGCAACTGTCAAAGTACACTGGCAGGGGTCTGCAGGGCACACGCTGAAGGCCTGACGCACCCGCTTTAAGGACACTGACTGCAATTAGCTTACACTGGAAACCTTTTTTTCTTTGTAAAAGCACGCTATAGAGACACCAGATATGAGTGGCAACTGTCAAAGTAAACTGGCAGGGGTCTGCAGGGCACACGCTGAAGGCCTGACACACCCGCTTTAAGGACACTGACTGCTATTAGCTTACACTGGAAAACTTTTTTCTTTGTAACAGCACGCTACAGAGACATCAAATATGAGTGGCAACTGTCAAAGTAAACTGGCAGGGGTCTGCAGGGCACACGCTGAAGGCCTGACACACCCGCTTTAAGGACACTGACTGCTATTAGCTTACACTGGAAAACTTTTTTTCTTTGTAAAAGCACGCTATAGAGACACCAGATATGAGTGGAAACTGTCAAAGTACACTGGCAGGGGTCTGCCGAGCACACGCTGAATGTCTGACACACCCACTTTAAGGACACTGACTGCTATTAGCTTACACTGGAAAACTTTTTTTCTTTGTAAAAGCACGCTACAGAGACACCAGATATGAGTGGCAACTGTCAAAGTACACTGGCAGGGGTCTGCAGGGCACACGCTGAAGGCCTGACACACCCACTTTAAGGACACTGACTGCTATTAGCTAACACTGGAAAACTTTTTTTCTTTGTAAAAGCACGCTACAGAGACACCAGATATGAGTGGCAACTGTCAAAGTACACTGGAAGGGGTCTGCAGGGCACACGCTGAAGGCCTGACACACCCGCTTTAAGGACACTGACTGCAATTAGCTTACACTGGCAAACTTTTTTTCTTTGTAAAAGCACGCTATAGAGACACCAGATATGAGTGGCAACTGTCAAAGTAAACTGGCAGGGGTCTGCAGGGCACACGCTGAAGGCCTGACACACCCGCTTTAAGGACACTGACTGCTATTAGCTTACACTGGAAAACTTTTTTTCTTTGTAAAAGCACGCTACAGAGACATCAGATATGAGTGGCAACTGTCAAAGTACACTGGCAGGGGTCTGCAGGGCACACGCTGAAGGCCTGACACACCCGCTTTAAGGACACTGACTGCTATTAGCTTACACTGGAAAACTTTTTTCTTTGTAAAAGCACACTATAGAGACACCAGATATGAGTGGCAACTGTCAAAGTACACTGGCAGGGGTCTGCAGAGCACATGCTGAAGGCCTGACAAACCCGCTTTAAGGACACTGACTGCTATTAGCTTGCAATGGAAAACTTTTTTTCTTTGTAAAAGCACGCTATAGAGACACCAGATATGAGTGGAAACTGTCAAAGTACACTGGCAGGGGTCTGCAGAGCACACGCTGAATGCCTGACACACCCGCTTTAAGGACACTGACTGCTATAAGCTTACACTGGAAAACTTTTTTCTTTGTAAAAGCACGCTACAGAGACACCAGATATGAGTGGCAACTGTCAAAGTACACTGGCAGGGGTCTGCAGGGCACACGCTGAAGGCCTGACACACCCGCTTTAAGGACACTGACTGCAATTAGCTTACACTGGAAACCTTTTTTTCTTTGTAAAAGCACGCTATAGAGACACCAGATATGAGTGGCAACTGTCAAAGTAAACTGGCAGGGGTCTGCAGGGCACACGCTGAAGGCCTGACACACCCGCTTTAAGGACACTGACTGCTATTAGCTTACACTGGAAAACTTTTTTTCTTTGTAACAGCACGCTACAGAGACATCAGATATGAGTGGCAACTGTCAAAGTACACTGGCAGGGGTCTGCAGGGCACACGCTGAAGGCCTGACACACCCGCTTTAAGGACACTGACTGCTATTAGCTTACACTGGAAAACTTTTTTCTTTGTAAAAGCACACTATAGAGACACCAGATATGAGTGGCAACTGTCAAAGTACACTGGCAGGGGTCTGCAGAGCACATGCTGAAGGCCTGACACACCCGCTTTAAGGACACTGACTGCTATTAGCTTACACTGGAAAACTTGTCTTCTTTGTAAAAGCATGCTACAGAGACACCAGATATGAGTAGCAACTGTCAAAGTACACTGGCAGGGGTCTGCAGGGCACACGCTGAAGGCCTGACACACCCGCTTTAAGGACACTGACTGCTATTAGCTTGCACTGGAAAACTTTCTTTCTTTGTAAAAGCATGCTACAGAGACACCAGATATGAGTGGCAACTGTCAAAGTACACTGGCAGGGGTCTGCAGGGCACACGCTAAAGGCCTGACACACACGCTTTAAGGACACTGACTGCTATTAGCTTACACTGGATAACTTTTTTCTTTGTAAAAGCACGCTATAGAGACACCAGATATGATTGGCAACTGTCAAAGTACACTGGCAGTGGTCTGCAGGGCACACGCTGAAGGCCTGACACACCCGCTTTAAGGACACTGACTGCTATTAGCTTACACTGAAAAACTTTTTTCTTTCTAAACGCACGCTATAGAGACACCAGATATGAGTGGCAACTGTCAAAGTACACTGGCAGGGGTCTGCATGGCACACGCTGAAGGCCTGACACACCCGCTTTAAGGACACTGACTGCTATTAGCTTACACCGGAAAACTTTTTTTCTTTGTAAAAGCATGCTACAGAGACACCAGATATGAGTGGCAACTGTCAAAGTACACTGGCAGGGGTCTGCAGGGCACACGCTGAAGGCCTGACACACCCACTTTAAGGACACTGACTGCTATTAGCTTACACTGGAAAACTATTTTTCTTTGTAAAAGCACGCTACAGAGACACCAGATATGAGTGGCAACTGTCAAAGTACACTGGCAGGGGTCTGCAGGGCACACGCTGAAGGCCTGACACACCCGCTTTAAGGACACTGACTGCTATTAGCTTACACCGGAAAACTTTTTTTCTTTGTAAAAGCATGCTACAGAGACACCAGATATGAGTGGCAACTGTCAAAGTACACTGGCAGGGGTCTGCAGGGCACACGCTGAAGGCCTGACACACCCACTTTAAGGACACTGACTGCTATTAGCTTACACTGGAAAACTTTTTTTCTTTGTAAAAGCACGCTACAGAGACACCAGATATGAGTGGCAACTGTCAAAGTACACTGGCAGGGGTCTGCAGGGCACACGCTGAAGGCCTGACACACCCGCTTTAAGGACACTGACTGCTATTAGCTTGCACTGGAAAACTTTTTTTCTTTGTAAAAGCACGCTACAGAGACACCAGATATGAGTGGCAACTGTCAAAGTACACTTGCAGGGGTCTGCAGGGCACACGCTAATGGCCTGACACACACGCTTTAAGGACACTGACTGCTATTAGCTTACACTGGATAACTTTTTTTCTTTGTAAAAGCACGCTATAGAGACACCAGATATGAGTGGCAACTGTCAAAGTACACTGGCAGGGGTCTGCAGGGCACACGCTGAAGGCCTGACACACCCGCTTTAAGGACACTGACTGCAATTAGCTTACACTGGAAACCTTTTTTTCTTTGTAAAAGCACGCTATAGAGACACCAGATATGAGTGGCAACTGTCAAAGTAAACTGGCAGGGGTCTGCAGGGCACACGCTGAAGGCCTGACACACCCGCTTTAAGGACACTGACTGCTATTAGCTTACACTGGAAAACTTTTTTCTTTGTAACAGCACGCTACAGAGACATCAAATATGAGTGGCAACTGTCAAAGTAAACTGGCAGGGGTCTGCAGGGCACACGCTGAAGGCCTGACACACCCGCTTTAAGGACACTGACTGCTATTAGCTTACACTGGAAAACTTTTTTTCTTTGTAAAAGCACGCTATAGAGACACCAGATATGAGTGGAAACTGTCAAAGTACACTGGCAGGGGTCTGCCGAGCACACGCTGAATGTCTGACACACCCGCTTTAAGGACACTGACTGCTATAAGCTTACACTGGAAAACTTTTTTCTTTGTAAAAGCACGCTACAGAGACACCAGATATGAGTGGCAACTGTCAAAGTACACTGGCAGGGTTCTGCATGGCACACGCTGAAGGCCTGACACACCCGCTTTAAGGACACTGACTGCTATTAGCTTACACTGGAAAACTTTTTTTCTTTGTAAAAGCACGCTACAGAGACACCAGATATGAGTGGAAACTGTCAAAGTACACTGGCAGGGGTCTGCAGGGCACACGCTGAAGGCCTGACACACCCACTTTAAGGACACTGACTGCTATTAGCTAACACTGGAAAACTTTTTTTCTTTGTAAAAGCACGCTACAGAGACACCAGATATGAGTGGCAACTGTCAAAGTACACTGGAAGGGGTCTGCAGGGCACACGCTGAAGGCCTGACACACCCGCTTTAAGGACACTGACTGCAATTAGCTTACACTGGCAAACTTTTTTTCTTTGTAAAAGCACGCTATAGAGACACCAGATATGAGTGGCAACTGTCAAAGTAAACTGGCAGGGGTCTGCAGGGCACACGCTGAAGGCCTGACACACCCGCTTTAAGGACACTGACTGCTATTAGCTTACACTGGAAAACTTTTTTTCTTTGTAAAAGCACGCTACAGAGACATCAGATATGAGTGGCAACTGTCAAAGTACACTGGCAGGGGTCTGCAGGGCACACGCTGAAGGCCTGACACACCCGCTTTAAGGACACTGACTGCTATTAGCTTACACTGGAAAACTTTTTTCTTTGTAAAAGCACACTATAGAGACACCAGATATGAGTGGCAACTGTCAAAGTACACTGGCAGGGGTCTGCAGGGCACACGCTTTTTCTTTGTAAAAGCACGCTACTGAGACACCAGATATGAGTGGCAACTGTCAAAGTACACTGGCAGGGGTCTGCAGGGCACACGCTGAAGGCCTGACACACCAGCTTTAAGGACACTGACTGCAATTAGCTTACACTGGAAAACGTTTTTTCTTTGTAAAAACATGCTATAGAGACACCAGATATGAGTGGCAACTGTCAAAGTACACTGGCAGGGGTCTGCAGGGCACACGCTGAAGGCCTGACACACCCGCTTTAAGGACACTGACTGCTATTAGCTTACACTGGAAAACTTTTTTTCTTTGTAAAAGCACGCCATAGAGACACCAGATATGAGTGGCAACTGTCAAAGTACACTGGCAGGGGTCTGCAGGGCACACGCTAAAGGCTTGACACACACGCTTTAAGGACACTGACTGCTATTAGCTTACACTGGATAACTTTGTTTCTTTGTAAAAGCACGCTATAGAGACACCAGATATGAGTGACAACTGTCAAAGTACACTGGCAGGGGTCTGCAGGGCACACGCTGAAGGCCTGACACACCCGCTTTAAGGACACTGACTGCTATTAGCTTACACTGGAAAACTTTTTTTCTTTGTAAAAGCACGCTATAGAGACACCAGATATGAGTGGAAACTGTCAAAGTACACTGGCAGGGGTCTGCAGAGCACATGCTAAATGTCTGACACACCCGCTTTAAGGACACTGACTGCTATAAGCTTACACTGGAAAACTTTTTTCTTTGTAAAAGCACGCTACAGAGACACCAGATATGAGTGGCAACTGTCAAAGTACACTGGCAGGGGTCTGCAGGGCACACGCTGAAGGCCTGACACACCCGCTTTAAGGACACTGACTGCTATTAGCTTACACTGGAAAACTTTTTTTCTTTGTAAAAGCACGCTACAGAGACACCAGATATGAGTGGCAACTGTCAAAGTACACTGGCAGGGGTCTGCAGGGCACACGCTGAAGGCCTGACACACCCACTTTAAGGACACTGACTGCTATTAGCTAACACTGGAAAACTTTTTTACTTTGAAAAAGCATGCTATAGAGACACCAGATATGAGTGGCAACTGTCAAAATACACTGGCAGGGGTCTGCAGGGCACACGCTGAAGGCCTGACACACACGCTTTAAGGACACTGACCTCTATTAGCTTACACTGGAAAACTTTTTTCTTTGTAAAAGCACGCTATAGAGACACCAGATATGAGTGGCAACTGTCAAAGTACACTGGCAGGGGTCTGCAGGGCACATGCTTTTTCTTTGTAAAAGCACGCTACAGAGACACCAGATATGAGTGGCAACTGTCAAAGTACACTGGCAGGGGTCTGCAGGGCACACGCTGAAGGCCTGACACACCCGCTTTAAGGACACTGACTGCTATTAGCTTGCACTGGAAATCTTTTTTTCTTTGTAAAAGCACGCTACAAAGACGCCAGATATGAGTGGCAACTGTCAAAGTAAACTGGCAGTGGTCTGCAGGGCACACGCTGAAGGCCTGACACACCCGCTTTAAGGACACTGACTGCTATTAGCTTACACTGGAAAACTTTTTTTCTTTGTAAAAGCACGCTATAGAGACACCAGATATGAGTGGAAACTGTCAAAGTACACTGGCAGGGGTCTGCCGAGCACACGCTGAATGTCTGACACACCCGCTTTAAGGACACTGACTGCTATAAGCTTACACTGGAAAACTTTTTTTCTTTGTAAAAGCATGCTATAGAGACACCAGATATGAGTGGCAACTGTCAAAGTACACTGGCAGGGGTCTGCAGGGCACACGCTGAAGGCCTGACACACACGCTTTAAGGACACTGACCTCTATTAGCTTACACTGGAAAACTTTTTTCTTTGTAAAAGCACGCTATAGAAACACCAGATATGAGTGGCAACTATCAAAGTACACTGGCAGGGGTCTGCAGGGCACACGCTGAAGGCCTGACACACCCGCTTTAAGGACACTGACTGCTATTAGCTTACACTGGAAAACTTTTTTTCTTTGTAAAAGCACGCTATAGAGACACCAGATATGAGTGGCAACTGTTAAAGTACACTGGCAGGGGTCTGCAGTGCACACGCTGAAGGCCTGACACACACGCTTTAAGGACACTGACCTCTATTAGCTTACACTGGAAAACTTTTTTCTTTGTAAAAGCACGCTATAGAGACACCAGATATGAGTGGCAACTGTCAAAGTACACTGGCAGGGGTCTGCAGGGCACATGCTGAAGGCCTGACACACACGCTTTAAGGACACTGACCTCTATTAGCTTACACTGGAAAACTTTTTTCTTTGTAAAAGCACGCTATAGAGACACCAGATATGAGTGGCAACTGTCAAAGTACACTGGCAGGGGTCTGCAGGGCACACGCTTTTTCTTTGTAAAAGCACGCTACAGAGACACCAGATATGAGTGGCAACTGTCAAAGTACACTGGCAGGGGTCTGCAGGGCACATGCTGAAGGCCTGACACACCCGCTTTAAGGACACTGACTGCTATTAGCTTGCACTGGAAAACTTTTTTCTTTGTAAAAGCACGCTACAGAGACACCAGATATGAGTGGCAACTGTCAAAGTACACTGGCAGGGGTCTGCAGGGCACACGCTGAAGGCCTGACACACCCGCTTTAAGGACACTGACTGCTATTAGCTTGCACTGGATAACTTTTTTTCTTTGTAAAAGCACGCTACAGAGACACCAGATATGAGTGGCAACTGTCAAAGTACACTGGCAGGGGTCTGCAGGGCACACGCTAAAGGCCTGACACACACGCTTTAAGGACACTGACTGCTATTGGCTTACACTGGATAACTTTTTTTCTTTGTAAAAGCACGCTATAGAGACACCAGATATGAGTGGCAACTGTCAAAGTACACTGGCAGGGGTCTGCAGGGCACACGCTGAAGGCCTGACACACCCGCTTTAAGGACACTGACTGCTATTAGCTTACACTGGAAAACTTTTTTTCTTTATAAAAGCACGCTATAGAGACACCAGATATGAGTGGCAACTGTCAAAGTACACTGGCAGGGGTCTGCAGAGCACACGCTGAATGCCTGACACACCCGCTTTAAGGACACTGACTGCTATAAGCTTACACTGGAAAACTTTTTTCTTTGTAAAAGCACGCTACAGAGACACCAGATATGAGTGGCAACTGTCAAAGTACACTGGCAGGGGTCTGCAGGGCACACGCTGAAGGCCTGACACACACGCTTTAAGGACACTGACCTCTATTAGCTTACACTGGAAAACTTTTTTCTTTGTAAAAGCACGCTATAGAGACACCAGATATGAGTGGCAACTATCAAAGTACACTGGCAGGTGTCTGCAGGGCACACGCTTTTTCTTTGTAAAAGCACGCTACAGAGACACCAGATATGAGTGGCAACTGTCAAAGTACACTGGCAGGGGTCTGCAGGGCACACGCTGAAGGCCTGACACACCCGCTTTAAGGACACTGACTGCAATAAGCTTACACTGGAAAACGTTTTTTCTTTGTAAAAGCACGCTACAGAGACACCAGATATGAGTGGCAACTGTCAAAGTACACTGGCAGGGGTTTGCAGGGCACACGCTGAAGGCCTGACACACCCGCTTTAAGGACACTGACTGCTATTAGCTTACACTGGAAAACTTTTTTTCTTTGTAAAAGCACGCTATAGAGACACCAGATATGAGTGGCAACTGTCAAAGTACACTGGCAGGGGTCTGCAGGGCACACGCTGAAGGCCTGACACACCCGCTTTAAGGACACTGACTGCTATTAGCTTACACTGGAAAACTTTTTTCTTTGTAAAAGCATACTACAGAGACACCAGATATGAGTGGCAACTGTCAAAGTACACTGGCAGGGGTCTGCAGGGCACGCACTGAAGGCCTGACACACACGCTTAAGGACACTGACTGCTATTAGCTTACACTGGATAACTTTTTTCTTTGTAAAAGCACGCTATAGAGACACCAGATATGAGTGGCAACTGTCAAAGTACACTGGCAGGGGTCTGCAGGGCACACGCTGAAGGCCTGACACACCCGCTTTAAGGACACTGACCTCTATTAGCTTACACTGGAAAACTTTTTTTCTTTGTAAAAGCACGCTATAGAGACACCAGATATGAGTGGCAACTGTCAAAGTACACTGGCAGGGGTCTGCAGGGCACACGCTGAAGGCCTCACACACCCGCTTTAAGGACACTGACTGCTATTAGCTTACACTGGAAAACTTTTTTCTTTGTAAAAGCACGCTATAGAGACACCAGATATGAGTGGCAACTGTCAAAGTAAACTGGCAGGGGTCTGCAGGGCACACGCTGAAGGCCTGACACACCCGCTTTAAGGATACTGACCTCTATTAGCTTACACTGGAAAACTTTTTTTCTTTGTAAAAGCACGCTATAGAGACACCAGATATGAGTGGCAACTGTCAAAGTACACTGGCAGGGGTCTGCAGGGCACACGCTGAAGGCCTGACACACCCGCTTTAAGGACACTGACTGCTATTAGCTTACACTGGAAAACTTTTTTCTTTGTAAACGCATGCTATAGAGACACCAGATATGAGTGGCAACTGTCAAAGTGCACTGGCAGGGGTCTGCAGGGCACACGCTGAAGGCCTGACACACCCGCTTTAAGGACACTTACTGCTATTAGCTTACACCGGAAAACTTTTTTTCTTTGTAAAAGCATGCTACAGAGACACCAGATATGAGTGGCAACTGTCAAAGTACACTGGCAGGGGTCTGCAGGGCACACGCTGAAGGCCTGACACACCCACTTTAAGGACACTGACTGCTATTAGCTTACACTGGAAAACTTTTTTTCTTTGTAAAAGCACGCTACAGAGACACCAGATATGAGTGGCAACTGTCAAAGTACACTGGCAGTGTTCTGCAGGGCACACGCTGAAGGCCTGACACACCCGCTTTAAGGACACTGACTGCTATTAGCTTACACTGGAAAACTTTTTTTCTTTGTAAAAGCACGCTATAGAGACACCAGATATGAGTGGCAACTGTCAAAGTACACTGGCAGGGGTCTGCAGAGCACACGCTGAATGCCTGACACACCAGCTTTAAGGACACTGACTGCTATAAGCTTACACTGGAAAACTTTTTTCTTTGTAAAAGCACGCTACAGAGACACCAGATATGAGTGGCAACTGTCAAAGTACACTGGCAGGGGTCTGCAGGGCACACGCTGAAGGCCTGAAACACCCGCTTTAAGGACACTGACTGCTATTAGCTTACACTGGAAAACTTTTTTCTTTGTAAAAGCACGCTATAGAGACACCAGATATGAGTGGCAACTGTCAAAGTACACTGGCAGGGGTCTGCAGGGCACACGCTGAAGGCCTGACACACACGCTTTAAGGACACTGACCTCTATTAGCTTACACTGGAAAACTTTTTTCTTTGTAAAAGCACGCTATAGAAACACCAGATATGAGTGGCAACTATCAAAGTACACTGGCAGGGGTCTGCAGGGCACACGCTTTTTCTTTGTAAAAGCACGCTACAGAGACACCAGATATGAGTGGCAACTGTCAAAGTACACTGGCAGGGGTCTGCAGGGCACACGCTGAAGGCCTGACACACCCGCTTTAAGGACACTGACTGCTATTAGCTTACACTGGAAAACTTTTTTTCTTTGTAAAAGCACGCTATAGAGACACCAGATATGAGTGGAAACTGTCAAAGTACACTGGCAGGGGTCTGCCGAGCACACGCTGAATGTCTGACACACCCGCTTTAAGGACACTGACTGCTATAAGCTTACACTGGAAAACTTTTTTTCTTTGTAAAAGCATGCTATAGAGACACCAGATATGAGTGGCAACTGTCAAAGTACACTGGCAGGGGTCTGCAGGGCACACGCTGAAGGCCTGACACACACGCTTTAAGGACACTGACCTCTATTAGCTTACACTGGAAAACTTTTTTCTTTGTAAAAGCACGCTATAGAAACACCAGATATGAGTGGCAACTATCAAAGTACACTGGCAGGGGTCTGCAGGGCACACGCTGAAGGCCTGACACACCCGCTTTAAGGACACTGACTGCTATTAGCTTACACTGGAAAACTTTTTTTCTTTGTAAAAGCACGCTATAGAGACACCAGATATGAGTGGCAACTGTTAAAGTACACTGGCAGGGGTCTGCAGTGCACACGCTGAAGGCCTGACACACACGCTTTAAGGACACTGACCTCTATTAGCTTACACTGGAAAACTTTTTTCTTTGTAAAAGCACGCTATAGAGACACCAGATATGAGTGGCAACTGTCAAAGTACACTGGCAGGGGTCTGCAGGGCACATGCTGAAGGCCTGACACACACGCTTTAAGGACACTGACCTCTATTAGCTTACACTGGAAAACTTTTTTCTTTGTAAAAGCACGCTATAGAGACACCAGATATGAGTGGCAACTGTCAAAGTACACTGGCAGGGGTCTGCAGGGCACACGCTTTTTCTTTGTAAAAGCACGCTACAGAGACACCAGATATGAGTGGCAACTGTCAAAGTACACTGGCAGGGGTCTGCAGGGCACATGCTGAAGGCCTGACACACCCGCTTTAAGGACACTGACTGCTATTAGCTTGCACTGGAAAACTTTTTTCTTTGTAAAAGCACGCTACAGAGACACCAGATATGAGTGACAACTGTCAAAGTACACTGGCAGGGGTCTGCAGGGCACACGCTGAAGGCCTGACACACCCGCTTTAAGGACACTGACTGCTATTAGCTTGCACTGGATAACTTTTTTTCTTTGTAAAAGCACGCTACAGAGACACCAGATATGAGTGGCAACTGTCAAAGTACACTGGCAGGGGTCTGCAGGGCACACGCTGAAGGCCTGACACACCCGCTTTAAGGACACTGACTGCTATTAGCTTACACTGGAAAACTTTTTTTCTTTATAAAAGCACGCTATAGAGACACCAGATATGAGTGGCAACTGTCAAAGTACACTGGCAGGGGTCTGCAGAGCACACGCTGAATGCCTGACACACCCGCTTTAAGGACACTGACTGCTATAAGCTTACACTGGAAAACTTTTTTCTTTGTAAAAGCACGCTACAGAGACACCAGATATGAGTGGCAACTGTCAAAGTACACTGGCAGGGGTCTGCAGGGCACACGCTGAAGGCCTGACACACACGCTTTAAGGACACTGACCTCTATTAGCTTACACTGGAAAACTATTTTCTTTGTAAAAGCACGCTATAGAGACACCAGATATGAGTGGCAACTATCAAAGTACACTGGCAGGTGTCTGCAGGGCACACGCTTTTTCTTTGTAAAAGCACGCTACAGAGACACCAGATATGAGTGGCAACTGTCAAAGTACACTGGCAGGGGTCTGCAGGGCACACGCTGAAGGCCTGACACACCCGCTTTAAGGACACTGACCTCTATTAGCTTACACTGGAAAACTTTTTTTCTTTGTAAAAGCACGCTATAGAGACACCAGATATGAGTGGCAACTGTCAAAGTACACTGGCAGGGGTCTGCAGGGCACACGCTGAAGGCCTCACACACCCGCTTTAAGGACACTGACTGCTATTAGCTTACACTGGAAAACTTTTTTCTTTGTAAAAGCACGCTATAGAGACACCAGATATGAGTGGCAACTGTCAAAGTAAACTGGCAGGGGTCTGCAGGGCACACGCTGAAGGCCTGACACACCCGCTTTAAGGATACTGACCTCTATTAGCTTACACTGGAAAACTTTTTTTCTTTGTAAAAGCACGCTATAGAGACACCAGATATGAGTGGCAACTGTCAAAGTACACTGGCAGGGGTCTGCAGGGCACACGCTGAAGGCCTGACACACCCGCTTTAAGGACACTGACTGCTATTAGCTTACACTGGAAAACTTTTTTCTTTGTAAACGCATGCTATAGAGACACCAGATATGAGTGGCAACTGTCAAAGTACACTGGCAGGGGTCTGCAGGGCACACGCTGAAGGCCTGACACACCCGCTTTAAGGACACTTACTGCTATTAGCTTACACCGGAAAACTTTTTTTCTTTGTAAAAGCATGCTACAGAGACACCAGATATGAGTGGCAACTGTCAAAGTACACTGGCAGGGGTCTGCAGGGCACACGCTGAAGGCCTGACACACCCACTTTAAGGACACTGACTGCTATTAGCTTACACTGGAAAACTTTTTTTCTTTGTAAAAGCACGCTACAGAGACACCAGATATGAGTGGCAACTGTCAAAGTACACTGGCAGTGTTCTGCAGGGCACACGCTGAAGGCCTGACACACCCGCTTTAAGGACACTGACTGCTATTAGCTTACACTGGAAAACTTTTTTTCTTTGTAAAAGCACGCTATAGAGACACCAGATATGAGTGGCAACTGTCAAAGTACACTGGCAGGGGTCTGCAGGGCACACGCTGAAGGCCTGACACACCCGCTTTAAGGACACTGACTGCTATTAGCTTACACTGGAAAACATGTTTTCTTTGTAAAAGCATGCTATAGAGACACCAGATATGAGTGGCAACTGTCAAAGTACACTGGCAGGGGTCTGCAGGGCACACGCTGAAGGCCTGACACACACGCTTTAAGGACACTGACCTCTATCAGCTTACACTGGAAAACTTTTTTCTTTGTAAAAGCACGCTATAGAGACACCAGATATGAGTGGCAACTATCAAAGTACACTGGCAGGGGTCTGCAGGGCACACGCTTTTTCTTTGTAAAAGCACGCTACAGAGACACCAGATATGAGTGGCAACTGTCAAAGTACACTGGCAGGGGTCTGCAGGGCACACGCTGAAGGCCTGACACACCCGCTTTAAGGACACTGACTGCTATTAGCTTGCACTGGAAAACTTTTTTTCTTTGTAAAAGCACGCTACAGAGACGCCAGATATGAGTGGCAACTGTCAAAGTACACTGGCAGAGGTTTGCAGGGCACACGCTGAAGGCCTGACACACCCGCTTTAAGGACACTGACTGCTATTAGCTTACACTGGAAAACTTTTTTCTTTGTAAAAGCATGCTATAGAGACACCAGATATGAGTGGCAACTGTCAAAGTACACTGGCAGGGGTCTGCAGGGCACACGCTGAAGGCCTGACACACCCGCTTTAAGGACACTGACCTCTATTAGCTTACACTGGAAAACTTTTTTCTTTGTAAAAGCACGCTATAGAGACACCAGATATGAGTGGCAACTGTCAAAGTAAACTGGCAGGGGTCTGCAGGGCACACGCTGAAGGCCTCACACACCCGCTTTAAGGACACTGACTGCTATTAGCTTACACTGGATAACTTTTTTTCTTTGTAAAAGCACGCTATAGAGACACCAGATATGAGTGGCAACTGTCAAAGTAAACTGGCAGGGGTCTGCAGGGCACACGCTGAAGGCCTGACACACCCGCTTTAAGGACACTGACCTCTATTAGCTTACACTGGAAAACTTTTTTTCTTTGTTAAAGCACGCTATAGAGACACCAGATATGAGTGGCAACTGTCAAAGTACACTGGCAGGGGTCTGCAGGGCACACACTGAAGGCCTGACACACCCGCTTTAAGGACACTGACTGCTATTAGCTTACACTGGAAAACTTTTTTCTTTGTAAATGCACGCTATAGAGACACCAGATATGAGTGGCAACTGTCAAAGTACACTGGCAGGGGTCTGCAGAGCACACGCTGAAGGCCTGACACACCCGCTTTAAGGACACTGACTGCTATTAGCTTACACCGGAAAACTTTTTTTCTTTGTAAAAGCATGCTACAGAGACACCAGATATGAGTGGCAACTGTCAAAGTACACTGGCAGGGGTCTGGAGGGCACACGCTGAAGGCCTGACACACCCACTTTAAGGACACTGACTGCTATTAGCTTACACTGGAAAACTTTTTTTCTTTGTAAAAGCACGCTACAGAGACACCAGATATGAGTGGCAACTGTCAAAATACACTGGCAGGGGTCTGCAGGGCACACGCTAAAGGCCTGACACACACGCTTTAAGGACACTGACTGCTATTAGCTTACACTGGATAACTTTTTTTCTTTGTAAAAGCACGCTATAGAGACACCAGATATGAGTGGCAACTGTCAAAGTACACTGGCAGGGGTCTGCAGGGCACACGCTGAAGGCCTGACACACCCGCTTTAAGGACACTGACTGCTATTAGCTTACAATGGAAAACTTTTTTTCTTAGTAAAAGCACGCTATAGAGACACCAGATATGAGTGGAAACTTTCAAAGTACACTGGCAGGGGTCTGCAGAGCACACGCTGAATGCCTGACACACCCGCTTTAAGGACACTGACTGCTATAAGCTTACACTGGAAAACTTTTTTCTTTGTAAAAGCACGCTACAGAGACACCAGATATGAGTGGCAACTGTCAAAGTACACTGGCAGGGGTCTGCAGGGCACACGCTAAAGGCTTGACACACACGCTTTAAGGACACTGACTGCTATTAGCTTACACTGGATAACTTTTTTTCTTTGTAAAAGCACGCTACTGAGACATCAGATATGAGTGACAACTGTCAAAGTACACTGGCAGGGGTCTGCAGGGCACACGCTGAAGGCCTGACACACCCGCTTTAAGGACACTGACTGCAATTAGCTTACACTGGAAAACTTTTTTTCTTTGTAAAAGCACGCTATAGAGACACCAGATATGAGTGGCAACTGTCAAAGTAAACTGGCAGGGGTCTGCAGGGCACACGCTGAAGGCCTGACACACCCGCTTTAAGGACACTGACTGCTATTAGCTTACACTGGAAAACTTTTTTCTTTGTAAAAGCACGCTACAGAGACATCAGATATGAGTGGCAACTGTCAAAGTACACTGGCAGGGGTCTGCAGGGCACACGCTGAAGGCCTGACACACCCGCTTTAAGGACACTGACTGCAATTAGCTTACACTGGAAAACATTTTTTCTTTGTAAAAGCACGCTATAGAGACACCAGATATGAGTGGCAACTGTCAAAGTACACTGGCAGGGGTCTGCAGGGCACACGCTGAAGGCCTGACACACCCGCTTTAAGGACACTGACTGCTATTAGCTTACACTGGAAAACTTTTTTCTTTGTAAACGCACGCTATAGAGACACCAGATATGAGTGGCAACTGTCAAAGTACACTGGCAGGGGTCTGCAGGGCACACGCTGAAGGCCTGACACACACGCTTTAAGGACACTGACCTCTATCAGCTTACACTGGAAAACTTTTTTCTTTTTAAAAGCACGCTATAGAGACACCAGATATGAGTGGCAACTATCAAAGTACACTGGCAGGGGTCTGCAGGGCACACGCTTTTTCTTTGTAAAAGCACGCTACAGAGACACCAGATATGAGTGGCAACTGTCAAAGTACACTGGCAGGGGTCTGCAGGGCACACGCTGAAGGCCTGACACACCCGCTTTAAGGACACTGACTGCTATAAGCTTGCACTGGAAAACTTTTTTTCTTTGTAAAAGCACGCTACAGAGACGCCAGATATGAGTGGCAACTGTCAAAGTACACTGGCAGGGGTCTGCAGGGCACACGCTGAAGGCCTGACACACCCGCTTTAAGGACACTGACTGCTATTAGCTTACACTGGAAAACTTTTTTCTTTGTAAAAGCACGCTATAGAGACACCAGATATGAGTGGCAACTATCAAAGTACACTGGCAGGTGTCTGCAGGGCACACGCTTTTTCTTTGTAAAAGCACGCTACAGAGACACCAGATATGAGTGGCAACTGTCAAAGTACACTGGCAGGGGTCTGCAGGGCACACGCTGAAGGCCTGACACACCCGCTTTAAGGACACTGACTGCAATAAGCTTACACTGTAAAACGTTTTTTCTTTGTAAAAGCACGCTACAGAGACACCAGATATGAGTGGCAACTGTCAAAGTACACTGGCAGGGGTTTGCAGGGCACACGCTGAAGGCCTGACACACCCGCTTTAAGGACACTGACTGCTATTAGCTTACACTGGAAAACTTTTTTTCTTTGTAAAAGCACGCTATAGAGACACCAGATATGAGTGGCAACTGTCAAAGTACACTGGCAGGGGTCTGCAGGGCACACGCTGAAGGCCTGACACACCCGCTTTAAGGACACTGACTGCTATTAGCTTACACTGGAAAACTTTTTTCTTTGTAAAAGCATACTACAGAGACACCAGATATGAGTGGCAACTGTCAAAGTACACTGGCAGGGGTCTGCAGGGCACGCGCTGAAGGCCTGACACACACGCTTAAGGACACTGACTGCTATTAGCTTACACTGGATAACTTTTTTCTTTGTAAAAGCATGCTATAGAGACACCAGATATGAGTGGCAACTGTCAAAGTACACTGGCAGGGGTCTGCAGGGCACACGCTGAAGGCCTGACACACCCGCTTTAAGGACACTGACCTCTATTAGCTTACACTGGAAAACTTTTTTTCTTTGTAAAAGCACGCTATAGAGACACCAGATATGAGTGGCAACTGTCAAAGTACACTGGCAGGGGTCTGCAGGGCACACGCTGAAGGCCTCACACACCCGCTTTAAGGACACTGACTGCTATTAGCTTACACTGGAAAACTTTTTTCTTTGTAAAAGCACGCTATAGAGACACCAGATATGAGTGGCAACTGTCAAAGTAAACTGGCAGGGGTCTGCAGGGCACACGCTGAAGGCCTGACACACCCGCTTTAAGGACACTGACTGCTATTAGCTTACACTGGAAAACTTTTTTCTTTGTAAACGCATGCTATAGAGACACCAGATATGAGTGGCAACTGTCAAAGTACACTGGCAGGGGTCTGCAGGGCACACGCTGAAGGCCTGACACACCCGCTTTAAGGACACTTACTGCTATTAGCTTACACCGGAAAACTTTTTTTCTTTGTAAAAGCATGCTACAGAGACACCAGATATGAGTGGCAACTGTCAAAGTACACTGGCAGGGGTCTGCAGGGCACACGCTGAAGGCCTGACACACCCACTTTAAGGACACTGACTGCTATTAGCTTACACTGGAAAACTTTTTTTCTTTGTAAAAGCACGCTACAGAGACACCAGATATGAGTGGCAACTGTCAAAGTACACTGGCAGTGTTCTGCAGGGCACACGCTGAAGGCCTGACACACCCGCTTTAAGGACACTGACTGCTATTAGCTTACACTGGAAAACTTTTTTTCTTTGTAAAAGCACGCTATAGAGACACCAGATATGAGTGGCAACTGTCAAAGTACACTGGCAGGGGTCTGCAGGGCACACGCTGAAGGCCTGACACACCCGCTTTAAGGACACTGACTGCTATTAGCTTACACTGGAAAACATGTTTTCTTTGTAAAAGCATGCTATAGAGACACCAGATATGAGTGGCAACTGTCAAAGTACACTGGCAGGGGTCTGCAGGGCACACGCTGAAGGCCTGACACACACGCTTTAAGGACACTGACCTCTATCAGCTTACACTGGAAAACTTTTTTCTTTGTAAAAGCACGCTATAGAGACACCAGATATGAGTGGCAACTATCAAAGTACACTGGCAGGGGTCTGCAGGGCACACGCTTTTTCTTTGTAAAAGCACGCTACAGAGACACCAGATATGAGTGGCAACTGTCAAAGTACACTGGCAGGGGTCTGCAGGGCACACGCTGAAGGCCTGACACACCCGCTTTAAGGACACTGACTGCTATTAGCTTGCACTGGAAAACTTTTTTTCTTTGTAAAAGCACGCTACAGAGACGCCAGATATGAGTGGCAACTGTCAAAGTACACTGGCAGAGGTTTGCAGGGCACACGCTGAAGGCCTGACACACCCGCTTTAAGGACACTGACTGCTATTAGCTTACACTGGAAAACTTTTTTCTTTGTAAAAGCACGCTATAGAGACACCAGATATGAGTGGCAACTGTCAAAGTACACTGGCAGGGGTCTGCAGGGCACACGCTGAAGGCCTGACACACCCGCTTTAAGGACACTGACCTCTATTAGCTTACACTGGAAAACTTTTTTCTTTGTAAAAGCACGCTATAGAGACACCAGATATGAGTGGCAACTGTCAAAGTAAACTGGCAGGGGTCTGCAGGGCACACGCTGAAGGCCTCACACACCCGCTTTAAGGACACTGACTGCTATTAGCTTACACTGGATAACTTTTTTTCTTTGTAAAAGCACGCTATAGAGACACCAGATATGAGTGGCAACTGTCAAAGTAAACTGGCAGGGGTCTGCAGGGCACACGCTGAAGGCCTGACACACCCGCTTTAAGGACACTGACCTCTATTAGCTTACACTGGAAAACTTTTTTTCTTTGTTAAAGCACGCTATAGAGACACCAGATATGAGTGGCAACTGTCAAAGTACACTGGCAGGGGTCTGCAGGGCACACACTGAAGGCCTGACACACCCGCTTTAAGGACACTGACTGCTATTAGCTTACACTGGAAAACTTTTTTCTTTGTAAATGCACGCTATAGAGACACCAGATATGAGTGGCAACTGTCAAAGTACACTGGCAGGGGTCTGCAGAGCACACGCTGAAGGCCTGACACACCCGCTTTAAGGACACTGACTGCTATTAGCTTACACCGGAAAACTTTTTTTCTTTGTAAAAGCATGCTACAGAGACACCAGATATGAGTGGCAACTGTCAAAGTACACTGGCAGGGGTCTGGAGGGCACACGCTGAAGGCCTGACACACCCACTTTAAGGACACTGACTGCTATTAGCTTACACTGGAAAACTTTTTTTCTTTGTAAAAGCACGCTACAGAGACACCAGATATGAGTGGCAACTGTCAAAATACACTGGCAGGGGTCTGCAGGGCACACGCTAAAGGCCTGACACACACGCTTTAAGGACACTGACTGCTATTAGCTTACACTGGATAACTTTTTTTCTTTGTAAAAGCACGCTATAGAGACACCAGATATGAGTGGCAACTGTCAAAGTACACTGGCAGGGGTCTGCAGGGCACACGCTGAAGGCCTGACACACCCGCTTTAAGGACACTGACTGCTATTAGCTTACAATGGAAAACTTTTTTTCTTAGTAAAAGCACGCTATAGAGACACCAGATATGAGTGGAAACTGTCAAAGTACACTGGCAGGGGTCTGCAGAGCACACGCTGAATGCCTGACACACCCGCTTTAAGGACACTGACTGCTATAAGCTTACACTGGAAAACTTTTTTCTTTGTAAAAGCACGCTACAGAGACACCAGATATGAGTGGCAACTGTCAAAGTACACTGGCAGGGGTCTGCAGGGCACACGCTAAAGGCTTGACACACACGCTTTAAGGACACTGACTGCTATTAGCTTACACTGGAAAACTTTTTTTCTTTGTAAAAGCACGCTACTGAGACATCAGATATGAGTGGCAACTGTCAAAGTACACTGGCAGGGGTCTGCAGGGCACGCGCTGAAGGCCTGACACACCCGCTTTAAGGACACTGACTGCTATTAGCTTACACTGGAAAACTTTTTTTCTTTGTAAAAGCACGCTATAGAGACACCAGATATGAGTGACAACTGTCAAAGTACACTGGCAGGGGTCTGCAGGGCACACGCTGAAGGCCTGACACACCCGCTTTAAGGACACTGACTGCAATTAGCTTACACTGGAAAACTTTTTTTCTTTGTAAAAGCACGCTATAGAGACACCAGATATGAGTGGCAACTGTCAAAGTAAACTGGCAGGGGTCTGCAGGGCACACGCTGAAGGCCTGACACACCCGCTTTAAGGACACTGACTGCTATTAGCTTACACTGGAAAACTTTTTTCTCTGTAAAAGCACGCTACAGAGACATCAGATATGAGTGGCAACTGTCAAAGTACACTGGCAGGGGTCTGCAGGGCACACGCTGAAGGCCTGACACACCCGCTTTAAGGACACTGACTGCAATTAGCTTACACTGGAAAACATTTTTTCTTTGTAAAAGCACGCTATAGAGACACCAGATATGAGTGGCAACTGTCAAAGTACACTGGCAGGGGTCTGCAGGGCACACGCTGAAGGCCTGACACACCCGCTTTAAGGACACTGACTGCTATTAGCTTACACTGGAAAACTTTTTTCTTTGTAAACGCACGCTATAGAGACACCAGATATGAGTGGCAACTGTCAAAGTACACTGGCAGGGGTCTGCAGGGCACACGCTGAAGGCCTGACACACACGCTTTAAGGACACTGACCTCTATCAGCTTACACTGGAAAACTTTTTTCTTTGTAAAAGCACGCTATAGAGACACCAGATATGAGTGGCAACTATCAAAGTACACTGGCAGGGGTCTGCAGGGCACACGCTTTTTCTTTGTAAAAGCACGCTACAGAGACACCAGATATGAGTGGCAACTGTCAAAGTACACTGGCAGGGGTCTGCAGGGCACACGCTGAAGGCCTGACACACCCGCTTTAAGGACACTGACTGCTATAAGCTTGCACTGGAAAACTTTTTTTCTTTGTAAAAGCACGCTACAGAGACGCCAGATATGAGTGGCAACTGTCAAAGTACACTGGCAGGGGTCTGCAGGGCACACGCTGAAGGCCTGACACACCCGCTTTAAGGACACTGACTGCTATTAGCTTACACTGGAAAACTTTTTTCTTTGTAAAAGCACGCTATAGAGACACCAGATATGAGTGGCAACTGTCAAAGTACACTGGCAGGGGTCTGCAGGGCACACGCTGAAGGCCTGACACACCCGCTTTAAGGACACTGACCTCTATTAGCTTACACTGGAAAACTTTTTTTCTTTGTAAAAGCACGCTATAGAGACACCAGATATGAGTGGCAACTGTCAAAGTAAACTTGCAGGGGTCTGCAGGGCACACGCTGAAGGCCTCACACACCCGCTTTAAGGACACTGACTGCTATTAGCTTACACTGGATAACTTTTTTTCTTTGTAAAAGCACGCTATAGAGACACCAGATATGAGTGGCAACTGTCAAAGTAAACTGGCAGGGGTCTGCAGGGCACACGCTGAAGGCCTGACACACCCGCTTTAAGGACACTGACCTCTATTAGCTTACACTGGAAAACTTTTTTTCTTTGTAAAAGCACACTATAGAGACACCAGATATGAGTGGCAACTGTCAAAGTAAACTTGCAGGGGTGTGCAGGGCGCACGCTGAAGGCCTCACACACCCGTTTTAAGGACACTGACTGCTATTAGCTTACACTGGATAACTTTTTTTCTTTGTAAAAGCACGCTATAGAGACACCAGATATGAGTGGCAACTGTCAAAGTACACTGGCAGGGGTCTGCAGGGCACACGCTGAAGGCCTGACACACCCGCTTTAAGGACACTGACTGCTATTAGCTTACACTGGAAAACTTTTTTCTTTGTAAACGCACGCTATAGAGACACCAGATATGAGTGGCAACTGTCAAAGTACACTGGCAGGGGTCTGCAGAGCACACGCTGAAGGCCTGACACACCCGCTTTAAGGACACTGACTGCTATTAGCTTACACCGGAAAACTTTTTTCTTTGTAAAAGCATGCTAGAGAGACACCAGATATGAGTGGCAACTGTCAAAGTACACTGGCAGGGGTCTGCAGGGCACACGCTGAAGGCCTGACACACCCACTTTAAGGACACTGACTGCTATTAGCTTACACTGGAAAACTTTTTTTCTTTGTAAAAGCACGCTACAGAGACACCAGATATGAGTGGCAACTGTCAAAATACACTGGCAGGGGTCTGCAGGGCACACGCTAAAGGCCTGACACACACGCTTTAAGGACACTGACTGCTATTAGCTTACACTGGATAACTTTTTTTCTTTGTAAAAGCACGCTATAGAGACACCAGATATGAGTGGCAACTGTCAAAGTACACTGGCAGGGGTCTGCAGGGCACACGCTGAAGGCCTGACACACCCGCTTTAAGGACACTGACTGCTATTAGCTTACAATGGAAAACTTTTTTTCTTTGTAAAAGCACGCTATAGAGACACCAGATATGAGTGGAAACTGTCAAAGTACACTGGCAGGGGTCTGCAGAGCACACGCTGAATGCCTGACACACCCGCTTTAAGGACACTGACTGCTATAAGCTTACACTGGAAAACTTTTTTCTTTGTAAAAGCACGCTACAGAGACACCAGATATGAGTGGCAACTGTCAAAGTACACTGGCAGGGGTCTGCAGGGCACACGCTGAAGGCCTGACACACCCGCTTTAAGGACACTGACTGCTATTAGCTTACACTGGAAAACTTTTTTTCTTTGTAAAAGCACGCTATAGAGACACCAGATATGAGTGACAACTGTCAAAGTACACTGGCAGGGGTCTGCAGGGCACACGCTGAAGGCCTGACACACCCGCTTTAAGGACACTGACTGCAATTAGCTTACACTGGAAAACTTTTTTTCTTTGTAAAAGCACGCTATAGAGACACCAGATATGAGTGGCAACTGTCAAAGTATACTGGCAGGGGTCTGCAGGGCACACGCTGAAGGCCTGACACACCCGCTTCAAGGACACTGACTGCTAATAGCTTACACTGGAAAACTTTTTTCTTTGTAAAAGCACACTATAGAGACACCAGATATGAGTGGCAACTGTCAAAGTACACTGGCAGGGGTCTGCAGAGCACATGCTGAAGGCCTGACACACCTGCTTTAAGGACACTGACTGCTATTAGCTTACACTGGAAAACATTTTTTCTTTGTAAAAGCATGCTATAGAGACACCAGATATGAGTGGCAACTGTCAAAGTACACTGGCAGGGGTCTGCAGGGCACACGCTGAAGGCCTGACACACACGCTTTAAGGACACTGACCTCTATCAGCTTACACTGGAAAACTTTTTTCTTTGTAAAAGCACGCTATAGAGACAACAGATATGAGTGTCAACTATCAAAGTACACTGGCAGGGGTCTGCAGGGCACACGCTTTTTCTTTGTAAAAGCACGCTACAGAGACACCAGATATGAGTGGCAACTGTCAAAGTACACTGGCAGGGGTTTGCAGGGCACACGCTGAAGGCCTGATACACCCGCTTTAAGGACACTGACTGCTATTAGCTTACACTGGAAAACTTTTTTCTTTGTAAAAGCACGCTATAGAGACACCAGATATGAGTGGCAACTGTCAAAGTACACTGGCAGGGGTCTGCAGGGCACACGCTGAAGGCCTGACACACCCGCTTTAAGGACACTGACTGCTATTAGCTTACACTGGATAACTTTTTTTCTTTGTAAAAGCACGCTATAGAGACACCAGATATGAGTGGCAACTGTCAAAGTAAACTGGCAGGGGTCTGCAGGGCACACGCTGAAGGCCTGACACACCCGCTTTAAGGACACTGACCTCTATTAGCTTACACTGGAAAACTTTTTTTCTTTGTAAAAGCACGCTATAGAGACACCAGATATGAGTGGCAACTGTCAAAGTACACTGGCAGGGGTCTGCAGGGCACACGCTGAAGGCCTGACACACCCGCTTTAAGGACACTGACTGCTATTAGCTTACACTGGAAAACTTTTTTCTTTGTAAACGCACGCTATAGAGACACCAGATATGAGTGGCAACTGTCAAAGTACACTGGCAGGGGTCTGCAGGGCACACGCTGAAGGCCTGACACACCCGCTTTAAGGACACTGACTGCTATTAGCTTACACCGGAAAACTTTTTTCTTTGTAAAAGCATGCTACAGAGACACCAGATATGAGTGGCAACTGTCAAAGTACACTGGCAGGGGTCTGCAGGGCACACGCTGAAGGCCTGACACACCCACTTTAAGGACACTGACTGCTATTAGCTTACACTGGAAAACTTTTTTTCTTTGTAAAAGCACGCTACAGAGACACCAGATATGAGTGGCAACTGTCAAAATACACTGGCAGGGGTCTGCAGGGCACACGCTAAAGGCCTGACACACCCGCTTTAAGGACACTGACTGCTATTAGCTTACAATGGAAAACTTTTTTTCTTTGTAAAAGCACGCTATAGAGACACCACATATGAGTGGAAACTGTCAAAGTACACTGGCAGAGGTTTGCAGGGCACACGCTGAAGGCCTGACACACCCGCTTTAAGGACACTGACTGCTATTAGCTTACACTGGAAAACTTTTTTCTTTGTAAAAGCATGCTATAGAGACACCAGATATGAGTGGCAACTGTCAAAGTACACTGGCAGGGGTCTGCAGGGCACACGCTGAAGGCCTGACACACCCGCTTTAAGGACACTGACCTCTATTAGCTTACACTGGAAAACTTTTTTCTTTGTAAAAGCACGCTATAGAGACACCAGATATGAGTGGCAACTGTCAAAGTAAACTGGCAGGGGTCTGCAGGGCACACGCTGAAGGCCTCACACACCCGCTTTAAGGACACTGACTGCTATTAGCTTACACTGGATAACTTTTTTTTGTTTGTAAAAGCACGCTATAGAGACACCAGATATGAGTGGCAACTGTCAAAGTAAACTGGCAGGGGTCTGCAGGGCACACGCTGAAGGCCTGACACACCCGCTTTAAGGACACTGACCTCTATTAGCTTACACTGGAAAACTTTTTTTCTTTGTTAAAGCACGCTATAGAGACACCAGATATGAGTGGCAACTGTCAAAGTACACTGGCAGGGGTCTGCAGGGCACACACTGAAGGCCTGACACACCCGCTTTAAGGACACTGACTGCTATTAGCTTACACTGGAAAACTTTTTTCTTTGTAAATGCACGCTATAGAGACACCAGATATGAGTGGCAACTGTCAAAGTACACTGGCAGGGGTCTGCAGAGCACACGCTGAAGGCCTGACACACCCGCTTTAAGGACACTGACTGCTATTAGCTTACACCGGAAAACTTTTTTTCTTTGTAAAAGCATGCTACAGAGACACCAGATATGAGTGGCAACTGTCAAAGTACACTGGCAGGGGTCTGGAGGGCACACGCTGAAGGCCTGACACACCCACTTTAAGGACACTGACTGCTATTAGCTTACACTGGAAAACTTTTTTTCTTTGTAAAAGCACGCTACAGAGACACCAGATATGAGTGGCAACTGTCAAAATACACTGGCAGGGGTCTGCAGGGCACACGCTAAAGGCCTGACACACACGCTTTAAGGACACTGACTGCTATTAGCTTACACTGGATAACTTTTTTTCTTTGTAAAAGCACGCTATAGAGACACCAGATATGAGTGGCAACTGTCAAAGTACACTGGCAGGGGTCTGCAGGGCACACGCTGAAGGCCTGACACACCCGCTTTAAGGACACTGACTGCTATTAGCTTACAATGGAAAACTTTTTTTCTTAGTAAAAGCACGCTATAGAGACACCAGATATGAGTGGAAACTTTCAAAGTACACTGGCAGGGGTCTGCAGAGCACACGCTGAATGCCTGACACACCCGCTTTAAGGACACTGACTGCTATAAGCTTACACTGGAAAACTTTTTTCTTTGTAAAAGCACGCTACAGAGACACCAGATATGAGTGGCAACTGTCAAAGTACACTGGCAGGGGTCTGCAGGGCACACGCTAAAGGCTTGACACACACGCTTTAAGGACACTGACTGCTATTAGCTTACACTGGATAACTTTTTTTCTTTGTAAAAGCACGCTACTGAGACATCAGATATGAGTGACAACTGTCAAAGTACACTGGCAGGGGTCTGCAGGGCACACGCTGAAGGCCTGACACACCCGCTTTAAGGACACTGACTGCAATTAGCTTACACTGGAAAACTTTTTTTCTTTGTAAAAGCACGCTATAGAGACACCAGATATGAGTGGCAACTGTCAAAGTAAACTGGCAGGGGTCTGCAGGGCACACGCTGAAGGCCTGACACACCCGCTTTAAGGACACTGACTGCTATTAGCTTACACTGGAAAACTTTTTTCTTTGTAAAAGCACGCTACAGAGACATCAGATATGAGTGGCAACTGTCAAAGTACACTGGCAGGGGTCTGCAGGGCACACGCTGAAGGCCTGACACACCCGCTTTAAGGACACTGACTGCAATTAGCTTACACTGGAAAACATTTTTTCTTTGTAAAAGCACGCTATAGAGACACCAGATATGAGTGGCAACTGTCAAAGTACACTGGCAGGGGTCTGCAGGGCACACGCTGAAGGCCTGACACACCCGCTTTAAGGACACTGACTGCTATTAGCTTACACTGGAAAACTTTTTTCTTTGTAAACGCACGCTATAGAGACACCAGATATGAGTGGCAACTGTCAAAGTACACTGGCAGGGGTCTGCAGGGCACACGCTGAAGGCCTGACACACACGCTTTAAGGACACTGACCTCTATCAGCTTACACTGGAAAACTTTTTTCTTTTTAAAAGCACGCTATAGAGACACCAGATATGAGTGGCAACTATCAAAGTACACTGGCAGGGGTCTGCAGGGCACACGCTTTTTCTTTGTAAAAGCACGCTACAGAGACACCAGATATGAGTGGCAACTGTCAAAGTACACTGGCAGGGGTCTGCAGGGCACACGCTGAAGGCCTGACACACCCGCTTTAAGGACACTGACTGCTATAAGCTTGCACTGGAAAACTTTTTTTCTTTGTAAAAGCACGCTACAGAGACGCCAGATATGAGTGGCAACTGTCAAAGTACACTGGCAGGGGTCTGCAGGGCACACGCTGAAGGCCTGACACACCCGCTTTAAGGACACTGACTGCTATTAGCTTACACTGGAAAACTTTTTTCTTTGTAAAAGCACGCTATAGAGACACCAGATATGAGTGGCAACTATCAAAGTACACTGGCAGGTGTCTGCAGGGCACACGCTTTTTCTTTGTAAAAGCACGCTACAGAGACACCAGATATGAGTGGCAACTGTCAAAGTACACTGGCAGGGGTCTGCAGGGCACACGCTGAAGGCCTGACACACCCGCTTTAAGGACACTGACTGCTATTAGCTTACACTGGAAAACTTTTTTCTTTGTAAACGCATGCTATAGAGACACCAGATATGAGTGGCAACTGTCAAAGTACACTGGCAGGGGTCTGCAGGGCACACGCTGAAGGCCTGAAACACCCGCTTTAAGGACACTGACTGCAATAAGCTTACACTGTAAAACGTTTTTTCTTTGTAAAAGCACGCTACAGAGACACCAGATATGAGTGGCAACTGTCAAAGTACACTGGCAGGGGTTTGCAGGGCACACGCTGAAGGCCTGACACACCCGCTTTAAGGACACTGACTGCTATTAGCTTACACTGGAAAACTTTTTTTCTTTGTAAAAGCACGCTATAGAGACACCAGATATGAGTGGCAACTGTCAAAGTACACTGGCAGGGGTCTGCAGGGCACACGCTGAAGGCCTGACACACCCGCTTTAAGGACACTGACTGCTATTAGCTTACACTGGAAAACTTTTTTCTTTGTAAAAGCATACTACAGAGACACCAGATATGAGTGGCAACTGTCAAAGTACACTGGCAGGGGTCTGCAGGGCACGCGCTGAAGGCCTGACACACACGCTTAAGGACACTGACTGCTATTAGCTTACACTGGATAACTTTTTTCTTTGTAAAAGCATGCTATAGAGACACCAGATATGAGTGGCAACTGTCAAAGTACACTGGCAGGGGTCTGCAGGGCACACGCTGAAGGCCTGACACACCCGCTTTAAGGACACTGACCTCTATTAGCTTACACTGGAAAACTTTTTTTCTTTGTAAAAGCACGCTATAGAGACACCAGATATGAGTGGCAACTGTCAAAGTACACTGGCAGGGGTCTGCAGGGCACACGCTGAAGGCCTCACACACCCGCTTTAAGGACACTGACTGCTATTAGCTTACACTGGAAAACTTTTTTCTTTGTAAAAGCACGCTATAGAGACACCAGATATGAGTGGCAACTGTCAAAGTAAACTGGCAGGGGTCTGCAGGGCACACGCTGAAGGCCTGACACACCCGCTTTAAGGACACTGACTGCTATTAGCTTACACTGGAAAACTTTTTTTCTTTGTAAAAGCACGCTATAGAGACACCAGATATGAGTGGCAACTGTCAAAGTACACTGGCAGGGGTCTGCAGGGCACACGCTGAAGGCCTGACACACCCGCTTTAAGGACACTGACTGCTATTAGCTTACACTGGAAAACATGTTTTCTTTGTAAAAGCATGCTATAGAGACACCAGATATGAGTGGCAACTGTCAAAGTACACTGGCAGGGGTCTGCAGGGCACACGCTGAAGGCCTGACACACACGCTTTAAGGACACTGACCTCTATCAGCTTACACTGGAAAACTTTTTTCTTTGTAAAAGCACGCTATAGAGACACCAGATATGAGTGGCAACTATCAAAGTACACTGGCAGGGGTCTGCAGGGCACACGCTTTTTCTTTGTAAAAGCACGCTACAGAGACACCAGATATGAGTGGCAACTGTCAAAGTACACTGGCAGGGGTCTGCAGGGCACACGCTGAAGGCCTGACACACCCGCTTTAAGGACACTGACTGCTATTAGCTTGCACTGGAAAACTTTTTTTCTTTGTAAAAGCACGCTACAGAGACGCCAGATATGAGTGGCAACTGTCAAAGTACACTGGCAGAGGTTTGCAGGGCACACGCTGAAGGCCTGACACACCCGCTTTAAGGACACTGACTGCTATTAGCTTACACTGGAAAACTTTTTTCTTTGTAAAAGCACGCTATAGAGACACCAGATATGAGTGGCAACTGTCAAAGTACACTGGCAGGGGTCTGCAGGGCACACGCTGAAGGCCTGACACACCCGCTTTAAGGACACTGACCTCTATTAGCTTACACTGGAAAACTTTTTTCTTTGTAAAAGCACGCTATAGAGACACCAGATATGAGTGGCAACTGTCAAAGTAAACTGGCAGGGGTCTGCAGGGCACACGCTGAAGGCCTCACACACCCGCTTTAAGGACACTGACTGCTATTAGCTTACACTGGATAACTTTTTTTCTTTGTAAAAGCACGCTATAGAGACACCAGATATGAGTGGCAACTGTCAAAGTAAACTGGCAGGGGTCTGCAGGGCACACGCTGAAGGCCTGACACACCCGCTTTAAGGACACTGACCTCTATTAGCTTACACTGGAAAACTTTTTTTCTTTGTTAAAGCACGCTATAGAGACACCAGATATGAGTGGCAACTGTCAAAGTACACTGGCAGGGGTCTGCAGGGCACACACTGAAGGCCTGACACACCCGCTTTAAGGACACTGACTGCTATTAGCTTACACTGGAAAACTTTTTTCTTTGTAAATGCACGCTATAGAGACACCAGATATGAGTGGCAACTGTCAAAGTACACTGGCAGGGGTCTGCAGAGCACACGCTGAAGGCCTGACACACCCGCTTTAAGGACACTGACTGCTATTAGCTTACACCGGAAAACTTTTTTTCTTTGTAAAAGCATGCTACAGAGACACCAGATATGAGTGGCAACTGTCAAAGTACACTGGCAGGGGTCTGGAGGGCACACGCTGAAGGCCTGACACACCCACTTTAAGGACACTGACTGCTATTAGCTTACACTGGAAAACTTTTTTTCTTTGTAAAAGCACGCTACAGAGACACCAGATATGAGTGGCAACTGTCAAAATACACTGGCAGGGGTCTGCAGGGCACACGCTAAAGGCCTGACACACACGCTTTAAGGACACTGACTGCTATTAGCTTACACTGGATAACTTTTTTTCTTTGTAAAAGCACGCTATAGAGACACCAGATATGAGTGGCAACTGTCAAAGTACACTGGCAGGGGTCTGCAGGGCACACGCTGAAGGCCTGACACACCCGCTTTAAGGACACTGACTGCTATTAGCTTACAATGGAAAACTTTTTTTCTTAGTAAAAGCACGCTATAGAGACACCAGATATGAGTGGAAACTGTCAAAGTACACTGGCAGGGGTCTGCAGAGCACACGCTGAATGCCTGACACACCCGCTTTAAGGACACTGACTGCTATAAGCTTACACTGGAAAACTTTTTTCTTTGTAAAAGCACGCTACAGAGACACCAGATATGAGTGGCAACTGTCAAAGTACACTGGCAGGGGTCTGCAGGGCACACGCTAAAGGCTTGACACACACGCTTTAAGGACACTGACTGCTATTAGCTTACACTGGAAAACTTTTTTTCTTTGTAAAAGCACGCTATAGAGACACCAGATATGAGTGACAACTGTCAAAGTACACTGGCAGGGGTCTGCAGGGCACACGCTGAAGGCCTGACACACCCGCTTTAAGGACACTGACTGCAATTAGCTTACACTGGAAAACTTTTTTTCTTTGTAAAAGCACGCTATAGAGACACCAGATATGAGTGGCAACTGTCAAAGTAAACTGGCAGGGGTCTGCAGGGCACACGCTGAAGGCCTGACACACCCGCTTTAAGGACACTGACTGCTATTAGCTTACACTGGAAAACTTTTTTCTCTGTAAAAGCACGCTACAGAGACATCAGATATGAGTGGCAACTGTCAAAGTACACTGGCAGGGGTCTGCAGGGCACACGCTGAAGGCCTGACACACCCGCTTTAAGGACACTGACTGCAATTAGCTTACACTGGAAAACATTTTTTCTTTGTAAAAGCACGCTATAGAGACACCAGATATGAGTGGCAACTGTCAAAGTACACTGGCAGGGGTCTGCAGGGCACACGCTGAAGGCCTGACACACCCGCTTTAAGGACACTGACTGCTATTAGCTTACACTGGAAAACTTTTTTCTTTGTAAACGCACGCTATAGAGACACCAGATATGAGTGGCAACTGTCAAAGTACACTGGCAGGGGTCTGCAGGGCACACGCTGAAGGCCTGACACACACGCTTTAAGGACACTGACCTCTATCAGCTTACACTGGAAAACTTTTTTCTTTGTAAAAGCACGCTATAGAGACACCAGATATGAGTGGCAACTATCAAAGTACACTGGCAGGGGTCTGCAGGGCACACGCTTTTTCTTTGTAAAAGCACGCTACAGAGACACCAGATATGAGTGGCAACTGTCAAAGTACACTGGCAGGGGTCTGCAGGGCACACGCTGAAGGCCTGACACACCCGCTTTAAGGACACTGACTGCTATAAGCTTGCACTGGAAAACTTTTTTTCTTTGTAAAAGCACGCTACAGAGACGCCAGATATGAGTGGCAACTGTCAAAGTACACTGGCAGGGGTCTGCAGGGCACACGCTGAAGGCCTGACACACCCGCTTTAAGGACACTGACTGCTATTAGCTTACACTGGAAAACTTTTTTCTTTGTAAAAGCACGCTATAGAGACACCAGATATGAGTGGCAACTGTCAAAGTACACTGGCAGGGGTCTGCAGGGCACACGCTGAAGGCCTGACACACCCGCTTTAAGGACACTGACCTCTATTAGCTTACACTGGAAAACTTTTTTTCTTTGTAAAAGCACGCTATAGAGACACCAGATATGAGTGGCAACTGTCAAAGTAAACTTGCAGGGGTCTGCAGGGCACACGCTGAAGGCCTCACACACCCGCTTTAAGGACACTGACTGCTATTAGCTTACACTGGATAACTTTTTTTCTTTGTAAAAGCACGCTATAGAGACACCAGATATGAGTGGCAACTGTCAAAGTAAACTGGCAGGGGTCTGCAGGGCACACGCTGAAGGCCTGACACACCCGCTTTAAGGACACTGACCTCTATTAGCTTACACTGGAAAACTTTTTTTCTTTGTAAAAGCACACTATAGAGACACCAGATATGAGTGGCAACTGTCAAAGTAAACTTGCAGGGGTGTGCAGGGCACACGCTGAAGGCCTCACACACCCGTTTTAAGGACACTGACTGCTATTAGCTTACACTGGATAACTTTTTTTCTTTGTAAAAGCACGCTATAGAGACACCAGATATGAGTGGCAACTGTCAAAGTACACTGGCAGGGGTCTGCAGGGCACACGCTGAAGGCCTGACACACCCGCTTTAAGGACACTGACTGCTATTAGCTTACACTGGAAAACTTTTTTCTTTGTAAACGCACGCTATAGAGACACCAGATATGAGTGGCAACTGTCAAAGTACACTGGCAGGGGTCTGCAGAGCACACGCTGAAGGCCTGACACACCCGCTTTAAGGACACTGACTGCTATTAGCTTACACCGGAAAACTTTTTTTCTTTGTAAAAGCATGCTAGAGAGACACCAGATATGAGTGGCAACTGTCAAAGTACACTGGCAGGGGTCTGCAGGGCACACGCTGAAGGCCTGACACACCCACTTTAAGGACACTGACTGCTATTAGCTTACACTGGAAAACTTTTTTTCTTTGTAAAAGCACGCTACAGAGACACCAGATATGAGATGCAACTGTCAAAATACACTGGCAGGGGTCTGCAGGGCACACGCTAAAGGCCTGACACACACGCTTTAAGGACACTGACTGCTATTAGCTTACACTGGATAACTTTTTTTCTTTGTAAAAGCACGCTATAGAGACACCAGATATGAGTGGCAACTGTCAAAGTACACTGGCAGGGGTCTGCAGGGCACACGCTGAAGGCCTGACACACCCGCTTTAAGGACACTGACTGCTATTAGCTTACAATGGAAAACTTTTTTTCTTTGTAAAAGCACGCTATAGAGACACCAGATATGAGTGGAAACTGTCAAAGTACACTGGCAGGGGTCTGCAGAGCACACGCTGAATGCCTGACACACCCGCTTTAAGGACACTGACTGCTATAAGCTTACACTGGAAAACTTTTTTCTTTGTAAAAGCACGCTACAGAGACACCAGATATGAGTGGCAACTGTCAAAGTACACTGGCAGGGGTCTGCAGGGCACACGCTGAAGGCCTGACACACCCGCTTTAAGGACACTGACTGCTATTAGCTTACACTGGAAAACTTTTTTTCTTTGTAAAAGCACGCTATAGAGACACCAGATATGAGTGACAACTGTCAAAGTACACTGGCAGGGGTCTGCAGGGCACACGCTGAAGGCCTGACACACCCGCTTTAAGGACACTGACTGCAATTAGCTTACACTGGAAAACTTTTTTTCTTTGTAAAAGCACGCTATAGAGACACCAGATATGAGTGGCAACTGTCAAAGTATACTGGCAGGGGTCTGCAGGGCACACGCTGAAGGCCTGACACACCCGCTTCAAGGACACTGACTGCTAATAGCTTACACTGGAAAACTTTTTTCTTTGTAAAAGCACACTATAGAGACACCAGATATGAGTGGCAACTGTCAAAGTACACTGGCAGGGGTCTGCAGAGCACATGCTGAAGGCCTGACACACCTGCTTTAAGGACACTGACTGCTATTAGCTTACACTGGAAAACTTTTTTTCTTTGTAAAAGCACGCTATAGAGACACCAGATATGAGTGGCAACTGTCAAAGTACACTGGCAGGGGTCTGCAGGGCACACGCTGAAGGCCTGACACACCCGCTTTAAGGACACTGACTGCTATTAGCTTACACTGGAAAACATTTTTTCTTTGTAAAAGCATGCTATAGAGACACCAGATATGAGTGGCAACTGTCAAAGTACACTGGCAGGGGTCTGCAGGGCACACGCTGAAGGCCTGACACACACGCTTTAAGGACACTGACCTCTATCAGCTTACACTGGAAAACTTTTTTCTTTGTAAAAGCACGCTATAGAGACAACAGATATGAGTGTCAACTATCAAAGTACACTGGCAGGGGTCTGCAGGGCACACGCTTTTTCTTTGTAAAAGCACGCTACAGAGACACCAGATATGAGTGGCAACTGTCAAAGTACACTGGCAGGGGTTTGCAGGGCACACGCTGAAGGCCTGATACACCCGCTTTAAGGACACTGACTGCTATTAGCTTACACTGGAAAACTTTTTTCTTTGTAAAAGCACGCTATAGAGACACCAGATATGAGTGGCAACTGTCAAAGTACACTGGCAGGGGTCTGCAGGGCACACGCTGAAGGCCTGACACACCCGCTTTAAGGACACTGACTGCTATTAGCTTACACTGGATAACTTTTTTCTTTGTAAAAGCACGCTATAGAGACACCAGATATGAGTGGCAACTGTCAAAGTAAACTGGCAGGGGTCTGCAGGGCACACGCTGAAGGCCTGACACACCCGCTTTAAGGACACTGACCTCTATTAGCTTACACTGGAAAACTTTTTTTCTTTGTAAAAGCACGCTATAGAGACACCAGATATGAGTGGCAACTGTCAAAGTACACTGGCAGGGGTCTGCAGGGCACACGCTGAAGGCCTGACACACCCGCTTTAAGGACACTGACTGCTATTAGCTTACACTGGAAAACTTTTTTCTTTGTAAACGCACGCTATAGAGACACCAGATATGAGTGGCAACTGTCAAAGTACACTGGCAGGGGTCTGCAGGGCACACGCTGAAGGCCTGACACACCCACTTTAAGGACACTGACTGCTATTAGCTTACACCGGAAAACTTTTTTCTTTGTAAAAGCATGCTACAGAGACACCAGATATGAGTGGCAACTGTCAAAGTACACTGGCAGGGGTCTGCAGGGCACACGCTGAAGGCCTGACACACCCACTTTAAGGACACTGACTGCTATTAGCTTACACTGGAAAACTTTTTTTCTTTGTAAAAGCACGCTACAGAGACACCAGATATGAGTGGCAACTGTCAAAATACACTGGCAGGGGTCTGCAGGGCACACGCTAAAGGCCTGACACACACGCTTTAAGGACACTGACTGCTATTAGCTTACAATGGAAAACTTTTTTTCTTTGTAAAAGCACGCTATAGAGACACCACATATGAGTGGCAACTGTCAAAGTACACTGGCAGGGGTCTGCAGGGCACACGCTAAAGGATTGACACACACGCTTTAAGGACACTGACTGCTATTAGCTTACACTGGAAAACTTTTTTTCTTTGTAAAAGCACGCTTCTGAGACATCAGATATGAGTGGCAACTGTCAAAGTACACTGGCAGGGGTCTGCAGGGCACGCGCTGAAGGCCTGACACACCCGCTTTAAGGACACTGACTGCTATTAGCTTACACTGGAAAACTTTTTTTCTTTGTAAAAGCACGCTATAGAGACACCAGATATGAGTGACAACTGTCAAAGTACACTGGCAGGGGTCTGCAGGGCACACGCTGAAGGCCTGACACACCCGCTTTAAGGACACTGACTGCAATTAGCTTACACTGGAAAACTTTTTTTCTTTGTAAAAGCACGCTATAGAGACACCAGATATGAGTGGCAACTGTCAAAGTAAACTGGCAGGGGTCTGCAGGGCACACGCTGAAGGCCTGACACACCCGCTTTAAGGACACTGACTGCTATTAGCTTACACTGGAAAACTTTTTTCTCTGTAAAAGCACGCTACAGAGACATCAGATATGAGTGGCAACTGTCAAAGTACACTGGCAGGGGTCTGCAGGGCACACGCTGAAGGCCTGACACACCCGCTTTAAGGACACTGACTGCAATTAGCTTACACTGGAAAACATTTTTTCTTTGTAAAAGCACGCTATAGAGACACCAGATATGAGTGGCAACTGTCAAAGTACACTGGCAGGGGTCTGCAGGGCACACGCTGAAGGCCTGACACAACCGCTTTAAGGACACTGACTGCTATTAGCTTACACTGGAAAACTTTTTTCTTTGTAAACGCACGCTATAGAGACACCAGATATGAGTGGCAACTGTCAAAGTACACTGGCAGGGGTCTGCAGGGCACACGCTGAAGGCCTGACACACACGCTTTAAGGACACTGACCTCTATCAGCTTACACTGGAAAACTTTTTTCTTTGTAAAAGCACGCTATAGAGACACCAGATATGAGTGGCAACTATCAAAGTACACTGGCAGGGGTCTGCAGGGCACACGCTTTTTCTTTGTAAAAGCACGCTACAGAGACACCAGATATGAGTGGCAACTGTCAAAGTACACTGGCAGGGGTCTGCAGGGCACACGCTGAAGGCCTGACACACCCGCTTTAAGGACACTGACTGCTATAAGCTTGCACTGGAAAACTTTTTTTCTTTGTAAAAGCACGCTACAGAGACGCCAGATATGAGTGGCAACTGTCAAAGTACACTGGCAGGGGTCTGCAGGGCACACGCTGAAGGCCTGACACACCCGCTTTAAGGACACTGACTGCTATTAGCTTACACTGGAAAACTTTTTTCTTTGTAAAAGCACGCTATAGAGACACCAGATATTAGTGGCAACTGTCAAAGTACACTGGCAGGGGTCTGCAGGGCACACGCTGAAGGCCTGACACACCCGCTTTAAGGACACTGACCTCTATTAGCTTACACTGGAAAACTTTTTTTCTTTGTAAAAGCACGCTATAGAGACACCAGATATGAGTGGCAACTGTCAAAGTAAACTTGCAGGGGTCTGCAGGGCACACGCTGAAGGCCTCACACACCCGCTTTAAGGACACTGACTGCTATTAGCTTACACTGGATAACTTTTTTTCTTTGTAAAAGCACGCTATAGAGACACCAGATATGAGTGGCAACTGTCAAAGTAAACTGGCAGGGGTCTGCAGGGCACACGCTGAAGGCCTGACACACCCGCTTTAAGGACACTGACCTCTATTAGCTTACACTGGAAAACTTTTTTTCTTTGTAAAAGCACGCTATAGAGACACCAGATATGAGTGGCAACTGTCAAAGTAAACTTGCAGGGGTGTGCAGGGCACACGCTGAAGGCCTCACACACCCGCTTTAAGGACACTGACTGCTATTAGCTTACACTGGATAACTTTTTTTCTTTGTAAAAGCACGCTATAGAGACACCAGATATGAGTGGCAACTGTCAAAGTACACTGGCAGGGGTCTGCAGGGCACACGCTGAAGGCCTGACACACCCGCTTTAAGGACACTGACTGCTATTAGCTTACACTGGAAAACTTTTTTCTTTGTAAACGCACGCTATAGAGACACCAGATATGAGTGGCAACTGTCAAAGTACACTGGCAGGGGTCTGCAGAGCACACGCTGAAGGCCTGACACACCCGCTTTAAGGACACTGACTGCTATTAGCTTACACCGGAAAACTTTTTTTCTTTGTAAAAGCATGCTACAGAGACACCAGATATGAGTGGCAACTGTCAAAGTACACTGGCAGGGGTCTGCAGGGCACACGCTGAAGGCCTGACACACCCACTTTAAGGACACTGACTGCTATTAGCTTACACTGGAAAACTTTTTTTCTTTGTAAAAGCACGCTACAGAGACACCAGATATGAGTGGCAACTGTCAAAATACACTGGCAGGGGTCTGCAGGGCACACGCTAAAGGCCTGACACACACGCTTTAAGGACACTGACTGCTATTAGCTTACACTGGATAACTTTTTTTCTTTGTAAAAGCACGCTATAGAGACACCAGATATGAGTGGCAACTGTCAAAGTACACTGGCAGGGGTCTGCAGGGCACACGCTGAAGGCCTGACACACCCGCTTTAAGGACACTGACTGCTATTAGCTTACAATGGAAAACTTTTTTTCTTTGTAAAAGCACGCTATAGAGACACCAGATATGAGTGGAAACTGTCAAAGTACACTGGCAGGGGTCTGCAGAGCACACGCTGAATGCCTGACACACCCGCTTTAAGGACACTGACTGCTATAAGCTTACACTGGAAAACTTTTTTCTTTGTAAAAGCACGCTACAGAGACACCAGATATGAGTGGCAACTGTCAAAGTACACTGGCAGGGGTCTGCAGGGCACACGCTGAAGGCCTGACACACCCGCTTTAAGGACACTGACTGCTATTAGCTTACACTGGAAAACTTTTTTTCTTTGTAAAAGCACGCTATAGAGACACCAGATATGAGTGACAACTGTCAAAGTACACTGGCAGGGGTCTGCAGGGCACACGCTGAAGGCCTGACACACCCGCTTTAAGGACACTGACTGCAATTAGCTTACACTGGAAAACTTTTTTTCTTTGTAAAAGCACGCTATAGAGACACCAGATATGAGTGGCAACTGTCAAAGTATACTGGCAGGGGTCTGCAGGGCACACGCTGAAGGCCTGACACACCCGCTTCAAGGACACTGACTGCTAATAGCTTACACTGGAAAACTTTTTTCTTTGTAAAAGCACACTATAGAGACACCAGATATGAGTGGCAACTGTCAAAGTACACTGGCAGGGGTCTGCAGAGCACATGCTGAAGGCCTGACACACCTGCTTTAAGGACACTGACTGCTATTAGCTTACACTGGAAAACTTTTTTTCTTTGTAAAAGCACGCTATAGAGACACCAGATATGAGTGGCAACTGTCAAAGTACACTGGCAGGGGTCTGCAGGGCACACGCTGAAGGCCTGACACACCCGCTTTAAGGACACTGACTGCTATTAGCTTACACTGGAAAACATTTTTTCTTTGTAAAAGCATGCTATAGAGACACCAGATATGAGTGGCAACTGTCAAAGTACACTGGCAGGGGTCTGCAGGGCACACGCTGAAGGCCTGACACACACGCTTTAAGGACACTGACCTCTATCAGCTTACACTGGAAAACTTTTTTCTTTGTAAAAGCACGCTATAGAGACAACAGATATGAGTGGCAACTATCAAAGTACACTGGCAGGGGTCTGCAGGGCACACGCTTTTTCTTTGTAAAAGCACGCTACAGAGACACCAGATATGAGTGGCAACTGTCAAAGTACACTGGCAGGGGTATGCAGGGCACACGCTGAAGGCCTGACACACCCGCTTTAAGGACACTGACTGCAATTAGCTTACACTGGAAAACGTTTTTTTTTTGTAAAAGCACGCTACAGAGACACCAGATATGAGTGGCAACTGTCAAAGTACACTGGCAGGGGTTTGCAGGGCACACGCTGAAGGCCTGATACACCCGCTTTAAGGACACTGACTGCTATTAGCTTACACTGGAAAACTTTTTTCTTTGTAAAAGCACGCTATAGAGACACCAGATATGAGTGGCAACTGTCAAAGTACACTGGCAGGGGTCTGCAGGGCACACGCTGAAGGCCTGACACACCCGCTTTAAGGACACTGACTGCTATTAGCTTACACTGGATAACTTTTTTCTTTGTAAAAGCACGCTATAGAGACACCAGATATGAGTGGCAACTGTCAAAGTAAACTGGCAGGGGTCTGCAGGGCACACGCTGAAGGCCTGACACACCCGCTTTAAGGACACTGACCTCTATTAGCTTACACTGGAAAACTTTTTTTCTTTGTAAAAGCACGCTATAGAGACACCAGATATGAGTGGCAACTGTCAAAGTACACTGGCAGGGGTCTGCAGGGCACACGCTGAAGGCCTGACACACCCGCTTTAAGGACACTGACTGCTATTAGCTTACACTGGAAAACTTTTTTCTTTGTAAACGCACGCTATAGAGACACCAGATATGAGTGGCAACTGTCAAAGTACACTGGCAGGGGTCTGCAGGGCACACGCTGAAGGCCTGACACACCCGCTTTAAGGACACTGACTGCTATTAGCTTACACCGGAAAACTTTTTTCTTTGTAAAAGCATGCTACAGAGACACCAGATATGAGTGGCAACTGTCAAAGTACACTGGCAGGGGTCTGCAGGGCACACGCTGAAGGCCTGACACACCCACTTTAAGGACACTGACTGCTATTAGCTTACACTGGAAAACTTTTTTTCTTTGTAAAAGCACGCTACAGAGACACCAGATATGAGTGGCAACTGTCAAAATACACTGGCAGGGGTCTGCAGGGCACACGCTAAAGGCCTGACACACACGCTTTAAGGACACTGACTGCTATTAGCTTACAATGGAAAACTTTTTTTCTTTGTAAAAGCACGCTATAGAGACACCACATATGAGTGGAAACTGTCAAAGTACACTGGCAGGGGTCTGCAGAGCACACGCTGAATGCCTGACACACCCGCTTTAAGGACACTGACTGCTATAAGCTTACACTGGAAAACTTTTTTCTTTGTAAAAGCACGCTACAGAGACACCAGATATGAGTGGCAACTGTCAAAGTACACTGGCAGGGGTCTGCAGGGCACACGCTAAAGGATTGACACACACGCTTTAAGGACACTGACTGCTATTAGCTTACACTGGAAAACTTTTTTCTTTGTAAAAGCACGCTACAGAGACACCAGATATGAGTGGCAACTGTCAAAGTACACTGGCAGGGGTCTGCAGGGCACACGCTAAAGGATTGACACACACGCTTTAAGGACACTGACTGCTATTAGCTTACACTGGAAAACTTTTTTTCTTTGTAAAAGCACGCTTCTGAGACATCAGATATGAGTGGCAACTGTCAAAGTACACTGGCAGGGGTCTGCAGGGCACGCGCTGAAGGCCTGACACACCCGCTTTAAGGACACTGACTGCTATTAGCTTACACTGGAAAACTTTTTTTCTTTGTAAAAGCACGCTATAGAGACACCAGATATGAGTGACAACTGTCAAAGTACACTGGCAGGGGTCTGCAGGGCACACGCTGAAGGCCTGACACACCCGCTTTAAGGACACTGACTGCAATTAGCTTACACTGGAAAACTTTTTTTCTTTGTAAAAGCACGCTATAGAGACACCAGATATGAGTGGCAACTGTCAAAGTAAACTGGCAGGGGTCTGCAGGGCACACGCTGAAGGCCTGACACACCCGCTTTAAGGACACTGACTGCTATTAGCTTACACTGGAAAACTTTTTTCTCTGTAAAAGCACGCTACAGAGACATCAGATATGAGTGGCAACTGTCAAAGTACACTGGCAGGGGTCTGCAGGGCACACGCTGAAGGCCTGACACACCCGCTTTAAGGACACTGACTGCAATTAGCTTACACTGGAAAACATTTTTTCTTTGTAAAAGCACGCTATAGAGACACCAGATATGAGTGGCAACTGTCAAAGTACACTGGCAGGGGTCTGCAGGGCACACGCTGAAGGCCTGACACAACCGCTTTAAGGACACTGACTGCTATTAGCTTACACTGGAAAACTTTTTTCTTTGTAAACGCACGCTATAGAGACACCAGATATGAGTGGCAACTGTCAAAGTACACTGGCAGGGGTCTGCAGGGCACACGCTGAAGGCCTGACACACACGCTTTAAGGACACTGACCTCTATCAGCTTACACTGGAAAACTTTTTTCTTTGTAAAAGCACGCTATAGAGACACCAGATATGAGTGGCAACTATCAAAGTACACTGGCAGGGGTCTGCAGGGCACACGCTTTTTCTTTGTAAAAGCACGCTACAGAGACACCAGATATGAGTGGCAACTGTCAAAGTACACTGGCAGGGGTCTGCAGGGCACACGCTGAAGGCCTGACACACCCGCTTTAAGGACACTGACTGCTATAAGCTTGCACTGGAAAACTTTTTTTCTTTGTAAAAGCACGCTACAGAGACGCCAGATATGAGTGGCAACTGTCAAAGTACACTGGCAGGGGTCTGCAGGGCACACGCTGAAGGCCTGACACACCCGCTTTAAGGACACTGACTGCTATTAGCTTACACTGGAAAACTTTTTTCTTTGTAAAAGCACGCTATAGAGACACCAGATATTAGTGGCAACTGTCAAAGTACACTGGCAGGGGTCTGCAGGGCACACGCTGAAGGCCTGACACACCCGCTTTAAGGACACTGACCTCTATTAGCTTACACTGGAAAACTTTTTTTCTTTGTAAAAGCACGCTATAGAGACACCAGATATGAGTGGCAACTGTCAAAGTAAACTTGCAGGGGTCTGCAGGGCACACGCTGAAGGCCTCACACACCCGCTTTAAGGACACTGACTGCTATTAGCTTACACTGGATAACTTTTTTTCTTTGTAAAAGCACGCTATAGAGACACCAGATATGAGTGGCAACTGTCAAAGTAAACTGGCAGGGGTCTGCAGGGCACACGCTGAAGGCCTGACACACCCGCTTTAAGGACACTGACCTCTATTAGCTTACACTGGAAAACTTTTTTTCTTTGTAAAAGCACGCTATAGAGACACCAGATATGAGTGGCAACTGTCAAAGTAAACTTGCAGGGGTGTGCAGGGCACACGCTGAAGGCCTCACACACCCGCTTTAAGGACACTGACTGCTATTAGCTTACACTGGATAACTTTTTTTCTTTGTAAAAGCACGCTATAGAGACACCAGATATGAGTGGCAACTGTCAAAGTACACTGGCAGGGGTCTGCAGGGCACACGCTGAAGGCCTGACACACCCGCTTTAAGGACACTGACTGCTATTAGCTTACACTGGAAAACTTTTTTCTTTGTAAACGCACGCTATAGAGACACCAGATATGAGTGGCAACTGTCAAAGTACACTGGCAGGGGTCTGCAGAGCACACGCTGAAGGCCTGACACACCCGCTTTAAGGACACTGACTGCTATTAGCTTACACCGGAAAACTTTTTTTCTTTGTAAAAGCATGCTACAGAGACACCAGATATGAGTGGCAACTGTCAAAGTACACTGGCAGGGGTCTGCAGGGCACACGCTGAAGGCCTGACACACCCACTTTAAGGACACTGACTGCTATTAGCTTACACTGGAAAACTTTTTTTCTTTGTAAAAGCACGCTACAGAGACACCAGATATGAGTGGCAACTGTCAAAATACACTGGCAGGGGTCTGCAGGGCACACGCTAAAGGCCTGACACACACGCTTTAAGGACACTGACTGCTATTAGCTTACACTGGATAACTTTTTTTCTTTGTAAAAGCACGCTATAGAGACACCAGATATGAGTGGCAACTGTCAAAGTACACTGGCAGGGGTCTGCAGGGCACACGCTGAAGGCCTGACACACCCGCTTTAAGGACACTGACTGCTATTAGCTTACAATGGAAAACTTTTTTTCTTTGTAAAAGCACGCTATAGAGACACCAGATATGAGTGGAAACTGTCAAAGTACACTGGCAGGGGTCTGCAGAGCACACGCTGAATGCCTGACACACCCGCTTTAAGGACACTGACTGCTATAAGCTTACACTGGAAAACTTTTTTCTTTGTAAAAGCACGCTACAGAGACACCAGATATGAGTGGCAACTGTCAAAGTACACTGGCAGGGGTCTGCAGGGCACACGCTGAAGGCCTGACACACCCGCTTTAAGGACACTGACTGCTATTAGCTTACACTGGAAAACTTTTTTTCTTTGTAAAAGCACGCTATAGAGACACCAGATATGAGTGACAACTGTCAAAGTACACTGGCAGGGGTCTGCAGGGCACACGCTGAAGGCCTGACACACCCGCTTTAAGGACACTGACTGCAATTAGCTTACACTGGAAAACTTTTTTTCTTTGTAAAAGCACGCTATAGAGACACCAGATATGAGTGGCAACTGTCAAAGTATACTGGCAGGGGTCTGCAGGGCACACGCTGAAGGCCTGACACACCCGCTTCAAGGACACTGACTGCTAATAGCTTACACTGGAAAACTTTTTTCTTTGTAAAAGCACACTATAGAGACACCAGATATGAGTGGCAACTGTCAAAGTACACTGGCAGGGGTCTGCAGAGCACATGCTGAAGGCCTGACACACCTGCTTTAAGGACACTGACTGCTATTAGCTTACACTGGAAAACTTTTTTTCTTTGTAAAAGCACGCTATAGAGACACCAGATATGAGTGGCAACTGTCAAAGTACACTGGCAGGGGTCTGCAGGGCACACGCTGAAGGCCTGACACACCCGCTTTAAGGACACTGACTGCTATTAGCTTACACTGGAAAACATTTTTTCTTTGTAAAAGCATGCTATAGAGACACCAGATATGAGTGGCAACTGTCAAAGTACACTGGCAGGGGTCTGCAGGGCACACGCTGAAGGCCTGACACACACGCTTTAAGGACACTGACCTCTATCAGCTTACACTGGAAAACTTTTTTCTTTGTAAAAGCACGCTATAGAGACAACAGATATGAGTGGCAACTATCAAAGTACACTGGCAGGGGTCTGCAGGGCACACGCTTTTTCTTTGTAAAAGCACGCTACAGAGACACCAGATATGAGTGGCAACTGTCAAAGTACACTGGCAGGGGTATGCAGGGCACACGCTGAAGGCCTGACACACCCGCTTTAAGGACACTGACTGCAATTAGCTTACACTGGAAAACGTTTTTTTTTTTGTAAAAGCACGCTACAGAGACACCAGATATGAGTGGCAACTGTCAAAGTACACTGGCAGGGGTTTGCAGGGCACACGCTGAAGGCCTGATACACCCGCTTTAAGGACACTGACTGCTATTAGCTTACACTGGAAAACTTTTTTCTTTGTAAAAGCACGCTATAGAGACACCAGATATGAGTGGCAACTGTCAAAGTACACTGGCAGGGGTCTGCAGGGCACACGCTGAAGGCCTGACACACCCGCTTTAAGGACACTGACTGCTATTAGCTTACACTGGATAACTTTTTTTCTTTGTAAAAGCACGCTATAGAGACACCAGATATGAGTGGCAACTGTCAAAGTAAACTGGCAGGGGTCTGCAGGGCACACGCTGAAGGCCTGACACACCCGCTTTAAGGACACTGACCTCTATTAGCTTACACTGGAAAACTTTTTTTCTTTGTAAAAGCACGCTATAGAGACACCAGATATGAGTGGCAACTGTCAAAGTACACTGGCAGGGGTCTGCAGGGCACACGCTGAAGGCCTGACACACCCGCTTTAAGGACACTGACTGCTATTAGCTTACACTGGAAAACTTTTTTCGTTGTAAACGCACGCTATAGAGACACCAGATATGAGTGGCAACTGTCAAAGTACACTGGCAGGGGTCTGCAGGGCACACGCTGAAGGCCTGACACACCCGCTTTAAGGACACTGACTGCTATTAGCTTACACCGGAAAACTTTTTTCTTTGTAAAAGCATGCTACAGAGACACCAGATATGAGTGGCAACTGTCAAAGTACACTGGCAGGGGTCTGCAGGGCACACGCTGAAGGCCTGACACACCCACTTTAAGGACACTGACTGCTATTAGCTTACACTGGAAAACTTTTTTTCTTTGTAAAAGCACGCTACAGAGACACCAGATATGAGTGGCAACTGTCAAAATACACTGGCAGGGGTCTGCAGGGCACACGCTAAAGGCCTGACACACACGCTTTAAGGACACTGACTGCTATTAGCTTACACTGGATAACTTTTTTTCTTTGTAAAAGCACGCTATAGAGACACCAGATATGAGTGGCAACTGTCAAAGTACACTGGCAGGGGTCTGCAGGGCACACGCTGAAGGCCTGACACACCCGCTTTAAGGACACTGACTGCTATTAGCTTACAATGGAAAACTTTTTTTCTTTGTAAAAGCACGCTATAGAGACACCAGATATGAGTGGAAACTGTCAAAGTACACTGGCAGTGGTCTGCAGAGCACACGCTGAATGCCTGACACACCCGCTTTAAGGACACTGACTGCTATAAGCTTACACTGGAAAACTTTTTTCTTTGTAAAAGCACGCTACAGAGACACCAGATATGAGTGGCAACTGTCAAAGTACACTGGCAGGGGTCTGCAGGGCACACGCTAAAGGATTGACACACACGCTTTAAGGACACTGACTGCTATTAGCTTACACTGGAAAACTTTTTTTCTTTGTAAAAGCACGCTTCTGAGACATCAGATATGAGTGGCAACTGTCAAAGTACACTGGCAGGGGTCTGCAGGGCACACGCTGAAGGCCTGACACACCCGCTTTAAGGACACTGACTGCTATTAGCTTACACTGGAAAACTTTTTTTCTTTGTAAAAGCACGCTATAGAGACACCAGATATGAGTGGCAACTGTCAAAGTACACTGGCAGGGGTCTGCAGGGCACACACTAAAGGCTTGACACACACGCTTTAAGGACACTGACTGCTATTAGCTTACACTGGAAAACTTTTTTTCTTTGTAAAAGCACGCTACTGAGACATCAGATATGAGTGGCAACTGTCAAAGTACACTGGCAGGGGTCTGCAGGGCACGCGCTGAAGGCCTGACACACCCGCTTTAAGGACACTGACTGCTATTAGCTTACACTGGAAAACTTTTTTTCTTTGTAAAAGCACGCTATAGAGACACCAGATATGAGTGACAACTGTCAAAGTACACTGGCAGGGGTCTGCAGGGCACACGCTGAAGGCCTGACACACCCGCTTTAAGGACACTGACTGCAATTAGCTTACACTGGAAAACTTTTTTTCTTTGTAAAAGCACGCTATAGAGACACCAGATATGAGTGGCAACTGTCAAAGTAAACTGGCAGGGGTCTGCAGGGCACACGCTGAAGGCCTGACACACCCGCTTTAAGGACACTGACTGCTATTAGCTTACACTGGAAAACTTTTTTCTCTGTAAAAGCACGCTACAGAGACATCAGATATGAGTGGCAACTGTCAAAGTACACTGGCAGGGGTCTGCAGGGCACACGCTGAAGGCCTGACACACCCGCTTTAAGGACACTGACTGCTATTAGCTTACACTGGAAAACTTTTTTCTTTGTAAACGCACGCTATAGAGACACCAGATATGAGTGGCAACTGTCAAAGTACACTGGCAGGGGTCTGCAGGGCACACGCTGAAGGCCTGACACACACGCTTTAAGGACACTGACCTCTATCAGCTTACACTGGAAAACTTTTTTCTTTGTAAAAGCACGCTATAGAGACACCAGATATGAGTGGCAACTATCAAAGTACACTGGCAGGGGTCTGCAGGGCACACGCTGAAGGCCTGACACACCCGCTTTAAGGACACTGACTGCTATTAGCTTACACTGGAAAACATTTTTTCTTTGTAAAAGCATGCTATAGAGACACCAGATATGAGTGGCAACTGTACACTGGCAGGGGTCTGCAGGGCACACGCTGAAGGCCTGACACACACGCTTTAAGGACACTGACCTCTATCAGCTTACACTGGAAAACTTTTTTCTTTGTAAAAGCACGCTATAGAGACACCAGATATGAGTGGCAACTATCAAAGTACACTGGCAGGGGTCTGCAGGGCACACGCTTTTTCTTTGTAAAAGCACGCTACAGAGACACCAGATATGAGTGGCAACTGTCAAAGTACACTGGCAGGGGTCTGCAGGGCACACGCTGAAGGCCTGACACACCCGCTTTAAGGACACTGACTGCTATTAGCTTGCACTGGAAAACTTTTTTTCTTTGTAAAAGCACGCTACAGAGACGCCAGATATGAGTGGCAACTGTCAAAGTACACTGGCAGGGGTCTGCAGGGCACACGCTGAAGGCCTGAAACACCCACTTTAAGGACACTGACTGCTATTAGCTTACACTGGAAAACTTTTTTCTTTGTAAACGCACGCTATAGAGACACCAGATATGAGTGGCAACTGTCAAAGTACACTGGCAGGGGTCTGCAGAGCACACGCTGAAGGCCTGACACACCCGCTTTAAGGACACTGACTGCTATTAGCTTACACCGGAAAACTTTTTTTCTTTGTAAAAGCACGCTATAGAGACACCAGATATGAGTGGCAACTGTCAAAGTAAACTGGCAGGGGTCTGCAGGGCACACGCTGAAGGCCTGACACACCCGCTTTAAGGACACTGACCTCTATTAGCTTACACTGGAAAACTTTTTTTCTTTGTAAAAGCACGCTATAGAGACACCAGATATGAGTGGCAACTGTCAAAGTACACTGGCAGGGGTCTGCAGGGCACACGCTGAAGGCCTGACACACCCGCTTTAAGGACACTGACTGCTATTAGCTTACACTGGAAAACTTTTTTCTTTGTAAACGCACGCTATAGAGACACCAGATATGAGTGGCAACTGTCAAAGTACACTGGCAGGGGTCTGCAGAGCACACGCTGAAGGCCTGACACACCCGCTTTAAGGACACTGACTGCTATTAGCTTACACCGGAAAACTTTTTTTCTTTGTAAAAGCATGCTACAGAGACACCAGATATGAGTGGCAACTGTCAAAGTACACTGGCAGGGGTCTGCAGGGCACACGCTGAAGGCCTGAAACACCCACTTTAAGGACACTGACTGCTATTAGCTTACACTGGAAAACTTTTTTTCTTTGTAAAAGCACGCTACAGAGACACCAGATATGAGTGGCAACTGTCAAAATACACTGGCAGGGGTCTGCAGGGCACACGCTAAAGGCCTGACACACCCACTTTAAGGACACTGACTGCTATTAGCTTACACTGGAAAACTTTTTTTCTTTGTAAAAGCACGCTACAGAGACACCAGATATGAGTGGCAACTGTCAAAATACACTGGCAGGGGTCTGCAGGGCACACGCTAAAGGCCTGACACACACGCTTTAAGGACACTGACTGCTATTAGCTTACACTGGATAACTTTTTTTCTTTGTAAAAGCACGCTATAGAGACACCAGATATGAGTGGCAACTGTCAAAGTACACTGGCAGGGGTCTGCAGGGCACACGCTGAAGGCCTGACACACCCGCTTTAAGGACACTGACTGCTATTAGCTTACAATGGAAAACTTTTTTTCTTTGTAAAAGCAGGCTATAGAGACACCAGATATGAGTGGAAACTGTCAAAGTACACTGGCAGGGGTCTGCAGAGCACACGCTGAATGCCTGACACACCCGCTTTAAGGACACTGACTGCTATAAGCTTACACTGGAAAACTTTTTTCTTTGTAAAAGCACGCTACAGAGACACCAGATATGAGTGGCAACTGTCAAAGTACACTGGCAGGGGTCTGCAGGGCACACGCTAAAGGCTTGACACACACGCTTTAAGGACACTGACCTCTATCAGCTTACACTGGAAAACTTTTTTCTTTGATAGTTGCCACTCATATCTGGTGTCTCTATAGCGTGCTTTTACAAAGAAAAAGCGTGTGCCCTGCAGACCCCTGCCAGTGTACTTTGATAGTTGCCACTCATATCTGGTGTCTCTATAGCGTGCTTTTACAAAGTACACTGGCAGGGGTCTGCAGGGCACACGCTTTTTCTTTGTAAAAGCACGCTACAGAGACACCAGATATGAGTGGCAACTGTCAAAGTACACTGGCAGGGGTCTGCAGGGCACACGCTGAAGGCCTGACACACCCGCTTTAAGGACACTGACTGCTATTAGCTTGCACTGGAAAACTTTTTTTCTTTGTAAAAGCACGCTACAGAGACGCCAGATATGAGTGGCAACTGTCAAAGTACACTGGCAGGGGTCTGCAGAGCACACGCTGAAGGCCTGACACACCCGCTTTAAGGACACTGACTGCTATTAGCTTACACCGGAAAACTTTTTTTCTTTGTAAAAGCACGCTATAGAGACACCAGATATGAGTGGCAACTGTCAAAGTAAACTGGCAGGGGTCTGCAGGGCACACGCTGAAGGCCTGACACACCCGCTTTAAGGACACTGACCTCTATTAGCTTACACTGGAAAACTTTTTTTCTTTGTAAAAGCACGCTATAGAGACACCAGATATGAGTGGCAACTGTCAAAGTACACTGGCAGGGGTCTGCAGGGCACACGCTGAAGGCCTGACACACCCGCTTTAAGGACACTGACTGCTATTAGCTTACACTGGAAAACTTTTTTCTTTGTAAACGCACGCTATAGAGACACCAGATATGAGTGGCAACTGTCAAAGTACACTGGCAGGGGTCTGCAGAGCACACGCTGAAGGCCTGACACACCCGCTTTAAGGACACTGACTGCTATTAGCTTACACCGGAAAACTTTTTTTCTTTGTAAAAGCATGCTACAGAGACACCAGATATGAGTGGCAACTGTCAAAGTACACTGGCAGGGGTCTGCAGGGCACACGCTGAAGGCCTGAAACACCCACTTTAAGGACACTGACTGCTATTAGCTTACACTGGAAAACTTTTTTTCTTTGTAAAAGCACGCTACAGAGACACCAGATATGAGTGGCAACTGTCAAAATACACTGGCAGGGGTCTGCAGGGCACACGCTAAAGGCCTGACACACCCACTTTAAGGACACTGACTGCTATTAGCTTACACTGGAAAACTTTTTTTCTTTGTAAAAGCACGCTACAGAGACACCAGATATGAGTGGCAACTGTCAAAATACACTGGCAGGGGTCTGCAGGGCACACGCTGAAGGCCTGACACACACGCTTTAAGGACACTGACTGCTATTAGCTTACACTGGATAACTTTTTTTCTTTGTAAAAGCACGCTATAGAGACACCAGATATGAGTGGCAACTGTCAAAGTACACTGGCAGGGGTCTGCAGGGCACACGCTGAAGGCCTGACACACCCGCTTTAAGGACACTGACTGCTATTAGCTTACAATGGAAAACTTTTTTTCTTTGTAAAAGCAGGCTATAGAGACACCAGATATGAGTGGAAACTGTCAAAGTACACTGGCAGGGGTCTGCAGAGCACACGCTGAATGCCTGACACACCCGCTTTAAGGACACTGACTGCTATAAGCTTACACTGGAAAACTTTTTTCTTTGTAAAAGCACGCTACAGAGACACCAGATATGAGTGGCAACTGTCAAAGTACACTGGCAGGGGTCTGCAGGGCACACGCTAAAGGCTTGACACACACGCTTTAAGGACACTGACCTCTATCAGCTTACACTGGAAAACTTTTTTCTTTGATAGTTGCCACTCATATCTGGTGTCTCTATAGCGTGCTTTTACAAAGAAAAAGCGTGTGCCCTGCAGACCCCTGCCAGTGTACTTTGATAGTTGCCACTCATATCTGGTGTCTCTATAGCGTGCTTTTACAAAGTACACTGGCAGGGGTCTGCAGGGCACACGCTTTTTCTTTGTAAAAGCACGCTACAGAGACACCAGATATGAGTGGCAACTGTCAAAGTACACTGGCAGGGGTCTGCAGGGCACACGCTGAAGGCCTGACACACCCGCTTTAAGGACACTGACTGCTATTAGCTTGCACTGGAAAACTTTTTTTCTTTGTAAAAGCACGCTACAGAGACGCCAGATATGAGTGGCAACTGTCAAAGTACACTGGCAGGGGTCTGCAGGGCACACGCTGAAGGCCTGAAACACCCACTTTAAGGACACTGACTGCTATTAGCTTACACTGGAAAACTTTTTTCTTTGTAAACGCACGCTATAGAGACACCAGATATGAGTGGCAACTGTCAAAGTACACTGGCAGGGGTCTGCAGAGCACACGCTGAAGGCCTGACACACCCGCTTTAAGGACACTGACTGCTATTAGCTTACACCGGAAAACTTTTTTTCTTTGTAAAAGCACGCTATAGAGACACCAGATATGAGTGGCAACTGTCAAAGTAAACTGGCAGGGGTCTGCAGGGCACACGCTGAAGGCCTGACACACCCGCTTTAAGGACACTGACCTCTATTAGCTTACACTGGAAAACTTTTTTTCTTTGTAAACGCACGCTATAGAGACACCAGATATGAGTGGCAACTGTCAAAGTACACTGGCAGGGGTCTGCAGAGCACACGCTGAAGGCCTGACACACCCGCTTTAAGGACACTGACTGCTATTAGCTTACACCGGAAAACTTTTTTTCTTTGTAAAAGCATGCTACAGAGACACCAGATATGAGTGGCAACTGTCAAAGTACACTGGCAGGGGTCTGCAGGGCACACGCTGAAGGCCTGAAACACCCACTTTAAGGACACTGACTGCTATTAGCTTACACTGGAAAACTTTTTTTCTTTGTAAAAGCACGCTACAGAGACACCAGATATGAGTGGCAACTGTCAAAATACACTGGCAGGGGTCTGCAGGGCACACGCTAAAGGCCTGACACACACGCTTTAAGGACACTGACTGCTATTAGCTTACACTGGATAACTTTTTTTCTTTGTAAAAGCACGCTATAGAGACACCAGATATGAGTGGCAACTGTCAAAGTACACTGGCAGGGGTCTGCAGGGCACACGCTGAAGGCCTGACACACCCGCTTTAAGGACACTGACTGCTATTAGCTTACAATGGAAAACTTTTTTTCTTTGTAAAAGCAGGCTATAGAGACACCAGATATGAGTGGAAACTGTCAAAGTACACTGGCAGGGGTCTGCAGAGCACACGCTGAATGCCTGACACACCCGCTTTAAGGACACTGACTGCTATAAGCTTACACTGGAAAACTTTTTTCTTTGTAAAAGCACGCTACAGAGACACCAGATATGAGTGGCAACTGTCAAAGTACACTGGCAGGGGTCTGCAGGGCACACGCTAAAGGCTTGACACACACGCTTTAAGGACACTGACTGCTATTAGCTTACACTGGAAAACTTTTTTTCTTTGTAAAAGCACGCTACTGAGACATCAGATATGAGTGGCAACTGTCAAAGTACACTGGCAGGGGTCTGCAGGGCACACGCTGAAGGCCTGACACACCCACTTTAAGGACACTGACTGCTATTAGCTTACACTGGAAAACTTTTTTTCTTTGTGAAAGCACGCTACAGAGACTTCAGATATGAGTGGCAACTGTCAAAGTACACTGGAAGGGGTCTGCAGGGCACACGCTGAAGGCCTCACACACCCGCTTTAAGGACACTGACTGCTATTAGCTTACACTGGATAACTTTTTTCTTTGTAAAAGCATGCTACAGAGACTTCAGATATGAGTGGCAACTGTCAAAGTACACTGGAAGGGGTCTGCAGGGCACATGCTGAAGGCCTGACACACCCGCATTAAGGACACTGACTGCTATTAGCTTACACTGGAAAACTTTTTTCTTTGTAAAAGCACGCTATAGAGACACGAGATATGAGTGGCCACTGTCAAAGTACACTGGCAGGGGTCTGCAGGGCACACGCTGAAGGCCTGACACACACGCTTTAAGGACACTGACCTCTATTAGCTTACACTGGAAAACTTTTTTTCTTTGTAAAAGCACGCTATAGAGACACCAGATATGAGTGGCAACTGTCAAAGTACACTGGCAGGGGTCTGCAGGGCACACGCATAAGGCCTGACACACCCGCTTTAAGGACACTGACTGCTATGAGCTTACACTGGAAAACATTTTTTCTTTGTAAAAGCACGCTATAGAGACACCAGATATGAGTGGCCACTGTCAAAGTACACTGGCAGGGGTCTGCAGGGCACACGCTGAAGGCCTGACACACACGCTTTAAGGACACTGACCTCTATTAGCTTACACTGGCAAACTTTTTTTCTTTGTAAAAGCACGCTATAGAGACACCAGATATGAGTGGCAACTGTCAAAGTACACTGGCAGGGGTCTGCAGGGCACACGCTGAAGGCCTGACACACCCGCTTTAAGGACACTGACTGCTATTAGCTTACACTGGAAAACTTTTTTCTTTGTAAAAGCACGCTATAGAGACACCAGATATGAGTGGCAACTGTCAAAGTACACTGGCAGGGGTCTGCAGGGCACACGCTGAAGGCCTGACACACACGCTTTAAGGACACTGACCTCTATTAGCTTACACTGGAAAACTTTTTTTCTTTGTAAAAGCACGCTATAGAGACACCAGATATGAGTGGCAACTGTCAAAGTACACTGGCAGGGGTCTGCAGGGCACACGCTGAATGCCTGACACACCCGCTTTAAGGACACTGACTGCTATTAGCTTACACTGGAAAACTTTTTTTCTTTGTAAAAGCACGCTATAAAGACACCAGATATGAGTGGCAACTGTCAAAGTACACTGGCAGGGGTCTGCAGGGCACACGCTGAAGGCCTGACACACCCGCTTTAAGGACACTGACTGCTATTAGCTTACACTGGAAAACTTTTTTCTTTGTAAAAGCACGCTATAGAGACACCAGATATGAGTGGCAACTGTCAAAGTACACTGGCAGGGGTCTGCAGGGCACACGCTGAAGGCCTGACACACCCGCTTTAAGGACACTGACTGCTATTAGCTTGCACTGGAAAACTTTTTTTCTTTGTAAAAGCACGCTACAGAGACACCAGATATGAGTGGCAACTGTCAAAGTACACTGGCAGGGGTCTGCAGGGCACACGCTGAAGGCCTGACACACCCACTTTAAGGACACTGACTGCTATTAGCTTACACTGGAAAACTTTTTTTCTTTGTAAAAGCACGCTACAGAGACACCAGATATGAGTGGCAACTGTCAAAGTACACTGGCAGGGGTCTGCAGGGCACACGCTGAAGGCCTGACACACACACTTTAAGGACACTGACTGATATTAGCTTACACTGGATAACTTTTTTTCTTTGTAAAAGCACGCTATAGAGACACCAGATATGAGTGGCAACTGTCAAAGTACACTGGCAGGGGTCTGCAGGGCACACGCTGAAGGCCTGACACACCCGCTTTAAGGACACTGACTGCTATTAGCTTACACTGGAAAACTTTTTTCTTTGTAAAAGCACGCTATAGAGACACCAGATATGAGTGGCAACTGTCAAAGTACACTGGCAGGGGTCTGCAGGGCACACGCTGAAGGCCTGACACACCCGCTTTAAGGACACTGACTGCTATTAGCTTGCACTGGAAAACTTTTTTTCTTTGTAAAAGCACGCTACAGAGACACCAGATATGAGTGGCAACTGTCAAAGTACACTGGCAGGGGTCTGCAGGGCACATGCTGAAGGCCTGACACACCTGCATTAGGACACTGACTGCTATTAGCTTACACTGGAAAGCTTTTTTTCTTTGTAATAGCACGCTATAGAGACACCAGATATGAGTGGCAACTGTCAAAGTACACTGGCAGGGGTCTGCAGGGCACACGCTGAAGGCCTGACACACCCGCTTTAAGGACACTGACTGCTATTAGCTTGCACTGGAAAACTTTTTTTCTTTGTAAAAGCACGCTACAGAGACGCCAGATATGAGTGGCAACTGTCAAAGTACACTGGCAGGGGTCTGCAGGGCACACGCTGAAGGCCTGAAACACCCACTTTAAGGACACTGACTGCTATTAGCTTACACTGGAAAACTTTTTTCTTTGTAAACGCACGCTATAGAGACACCAGATATGAGTGGCAACTGTCAAAGTACACTGGCAGGGGTCTGCAGAGCACACGCTGAAGGCCTGACACACCCGCTTTAAGGACACTGACTGCTATTAGCTTACACCGGAAAACTTTTTTTCTTTGTAAAAGCACGCTATAGAGACACCAGATATGAGTGGCAACTGTCAAAGTAAACTGGCAGGGGTCTGCAGGGCACACGCTGAAGGCCTGACACACCCGCTTTAAGGACACTGACCTCTATTAGCTTACACTGGAAAACTTTTTTTCTTTGTAAAAGCACGCTATAGAGACACCAGATATGAGTGGCAACTGTCAAAGTACACTGGCAGGGGTCTGCAGGGCACACGCTGAAGGCCTGACACACCCGCTTTAAGGACACTGACTGCTATTAGCTTACACTGGAAAACTTTTTTCTTTTTAAACGCACGCTATAGAGACACCAGATATGAGTGGCAACTGTCAAAGTACACTGGCAGGGGTCTGCAGAGCACACGCTGAAGGCCTGACACACCCGCTTTAAGGACACTGACTGCTATTAGCTTACACCGGAAAACTTTTTTTCTTTGTAAAAGCATGCTACAGAGACACCAGATATGAGTGGCAACTGTCAAAGTACACTGGCAGGGGTCTGCAGGGCAAACGCTGAAGGCCTGAAACACCCACTTTAAGGACACTGACTGCTATTAGCTTACACTGGAAAACTTTTTTTCTTTGTAAAAGCACGCTACAGAGACACCAGATATGAGTGGCAACTGTCAAAATACACTGGCAGGGGTCTGCAGGGCACACGCTAAAGGCCTGACACACACGCTTTAAGGACACTGACTGCTATTAGCTTACACTGGATAACTTTTTTTCTTTGTAAAAGCACGCTATAGAGACACCAGATATGAGTGGCAACTGTCAAAGTACACTGGCAGGGGTCTGCAGGGCACACGCTGAAGGCCTGACACACCCGCTTTAAGGACACTGACTGCTATTAGCTTACAATGGAAAACTTTTTTTCTTTGTAAAAGCAGGCTATAGAGACACCAGATATGAGTGGCAACTGTCAAAGTACACTGGCAGGGGTCTGCAGGGCACACGCTAAAGGCTTGACACACACGCTTTAAGGACACTGACTGCTATTAGCTTACACTGGAAAACTTTTTTTCTTTGTAAAAGCACGCTACTGAGACATCAGATATGAGTGGCAACTGTCAAAGTACACTGGCAGGGGTCTGCAGGGCACACGCTGAAGGCCTGACACACCCACTTTAAGGACACTGACTGCTATTAGCTTACACTGGAAAACTTTTTTTCTTTGTGAAAGCACGCTACAGAGACTTCAGATATGAGTGGCAACTGTCAAAGTACACTGGAAGGGGTCTGCAGGGCACACGCTGAAGGCCTCACACACCCGCTTTAAGGACACTGACTGCTATTAGCTTACACTGGATAACTTTTTTTCTTTGTAAAAGCATGCTACAGAGACTTCAGATATGAGTGGCAACTGTCAAAGTACACTGGAAGGGGTCTGCAGGGCACATGCTGAAGGCCTGACACACCCGCATTAAGGACACTGACTGCTATTAGCTTACACTGGAAAACTTTTTTCTTTGTAAAAGCACGCTATAGAGACACGAGATATGAGTGGCCACTGTCAAAGTACACTGGCAGGGGTCTGCAGGGCACACGCTGAAGGCCTGACACACACGCTTTAAGGACACTGACCTCTATTAGCTTACACTGGAAAACTTTTTTTCTTTGTAAAAGCACGCTATAGAGACACCAGATATGAGTGGCAACTGTCAAAGTACACTGGCAGGGGTCTGCAGGGCACACGCATAAGGCCTGACACACCCGCTTTAAGGACACTGACTGCTATGAGCTTACACTGGAAAACATTTTTTCTTTGTAAAAGCACGCTATAGAGACACCAGATATGAGTGGCCACTGTCAAAGTACACTGGCAGGGGTCTGCAGGGCACACGCTGAAGGCCTGACACACACGCTTTAAGGACACTGACCTCTATTAGCTTACACTGGAAAACTTTTTTTCTTTGTAAAAGCACGCTATAGAGACACCAGATATGAGTGGCAACTGTCAAAGTACACTGGCAGGGGTCTGCAGGGCACACGCTGAATGCCTGACACACCCGCTTTAAGGACACTGACTGCTATTAGCTTACACTGGAAAACTTTTTTTCTTTGTAAAAGCACGCTATAAAGACACCAGATATGAGTGGCAACTGTCAAAGTACACTGGCAGGGGTCTGCAGGGCACACGCTGAAGGCCTGACACACCCACTTTAAGGACACTGACTGCTATTAGCTTACACTGGAAAACTTTTTTTCTTTGTGAAAGCACGCTACAGAGACTTCAGATATGAGTGGCAACTGTCAAAGTACACTGGAAGGGGTCTGCAGGGCACACGCTGAAGGCCTGACACACCCGCTTTAAGGACACTGACTGCTATTAGCTTGCACTGGAAAACTTTTTTTCTTTGTAAAAGCACGCTACAGAGACACCAGATATGAGTGGCAACTGTCAAAGTACACTGGCAGGGGTCTGCAGGGCACATGCTGAAGGCCTGACACACCCGCATTAAGGACTCTGACTGCTATCAGCTTACACTGGAAAACTTTTTTTCTTTGTAAAAGCATGCTATAGAGACACCAGATATGAGTGGCAACTGTCAAAGTACACTGGCAGGGGTCTGCAGGGCACACGCTGAAGGCCTGACACACCCGCTTTAAGGACACTGACTGCTATTAGCTTACACTGGAAAACTTTTTTTCTTTGTAAAAGCATGCTACAGAGACACCAGAAATGAGTGGCAACTGTCAAAGTACACTGGCAGGGGTCTGCAGGGCACACGCTGAAGGCCTGACACACCCACTTTAAGGACACTGACTGCTATTAGCTCACACTGGATAACTTTTTTTCTTTGTAAAAGCACGCTATAGAGACACCAGATATGAGTGGCAACTGTCAAAGTACACTGGCAGGGGTCTGCAGGGCACACGCTGAAGGCCTGACACACCCGCTTTAAGGACACTGACTGCTATTAGCTTACACTGGAAAACTTTTTTCTTTGTAAAAGCACGCTATAGAGACACCAGATATGAGTGGCAACTGTCAAAGTACACTGGCAGGGGTCTGCAGGGCACACGCTGAAGGCCTGACACACCCGCTTTAAGGACACTGACTGCTATTAGCTTGCACTGGAAAACTTTTTTTCTTTGTAAAAGCACGCTACAGAGACACCAGATATGAGTGGCAACTGTCAAAGTACACTGGCAGGGGTCTGCAGGGCACACGCTGAAGGCCTGACACACCCACTTTAAGGACACTGACTGCTATTAGCTTACACTGGAAAACTTTTTTTCTTTGTAAAAGCACGCTACAGAGACACCAGATATGAGTGGCAACTGTCAAAGTACACTGGCAGGGGTCTGCAGGGCACACGCTGAAGGCCTGACACACACACTTTAAGGACACTGACTGATATTAGCTTACACTGGATAACTTTTTTTCTTTGTAAAAGCACGCTATAGAGACACCAGATATGAGTGGCAACTGTCAAAGTACACTGGCAGGGGTCTGCAGGGCACACGCTGAAGGCCTGACACACCCGCTTTAAGGACACTGACTGCTATTAGCTTACACTGGAAAACTTTTTTCTTTGTAAAAGCACGCTATAGAGACACCAGATATGAGTGGCAACTGTCAAAGTACACTGGCAGGGGTCTGCAGGGCACACGCTGAAGGCCTGACACACCCGCTTTAAGGACACTGACTGCTATTAGCTTGCACTGGAAAACTTTTTTTCTTTGTAAAAGCACGCTACAGAGACACCAGATATGAGTGGCAACTGTCAAAGTACACTGGCAGGGGTCTGCAGGGCACACGCTGAATGCCTGACACACCCGCTTTAAGGACACTGACTGCTATTAGCTTACACTGGAAAACTTTTTTTCTTTGTAAAAGCACGCTATAAAGACACCAGATATGAGTGGCAACTGTCAAAGTACACTGGCAGGGGTCTGCAGGGCACACGCTGAAGGCCTGACACACCCACTTTAAGGACACTGACTGCTATTAGCTTACACTGGAAAACTTTTTTTCTTTGTGAAAGCACGCTACAGAGACTTCAGATATGAGTGGCAACTGTCAAAGTACACTGGAAGGGGTCTGCAGGGCACACGCTGAAGGCCTGACACACCCGCTTTAAGGACACTGACTGCTATTAGCTTGCACTGGAAAACTTTTTTTCTTTGTAAAAGCACGCTACAGAGACACCAGATATGAGTGGCAACTGTCAAAGTACACTGGCAGGGGTCTGCAGGGCACATGCTGAAGGCCTGACACACCCGCATTAAGGACTCTGACTGCTATCAGCTTACACTGGAAAACTTTTTTTCTTTGTAAAAGCATGCTATAGAGACACCAGATATGAGTGGCAACTGTCAAAGTACACTGGCAGGGGTCTGCAGGGCACACGCTGAAGGCCTGACACACCCGCTTTAAGGACACTGACTGCTATTAGCTTGCACTGGAAAACTTTTTTTCTTTGTAAAAGCACGCTACAGAGACACCAGATATGAGTGGCAACTGTCAAAGTACACTGGCAGGGGTCTGCAGGGCACATGCTGAAGGCCTGACACACCCGCATTAAGGACTCTGACTGCTATCAGCTTACACTGGAAAACTTTTTTTCTTTGTAAAAGCATGCTATAGAGACACCAGATATGAGTGGCAACTGTCAAAGTACACTGGCAGGGGTCTGCAGGGCACACGCTGAAGGCCTGACACACCCGCTTTAAGGACACTGACTGCTATTAGCTTACACTGGAAAACTTTTTTTCTTTGTAAAAGCATGCTACAGAGACACCAGAAATGAGTGGCAACTGTCAAAGTACACTGGCAGGGGTCTGCAGGGCACACGCTGAAGGCCTGACACACCCACTTTAAGGACACTGACTGCTATTAGCTCACACTGGATAACTTTTTTTCTTTGTAAAAGCACGCTATAGAGACACCAGATATGAGTGGCAACTGTCAAAGTACACTGGCAGGGGTCTGCAGGGCACACGCTGAAGGCCTGACACACCCGCTTTAAGGACACTGACTGCTATTAGCTTACACTGGAAAACTTTTTTCTTTGTAAAAGCACGCTATAGAGACACCAGATATGAGTGGCAACTGTCAAAGTACACTGGCAGGGGTCTGCAGGGCACACGCTGAAGGCCTGACACACCCGCTTTAAGGACACTGACTGCTATTAGCTTGCACTGGAAAACTTTTTTTCTTTGTAAAAGCACGCTACAGAGACACCAGATATGAGTGGCAACTGTCAAAGTACACTGGCAGGGGTCTGCAGGGCACACGCTGAAGGCCTGACACACCCACTTTAAGGACACTGACTGCTATTAGCTTACACTGGAAAACTTTTTTTCTTTGTAAAAGCACGCTACAGAGACACCAGATATGAGTGGCAACTGTCAAAGTACACTGGCAGGGGTCTGCAGGGCACACGCTGAAGGCCTGACACACACACTTTAAGGACACTGACTGATATTAGCTTACACTGGATAACTTTTTTTCTTTGTAAAAGCACGCTATAGAGACACCAGATATGAGTGGCAACTGTCAAAGTACACTGGCAGGGGTCTGCAGGGCACACGCTGAAGGCCTGACACACCCGCTTTAAGGACACTGACTGCTATTAGCTTACACTGGAAAACTTTTTTCTTTGTAAAAGCACGCTATAGAGACACCAGATATGAGTGGCAACTGTCAAAGTACACTGGCAGGGGTCTGCAGGGCACACGCTGAAGGCCTGACACACCCGCTTTAAGGACACTGACTGCTATTAGCTTGCACTGGAAAACTTTTTTTCTTTGTAAAAGCACGCTACAGAGACACCAGATATGAGTGGCAACTGTCAAAGTACACTGGCAGGGGTCTGCAGGGCACATGCTGAAGGCCTGACACACCTGCATTAGGACACTGACTGCTATTAGCTTACACTGGAAAGCTTTTTTTCTTTGTAATAGCACGCTATAGAGACACCAGATATGAGTGGCAACTGTCAAAGTACACTGGCAGGGGTCTGCAGAGCACACGCTGAAGGCCTGACACACCCACTTTAAGGACACTGACTGCTATTAGCTTACACTGGAAAACTTTTTTTCTTTGTAAAAGCACGCTACAGAGACACCAGATATGAGTGGCAACTGTCAAAGTACACTGGCAGGGGTCTGCAGGGCACACGCTGAAGGCCTGACACACCCACTTTAAGGACACTGACTGCTATTAGCTTACACTGGAAAACTTTTTTTCTTTGTAAAAGCACGCTACAGAGACACCAGATATGAGTGGCAACTGTCAAAATACACTGGCAGGGGTCTGCAGGGCACACGCTAAAGGCCTGACACACACGCTTTAAGGACACTGACTGCTATTAGCTTACACTGGAAAACTTTTTTTCTTTGTAAAAGCACGCTATAGAGACATCAGATATGAGTGGCCACTGTCAAAGTACACTGGCAGGGGTCTGCAGGGCACACGCTGAAGGCCTGACACACACGCTTTAAGGACACTGACCTCTATTAGCTTACACTGGCAAACTTTTTTTCTTTGTAAAAGCACGCTATAGAGACACCAGATATGAGTGGCAACTGTCAAAGTACACTGGCAGGGGTCTGCAGGGCACACGCTGAAGGCCTGACACACCCGCTTTAAGGACACTGACTGCTATTAGCTTACACTGGAAAACTTTTTTCTTTGTAAAAGCACGCTATAGAGACACCAGATATGAGTGGCAACTGTCAAAGTACACTGGCAGGGGTCTGCAGGGCACACGCTGAAGGCCTGACACACACGCTTTAAGGACACTGACCTCTATTAGCTTACACTGGAAAACTTTTTTTCTTTGTAAAAGCACGCTATAGAGACACCAGATATGAGTGGCAACTGTCAAAGTACACTGGCAGGGGTCTGCAGGGCACACGCTGAATGCCTGACACACCCGCTTTAAGGACACTGACTGCTATTAGCTTACACTGGAAAACTTTTTTTCTTTGTAAAAGCACGCTATAAAGACACCAGATATGAGTGGCAACTGTCAAAGTACACTGGCAGGGGTCTGCAGGGCACACGCTGAAGGCCTGACACACCCACTTTAAGGACACTGACTGCTATTAGCTTACACTGGAAAACTTTTTTTCTTTGTGAAAGCACGCTACAGAGACTTCAGATATGAGTGGCAACTGTCAAAGTACACTGGAAGGGGTCTGCAGGGCACACGCTGAAGGCCTGACACACCCACTTTAAGGACACTGACTGCTATTAGCTTGCACTGGAAAACTTTTTTTCTTTGTAAAAGCACGCTACAGAGACACCAGATATGAGTGGCAACTGTCAAAGTACACTGGCAGGGGTCTGCAGGGCACATGCTGAAGGCCTGACACACCCGCATTAAGGACTCTGACTGCTATCAGCTTACACTGGAAAACTTTTTTTCTTTGTAAAAGCATGCTATAGAGACACCAGATATGAGTGGCAACTGTCAAAGTACACTGGCAGGGGTCTGCAGGGCACACGCTGAAGGCCTGACACACCCGCTTTAAGGACACTGACTGCTATTAGCTTACACTGGAAAAACTTTTTTTCTTTGTAAAAGCATGCTACAGAGACACCAGAAATGAGTGGCAACTGTCAAAGTACACTGGCAGGGGTCTGCAGGGCACACGCTGAAGGCCTGACACACCCACTTTAAGGACACTGACTGCTATTAGCTCACACTGGATAACTTTTTTTCTTTGTAAAAGCACGCTATAGAGACACCAGATATGAGTGGCAACTGTCAAAGTACACTGGCAGGGGTCTGCAGGGCACACGCTGAAGGCCTGACAAACCCGCTTTAAGGACACTGACTGCTATTAGCTTACACTGGAAAACTTTTTTCTTTGTAAAAGCACGCTATAGAGACACCAGATATGAGTGGCAACTGTCAAAGTACACTGGCAGGGGTCTGCAGGGCACACGCTGAAGGCCTGACACACCCGCTTTAAGGACACTGACTGCTATTAGCTTGCACTGGAAAACTTTTTTTCTTTGTAAAAGCACGCTACAGAGACACCAGATATGAGTGGCAACTGTCAAAGTACACTGGCAGGGGTCTGCAGGGCACACGCTGAAGGCCTGACACACCCACTTTAAGGACACTGACTGCTATTAGCTTACACTGGAAAACTTTTTTTCTTTGTAAAAGCACGCTACAGAGACACCAGATATGAGTGGCAACTGTCAAAGTACACTGGCAGGGGTGTGCAGGGCACACGCTGAAGGCCTGACACACACGCTTTAAGGACACTGACCTCTATTAGCTTACACTGGCAAACTTTTTTTCTTTGTAAAAGCACGCTATAGAGACACCAGATATGAGTGGCAACTGTCAAAGTACACTGGCAGGGGTCTGCAGGGCACACGCTGAAGGCCTGACACACCCGCTTTAAGGACACTGACTGCTATTAGCTTACACTGGAAAACTTTTTTCTTTGTAAAAGCACGCTATAGAGACACCAGATATGAGTGGCAACTGTCAAAGTACACTGGCAGGGGTCTGCAGGGCACACGCTGAAGGCCTGACACACACGCTTTAAGGACACTGACCTCTATTAGCTTACACTGGAAAACTTTTTTTCTTTGTAAAAGCACGCTATAGAGACACCAGATATGAGTGGCAACTGTCAAAGTACACTGGCAGGGGTCTGCAGGGCACACGATGAATGCCTGACACACCCGCTTTAAGGACACTGACTGCTATTAGCTTACACTGGAAAACTTTTTTTCTTTGTAAAAGCACGCTATAAAGACACCAGATATGAGTGGCAACTGTCAAAGTACACTGGCAGGGGTCTGCAGGGCACACGCTGAAGGCCTGACACACCCACTTTAAGGACACTGACTGCTATTAGCTTACACTGGAAAACTTTTTTTCTTTGTGAAAGCACGCTACAGAGACTTCAGATATGAGTGGCAACTGTCAAAGTACACTGGAAGGGGTCTGCAGGGCACACGCTGAAGGCCGACACACCCGCTTTAAGGACACTGACTGCTATTAGCTTGCACTGGAAAACTTTTTTCTTTGTAAAAGCACGCTATAGAGACACGAGATATGAGTGGCCACTGTCAAAGTAGAATGGCAGGGGTCTGCAGGGCACACGCTGAAGGCCTGACACACACGCTTTAAGGACACTGACCTCTATTAGTTTACACTGGAAAACGTTTTTCTTTGTAAAAGCACGCTATAGAGACACCAGATATGAGTGGCAACTGTCAAAGTACACTGGCAGGGGTCTGCAGGGCACACGCATAAGGCCTGACACACCCGCTTTAAGGATACTGACTGCTATTAGCTTACACTGGAAAACTTTTTTTCTTTGTAAAAGCATGCTATAGAGACACCAGATATGAGTGGCAACTGTCAAAGTACACTGGCAGGGGTCTGCAGGGCACATGCTGAAGGCCTGACACACCCACTTTAAGGACACTGACTGCTATTAGCTTACACTGGAAAACTTTTTTTCTTTGTAAAAGCACGCTACAGAGACACCAGATATGAGTGGCAACTGTCAAAGTACACTGGCAGGGGTCTGCAGGGCACACGCTGAAGGCCTGACACACACACTTTAAGGACACTGACTGATATTAGCTTACACTGGATAACTTTTTTTCTTTGTAAAAGCACGCTATAGAGACACCAGATATGAGTGGCAACTGTCAAAGTACACTGGCAGGGGTCTGCAGGGCACACGCTGAAGGCCTGACACACCCGCTTTAAGGACACCGACTGCTATTAGCTTACACTGGAAAACTTTTTTCTTTGTAAAAGCACGCTATAGAGACACCAGATATGAGTGGCAACTGTCAAAGTACACTGGCAGGGGTCTGCAGGGCACACGCTGAAGGCCTGACACACCCGCTTTAAGGACACTGACTGCTATTAGCTTGCACTGGAAAACTTTTTTTCTTTGTAAAAGCACGCTACAGAGACACCAGATATGAGTGGCAACTGTCAAAGTACACTGGCAGGGGTCTGCAGGGCACATGCTGAAGGCCTGACACACCTGCATTAGGACACTGACTGCTATTAGCTTACACTGGAAAGCTTTTTTTCTTTGTAAAAGCACGCTATAGAGACACCAGATATGAGTGGCAACTGTCAAAGTACACTGGCAGGGGTCTGCAGAGCACACGCTGAAGGCCTGACACACCCACTTTAAGGACACTGACTGCTATTAGCTTACACTGGAAAACTTTTTTTCTTTGTAAAAGCACGCTACAGAGACACCAGATATGAGTGGCAACTGTCAAAGTACACTGGCAGGGGTCTGCAGGGCACACGCTGAAGGCCTGACACACCCACTTTAAGGACACTGACTGCTATTAGCTTACACTGGAAAACTTTTTTTCTTTGTAAAAGCATGCTACAGAGACACCAGATATGAGTGGCAACTGTCAAAGTACACTGGCAGGGGTCTGCAGGGCACATGCTGAAGGCCTGACACACCCGCTTTAAGGACACTGACTGCTATTAGCTTACACTGGAAAACTTTTTTCTTTGTAAAAGCACACTATAGAGACACCAGATATGAGTGGCAACTGTCAAAGTACACTGGCAGGGGTCTGCAGAGCACATGCTGAAGGCCTGACACACCCGCTTTAAGGACACTGACCTCTATTAGCTTACACTGGAAAACTTTTTTTCTTTGTCAAAGCACGCTATAGAGACACCAGATATGAGTGGCAACTGTCAAAGTACACTGGCAGGGGTCTGCAGGGCACACGCTGAAGGCCTGACACACCCACTTTAAGGACACTGACTGCTATTAGCTAACACTGGAAAACTTTTTTTCTTTGTAAAAGCATGCTATAGAGACACCAGATATGAGTGGCAACTGTCAAAGTACACTGGCAGGGGTCTGCAGGGCACACGCTGGAGGCCTGACACACACGCTTTAAGGACACTGACCTCTATTAGCTTACACTGGAAAACTTTTTTCTTTGTAAAAGCACGCTATAGAAACACCAGATATGAGTGGCAACTGTCAAAGTACACTGGCAGGGGTCTGCAGGGCACATGCTGAAGGCCTGACACACCCGCATTAAGGACTCTGACTGCTATCAGCTTACACTGGAAAACTTTTTTTCTTTGTAAAAGCACGCTATAGAGACACGAGATATGAGTGGCCACTGTCAAAGTACACTGGCAGGGGTCTGCAGGGCACACGCTGAAGGCCTGACACACCCGCTTTAAGGACACTGACTGCTATTAGCTTACACTGGAAAACTTTTTTCTTTGTAAAAGCACACTATAGAGACACCAGATATGAGTGGCAACTGTCAAAGTACACTGGCAGGGGTCTGCAGGGCACACGCTGAAGGCCTGACACACCCACTTTAAGGACACTGACTGCTATTAGCTTACACTGGAAAACTTTTTTTTCTTTGTAAAAGCACGCTACAGAGACACCAGATATGAGTGGCAACTGTCAAAGTACACTGGCAGGGGTCTGCAGGGCACACGCTGAAGGCCTGACACACCCGCTTTAAGGACACTGACTGCTATTAGCTTGCACTGGAAAACTTTTTTTCTTTGTAAAAGCACGCTACAGAGACACCAGATATGAGTGGCAACTGTCAAAGTACACTGGCAGGGGTCTGCAGGGCACACGCTGAAGGCCTGACACACCCGCTTTATGGACACTGACTGCTATTAGCTTACACTGGAAAACTTTTTTTCTTTGTAAAAGCATGCTACAGAGACACCAGAAATGAGTGGCAACTGTCAAAGTACACTGGCAGGGGTCTGCAGGGCACACGCTGAAGGCCTGACACACCCACTTTAAGGACACTGACTGCTATTAGCTTACACTGGAAAACTTTTTTCTTTGTAAAAGCACGCTACAGAGACACCAGATATGAGTGGCAACTGTCAAAGTACACTGGCAGGGGTCTGCAGGGCACACGCTGAAGGCCTGACACACACACTTTAAGGACACTGACTGCTATTAGCTTACACTGGAAAACTTTTTTCTTTGTAAAAGCACGCTATAGAGACACCAGATATGAGTGGCAACTGTCAAAGTACACTGGCAGGGGTCTGCAGGGCACACGCTGAAGGCCTGACACACCCGCTTTAAGGACACTGACTGCTATTAGCTTGCACTGGAAAACTTTTTTTCTTTGTAAAAGCACGCTACAGAGACACCAGATATGAGTGGCAACTGTCAAAGTACACTGGCAGGGGTCTGCAGGGCACATGCTGAAGGCCTGACACACCTGCATTAGGACACTGACTGCTATTAGCTTACACTGGAAAGCTTTTTTTCTTTGTAAAAGCACGCTATAGAGACACCAGATATGAGTGGCAACTGTCAAAGTACACTGGCAGGGGTCTGCAGAGCACACGCTGAAGGCCTGACACACCCACTTTAAGGACACTGACTGCTATTAGCTTACACTGGAAAACTTTTTTTCTTTGTAAAAGCACGCTACAGGGACACCAGATATGAGTGGCAACTGTCAAAGTACACTGGCAGGGGTCTGCAGGGCACACGCTGAAGGCCTGACACACCCACTTTAAGGACACTGACTGCTATTAGCTTACACTGGAAAACTTTTTTTCTTTGTAAAAGCATGCTACAGAGACACCAGATATGAGTGGCAACTGTCAAAGTACACTGGCAGGGGTCTGCAGGGCACACGCTGAAGGCCTGACACACCCGCTTTAAGGACACTGACTGCAATTAGCTTACACTGGAAAACTTTTTTTCTTTGTAAAAGCACGCTATAGAGACACCAGATATGAGTGGCAACTGTCAAAGTAAACTGGCAGGGATCTGCAGGGCACACGCTGAAGGCCTGACACACCCGCTTTAAGGACACTGACTGCTATTAGCTTACACTGGAAAACTTTTTTTCTTTGTAAAAGCACGCTACAGAGACATCAGATATGAGTGGCAACTGTCAAAGTATACTGGCAGGGGTCTGCAGGGCACACGCTGAAGGCCTGACACAAACGCTTTAAGAACACTGACTGCTATTAGCTTACACTGGAAAACTTTTTTCTTTGTAAAAGCACACTATAGAGACACCAGATATGAGTGGCAACTGTCAAAGTACACTGGCAGGGGTCTGCAAAGCACACGCTGGAGGCCTGACACACACGCTTTAAGGACACTGACCTCTATTAGCTTACACTGGAAAACTTTTTTCTTTGTAAAAGCACGCTATAGAGACACCAGATATGAGTGGCAACTGTAAAAGTACACTGGCAGGGGTCTGCAGGGCACACGCTTTTTCTTTGTAAAAGCACGCTACAGAGACACCAGATATGAGTGGCAACTGTCAAAGTACACTGGCAGGGGTCTGCAGGGCACATGCTGAAGGCCTGACACACCCGCTTTAAGGACACTGACTGCTATTAGCTTGCACTGGAAAACTTGTTTTCTTTGTAAAAGCTCGCTACAGAGACACCAGATATGAGTGGCAACTGTCAAAGTACACTGGCAGGGGTCTGGAGGGCACACGCTGAAGGCCTGACACACCCGCTTTAAGGACACTGACTGCTATAAGCTTACACTGGAAAACTTATTTTCTTTGTAAAATCACGCTATAGAGACACCAGATATGAGTGACAACTGTCAAAGTACACTGGCAGGGGTCTGCAGGGCACACGCTGAAGGCCTGACACACCCGCTTTAAGGACACTGACTGCAATTAGCTTACACTGGAAAACTTTTTTTCTTTGTAAAAGCACGCTACAGAGACACCAGATATGAGTGGCAACTGTCAAAGTACACTGGCAGGGGTCTGCAGGGCACACGCTGAAGGCCTGACACACCCACTTTAAGGACACTGACTGCTATTAGCTTACACTGGAAAACTTTTTTTCTTTGTAAAAGCATGCTACAGAGACACCAGATATGAGTGGCAACTGTCAAAGTACACTGGCAGGGGTCTGCAGGGCACACGCTGAAGGCCTGACACACCCGCTTTAAGGACACTGACTGCAATTAGCTTACACTGGAAAACTTTTTTTCTTTGTAAAAGCACACTTTAGAGACACCAGATATGAGTGGCAACTGTCAAAGTACACTGGCAGGGGTCTGCAAAGCACACGCTGGAGGCCTGACACACACGCTTTAAGGACACTGACCTCTATTAGCTTACACTGGAAAACTTTTTTCTTTGTAAAAGCACGCTATAGAGACACCAGATATGAGTGGCAACTGTAAAAGTACACTGGCAGGGGTCTGCAGGGCACACGCTTTTTCTTTGTAAAAGCACGCTACAGAGACACCAGATATGAGTGGCAACTGTCAAAGTACACTGGCAGGGGTCTGCAGGGCACATGCTGAAGGCCTGACACACCCGCTTTAAGGACACTGACTGCTATTAGCTTGCACTGGAAAACTTGTTTTCTTTGTAAAAGCTCGCTACAGAGACACCAGATATGAGTGGCAACTGTCAAAGTACACTGGCAGGGGTCTGGAGGGCACACGCTGAAGGCCTGACACACCCGCTTTAAGGACACTGACTGCTATAAGCTTACACTGGAAAACTTATTTTCTTTGTAAAATCACGCTATAGAGACACCAGATATGAGTGACAACTGTCAAAGTACACTGGCAGGGGTCTGCAGGGCACACGCTGAAGGCCTGACACACCCGCTTTAAGGACACTGACTGCAATTAGCTTACACTGGAAAACTTTTTTTCTTTGTAAAAGCACGCTACAGAGACACCAGATATGAGTGGCAACTGTCAAAGTAAACTGGCAGGGGTCTGCAGGGCACACGCTGAAGGCCTGACACACCCGCTTTAAGGACACTGACTGCTATTAGCTTGCACTGGAAAACTTTTTTTCTTTGTAAAAGCACGCTACAGAGACACCAGATATGAGTGGCAACTGTCAAAGTAAACTGGCAGGGGTCTGCAGGGCACACGCTGAAGGCCTGACACACCCGCTTTAAGGACACTGACCTCTATTAGCTTACACTGGAAAACTTTTTTTCTTTGTAAAAGCACGCTATAGAGACACCAGATATGAGTGGCAACTGTCAAAGTACACTGGCAGGGGTCTGCAGGGCACACGCTGAAGGCCTCACACACCCGCTTTAAGGACACTGACTGCTATTAGCTTACACTGGATAACTTTTTTTCTTTGTAAAAGCACGCTATAGAGACACCAGATATGAGTGGCAACTGTCAAAGTACACTGGCAGGGGTCTGCAGGGCACACGCTGAAGGCCTGACACACCCGCTTTAAGGACACTGACTGCTATTAGCTTACACCGGAAAACTTTTTTTCTTTGTAAAAGCATGCTACAGAGACACCAGATATGAGTGGCAACTGTCAAAGTACACTGGCAGGGGTCTGCAGGGCACACGCTGAAGGCCTGACACACCCACTTTAAGGACACTGACTGCTATTAGCTTACACTGGAAAACTTTTTTTCTTTGTAAAAGCACGCTACAGAGACACCAGATATGAGTGGCAACTGTCAAAGTACACTGGCAGGGGTCTGCAGGGCACACGCTGAAGGCCTGACACACCCGCTTTAAGGACACTGACTGCTATTAGCTTGCACTGGAAAACTTTTTTTCTTTGTAAAAGCACGCTACAGAGACACCAGATATGAGTGGCAACTGTCAAAGTACACTGGCAGGGGTCTGCAGGGCACACGCTAATGGCCTGACACACACGCTTTAAGGACACTGACTGCTATTAGCTTACACTGGATAACTTTTTTTCTTTGTAAAAGCACGCTATAGAGACACCAGATATGAGTGGCAACTGTCAAAGTACACTGGCAGGGGTCTGCAGGGCACACGCTGAAGGCCTGACACACCCGCTTTAAGGACACTGACTGCAATTAGCTTACACTGGAAACCTTTTTTTCTTTGTAAAAGCACGCTATAGAGACACCAGATATGAGTGGCAACTGTCAAAGTAAACTGGCAGGGGTCTGCAGGGCACACGCTGAAGGCCTGACACACCCGCTTTAAGGACACTGACTGCTATTAGCTTACACTGGAAAACTTTTTTTCTTTGTAACAGCACGCTACAGAGACATCAGATATGAGTGGCAACTATCAAATTACACTGGCAGGGGTCTGCAGGGCACACGCTGAAGGCCTGACACACCCGCTTTAAGGACACTGACTGCTATTAGCTTACACTGGAAAACTTTTTTCTTTGTAAAAGCACACTATAGAGACACCAGATATGAGTGGCAACTGTCAAAGTACACTGGCAGGGGTCTGCAGAGCACATGCTGAAGGCCTGACACACCCGCTTTAAGGACACTGACTGCTATTAGCTTACACTGGAAAACTTTTTTTCTTTGTAAAAGCATGCTACAGAGACACCAGATATGAGTAGCAACTGTCAAAGTACACTGGCAGGGGTCTGCAGGGCACACGCTGAAGGCCTGACACACCCGCTTTAAGGACACTGACTGCTATAAGCTTGCACTGGAAAACTTGTTTTCTTTGTAAAAGCACGCTACAGAGACACCAGATATGAGTGGCAACTGTCAAAGTACACTGGCAGGGGTCTGCAGGGCACACGCTGAAGGCCTGAGACACCCGATTTAAGGACACTGACTGCTATTAGCTTACACTGGAAAACTTTTTTCTTTGCAAACGCACGCTATAGAGACACCAGATATGAGTGGCAACTGTCAAAGTACACTGGCAGGGGTCTGCAGGGCACACGATGAAGGCCTGACACACCCGCTTTAAGGACACTGACTGCTATTAGCTTACACCGGAAAACTTTTTTTCTTTGTAAAAGCATGCTACAGAGACACCAGATATGAGTGGCAACTGTCAAAGTACACTGGCAGGGGTCTGCAGGGCACACGCTGAAGGCCTGACACACCCGCTTTAAGGACACTGACTGCTATTAGCTTACACTGGAAAAAAAAATTTCTTTGTAAAAGCACGCTACAGAGACACCAGATATGAGTGGCAACTGTCAAAGTAAACTGGAAGGGATCTGCAGGGCACACGCTGAAGGCCTGACACACCCGCTTTAAGGACACTGACTGCTATTAGCTTACACTGGAAAACTTTTTTCTTTGTAAAAGCATGCTACAGAGACATCAGATATGAGTGGCAACTGTCAAAGTATACTGGCAGGGGTCTGCAGGGCACACGCTGATGGCCTGACACACCCGCTTTAAGGACACTGACTGCTATTTGCTTACACTGGAAAACTTTTTTCTTTGTAAAAGCACACTATAGAGACACCAGATATGAGTGGCAACTGTCAAAGTACACTGGCAGCGGTCTGCAGAGCACATGCTGAAGGCCTGACACACCCGCTTTAAGGACACTGACTGCTATTAGCTTACACTGGAAAACTTTTTTTCTTTGTAAAAGCACGCTATAGAGACACCAGATATGAGTGGCAACTGTCAAAGTACACTGGCAGGTGTCTGCAGGGCACACGCTGAAGGCCTGACACACCCACTTTAAGGACACTGACTGCTATTAGCTAACACTGGAAAACTTTTTTTCTTTGTAAAAGCATGCTATAGAGACACCAGATATGAGTGGCAACTGTCAAAGTACACTGGCAGGGGTCTGCAGGGCACACGCTGAAGGCCTGACACACACGCTTTAAGGACACTGACCTCTATTAGCTTACACTGGAAAACTTTTTTCTTTGTAAAAGCACGCTATAGAGACACCAGATATGAGTGGCAACTGTCAAAGTACACTGGCAGGGGTCTGCAGGGCACATGCTTTTTCTTTGTAAAAGCACGCTACAGAGACACCAGATATGAGTGGCAACTGTCAAAGTACACTGGCAGGGGTCTGCAGGGCACATGCTGAAGGCCTGACACACCCGCTTTAAGGACACTGACTGCTATTTGCTTGCACTGGAAAACGTTTTTTCTTTGTAAAAGCATGCTATAGAGACACCAGATATGAGTGGCAACTGTCAAAGTACACTGGCAGGGGTCTGCAGGGCACACGTTGAAGGCCTGACACACCCGCTTTAAGGACACTGACTGCAATTAGCTTACACTGGAAAACGTTTTTTCTTTGTAAAAGCATGCTATAGAGACACCAGATATGAGTGGCAACTGTCAAAGTACACTGGCAGGGGTCTGCAGGGCACACGTTGAAGGCCTGACACACCCGCTTTAAGGACACTGACTGCTATTAGCTGGCAATGGAAAACTTTTTTTCTTTGTAAAAGCACGCTATAGAGACACCAGATATGAGTGGAAACTGTCAAAGTACACTGGCAGGGGTCTGCAGAGCACACGCAGAATGCCTGACACACCCGCTTTAAGGACACTGACTGCTATAAGCTTACACTGGAAAACTTTTTTCTTTGTAAAAGCACGCTACAGAGACACCAGATATGAGTGGCAACTGTCAAAGTACACTGGCAGGGGTCTGCAGGGCACACGCTGAAGGCCTGACACACCCGCTTTAAGGACACTGACTGCAATTAGCTTACACTGGAAACCTTTTTTTCTTTGTAAAAGCACGCTATAGAGACACCAGATATGAGTGGCAACTGTCAAAGTAAACTGGCAGGGGTCTGCCGGGCACACGCTGAAGGCCTGACACACCCGCTTTAAGGACACTGACTGCTATTAGCTTACACTGGAAAACTTTTTTCTTTGTAAAAGCACACTATAGAGACACCAGATATGAGTGGCAACTGTCAAAGTACACTGGCAGGGGTCTGCAGAGCACATGCTGAAGGCCTGACATACCCGCTTTAAGGACACTGACTGCTATTAGCTTGCACTGGAAAACTTTCTTTCTTTGTAAAAGCATGCTACAGAGACACCAGATATGAGTGGCAACTGTCAAAGTACACTGGCAGGGGTCTGCAGGGCACACGCTAAAGGCCTGACACACACGCTTTAAGGACACTGACTGCTATTAGCTTACACTGGATAACCTTTTTCTTTGTAAAAGCACGCTATAGAGACACCAGATATGAGTGGCAACTGTCAAAGTACACTGGCAGTGGTCTGCAGGGCACACGCTGAAGGCCTGACACACCCGCTTTAAGGACACTGACTGCTATTAGCTTACACTGAAAAACTTTTTTCTTTCTAAACGCACGCTATAGAGACACCAGATATGAGTGGCAACTGTCAAAGTACACTGGCAGGGGTCTGCAGGGCACACGCTGAAGGCCTGACACACCCACTTTAAGGACACTGACTGCTATTAGCTTACACTGGAAAACTTTTTTTCTTTGTAAAAGCACGCTACAGAGACACCAGATATGAGTGGCAACTGTCAAAGTACACTGGCAGGGGACTGCAGGGCACACGCTGAAGGCCTGACACACCCGCTTTAAGGACACTGACTGCTATTAGCTTGCACTGGAAAACTTTTTTTCTTTGTAAAAGCACGCTACAGAGACACCAGATATGAGTGGCAACTGTCAAAGTACACTGGCAGGGGTCTGCAGGGCACACGCTAATGGCCTGACACACACGCTTTAAGGACACTGACTGCTATTAGCTTACACTGGATAACTTTTTTTCTTTGTAAAAGCACGCTATAGAGACACCAGATATGAGTGGCAACTGTCAGAGTACACTGGCAGGGGTCTGCAGGGCACACGCTGAAGGCCTGACACACCCGCTTTAAGGACACTGACTGCAATTAGCTTACACTGGAAACCTTTTTTTCTTTGTAAAAGCACGCTATAGAGACACCAGATATGAGTGGCAACTGTCAAAGTAAACTGGCAGGGGTCTGCAGGGCACACGCTGAAGGCCTGACACACCCGCTTTAAGGACACTGACTGCTATTAGCTTACACTGGAAAACTTTTTTTCTTTGTAAAAGCACGCTACAGAGACACCAGATATGAGTGGCAACTGTCAAAGTACACTGGCAGGGGTCTGCAGGGCACACGCTGAAGGCCTGACACACCCACTTTAAGGACACTGACTGCTATTAGCTTACACTGGAAAACTTTTTTTCTTTGTAAAAGCACGCTACAGAGACACCAGATATGAGTGGCAACTGTCAAAGTACACTGGCAGGGGTCCAGTGCAAGCTAATAGCAGTCAGGACACTGACTGCTATTAGCTTGCACTGGAAAACTTTTTTTCTTTGTAAAAGCACGCTACAGAGACACCAGATATGAGTGGCAACTGTCAAAGTACACTGGCAGGGGTCTGCAGGGCACACGCTAATGGCCTGACACACACGCTTTAAGGACACTGACTGCTATTAGCTTACACTGGATAACTTTTTTTCTTTGTAAAAGCACGCTATAGAGACACCAGATATGAGTGGCAACTGTCAAAGTACACTGGCAGGGGTCTGCAGGGCACACGCTGAAGGCCTGACACACCCGCTTTAAGGACACTGACTGCTATAAGCTTACACTGGATAACTTTTTTTCTTTGTAAAAGCACACCATAGAGACACCAGATATGAGTGGCAACTGTCAAAGTACACTGGCAGGGGTCTGCAGGGCACACGCTAAAGGCTTGACACACACGCTTTAAGGACACTGACTGCTATTAGCTTACACTGGAAAACTTTTTTTCTTTGTAAAAGCAAGCTATAGAGACACCAGATATGAGTGGAAACTGTCAAAGTACACTGGCAGGGGTCTGCAGAGCACATGCTGAATGTCTGACACACCCGCTTTAAGGACACTGACTGCTATAAGCTTACACTGGAAAACTTTTTTCTTTGTAAAAGCACGCTACAGAGACACCAGATATGAGTGGCAACTGTCAAAGTACACTGGCAGTGGTCTGCAGGGCACACGCTGAAGGCCTGACACACCCGCTTTAAGGACACTGACTGCTATTAGCTTACACTGAAAAACTTTTTTCTTTCTAAACGCACGCTATAGAGACACCAGATATGAGTGGCAACTGTCAAAGTACACTGGCAGGGGTCTGCATGGCACACGCTGAAGGCCTGACACACCCGCTTTAAGGACACTGACTGCTATTAGCTTACACCGGAAAACTTTTTTTCTTTGTAAAAGCATGCTACAGAGACACGAGATATGAGTGGCAACTGTCAAAGTACACTGGCAGGGGTCTGCAGGGCACACGCTGAAGGCCTGACACACCCACTTTAAGGACACTGACTGCTATTAGCTTACACTGGAAAACTATTTTTCTTTGTAAAAGCACGCTACAGAGACACCAGATATGAGTGGCAACTGTCAAAGTACACTGGCAGGGGTCTGCAGGGCACACGCTGAAGGCCTGACACACCCACTTTAAGGACACTGACTGCTATTAGCTTACACTGGAAAACTTTTTTTCTTTGTAAAAGCACGCTACAGAGACACCAGATATGAGTGGCAACTGTCAAAGTACACTGGCAGGGGACTGCAGGGCACACGCTGAAGGCCTGACACACCCGCTTTAAGGACACTGACTGCTATTAGCTTGCACTGGAAAACTTTTTTTCTTTGTAAAAGCACGCTACAGAGACACCAGATATGAGTGGCAACTGTCAAAGTACACTGGCAGGGGTCTGCAGGGCACACGCTAATGGCCTGACACACACGCTTTAAGGACACTGACTGCTATTAGCTTACACTGGATAACTTTTTTTCTTTGTAAAAGCACGCTATAGAGACACCAGATATGAGTGGCAACTGTCAGAGTACACTGGCAGGGGTCTGCAGGGCACACGCTGAAGGCCTGACACACCCGCTTTAAGGACACTGACTGCAATTAGCTTACACTGGAAACCTTTTTTTCTTTGTAAAAGCACGCTATAGAGACACCAGATATGAGTGGCAACTGTCAAAGTAAACTGGCAGGGGTCTGCAGGGCACACGCTGAAGGCCTGACACACCCGCTTTAAGGACACTGACTGCTATTAGCTTACACTGGAAAACTTTTTTTCTTTGTAAAAGCACGCTACAGAGACACCAGATATGAGTGGCAACTGTCAAAGTACACTGGCAGGGGTCTGCAGGGCACACGCTGAAGGCCTGACACACCCACTTTAAGGACACTGACTGCTATTAGCTTACACTGGAAAACTTTTTTTCTTTGTAAAAGCACGCTACAGAGACACCAGATATGAGTGGCAACTGTCAAAGTACACTGGCAGGGGTCCAGTGCAAGCTAATAGCAGTCAGGACACTGACTGCTATTAGCTTGCACTGGAAAACTTTTTTTCTTTGTAAAAGCACGCTATAGAGACACCAGATATGAGTGGCAACTGTCAAAGTAAACTGGCAGGGTCCTGCAGGGCACACGCTGAAGGCCTGACACACCCGCTTTAAGGACACTGACTGCTATTAGCTTACACTGGAAAACTTTTTTTCTTTGTAACAGCACGCTACAGAGACATCAGATATGAGTGGCAACTGTCAAAGTAAACTGGCAGGGGTCTGCAGGGCACACGCTGAAGGCCTGACACACCCGCTTTAAGGACACTGACTGCTATTAGCTTACACTGGAAAACTTTTTTTCTTTGTAAAAGCACGCTATAGAGACACCAGATATGAGTGGAAACTGTCAAAGTACACTGGCAGGGGTCTGCCGAGCACACGCTGAATGTCTGACACACCCGCTTAAAGGACACTGACTGCTATAAGCTTACACTGGATAACTTTTTTTCTTTGTAAAAGCACACCATAGAGACACCAGATATGAGTGGCAACTGTCAAAGTACACTGGCAGGGGTCTGCAGGGCACACGCTAAAGGCTTGACACACACGCTTTAAGGACACTGACTGCTATTAGCTTACACTGGAAAACTTTTTTTCTTTGTAAAAGCAAGCTATAGAGACACCAGATATGAGTGGAAACTGTCAAAGTACACTGGCAGGGGTCTGCAGAGCACATGCTGAATGTCTGACACACCCGCTTTAAGGACACTGACTGCTATAAGCTTACACTGGAAAACTTTTTTCTTTGTAAAAGCACGCTACAGAGACACCAGATATGAGTGGCAACTGTCAAAGTACACTGGCAGGGGTCTGCAGGGCACACGCTGAAGGCCTGACACACCCGCTTTAAGGACACTGACTGCTATTAGCTTACACTGGAAAACTTTTTTTCTTTGTAAAAGCACGCTACAGAGACACCAGATATGAGTGGCAACTGTCAAAGTACACTGGCAGGGGTCTGCAGGGCACACGCTGAAGGCCTGACACACCCACTTTAAGGACACTGACTGCTATTAGCTAACACTGGAAAACTTTTTTACTTTGAAAAAGCATGCTATAGAGACACCAGATATGAGTGGCAACTGTCAAAGTACACTGGCAGGGGTCTGCAGGGCACACGCTGAAGGCCTGACACACACGCTTTAAGGACACTGACCTCTATTAGCTTACACTGGAAAACTTTTTTCTTTGTAAAAGCACGCTATAGAGACACCAGATATGAGTGGCAACTGTCAAAGTACACTGGCAGGGGTCTGCAGGGCACATGCTTTTTCTTTGTAAAAGCACGCTACAGAGACACCAGATATGAGTGGCAACTGTCAAAGTACACTGGCAGGGGTCTGCAGGGCACATGCTGAAGGCCTGACACACCCGCTTTAAGGACACTGACTGCTATTAGCTTGCACTGGAAAACTTTTTTCTTTGTAAAAGCACGCTACAGAGACACCAGATATGAGTGGCAACTGTCAAAGTACACTGGCAGGGGTCTGCAGGGCACACGCTGAAGGCCTGACACACCCGCTTTAAGGACACTGACTGCAATTAGCTTACACTGGAAAATGTTTTTTCTTTGTAAAAGCATGCTATAGAGACACCAGATATGAGTGACAACTGTCAAAGTACACTAGCAGGGGTCTGCAGGGCACACGCTGAAGGCCTGACACACCCGCTTTAAGGACACTGACTGCTATTAACTTGCACTGGATAACTTTTTTTCTTTGTAAAAGCACGCTACAGAGACACCAGATATGAGTGGCAACTGTCAAAGTACACTGGCAGGGGTCTGCAGGGCACACGCTAAAGGCCTGACACACACGCTTTAAGGACACTGACTGCTATTAGCTTACACTGGATAACTTTTTTTCTTTGTAAAAGCACGCTACAGAGACACCAGATATGAGTGGCAACTGTCAAAGTACACTGGCAGGGGTCTGCAGGGCACACGCTGAAGGCCTGACACACCCACTTTAAGGACACTGACTGCTATTAGCTAACACTGGAAAACTTTTTTACTTTGAAAAAGCATGCTATAGAGACACCAGATATGAGTGGCAACTGTCAAAGTACACTGGCAGGGGTCTGCAGGGCACACGCTGAAGGCCTGACACACACGCTTTAAGGACACTGACCTCTATTAGCTTACACTGGAAAACTTTTTTCTTTGTAAAAGCACGCTATAGAGACACCAGATATGAGTGGCAACTGTCAAAGTACACTGGCAGGGGTCTGCAGGGCACATGTTTTTTCTTTGTAAAAGCATGCTATAGAGACACCAGATATGAGTGACAACTGTCAAAGTACACTAGCAGGGGTCTGCAGGGCACACGCTGAAGGCCTGACACACCCGCTTTAAGGACACTGACTGCTATTAGCTTGCACTGGATAACTTTTTTTCTTTGTAAAAGCACGCTACAGAGACACCAGATATGAGTGGCAACTGTCAAAGTACACTGGCAGGGGTCTGCAGGGCACACGCTAAAGGCCTGACACACACGCTTTAAGGACACTGACTGCTATTAGCTTACACTGGATAACTTTTTTTCTTTGTAAAAGCACGCTATAGAGACACCAGATATGAGTGGCAACTGTCAAAGTACACTGGCAGGGGTCTGCAGGGCACACGCTGAAGGCCTGACACACCCGCTTTAAGGACACTGACTGCTATTAGCTTACACTGGAAAACTTTTTTTCTTTGTAAAAGCACGCTATAGAGACACCAGATATGAGTGGCAACTGTCAAAGTACACTGGCAGGGGTCTGCAGAGCACACGCTGAATGCCTGACACACCCGCTTTAAGGACACTGACTGCTATAAGCTTACACTGGAAAACTTTTTTCTTTGTAAAAGCACGCTACAGAGACACCAGATATGAGTGGCAACTGTCAAAGTACACTGGCAGGGGTCTGCAGGGCACACGCTGAAGGCCTGAAACACCCGCTTTAAGGACACTGACTGCTATTAGCTTACACTGGAAAACGTTTTGCTTTGTAAAAGCACGCTATAGAGACACCAGATATGAGTGGCAACTGTCAAAGTACACTGGCAGGGGTCTGCAGGGCACGCGCTGAAGGCCTGACACACCCGCTTTAAGGACACTGACTGCTATTAGCTTACACTGGAAAACTTTTTTTCTTTGTAAAAGCATGCTATAGAGACACCAGATATGAGTGGCAACTGTCAAAGTACACTGGCAGGGGTCTGCAGGGCACACGCTGAAGGCCTGACACACACGCTTTAAGGACACTGACCTCTATTAGCTTACACTGGAAAACTTTTTTCTTTGTAAAAGCACGCTATAGAAACACCAGATATGAGTGGCAACTATCAAAGTACACTGGCAGGGGTCTGCAGGGCACACGCTTTTTCTTTGTAAAAGCACGCTACAGAGACACCAGATATGAGTGGCAACTGTCAAAGTACACTGGCAGGGGTCTGCAGGGCACACGCTGAAGGCCTGACACACCCGCTTTAAGGACACTGACTGCTATTAGCTTACACTGGAAATCTTTTTTTCTTTGTAAAAGCACGCTATAGAGACACCAGATATGAGTGGCAACTGTCAAAGTACACTGGCAGGGGTCTGCAGTGCACACGCTGAAGGCCTGACACACACGCTTTAAGGACACTGACCTCTATTAGCTTACACTGGAAAACTTTTTTCTTTGTAAAAGCACGCTATAGAGACACCAGATATGAGTGGCAACTGTCAAAGTACACTGGCAGGGGTCTGCAGGGCACACGCTGAAGGCCTGACACACCCGCTTTAAGGACACTGACTGCTATTAGCTTACACTGGAAATCTTTTTTTCTTTGAAAAAGCATGCTATAGAGACACCAGATATGAGTGGCAACTGTCAAAGTACACTGGCAGGGGTCTGCAGGGCACACGCTGAAGGCCTGACACACACGCTTTAAGGACACTGACCTCTATTAGCTTACACTGGAAAACGTTTTTCTTTGTAAAAGCACGCTATAGAGACACCAGATATGAGTGGCAACTGTCAAAGTACACTGGCAGGGGTCTGCAGGGCACACGCTTTTTCTTTGTAAAAGCACGCTACAGAGACACCAGATATGAGTGGCAACTGTCAAAGTACACTGGCAGGGGTCTGCAGGGCACATGCTGAAGGCCTGACACACCCGCTTTAAGGACACTGACTGCTATTAGCTTGCACTGGAAAACTTTTTTCTTTGTAAAAGCACGCTACAGAGACACCAGATATGAGTGGCAACTGTCAAAGTACACTGGCAGGGGTCTGCAGGGCACACGCTGAAGGCCTGACACACCCGCTTTAAGGACACTGACTGCAATTAGCTTACACTGGAAAACGTTTTTTCTTTGTAAAAGCATGCTATAGAGACACCAGATATGAGTGACAACTGTCAAAGTACACTGGCAGGGGTCTGCAGGGCACACGCTGAAGGCCTGACACACCCGCTTTAAGGACACTGACTGCTATTAGCTTGCACTGGATAACTTTTTTTCTTTGTAAAAGCACGCTACAGAGACACCAGATATGAGTGGCAACTGTCAAAGTACACTGGCAGGGGTCTGCAGGGCACACGCTAAATGCCTGACACACACGCTTTAAGGACACTGACTGCTATTGGCTTACACTGGATAACTTTTTTTCTTTGTAAAAGCACGCTATAGAGACACCAGATATGAGTGGCAACTGTCAAAGTACACTGGCAGGGGTCTGCAGGGCACACGCTGAAGGCCTGACACACCCGCTTTAAGGACACTGACTGCTATTAGCTTACACTGGAAAACTTTTTTTCTTTGTAAAAGCACGCTATAGAGACACCAGATATGAGTGGCAACTGTCAAAGTACACTGGCAGGGGTCTGCAGAGCACACGCTGAATGCCTGACACACCCGCTTTAAGGACACTGACTGCTATAAGCTTACACTGGAAAACTTTTTTCTTTGTAAAAGCACGCTACAGAGACACCAGATATGAGTGGCAACTGTCAAAGTACACTGGCAGGGGTCTGCAGGGCACACGCTGAAGGCCTGACACACACGCTTTAAGGACACTGACCTCTATTAGCTTACACTGGAAAACTTTTTTCTTTGTAAAAGCACGCTATAGAGACACCAGATATGAGTGGCAACTATCAAAGTACACTGGCAGGTGTCTGCAGGGCACACGCTTTTTCTTTGTAAAAGCACGCTACAGAGACACCAGATATGAGTGGCAACTGTCAAAGTACACTGGCAGGGGTCTGCAGGGCACACGCTGAAGGCCTGACACACCCGCTTTAAGGACACTGACTGCAATAAGCTTACACTGGAAAACGTTTTTTCTTTGTAAAAGCACGCTACAGAGACACCAGATATGAGTGGCAACTGTCAAAGTACACTGGCAGGGGTTTGCAGGGCACACGCTGAAGGCCTGACACACCCGCTTTAAGGACACTGACTGCTATTAGCTTACACTGGAAAACTTTTTTTCTTTGTAAAAGCACGCTATAGAGACACCAGATATGAGTGGCAACTGTCAAAGTACACTGGCAGGGGTCTGCAGGGCACGCGCTGAAGGCCTGACACACACGCTTAAGGACACTGACTGCTATTAGCTTACACTGGATAACTTTTTTCTTTGTAAAAGCACGCTATAGAGACACCAGATATGAGTGGCAACTGTCAAAGTACACTGGCAGGGGTCTGCAGGGCACACGCTGAAGGCCTGACACACCCGCTTTAAGGACACTGACCTCTATTAGCTTACACTGGAAAACTTTTTTTCTTTGTAAAAGCACGCTATAGAGACACCAGATATGAGTGGCAACTGTCAAAGTACACTGGCAGGGGTCTGCAGGGCACACGCTGAAGGCCTCACACACCCGCTTTAAGGACACTGACTGCTATTAGCTTACACTGGAAAACTTTTTTCTTTGTAAAAGCACGCTATAGAGACACCAGATATGAGTGGCAACTGTCAAAGTAAACTGGCAGGGGTCTGCAGGGCACACGCTGAAGGCCTGACACACCCGCTTTAAGGATACTGACCTCTATTAGCTTACACTGGAAAACTTTTTTTCTTTGTAAAAGCACGCTATAGAGACACCAGATATGAGTGGCAACTGTCAAAGTACACTGGCAGGGGTCTGCAGGGCACACACTGAAGGCCTGACACACCCGCTTTAAGGACACTGACTGCTATTAGCTTACACTGGAAAACTTTTTTCTTTGTAAACGCATGCTATAGAGACACCAGATATGAGTGGCAACTGTCAAAGTACACTGGCAGGGGTCTGCAGGGCACACGCTGAAGGCCTGACACACCCACTTTAAGGACACTGACTGCTATTAGCTTACACTGGAAAACTTTTTTTCTTTGTAAAAGCACGCTACAGAGACACCAGATATGAGTGGCAACTGTCAAAGTACACTGGCAGTGTTCTGCAGGGCACACGCTGAAGGCCTGACACACCCGCTTTAAGGACACTGACTGCTATTAGCTTACACTGGAAAACATTTTTTCTTTGTAAAAGCATGCTATAGAGACACCAGATATGAGTGGCAACTGTCAAAGTACACTGGCAGGGGTCTGCAGGGCACACGCTGAAGGCATGACACACACGCTTTAAGGACACTGACCTCTATCAGCTTACACTGGAAAACTTTTTTCTTTGTAAAAGCACGCTATAGAGACACCAGATATGAGTGGCAACTATCAAAGTACACTGGCAGGGGTCTGCAGGGCACACGCTTTTTCTTTGTAAAAGCACGCTACAGAGACACCACATATGAGTGGCAACTGTCAAAGTACACTGGCAGGGGTCTGCAGGGCACACGCTGAAGGCCTGACACACCCGCTTTAAGGACACTGACTGCTATTAGCTTGCACTGGAAAACTTTTTTTCTTTGTAAAAGCACGCTACAGAGACGCCAGATATGAGTGGCAACTGTCAAAGTACACTGGCAGGGGTTTGCAGGGCACACGCTGAAGGCCTGACACACCCGCTTTAAGGACACTGACCTCTATTAGCTTACACTGGAAAACTTTTTTCTTTGTAAAAGCACGCTATAGAGACACCAGATATGAGTGGCAACTGTCAAAGTAAACTGGCAGGGGTCTGCAGGGCACACGCTGAAGGCCTCACACACCCGCTTTAAGGACACTGACTGCTATTAGCTTACACTGGATAACTTTTTTTCTTTGTAAAAGCACGCTATAGAGACACCAGATATGAGTGGCAACTGTCAAAGTAAACTGGCAGGGGTCTGCACGGCACACGCTGAAGGCCTGACACACCCGCTTTAAGGACACTGACCTCTATTAGCTTACACTGGAAAACTTTTTTTCTTTGTAAAAGCACGCTATAGAGACACCAGATATGACTAGCAACTGTCAAAGTACACTGGCAGGGGTCTGCAGGGCACACGCTGAAGGCCTGACACACCCGCTTTAAGGACACTGACTGCTATTAGCTTACACTGGAAAACTTTTTTCTTTGTAAACGCACGCTATAGAGACACCAGATATGAGTGGCAACTGTCAAAGTACACTGGCAGGGGTCTGCAGAGCACACGCTGAAGGCCTGACACACCCGCTTTAAGGACACTGACTGCTATTAGCTTACACCGGAAAACTTTTTTTCTTTGTAAAAGCATGCTACAGAGACACCAGATATGAGTGGCAACTGTCAAAGTACACTGGCAGGGGTCTGCAGGGCACACGCTGAAGGCCTGACACACCCACTTTAAGGACACTGACTGCTATTAGCTTACACTGGAAAACTTTTTTTCTTTGTAAAAGCACGCTACAGAGACACCAGATATGAGTGGCAACTGTCAAAATACACTGGCAGGGGTCTGCAGGGCACACGCTGAAGGCCTGACACACCCGCTTTAAGGACACTGACTGCTATTAGCTTACAATGGAAAACTTTTTTTCTTAGTAAAAGCACGCTATAGAGACACCAGATATGAGTGGAAACTGTCAAAGTACACTGGCAGGGGTCTGCAGAGCACACGCTGAATGTCTGACACACCCGCTTTAAGGACACTGACTGCTATAAGCTTACACTGGAAAACTTTTTTCTTTGTAAAAGCACGCTACAGAGACACCAGATATGAGTGGCAACTGTCAAAGTACACTGGCAGGGGTCTGCAGGGCACACGCTAAAGGCTTGACACACACGCTTTAAGGACACTGACTGCTATTAGCTTACACTGGAAAACTTTTTTTCTTTGTAAAAGCACGCTACTGAGACATCAGATATGAGTGGCAACTGTCAAAGTACACTGGCAGGGGTCTGCAGGGCACGCGCTGAAGGCCTGACACACCCGCTTTAAGGACACTGACTGCTATTAGCTTACACTGGAAAACTTTTTTCTTTGTAAAAGCACGCTATAGAGACACCAGATATGAGTGACAACTGTCAAAGTACACTGGCAGGGGTCTTCAGGGCACACGCTGAAGGCCTGACACACCCGCTTTAAGGACACTGACTGCAATTAGCTTACACTGGAAAACTTTTTTTCTTTGTAAAAGCACGCTATAGAGACACCAGATATGAGTGGCAACTGTCAAAGTAAACTGGCAGGGGTCTGCAGGGCACACGCTGAAGGCCTGACACACCCGCTTTAAGGACACTGACTGCTATTAGCTTACACTGGAAAACTTTTTTCTTTGTAAAAGCACGCTACAGAGACATCAGATATGAGTGGCAACTGTAAAAGTATACTGGCAGGGGTCTGCAGGGCACACACTGAAGGCCTGACACACTCACTTTAAGGACACTGACTGCTATTAGCTTACACTGGAAAACTTTTTTTCTTTGTAAAAGCACGATATAGAGACACCAGATATGAGTGAAAACTGTCAAAATACACTGGCAGGGGTCTGCAGGGCACACGCTGAAGGCCTGACACACCCGCTTTAAGGACACTGACTGCAATTAGCTTACACTGGAAAACTTTTTTTCTTTGTAAAAGCACGCTATAGAGACACCAGATATGAGTGGCAACTGTCAAAGTAAACTGGCAGGGGTCTGCAGGGCACACGCTGAAGGCCTGACACACCCGCTTTAAGGACACTGACTGCTATTAGCTTACACTGGAAAACTTTTTTCTTTGTAAAAGCACGCTACAGAGACATCAGATATGAGTGGCAACTGTCAAAGTATACTGGCAGGGGTCTGCAGGGCACACGCTGAAGGCCTGACACACCCACTTTAAGGACACTGACTGCTATTAGATTACACTGGAAAACTTTTTTTCTTTGTAAAAGCACGCTACAGAGACACCAGATATGAGTGGCAACTGTCAAAGTACACTGGCAGTGTTCTGCAGGGCACACGCTGAAGGCCTGACACACCCGCTTTAAGGACACTGACTGTTTTAGCTTACACTGGAAAACTTTTTTTCTTTGTAAAAGCACGCTATAGAGACACCAGATATGAGTGGCAACTGTCAAAGTACACTGGCAGGGGTCTGCAGGGCACACGCTGAAGGCCTGATACACCCGCTTTAAGGACACTGACTGCTATTAGCTTGCACTGGAAAACTTTTTTTCTTTGTAAAAGCACGCTACAGAGACGCCAGATATGAGTGGCAACTGTCAAAGTACACTGGCAGGGGTCTGCAGGGCACACGCTGAAGGCCTGACACACCCGCTTTAAGGACACTGACTGCAATTAGCTTACACTGGAAAACGTTTTTTTTTGTAAAAGCACGCTACAGAGACACCAGATATGAGTGGCAACTGTAAAAGTACACTGGCAGTGGTTTGCAGGGCACACGCTGAAGGCCTGACACACCCGCTTTAAGGACACTGACTGCTATTAGCTTACACTGGAAAACTTTTTTCTTTGTAAAAGCACGCTATAGAGACACCAGATATGAGTGGCAACTGTCAAAGTACACTGGCAGGGGTCTGCAGGGCACACGCTGAAGGCCTGACACACCCGCTTTAAGGACACTGACCTCTATTAGCTTACACTGGAAAACTTTTTTTCTTTGTAAAAGCACGCTATAGAGACACCAGATATGAGTGGCAACTGTCAAAGTAAACTTGCAGGGGTCTGCAGGGCACACGCTGAAGGCCTCACACACCCGCTTTAAGGACACTGACTGCTATTAGCTTACACTGGATAACTTTTTTTCTTTGTAAAAGCACGCTATAGAGACACCAGATATGAGTGGCAACTGTCAAAGTAAACTGGCAGGGGTCTGCAGGGCACACGCTGAAGGCCTGACACACCCGCTTTAAGGACACTGACTGCTATTAGCTTACACTGGAAAACTTTTTTCTTTGTAAAAGCACGATATAGAGACACCAGATATGAGTGGCAACTGTCAAAGTACACTGGCAGGGGTCTGCAGGGCACACGCTGAAGGCCTGACACACCCGCTTTAAGGACACTGACTGCTATTAGCTTACAGTGGAAAACTTTTTTCTTTGTAAACGCACGCTATAGAGACACCAGATATGAGTGGCAACTGTCAAAGTACACTGGCAGGGGTCTGCAGAGCACACGCTGAAGGCCTGACACACCCGCTTTAAGGACACTGACTGCTATTAGCTTACACCGGAAAACTTTTTTCTTTGTAAAAGCATGCTACAGAGACACCAGATATGAGTGGCAACTGTCAAAGTACACTGGCAGGGGTCTGCAGGGCACACACTGAAGGCCTGACACACACGCTTTAAGGACACTGACTGCTATTAGCTTACACTGGAAAACTTTTTTTCTATGTAAAAGCACGCTACTGAGACACCAGATATGAGTGGCAACTGTCAAAATACACTGGCAGGGGTCTGCAGGGCACACGCTAAAGGCCTGACACACACGCTTTAAGGACACTGACTGCTATTAGCTTACACTGGATAACCTTTTTCTTTGTAAAAGCACGCTATAGAGACACCAGATATGAGTGGCAACTGTCAAAGTACACTGGCAGGGGTCTGCAGGGCACACGCTGAAGGCCTGACACACCCGCTTTAAGGACACTGACTGCTATTAGCTTACAATGGAAAACGTTTTTTCTTTGTAAAAGCACGCTATAGAGACACCAGATATGAGTGGAAACTGTCAAAGTACACTGGCAGGGGTCTGCAGAGCACACGCTGAATGCCTGACACACCCGCTTTAAGGACACTGACTGCTATAAGCTTACACTGGAAAACTTTTTTCTTTGTAAAAGCACGCTACAGAGACACCAGATATGAGTGGCAACTGTCAAAGTACACTGGCAGGGGTCTGCAGGGCACACGCTAAAGGCTTGACACACACGCTTTAAGGACACTGACTGCTATTAGCTTACACTGGAAAACTTTTTTTCTTTGTAAAAGCACGCTACTGAGACATCAGATATGAGTGGCAACTGTCAAAGTACACTGGCAGGGGTCTGCAGGGCACACGCTGAAGGCCTGACACACCCGCTTTAAGGACACTGACTGCTATTAGCTTACACTGGAAAACTTTTTTTCTTTGTAAAAGCACGCTATAGAGACACCAGATATGAGTGACAACTGTCAAAGTACACTGGCAGGGGTCTGCAGGGCACACGCTGAAGGCCTGACACACCCGCTTTAAGGACACTGACTGCAATTAGCTTACACTGGAAAACTTTTTTTCTTTGTAAAAGCACGCTATAGAGACACCAGATATGAGTGGCAACTGTCAAAGTAAACTGGCAGGGGTCTGCAGGGCACACGCTGAAGGCCTGACACACCCGCTTTAAGGACACTGACTGCTATTAGCTTACACTGGAAAACTTTTTTCTTTGTAAAAGCACGCTACAGAGACATCAGATATGAGTGGCAACTGTCAAAGTATACTGGCAGGGGTCTGCAGGGCACACGCTGAAGGCCTGACACACCCGCTTCAAGGACACTGACTGCTATTAGCTTACACTTGAAAACTTTTTTCTTTGTAAAAGCACACTATAGAGACACCAGATATGAGTGGCAACTGTCAAAGTACACTGGCAGGGGTCTGCAGAGCACATGCTGAAGGCCTGACACACCCGCTTTAAGGACACTGACGGCTATTAGCTTACACTGGAAAACTTTTTTTCTTTGTAAAAGCACGCTATAGAGACACCAGATATGAGTGGCAACTGTCAAAGTACACTGGCAGGGGTCTGCAGGGCACACGCTGAAGGCCTGACACACCCGCTTTAAGGACACTGACTGCTATTAGCTTACACTGGAAAACATTTTTTCTTTGTAAAAGCATGCTATAGAGACACCAGATATGAGTGGCAACTGTCAAAGTACACTGGCAGGGGTCTGCAGGGCACACGCTGAAGGCCTGACACACACGCTTTAAGGACACTGACCTCTATCAGCTTACACTGGAAAACTTTTTTCTTTGTAAAAGCACGCTATAGAGACACCAGATATGAGTGGCAACTATCAAAGTACACTGGCAGGGGTCTGCAGGGCACACGCTTTTTCTTTGTAAAAGCACGCTACAGAGACACCAGATATGAGTGGCAACTGTCAAAGTACACTGGCAGGGGTCTGCAGGGCACACGCTGAAGGCCTGACCCACCCGCTTTAAGGACACTGACTGCTATTAGCTTGCACTGGAAAACTTTTTTTCTTTGTAAAAGCACGCTACAGAGACGCCAGATATGAGTGGCAACTGTCAAAGTACACTGGCAGGGGTCTGCAGGGCACACGCTGAAGGCCTGACACACCCGCTTTAAGGACACTGACTGCAATTAGCTTACACTGGAAAACGTTTTTTTTTTGTAAAAGCACGCTACAGAGACACCAGATATGAGTGGCAACTGTCAAAGTACACTGGCAGGGGTTTGCAGGGCACACGCTGAAGGCCTGATACACCCGCTTTAAGGACACTGACTGCTATTAGCTTACACTGGAAAACTTTTTTCTTTGTAAAAGCACGCTATAGAGACACCAGATATGAGTGGCAACTGTCAAAGTACACTGGCAGGGGTCTGCAGGGCACACGCTGAAGGCCTGACACACCCGCTTTAAGGACACTGACCTCTATTAGCTTACACTGGAAAACTTTTTTCTTTGTAAAAGCACGCTATAGAGACACCAAATATGAGTGGCAACTGTCAAAGTAAACTTGCAGGGGTCTGCAGGGCACACGCTGAAGGCCTTACACACCCGCTTTAAGGACACTGACTGCTATTAGCTTACACTGGATAACTTTTTTTCTTTGTAAAAGCACGCTATAGAGACACCAGATATGGGTGGCAACTGTCAAAGTAAACTGGCAGGGGTCTGCAGGGCACACGCTGAAGGCCTGACACACCCGCTTTAAGGACACTGACCTCTATTAGCTTACACTGGAAAACTTTTTTTCTTTGTAAAAGCACGCTATAGAGACACCAGATATGAGTGGCAACTGTCAAAGTACACTGGCAGGGGTCTGCAGGGCACACGCTGAAGGCCTGACACACCCACTTTAAGGACACTGACTGCTATTAGCTTACACTGGAAAACTTTTTTCTTTGTAAACGCACGCTATAGAGACACCAGATATGAGTGGCAACTGTCAAAGTACACTGGCAGGGGTCTGCAGAGCACACGCTGAAGGCCTGACACACCCGCTTTAAGGACACTGACTGCTATTAGCTTACACCGGAAAACTTTTTTCTTTGTAAAAGCATGCTACAGAGACACCAGATATGAGTGGCAACTGTCAAAGTACACTGGCAGGGGTCTGCAGGGCACACGCTGAAGGCCTGACACACCCACTTTAAGGACACTGACTGCTATTAGCTTACACTGGAAAACTTTTTTTCTTTGTAAAAGCACGCTACAGAGACACCAGATATGAGTGGCAACTGTCAAAATACACTGGCAGGGGTCTGCAGGGCACACGCTAAAGGCCTGACACACACGCTTTAAGGACACTGACTGCTATTAGCTTACACTGGATAACTTTTTTTCTTTGTAAAAGCACGCTATAGAGACACCAGATATGAGTGGCAACTGTCAAAGTACACTGGCAGGGGTCTGCAGGGCACACGCTGAAGGCCTGACACACCCGCTTTAAGGACACTGACTGCTATAAGCTTACACTGGAAAACTTTTTTCTTTGTAAAAGCACACTACAGAGACACCAGATATGAGTGGCAACTGTCAAAGTACACTGGCAGGGGTCTGCAGGGCACACGCTAAAGGCTTGACACACACGCTTTAAGGACACTGACTGCTATTAGCTTACACTGGAAAACTTTTTTCTTTGTAAAAGCACGCTACTGAGACATCAGATATGAGTGGCAACTGTCAAAGTACACTGGCAGGGGTCTGCAGGGCACACGCTGAAGGCCTTACACACCCGCTTAAAGGACACTGACTGCTATTAGCTTACACTGGAAAACTTTTTTTCTTTGTAAAAGCACGCTATAGAGACACCAGATATGAGTGACAACTGTCAAAGTACACTGGCAGGGGTCTGCAGGGCACACGCTGAAGGCCTGACACACCCGCTTTAAGGACACTGACTGCTATTAGCTTACACTGGAAAACTTTTTTCTTTGTAAAAGCACGCTACAGAGACATCAGATATGAGTGGCAACTGTCAAAGTATACTGGCAGGGGTCTGCAGGGCACACGCTGAAGGCCTGACACACCCGCTTCAAGGACACTGACTGCTATTAGCTTACACTGGAAAACTTTTTTCTTTGTAAAAGCACACTATAGAGACACCAGATATGAGTGGCAACTGTCAAAGTACACTGGCAGGGGTCTGCAGAGCACATGCTGAAGGCCTGACACACCCGCTTTAAGGACACTGACGGCTATCAGCTTACACTGGAAAACTTTTTTCTTTGTAAAAGCACGCTATAGAGACACCAGATATGAGTGGCAACTATCAAAGTACACTGGCAGGGGTCTGCAGGGCACACGCTTTTTCTTTGTAAAAGCACGCTACAGAGACACCAGATATGAGTGTCAACTGTCAAAGTACACTGGCAGGGGTCTGCAGGGCACACGCTGAAGGCCTGACACACCCGCTTTAAGGACACTGACTGCTATTAGCTTGCACTGGAAAACTTTTTTTCTTTGTAAAAGCACGCTACAGAGACGCCAGATATGAGTGGCAACTGTCAAAGTACACTGGCAGGGGTCTGCAGGGCACACGCTGAAGGCCTGACACACCCGCTTTAAGGACACTGACTGCAATTAGCTTACACTGGAAAACGTTTTTTCTTTGTAAAAGCACGCTACAGAGACACCAGATATGAGTGGCAACTGTCAAAGTACACTGGCAGGGGTTTGCAGGGCACACGCTGAAGGCCTGACACACCCGCTTTAAGGACACTGACTGCTATTAGCTTACACTGGAAAACTTTTTTCTTTGTAAAAGCACGCTATAGAGACACCAGATATGAGTGGCAACTGTCAAAGTACACTGGCAGGGGTCTGCAGGGCACACGCTGAAGGCCTGACACACCCGCTTTAAGGACACTGACCTCTATTAGCTTACACTGGAAAACTTTTTTTCTTTGTAAAAGCACGCTATAGAGACACCAGATATGAGTGGCAACTGTCAAAGTAAACTGGCAGGGGTCTGCAGGGCACACGCTGAAGGCCTGACACACCCGCTTTAAGGACACTGACCTCTATTAGCTTACACTGGAAAACTTTTTTTCTTTGTAAAAGCACGCTATAGAGACACCAGATATGAGTGGCAACTGTCAAAGTACACTGGCAGGGGTCTGCAGGGCACACGCTGAAGGCCTGATACACCCGCTTTAAGGACACTGACTGCTATTAGCTTACACTGGAAAACATTTTTTCTTTGTAAAAGCATGCTATAGAGACACCAGATATGAGTGGCAACTGTCAAAGTACACTGGCAGGGGTCTGCAGGGCACACGCTGAAGGCCTGACACACACGCTTTAAGGACACTGACCTCTATCAGCTTACACTGGAAAACTTTTTTCTTTGTAAAAGCACGCTATAGAGACACCAGATATGAGTGGCAACTATCAAAGTACACTGGCAGGGGTCTGCAGGGCACACGCTTTTTCTTTGTAAAAGCACGCTACAGAGACACCAGATATGAGTGGCAACTGTCAAAGTACACTGGCAGGGGTCTGCAGGGCACACGCTGAAGGCCTGATACATCCGCTTTAAGGACACTGACTGCTATTAGCTTGCACTGGAAAACTTTTTTTCTTTGTAAAAGCACGCTACAGAGACGCCAGATATGAGTGGCAACTGTCAAAGTACACTGGCAGGGGTCTGCAGGGCACACGCTGAAGGCCTGACACACCCGCTTTAAGGACACTGACTGCAATTAGCTTACACTGGAAATCGTTTTTTTTTTGTAAAAGCACGCTACAGAGACACCAGATATGAGTGGCAACTGTCAAAGTACACTGGCAGTGGTTTGCAGGGCACACGCTGAAGGCCTGACACACCCGCTTTAAGGACACTGACTGCTATTAGCTTACACTGGAAAACTTTTTTCTTTGTAAAAGCACGCTATAGAGACACCAGATATGAGTGGCAACTGTCAAAGTACACTGGCAGGGGTCTGCAGGGCACACGCTGAAGGCCTGACACACCCGCTTTAAGGACACTGACCTCTATTAGCTTACACTGGAAAACTTTTTTTCTTTGTAAAAGCACGCTATAGAGACACCAGATATGAGTGGCAACTGTCAAAGTAAACTTGCAGGGGTCTGCAGGGCACACGCTGAAGGCCTCACACACCCGCTTTAAGGACACTGACTGCTATTAGCTTACACTGGATAACTTTTTTTCTTTGTAAAAGCACGCTATAGAGACACCAGATATGAGTGGCAACTGTCAAAGTAAACTGGCAGGGGTCTGCAGGGCACACGCTGAAGGCCTGACACACCCGCTTTAAGGACACTGACTGCTATTAGCTTACACTGGAAAACTTTTTTCTTTGTAAAAGCACGATATAGAGACACCAGATATGAGTGGCAACTGTCAAAGTACACTGGCAGGGGTCTGCAGGGCACACGCTGAAGGCCTGACACACCCGCTTTAAGGACACTGACTGCTATTAGCTTACAGTGGAAAACTTTTTTCTTTGTAAACGCACGCTATAGAGACACCAGATATGAGTGGCAACTGTCAAAGTACACTGGCAGGGGTCTGCAGAGCACACGCTGAAGGCCTGACACACCCGCTTTAAGGACACTGACTGCTATTAGCTTACACCGGAAAACTTTTTTCTTTGTAAAAGCATGCTACAGAGACACCAGATATGAGTGGCAACTGTCAAAGTACACTGGCAGGGGTCTGCAGGGCACACACTGAAGGCCTGACACACACGCTTTAAGGACACTGACTGCTATTAGCTTACACTGGAAAACTTTTTTTCTATGTAAAAGCACGCTACTGAGACACCAGATATGAGTGGCAACTGTCAAAATACACTGGCAGGGGTCTGCAGGGCACACGCTAAAGGCCTGACACACACGCTTTAAGGACACTGACTGCTATTAGCTTACACTGGATAACCTTTTTCTTTGTAAAAGCACGCTATAGAGACACCAGATATGAGTGGCAACTGTCAAAGTACACTGGCAGGGGTCTGCAGGGCACACGCTGAAGGCCTGACACACCCGCTTTAAGGACACTGACTGCTATTAGCTTACAATGGAAAACGTTTTTTCTTTGTAAAAGCACGCTATAGAGACACCAGATATGAGTGGAAACTGTCAAAGTACACTGGCAGGGGTCTGCAGAGCACACGCTGAATGCCTGACACACCCGCTTTAAGGACACTGACTGCTATAAGCTTACACTGGAAAACTTTTTTCTTTGTAAAAGCACGCTACAGAGACACCAGATATGAGTGGCAACTGTCAAAGTACACTGGCAGGGGTCTGCAGGGCACACGCTAAAGGCTTGACACACACGCTTTAAGGACACTGACTGCTATTAGCTTACACTGGAAAACTTTTTTTCTTTGTAAAAGCACGCTACTGAGACATCAGATATGAGTGGCAACTGTCAAAGTACACTGGCAGGGGTCTGCAGGGCACACGCTGAAGGCCTGACACACCCGCTTTAAGGACACTGACTGCTATTAGCTTACACTGGAAAACTTTTTTTCTTTGTAAAAGCACGCTATAGAGACACCAGATATGAGTGACAACTGTCAAAGTACACTGGCAGGGGTCTGCAGGGCACACGCTGAAGGCCTGACACACCCGCTTTAAGGACACTGACTGCAATTAGCTTACACTGGAAAACTTTTTTTCTTTGTAAAAGCACGCTATAGAGACACCAGATATGAGTGGCAACTGTCAAAGTAAACTGGCAGGGGTCTGCAGGGCACACGCTGAAGGCCTGACACACCCGCTTTAAGGACACTGACTGCTATTAGCTTACACTGGAAAACTTTTTTCTTTGTAAAAGCACGCTACAGAGACATCAGATATGAGTGGCAACTGTCAAAGTATACTGGCAGGGGTCTGCAGGGCACACGCTGAAGGCCTGACACACCCGCTTCAAGGACACTGACTGCTATTAGCTTACACTGGAAAACTTTTTTCTTTGTAAAAGCACACTATAGAGACACCAGATATGAGTGGCAACTGTCAAAGTACACTGGCAGGGGTCTGCAGAGCACATGCTGAAGGCCTGACACACCCGCTTTAAGGACACTGACGGCTATTAGCTTACACTGGAAAACTTTTTTTCTTTGTAAAAGCACGCTATAGAGACACCAGATATGAGTGGCAACTGTCAAAGTACACTGGCAGGGGTCTGCAGGGCACACGCTGAAGGCCTGACACACCCGCTTTAAGGACACTGACTGCTATTAGCTTACACTGGAAAACATTTTTTCTTTGTAAAAGCATGCTATAGAGACACCAGATATGAGTGGCAACTGTCAAAGTACACTGGCAGGGGTCTGCAGGGCACACGCTGAAGGCCTGACACACACGCTTTAAGGACACTGACCTCTATCAGCTTACACTGGAAAACTTTTTTCTTTGTAAAAGCACGCTATAGAGACACCAGATATGAGTGGCAACTATCAAAGTACACTGGCAGGGGTCTGCAGGGCACACGCTTTTTCTTTGTAAAAGCACGCTACAGAGACACCAGATATGAGTGGCAACTGTCAAAGTACACTGGCAGGGGTCTGCAGGGCACACGCTGAAGGCCTGACCCACCCGCTTTAAGGACACTGACTGCTATTAGCTTGCACTGGAAAACTTTTTTTCTTTGTAAAAGCACGCTACAGAGACGCCAGATATGAGTGGCAACTGTCAAAGTACACTGGCAGGGGTCTGCAGGGCACACGCTGAAGGCCTGACACACCCGCTTTAAGGACACTGACTGCAATTAGCTTACACTGGAAAACGTTTTTTTTTTTGTAAAAGCACGCTACAGAGACACCAGATATGAGTGGCAACTGTCAAAGTACACTGGCAGGGGTTTGCAGGGCACACGCTGAAGGCCTGATACACCCGCTTTAAGGACACTGACTGCTATTAGCTTACACTGGAAAACTTTTTTCTTTGTAAAAGCACGCTATAGAGACACCAGATATGAGTGGCAACTGTCAAAGTACACTGGCAGGGGTCTGCAGGGCACACGCTGAAGGCCTGACACACCCGCTTTAAGGACACTGACCTCTATTAGCTTACACTGGAAAACTTTTTTCTTTGTAAAAGCACGCTATAGAGACACCAAATATGAGTGGCAACTGTCAAAGTAAACTTGCAGGGGTCTGCAGGGCACACGCTGAAGGCCTTACACACCCGCTTTAAGGACACTGACTGCTATTAGCTTACACTGGATAACTTTTTTTCTTTGTAAAAGCACGCTATAGAGACACCAGATATGAGTGGCAACTGTCAAAGTAAACTGGCAGGGGTCTGCAGGGCACACGCTGAAGGCCTGACACACCCGCTTTAAGGACACTGACCTCTATTAGCTTACACTGGAAAACTTTTTTTCTTTGTAAAAGCACGCTATAGAGACACCAGATATGAGTGGCAACTGTCAAAGTACACTGGCAGGGGTCTGCAGGGCACACGCTGAAGGCCTGACACACCCACTTTAAGGACACTGACTGCTATTAGCTTACACTGGAAAACTTTTTTCTTTGTAAACGCACGCTATAGAGACACCAGATATGAGTGGCAACTGTCAAAGTACACTGGCAGGGGTCTGCAGAGCACACGCTGAAGGCCTGACACACCCGCTTTAAGGACACTGACTGCTATTAGCTTACACCGGAAAACTTTTTTCTTTGTAAAAGCATGCTACAGAGACACCAGATATGAGTGGCAACTGTCAAAGTACACTGGCAGGGGTCTGCAGGGCACACGCTGAAGGCCTGACACACCCACTTTAAGGACACTGACTGCTATTAGCTTACACTGGAAAACTTTTTTTCTTTGTAAAAGCACGCTACAGAGACACCAGATATGAGTGGCAACTGTCAAAATACACTGGCAGGGGTCTGCAGGGCACACGCTAAAGGCCTGACACACACGCTTTAAGGACACTGACTGCTATTAGCTTACACTGGATAACTTTTTTTCTTTGTAAAAGCACGCTATAGAGACACCAGATATGAGTGGCAACTGTCAAAGTACACTGGCAGGGGTCTGCAGGGCACACGCTGAAGGCCTGACACACCCGCTTTAAGGACACTGACTGCTATAAGCTTACACTGGAAAACTTTTTTCTTTGTAAAAGCACACTACAGAGACACCAGATATGAGTGGCAACTGTCAAAGTACACTGGCAGGGGTCTGCAGGGCACACGCTAAAGGCTTGACACACACGCTTTAAGGACACTGACTGCTATTAGCTTACACTGGAAAACTTTTTTCTTTGTAAAAGCACGCTACTGAGACATCAGATATGAGTGGCAACTGTCAAAGTACACTGGCAGGGGTCTGCAGGGCACACGCTGAAGGCCTTACACACCCGCTTAAAGGACACTGACTGCTATTAGCTTACACTGGAAAACTTTTTTTCTTTGTAAAAGCACGCTATAGAGACACCAGATATGAGTGACAACTGTCAAAGTACACTGGCAGGGGTCTGCAGGGCACACGCTGAAGGCCTGACACACCCGCTTTAAGGACACTGACTGCAATTATCTTACACTGGAAAACTTTTTTCTTTGTAAAAGCACGCTATAGAGACACCAGATATGAGTGGCAACTGTCAAAGTAAACTGGCAGGGGTCTGCAGGGCACACGCTGAAGGCCTGACACACCCACTTTAAGGACACTGACTGCTATTAGCTTACACTGGAAAACTTTTTTCTTTGTAAAAGCACGCTACAGAGACATCAGATATGAGTGGCAACTGTCAAAGTATACTGGCAGGGGTCTGCAGGGCACACGCTGAAGGCCTGACACACCCGCTTCAAGGACACTGACTGCTATTAGCTTACACTGGAAAACTTTTTTCTTTGTAAAAGCACACTATAGAGACACCAGATATGAGTGGCAACTGTCAAAGTACACTGGCAGGGGTCTGCAGAGCACATGCTGAAGGCCTGACACACCCGCTTTAAGGACACTGACGGCTATTATCTTACACTGGAAAACATTTTTTCTTTGTAAAAGCATGCTATAGAGACACCAGATATGAGTGGCAACTGTCAAAGTACACTGGCAGGGGTCTGCAGGGCACACGCTGAAGGCCTGACACACACGCTTTAAGGACACTGACCTCTATCAGCTTACACTGGAAAACTTTTTTCTTTGTAAAAGCACGCTATAGAGACACCAGATATGAGTGGCAACTATCAAAGTACACTGGCAGGGGTCTGCAGGGCACACGCTTTTTCTTTGTAAAAGCACGCTACAGAGACACCAGATATGAGTGGCAACTGTCAAAGTACACTGGCAGGGGTCTGCAGGGCACACGCTGAAGGCCTGACACACCCGCTTTAAGGACACTGACTGCTATTAGCTTGCACTGGAAAACTTTTTTTCTTTGTAAAAGCACGCTACAGAGACGCCAGATATGAGTGGCAACTGTCAAAGTACACTGGCAGGGGTCTGCAGGGCACACGCTGAAGGCCTGACACACCCGCTTTAAGGACACTGACTGCAATTAGCTTACACTGGAAAACGTTTTTTCTTTGTAAAAGCACGCTACAGAGACACCAGATATGAGTGGCAACTGTCAAAGTACACTGGCAGGGGTTTGCAGGGCACACGCTGAAGGCCTGACACACCCGCTTTAAGGACACTGACTGCTATTAGCTTACACTGGAAAACTTTTTTCTTTGTAAAAGCACGCTATAGAGACACCAGATATGAGTGGCAACTGTCAAAGTACACTGGCAGGGGTCTGCAGGGCACACGCTGAAGGCCTGACACACCCGCTTTAAGGACACTGACCTCTATTAGCTTACACTGGAAAACTTTTTTTCTTTGTAAAAGCACGCTATAGAGACACCAGATATGAGTGGCAACTGTCAAAGTACACTGGCAGGGGTCTGCAGGGCACACGCTGAAGGCCTGATACACCCGCTTTAAGGACACTGACTGCTATTAGCTTACACTGGAAAACTTTTTTTCTTTGTAAACGCACGCTATAGAGACACCAGATATGAGTGGCAACTGTCAAAGTACACTGGCAGGGGTCTGCAGGGCACACGCTGAAGGCCTGACACACCCACTTTAAGGACACTGACTGCTATTAGCTTACACTGGAAAACTTTTTTTCTTTGTAAAAGCACGCTACAGAGACACCAGATTTGAGTGGCAACTGTCAAAATACACTGGCAGGGGTCTGCAGGGCACACGCTAAAGGCCTGACACACACGCTTTAAGGACACTGACTGCTATTAGCTTACACTGGATAACTTTTTTTCTTTGTAAAAGCACGCTATAGAGACACCAGATATGAGTGGCAACTGTCAAAGTACACTGGCAGGGGTCTGCAGGGCACACGCTGAAGGCCTGACACACCCGCTTTAAGGACACTGACTGCTATTAGCTTACAATGGAAAACTTTTTTTCTTTGTAAAAGCACGCTATAGAGACACCAGATATGAGTGGAAACTGTCAAAGTACACTGGCAGGGGTCTGCAGAGCACACGCTGAATGCCTGACACACCCGCTTTAAGGACACTGACTGCTATAAGCTTACACTGGAAAACTTTTTTCTTTGTAAAAGCACGCTACAGAGACACCAGATATGAGTGGCAACTGTCAAAGTACACTGGCAGGGGTCTGCAGGGCACACGCTAAAGGCTTGACACACACGCTTTAAGGACACTGACTGCTATTAGCTTACACTGGAAAACTTTTTTTCTTTGTAAAAGCACGCTACTGAGACATCAGATATGAGTGGCAACTGTCAAAGTACACTGGCAGGGGTCTGCAGGGCACACGCTGAAGGCCTGACACACCCGCTTTAAGGACACTGACTGCTATTAGCTTACACTGGAAAACTTTTTTTCTTTGTAAAAGCACGCTATAGAGACACCAGATATGAGTGACAACTGTCAAAGTACACTGGCAGGGGTCTGCAGGGCACACGCTGAAGGCCTGACACACCCGCTTTAAGGACACTGACTGCAATTAGCTTACACTGGAAAACTTTTTTTCTTTGTAAAAGCACGCTATAGAGACACCAGATATGAGTGGCAACTGTCAAAGTATACTGGCAGGGGTCTGCAGGGCACACGCTGAAGGCCTGACACACCCGCTTCAAGGACACTGACTGCTATTAGCTTACACTGGAAAACTTTTTTCTTTGTAAAAGCACACTATAGAGACACCAGATATGAGTGGCAACTGTCAAAGTACACTGGCAGGGGTCTGCAGAGCACATGCTGAAGGCCTGACACACCCGCTTTAAGGACACTGACGGCTATTAGCTTACACTGGAAAACTTTTTTTCTTTGTAAAAGCACGCTATAGAGACACCAGATATGAGTGGCAACTGTCAAAGTACACTGGCAGGGGTCTGCAGGGCACACGCTGAAGGCCTGACACACCCGCTTTAAGGACACTGACTGCTATTAGCTTACACTGGAAAAAAATTTTCTTTGTAAAAGCATGCTATAGAGACACCAGATATGAGTGGCAACTGTCAAAGTACACTGGCAGGGGTCTGCAGGGCACACGCTGAAGGCCTGACACACACGCTTTAAGGACACTGACCTCTATCAGCTTACACTGGAAAACTTTTTTCTTTGTAAAAGCACGCTATAGAGACACCAGATATGAGTGGCAACTGTCAAAGTACACTGGCAGGGGTCTGCAGGGCACACGCTGAAGGCCTGACACACACGCTTTAAGGACACTGACCTCTATCAGCTTACACTGGAAAACTTTTTTCTTTGTAAAAGCACGCTATAGAGACACCAGATATGAGTGGCAACTATCAAAGTACACTGGCAGGGGTCTGAGGGGCACACGCTTTTTCTTTGTAAAAGCACGCTACAGAGACACCAGATATGAGTGGCAACTGTCAAAGTACACTGGCAGGGGTCTGCAGAGCACATGCTGAAGGCCTGACACACCCGCTTTAAGGACACTGACTGCTATTAGCTTACACTGGAAAACTTTTTTTCTTTGTAAAAGCATGCTACAGAGACACCAGATATGAGTAGCAACTGTCAAAGTACACTGGCAGGGGTCTGCAGGGCACACGCTGAAGGCCTGACACACCCGCTTTAAGGACACTGACTGCTATTAGCTTACACTGGAAAACTTTTTTCTTTGCAAACGCACGCTATAGAGACACCAGATATGAGTGGCAACTGTCAAAGTACACTGGCAGGGGTCTGCAGGGCACACGATGAAGGCCTGACACACCCGCTTTAAGGACACTGACTGCTATTAGCTTACACCGGAAAACTTTTTTTCTTTGTAAAAGCATGCTACAGAGACACCAGATATGAGTGGCAACTGTCAAAGTACACTGGCAGGGGTCTGCAGGGCACACGCTGAAGGCCTGACACACCCACTTTAAGGACACTGACTGCTATTAGCTTACACTGGAAAAAAAAATTTCTTTGTAAAAGCACGCTACAGAGACACCAGATATGAGTGGCAACTGTCAAAGTAAACTGGAAGGGATCTGCAGGGCACACGCTGAAGGCCTGACACACCCGCTTTAAGGACACTGACTGCTATTAGCTTACACTGGAAAACTTTTTTTCTTTGTAAAAGCACGCTATAGAGACACCAGATATGAGTGGCAACTGTCAAAGTACACTGGCAGGTGTCTGCAGGGCACACGCTGAAGGCCTGACACACCCACTTTAAGGACACTGACTGCTATTAGCTAACACTGGAAAACTTTTTTTCTTTGTAAAAGCATGCTATAGAGACACCAGATATGAGAGGCAACTGTCAAAGTACACTGGCAGGGGTCTGCAGGGCACACGCTGAAGGCCTGACACACACGCTTTAAGGACACTGACCTCTATTAGCTTACACTGGAAAACTTTTTTCTTTGTAAAAGCACGCTATAGAGACACCAGATATGAGTGGCAACTGTCAAAGTACACTGGCAGGGGTCTGCAGGGCACATGCTGAAGGCCTGACACACCCGCTTTAAGGACACTGACTGCTATTTGCTTGCACTGGAAAACTTTTTTTCTTTGTAAAAGCACGCTACAGAGACACCAGATATGAGTGGCAACTGTCAAAGTACACTGGCAGGGGTCTGCAGGGCACACGCTGAAGGCCTGACACACCCGCTTTAAGGACACTGACTGCAATTAGCTTACACTGGAAAACGTTTTTTCTTTGTAAAAGCATGCTATAGAGACACCAGATATGAGTGGCAACTGTCAAAGTACACTGGCAGGGGTCTGCAGGGCACACGCTGAAGGCCTGACACACCCGCTTTAAGGACACTGACTGCTATTAGCTGGCAATGGAAAACTTTTTTTCTTTGTAAAAGCACGCTATAGAGACACCAGATATGAGTGGAAACTGTCAAAGTACACTGGCAGGGGTCTGCAGAGCACACGCTGAATGCCTGACACACCCGCTTTAAGGACACTGACTGCTATAAGCTTACACTGGAAAACTTTTTTCTTTGTAAAAGCACGCTACAGAGACACCAGATATGAGTGGCAACTGTCAAAGTACACTGGCAGGGGTCTGCAGGGCACACGCTGAAGGCCTGACACACCCGCTTTAAGGACACTGACTGCAATTAGCTTACACTGGAAACCTTTTTTTCTTTGTAAAAGCACGCTATAGAGACACCAGATATGAGTGGCAACTGTCAAAGTAAACTGGCAGGGGTCTGCCGGGCACACGCTGAAGGCCTGACACACCCGCTTTAAGGACACTGACTGCTATTAGCTTACACTGGAAAACTTTTTTTCTTTGTAACAGCACGCTACAGAGACATCAGATATGAGTGGCAACTGTCAAAGTACACTGGCAGGGGTCTGCAGGGCACACGCTGAAGGCCTGACACACCCGCTTTAAGGACACTGACTGCTATTAGCTTACACTGGAAAACTTTTTTCTTTGTAAAAGCACACTATAGAGACACCAGATATGAGTGGCAACTGTCAAAGTACACTGGCAGGGGTCTGCAGAGCACATGCTGAAGGCCTGACACACCCGCTTTAAGGACACTGACTGCTATTAGCTTACACTGGAAAACTTGTCTTCTTTGTAAAAGCATGCTACAGAGACACCAGATATGAGTAGCAACTGTCAAAGTACACTGGCAGGGGTCTGCAGGGCACACGCTGAAGGCCTGACACACCCGCTTTAAGGACACTGACTGCTATTAGCTTGCACTGGAAAACTTTCTTTCTTTGTAAAAGCATGCTACAGAGACACCAGATATGAGTGGCAACTGTCAAAGTACACTGGCAGGGGTCTGCAGGGCACACGCTAAAGGCCTGACACACACGCTTTAAGGACACTGACTGCTATTAGCTTACACTGGATAACCTTTTTCTTTGTAAAAGCACGCTATAGAGACACCAGATATGAGTGGCAACTGTCAAAGTACACTGGCAGTGGTCTGCAGGGCACACGCTGAAGGCCTGACACACCCGCTTTAAGGACACTGACTGCTATTAGCTTACACTGAAAAACTTTTTTCTTTCTAAACGCACGCTATAGAGACACCAGATATGAGTGGCAACTGTCAAAGTACACTGGCAGGGGTCTGCATGGCACACGCTGAAGGCCTGACACACCCGCTTTAAGGACACTGACTGCTATTAGCTTACACCGGAAAACTTTTTTTCTTTGTAAAAGCATGCTACAGAGACACGAGATATGAGTGGCAACTGTCAAAGTACACTGGCAGGGGTCTGCAGGGCACACGCTGAAGGCCTGACACACCCACTTTAAGGACACTGACTGCTATTAGCTTACACTGGAAAACTATTTTTCTTTGTAAAAGCACGCTACAGAGACACCAGATATGAGTGGCAACTGTCAAAGTACACTGGCAGGGGTCTGCAGGGCACACGCTGAAGGCCTGACACACCCACTTTAAGGACACTGACTGCTATTAGCTTACACTGGAAAACTTTTTTTCTTTGTAAAAGCACGCTACAGAGACACCAGATATGAGTGGCAACTGTCAAAGTACACTGGCAGGGGTCTGCAGGGCACACGCTGAAGGCCTGACACACCCGCTTTAAGGACACTGACTGCTATTAGCTTGCACTGGAAAACTTTTTTTCTTTGTAAAAGCACGCTACAGAGACACCAGATATGAGTGGCAACTGTCAAAGTACACTGGCAGGGGTCTGCAGGGCACACGCTAATGGCCTGACACACACGCTTTAAGGACACTGACTGCTATTAGCTTACACTGGATAACTTTTTTTCTTTGTAAAAGCACGCTATAGAGACACCAGATATGAGTGGCAACTGTCAGAGTACACTGGCAGGGGTCTGCAGGGCACACGCTGAAGGCCTGACACACCCGCTTTAAGGACACTGACTGCAATTAGCTTACACTGGAAACCTTTTTTTCTTTGTAAAAGCACGCTATAGAGACACCAGATATGAGTGGCAACTGTCAAAGTATACTGGCAGGGGTCTGCAGGGCACACGCTGAAGGCCTGACACACCCGCTTTAAGGACACTGACTGCTATTAGCTTACACTGGAAAACTTTTTTTCTTTGTAAAAGCACGCTACAGAGACACCAGATATGAGTGGCAACTGTCAAAGTACACTGGCAGGGGTCTGCAGGGCACACGCTGAAGGCCTGACACACCCACTTTAAGGACACTGACTGCTATTAGCTTACACTGGAAAACTTTTTTTCTTTGTAAAAGCACGCTACAGAGACACCAGATATGAGTGGCAACTGTCAAAGTACACTGGCAGGGGTCCAGTGCAAGCTAATAGCAGTCAGGACACTGACTGCTATTAGCTTGCACTGGAAAACTTTTTTCTTTGTAAAAGCACGCTACAGAGACACCAGATATGAGTGGCAACTGTCAAAGTACACTGGCAGGGGTCTGCAGGGCACACGCTAATGGCCTGACACACACGCTTTAAGGACACTGACTGCTATTAGCTTACACTGGAAACCTTTTTTTCTTTGTAAAAGCACGCTATAGAGACACCAGATATGAGTGGCAACTGTCAAAGTAAACTGGCAGGGGTCTGCCGAGCACACGCTGAATGTCTGACACACCCGCTTAAAGGACACTGACTGCTATAAGCTTACACTGGAAAACTTTTTTCTTTGTAAAAGCACGCTACAGAGACACCAGATATGAGTGGCAACTGTCAAAGTACACTGGCAGGGGTCTACAGGGCACACGCTGAAGGCCTGACACACCCACTTTAAGGACACTGACTGCTATTAGCTTACACTGGAAAACTTTTTTTCTTTGTAAAAGCACGCTACAGAGACACCAGATATGAGTGGCAACTGTCAAAGTACACTGGCAGGGGTCTGCAGGGCACACGCTGAAGGCCTGACACACCCACTTTAAGGACACTGACTGCTATTAGCTAACACTGGAAAACTTTTTTTCTTTGTAAAAGCATGCTACAGAAACACCAGATATGAGTGGCAACTGTCAAAGTACACTGGAAGGGGTCTGCAGGGCACACGCTGAAGGCAAGACACACCCGCTTTAAGGACACTGACTGCAATTAGCTTACACTGGCAAACTTTTTTTCTTTGTAAAAGCACGCTATAGAGACACCAGATATGAGTGGCAACTGTCAAAGTAAACTGGCAGGGGTCTGCAGGGCACACGCTGAAGGCCTGACACACCCGCTTTAAGGACACTGACTGCAATTAGCTTACACTGGAAAACTTTTTTTCTTTGTAAAAGCACGCTATAGAGACACCAGATATGAGTGGCAACTGTCAAAGTAAACTGGCAGGGGTCTGCAGGGCACACGCTGAAGGCCTGACACACCCGCTTTAAGGACACTGACTGCTATTAGCTTACACTGGAAAACTTTTTTCTTTGTAAAAGCACGCTACAGAGACATCAGATATGAGTGGCAACTGTAAAAGTATACTGGCAGGGGTCTGCAGGGCACACACTGAAGGCCTGACACACTCACTTTAAGGACACTGACTGCTATTAGCTTACACTGGAAAACTTTTTTTCTTTGTAAAAGCACGCTATAGAGACACCAGATATGAGTGAAAACTGTCAAAATACACTGGCAGGGGTCTGCAGGGCACACGCTGAAGGCCTGACACACCCGCTTTAAGGACACTGACTGCAATTAGCTTACACTGGAAAACTTTTTTTCTTTGTAAAAGCACGCTATAGAGACACCAGATATGAGTGGCAACTGTCAAAGTAAACTGGCAGGGGTCTGCAGGGCACACGCTGAAGGCCTGACACACCCGCTTTAAGGACACTGACTGCTATTAGCTTACACTGGAAAACTTTTTTCTTTGTAAAAGCACGCTACAGAGACATCAGATATGAGTGGCAACTGTCAAAGTATACTGGCAGGGGTCTGCAGGGCACACGCTGAAGGCCTGACACACCCACTTTAAGGACACTGACTGCTATTAGATTACACTGGAAAACTTTTTTTCTTTGTAAAAGCACGCTACAGAGACACCAGATATGAGTGGCAACTGTCAAAGTACACTGGCAGTGTTCTGCAGGGCACACGCTGAAGGCCTGACACACCCGCTTTAAGGACACTGACTGCTATTAGCTTACACTGGAAAACTTTTTTTCTTTGTAAAAGCACGCTATAGAGACACCAGATATGAGTGGCAACTGTCAAAGTACACTGGCAGGGGTCTGCAGGGCACACGCTGAAGGCCTGACACACCCGCTTTAAGGACACTGACTGCTATTAGCTTACACTGGAAAAAAAATTTCTTTGTAAAAGCATGCTATAGAGACACCAGATATGAGTGGCAACTGTCAAAGTACACTGGCAGGGGTCTGCAGGGCACACGCTGAAGGCCTGACACACACGCTTTAAGGACACTGACCTCTATCAGCTTACACTGGAAAACTTTTTTCTTTGTAAAAGCACGCTATAGAGACACCAGATATGAGTGGCAACTATCAAAGTACACTGGCAGGGGTCTGAGGGGCACACGCTTTTTCTTTGTAAAAGCACGCTACAGAGACACCAGATATGAGTGGCAACTGTCAAAGTACACTGGCAGGGGTCTGCAGAGCACATGCTGAAGGCCTGACACACCCGCTTTAAGGACACTGACTGCTATTAGCTTACACTGGAAAACTTTTTTTCTTTGTAAAAGCATGCTACAGAGACACCAGATATGAGTAGCAACTGTCAAAGTACACTGGCAGGGGTCTGCAGGGCACACGCTGAAGGCCTGACACACCCGCTTTAAGGACACTGACTGCTATAAGCTTGCACTGGAAAACTTGTTTTCTTTGTAAAAGCACGCTACAGAGACACCAGATATGAGTGGCAACTGTCAAAGTACACTGGCAGGGGTCTGCAGGGCACACGCTGAAGGCCTGAGACACCCGCTTTAAGGACACTGACTGCTATTAGCTTACACTGGAAAACTTTTTTCTTTGCAAACGCACGCTATAGAGACACCAGATATGAGTGGCAACTGTCAAAGTACACTGGCAGGGGTCTGCAGGGCACACGATGAAGGCCTGACACACCCGCTTTAAGGACACTGACTGCTATTAGCTTACACCGGAAAACTTTTTTTCTTTGTAAAAGCATGCTACAGAGACACCAGATATGAGTGGCAACTGTCAAAGTACACTGGCAGGGGTCTGCAGGGCACACGCTGAAGGCCTGACACACCCGCTTTAAGGACACTGACTGCTATTAGCTTACACTGGAAAAAAAAATTTCTTTGTAAAAGCACGCTACAGAGACACCAGATATGAGTGGCAACTGTCAAAGTAAACTGGAAGGGATCTGCAGGGCACACGCTGAAGGCCTGACACACCCGCTTTAAGGACACTGACTGCTATTAGCTTACACTGGAAAACTTTTTTTCTTTGTAAAAGCACGCTATAGAGACACCAGATATGAGTGGCAACTGTCAAAGTACACTGGCAGGTGTCTGCAGGGCACACGCTGAAGGCCTGACACACCCACTTTAAGGACACTGACTGCTATTAGCTAACACTGGAAAACTTTTTTTCTTTGTAAAAGCATGCTATAGAGACACCAGATATGAGAGGCAACTGTCAAAGTACACTGGCAGGGGTCTGCAGGGCACACGCTGAAGGCCTGACACACACGCTTTAAGGACACTGACCTCTATTAGCTTACACTGGAAAACTTTTTTCTTTGTAAAAGCACGCTATAGAGACACCAGATATGAGTGGCAACTGTCAAAGTACACTGGCAGGGGTCTGCAGGGTACACGCCTTTTCTTTGTAAAAGCACGCTACAGAGACACCAGATATGAGTGGCAACTGTCAAAGTACACTGGCAGGGGTCTGCAGGGCACATGCTGAAGGCCTGACACACCCGCTTTAAGGACACTGACTGCTATTTGCTTGCACTGGAAAACTTTTTTTCTTTGTAAAAGCACGCTACAGAGACACCAGATATGAGTGGCAACTGTCAAAGTACACTGGCAGGGGTCTGCAGGGCACACGCTGAAGGCCTGACACACCCGCTTTAAGGACACTGACTGCAATTAGCTTACACTGGAAAACGTTTTTTCTTTGTAAAAGCATGCTATAGAGACACCAGATATGAGTGGCAACTGTCAAAGTACACTGGCAGGGGTCTGCAGGGCACACGCTGAAGGCCTGACACACCCGCTTTAAGGACACTGACTGCTATTAGCTGGCAATGGAAAACTTTTTTTCTTTGTAAAAGCACGCTATAGAGACACCAGATATGAGTGGAAACTGTCAAAGTACACTGGCAGGGGTCTGCAGAGCACACGCTGAATGCCTGACACACCCGCTTTAAGGACACTGACTGCTATAAGCTTACACTGGAAAACTTTTTTCTTTGTAAAAGCACGCTACAGAGACACCAGATATGAGTGGCAACTGTCAAAGTACACTGGCAGGGGTCTGCAGGGCACACGCTGAAGGCCTGACACACCCGCTTTAAGGACACTGACTGCAATTAGCTTACACTGGAAACCTTTTTTTCTTTGTAAAAGCACGCTATAGAGACACCAGATATGAGTGGCAACTGTCAAAGTAAACTGGCAGGGGTCTGCAGGGCACACGCTGAAGGCCTGACACACCCGCTTTAAGGACACTGACTGCTATTAGCTTACACTGGAAAACTTTTTTCTTTGTAAAAGCACACTATAGAGACACCAGATATGAGTGGCAACTGTCAAAGTACACTGGCAGGGGTCTGCAGAGCACATGCTGAAGGCCTGACACACCCGCTTTAAGGACACTGACTGCTATTAGCTTACACTGGAAAACTTGTCTTCTTTGTAAAAGCATGCTACAGAGACACCAGATATGAGTAGCAACTGTCAAAGTACACTGGCAGGGGTCTGCAGGGCACACGCTGAAGGCCTGACACACCCGCTTTAAGGACACTGACTGCTATTAGCTTGCACTGGAAAACTTTCTTTCTTTGTAAAAGCATGCTACAGAGACACCAGATATGAGTGGCAACTGTCAAAGTACACTGGCAGGGGTCTGCAGGGCACACGCTAAAGGCCTGACACACACGCTTTAAGGACACTGACTGCTATTAGCTTACACTGGATAACCTTTTTCTTTGTAAAAGCACGCTATAGAGACACCAGATATGAGTGGCAACTGTCAAAGTACACTGGCAGTGGTCTGCAGGGCACACGCTGAAGGCCTGACACACCCGCTTTAAGGACACTGACTGCTATTAGCTTACACTGAAAAACTTTTTTCTTTCTAAACGCACGCTATAGAGACACCAGATATGAGTGGCAACTGTCAAAGTACACTGGCAGGGGTCTGCATGGCACACGCTGAAGGCCTGACACACCCGCTTTAAGGACACTGACTGCTATTAGCTTACACCGGAAAACTTTTTTTCTTTGTAAAAGCATGCTACAGAGACACGAGATATGAGTGGCAACTGTCAAAGTACACTGGCAGGGGTCTGCAGGGCACACGCTGAAGGCCTGACACACCCACTTTAAGGACACTGACTGCTATTAGCTTACACTGGAAAACTATTTTTCTTTGTAAAAGCACGCTACAGAGACACCAGATATGAGTGGCAACTGTCAAAGTACACTGGCAGGGGTCTGCAGGGCACACGCTGAAGGCCTGACACACCCGCTTTAAGGACACTGACCTCTATTAGCTTACACTGGAAAACTTTTTTTCTTTGTAAAAGCACGCTACAGAGACACCAGATATGAGTGGCAACTTTCAAAGTACACTGGCAGGGGTCTGCAGGGCACACGCTAATGGCCTGACACACACGCTTTAAGGACACTGACTGCTATTAGCTTACACTGGATAACTTTTTTTCTTTGTAAAAGCACGCTATAGAGACACCAGATATGAGTGGCAACTGTCAAAGTACACTGGCAGGGGTCTGCAGGGCACACGCTGAAGGCCTGACACACCCGCTTTAAGGACACTGACTGCAATTAGCTTACACTGGAAACCTTTTTTTCTTTGTAAAAGCACGCTATAGAGACACCAGATATGAGTGGCAACTGTCAAAGTAAACTGGCAGGGGTCTGCAGGGCACACGCTGAAGGCCTGACACACCCGCTTTAAGGACACTGACTGCTATTAGCTTACACTGGAAAACTTTTTTTCTTTGTAACAGCACGCTACAGAGACATCAGATATGAGTGGCAACTGTCAAAGTAAACTGGCAGGGGTCTGCAGGGCACACGCTGAAGGCCTGACACACCCGCTTTAAGGACACTGACTGCTATTAGCTTACACTGGAAAACTTTTTTTCTTTGTAAAAGCACGCTATAGAGACACCAGATATGAGTGGAAACTGTCAAAGTACACTGGCAGGGGTCTGCCGAGCACACGCTGAATGTCTGACACACCCGCTTAAAGGACACTGACTGCTATAAGCTTACACTGGAAAACTTTTTTCTTTGTAAAAGCACGCTACAGAGACACCAGATATGAGTGTCAACTGTCAAAGTACACTGGCAGGGGTCTACAGGGCACACGCTGAAGGCCTGACACACCCACTTTAAGGACACTGACTGCTATTAGCTTACACTGGAAAACGTTTTTTCTTTGTAAAAGCACGCTACAGAGACACCAGATATGAGTGGCAACTGTCAAAGTACACTGGCAGGGGTCTGCAGGGCACACGCTGAAGGCCTGACACACCCACTTTAAGGACACTGACTGCTATTAGCTAACACTGGAAAACTTTTTTTCTTTGTAAAAGCATGCTACAGAAACACCAGATATGAGTGGCAACTGTCAAAGTACACTGGAAGGGGTCTGCAGGGCACACGCTGAAGGCAAGACACACCCGCTTTAAGGACACTGACTGCAATTAGCTTACACTGGCAAACTTTTTTTCTTTGTAAAAGCACGCTATAGAGACACCAGATATGAGTGGCAACTGTCAAAGTAAACTGGCAGGGGTCTGCAGGGCACACGCTGAAGGCCTGACACACCCGCTTTAAGGACACTGACTGCAATTAGCTTACACTGGAAAACTTTTTTTTCTTTGTAAAAGCACGCTATAGAGACACCAGATATGAGTGGCAACTGTCAAAGTAAACTGGCAGGGGTCTGCAGGGCACACGCTGAAGGCCTGACACACCCGCTTTAAGGACACTGACTGCTATTAGCTTACACTGGAAAACTTTTTTCTTTGTAAAAGCACGCTACAGAGACATCAGATATGAGTGGCAACTGTAAAAGTATACTGGCAGGGGTCTGCAGGGCACACACTGAAGGCCTGACACACTCACTTTAAGGACACTGACTGCTATTAGCTTACACTGGAAAACTTTTTTTCTTTGTAAAAGCACGCTATAGAGACACCAGATATGAGTGAAAACTGTCAAAATACACTGGCAGGGGTCTGCAGGGCACACGCTGAAGGCCTGACACACCCGCTTTAAGGACACTGACTGCAATTAGCTTACACTGGAAAACTTTTTTTCTTTGTAAAAGCACGCTATAGAGACACCAGATATGAGTGGCAACTGTCAAAGTAAACTGGCAGGGGTCTGCAGGGCACACGCTGAAGGCCTGACACACCCGCTTTAAGGACACTGACTGCTATTAGCTTACACTGGAAAACTTTTTTCTTTGTAAAAGCACGCTACAGAGACATCAGATATGAGTGGCAACTGTCAAAGTATACTGGCAGGGGTCTGCAGGGCACACGCTGAAGGCCTGACACACCCACTTTAAGGACACTGACTGCTATTAGATTACACTGGAAAACTTTTTTTCTTTGTAAAAGCACGCTACAGAGACACCAGATATGAGTGGCAACTGTCAAAGTACACTGGCAGTGTTCTGCAGGGCACACGCTGAAGGCCTGACACACCCGCTTTAAGGACACTGACTGCTATTAGCTTACACTGGAAAACTTTTTTTCTTTGTAAAAGCACGCTATAGAGACACCAGATATGAGTGGCAACTGTCAAAGTACACTGGCAGGGGTCTGCAGGGCACACGCTGAAGGCCTGACACACCCGCTTTAAGGACACTGACTGCTATTAGCTTACACTGGAAAACATTTTTTCTTTGTAAAAGCATGCTATAGAGACACCAGATATGAGTGGCAACTGTCAAAGTACACTGGCAGGGGTCTGCAGGGCACACGCTGAAGGCCTGACACACACGCTTTAAGGACACTGACCTCTATCAGCTTACACTGGAAAACTTTTTTCTTTGTAAAAGCACGCTATAGAGACACCAGATATGAGTGGCAACTATCAAAGTACACTGGCAGGGGTCTGCAGGGCACACGCTTTTTCTTTGTAAAAGCACGCTACAGAGACACCAGATATGAGTGGCAACTGTCAAAGTACACTGGCAGGGGTCTGCAGGGCACACGCTGAAGGCCTGACACACCCGCTTTAAGGACACTGACTGCTATTAGCTTGCACTGGAAAACTTTTTTTCTTTGTAAAAGCACGCTACAGAGACGCCAGATATGAGTGGCAACTGTCAAAGTACACTGGCAGTGGTTTGCAGGGCACACGCTGAAGGCCTGACACACCCGCTTTAAGGACACTGACTGCTATTAGCTTACACTGGAAAACTTTTTTCTTTGTAAAAGCACGCTATAGAGACACCAGATATGAGTGGCAACTGTCAAAGTACACTGGCAGGGGTCTGCAGGGCACACGCTGAAGGCCTGACACACCCGCTTTAAGGACACTGACCTCTATTAGCTTACACTGGAAAACTTTTTTCTTTGTAAAAGCACGCTATAGAGACACCAGATATGAGTGGCAACTGTCAAAGTAAACTTGCAGGGGTCTGCAGGGCACACGCTGAAGGCCTCACACACCCGCTTTAAGGACACTGACTGCTATTAGCTTACACTGGATAACTTTTTTTCTTTGTAAAAGCACGCTATAGAGACACCAGATATGAGTGGCAACTGTCAAAGTAAACTGGCAGGGGTCTGCAGGGCACACGCTGAAGGCCTGACACACCCGCTTTAAGGACACTGACCTCTATTAGCTTACACTGGAAAACTTTTTTTCTTTGTAAAAGCACGCTATAGAGACACCAGATATGAGTGGCAACTGTCAAAGTACACTGGCAGGGGTCTGCAGGGCACACGCTGAAGGCCTGACACACCCGCTTTAAGGACACTGACTGCTATTAGCTTACACTGGAAAACTTTTTTCTTTGTAAACGCACGCTATAGAGACACCAGATATGAGTGGCAACTGTCAAAGTACACTGGCAGGGGTCTGCAGAGCACACGCTGAAGGCCTGACACACCCGCTTTAAGGACACTGACTGCTATTAGCTTACACCGGAAAACTTTTTTTCTTTGTAAAAGCATGCTACAGAGACACCAGATATGAGTGGCAACTGTCAAAATACACTGGCAGGGGTCTGCAGGGCACACGCTAAAGGCTTGACACACATGCTTTAAGGACACTGACTGCTATTAGCTTACACTGGAAAACTTTTTTTCTTTGTAAAAGCACGCTACTGAGACATCAGATATGAGTGGCAACTGTCAAAGTACACTGGCAGGGGTCTGCAGGGCACACGCTGAAGGCCTGACACACCCGCTTTAAGGACACTGACTGCTATTAGCTTACACTGGAAAACTTTTTTTCTTTGTAAAAGCACGCTATAGAGACACCAGATATGAGTGACAACTGTCAAAGTACACTGGCAGGGGTCTGCAGGGCACACGCTGAAGGCCTGACACACCCGCTTTAAGGACACTGACTGCAATTAGCTTACACTGGAAAACTTTTTTTCTTTGTAAAAGCACGCTATAAAGACACCAGATATGAGTGGCAACTGTCAAAGTAAACTGGCAGGGGTCTGCAGGGCACACGCTGAAGGCCTGACACACCCGCTTTAAGGACACTGACTGCTATTAGCTCACACTGGAAAACTTTTTTCTTTGTAAAAGCACGCTACAGAGACATCAGATATGAGTGGCAACTGTCAAAGTATACTGGCAGGGGTCTGCAGGGCACACGCTGAAGGCCTGACACACCCGCTTCAAGGACACTGACTGCTATTAGCTTACACTGGAAAACTTTTTTCTTTGTAAAAGCACACTATAGAGACACCAGATATGAGTGGCAACTGTCAAAGTACACTGGCAGGGGTCTGCAGAGCACACGCTGAAGGCCTGACACACCCGCTTTAAGGACACTGACTGCTATTAGCTTACACTGGAAAACTTTTTTCTTTGTAAAAGCACGCTATAGAGACACCAGATATGAGTGGCAACTGTCAAAGTACACTGGTAGGGGTCTGCAGGGCACACGCTGAAGGCCTGACACACCCGCTTTAAGGACACTGACTGCTATTAGCTTACACTGGAAAACATTTTTTCTTTGTAAAAGCATGCTATAGAGACACCAGATATGAGTGGCAACTGTCAAAGTACACTGGCAGGGGTCTGCAGGGCACACGCTGAAGGCCTGACACACACGCTTTAAGGACACTGACCTCTATCAGCTTACACTGGAAAACTTTTTTCTTTGTAAAAGCACGCTATAGAGACACCAGATATGAGTGGCAACTATCAAAGTACACTGGCAGGGGTCTGCAGGGCACACGCTTTTTCTTTGTAAAAGCACGCTACAGAGACACCAGATATGAGTGGCAACTGTCAAAGTACACTGGCAGGGGTCTGCAGGGCACACGCTGAAGGCCTGATACACCCGCTTTAAGGACACTGACTGCTATTAGCTTGCACTGGAAAACTTTTTTTCTTTGTAAAAGCACGCTACAGAGACGCCAGATATGAGTGGCAACTGTCAAAGTACACTGGCAGGGGTCTGCAGGGCACACGCTGAAGGCCTGACACACCCGCTTTAAGGACACTGACTGCAATTAGCTTACACTGGAAAACGTTTTTTTTTGTAAAAGCACGCTACAGAGACACCAGATATGAGTGGCAACTGTCAAAGTACACTGGCAGTGGTTTGCAGGGCACACGCTGAAGGCCTGACACACCCGCTTTAAGGACACTGACTGCTATTAGCTTACACTGGAAAACTTTTTTCTTTGTAAAAGCACGCTATAGAGACACCAGATATGAGTGGCAACTGTCAAAGTACACTGGCAGGGGTCTGCAGGGCACACGCTGAAGGCCTGACACACCCGCTTTAAGGACACTGACCTCTATTAGCTTACACTGGAAAACTTTTTTTCTTTGTAAAAGCACGCTATAGAGACACCAGATATGAGTGGCAACTGTCAAAGTAAACTTGCAGGGGTCTGCAGGGCACACGCTGAAGGCCTCACACACCCGCTTTAAGGACACTGACTGCTATTAGCTTACACTGGATAACTTTTTTTCTTTGTAAAAGCACGCTATAGAGACACCAGATATGAGTGGCAACTGTCAAAGTAAACTGGCAGGGGTCTGCAGGGCACACGCTGAAGGCCTGACACACCCGCTTTAAGGACACTGACTGCTATTAGCTTACACTGGAAAACTTTTTTCTTTGTAAAAGCACGATATAGAGACACCAGATATGAGTGGCAACTGTCAAAGTACACTGGCAGGGGTCTGCAGGGCACACGCTGAAGGCCTGACACACCCGCTTTAAGGACACTGACTGCTATTAGCTTACAGTGGAAAACTTTTTTCTTTGTAAACGCACGCTATAGAGACACCAGATATGAGTGGCAACTGTCAAAGTACACTGGCAGGGGTCTGCAGAGCACACGCTGAAGGCCTGACACACCCGCTTTAAGGACACTGACTGCTATTAGCTTACACCGGAAAACTTTTTTCTTTGTAAAAGCATGCTACAGAGACACCAGATATGAGTGGCAACTGTCAAAGTACACTGGCAGGGGTCTGCAGGGCACACACTGAAGGCCTGACACACACGCTTTAAGGACACTGACTGCTATTAGCTTACACTGGAAAACTTTTTTTCTATGTAAAAGCACGCTACTGAGACACCAGATATGAGTGGCAACTGTCAAAATACACTGGCAGGGGTCTGCAGGGCACACGCTAAAGGCCTGACACACACGCTTTAAGGACACTGACTGCTATTAGCTTACACTGGATAACCTTTTTCTTTGTAAAAGCACGCTATAGAGACACCAGATATGAGTGGCAACTGTCAAAGTACACTGGCAGGGGTCTGCAGGGCACACGCTGAAGGCCTGACACACCCGCTTTAAGGACACTGACTGCTATTAGCTTACAATGGAAAACGTTTTTTCTTTGTAAAAGCACGCTATAGAGACACCAGATATGAGTGGAAACTGTCAAAGTACACTGGCAGGGGTCTGCAGAGCACACGCTGAATGCCTGACACACCCGCTTTAAGGACACTGACTGCAATTAGCTTACACTGGAAAACTTTTTTTCTTTGTAAAAGCACGCTATAGAGACACCAGATATGAGTGGCAACTGTCAAAGTAAACTGGCAGGGGTCTGCAGGGCACACGCTGAAGGCCTGACACACCCGCTTTAAGGACACTGACTGCTATTAGCTTACACTGGAAAACTTTTTTCTTTGTAAAAGCACGCTACAGAGACATCAGATATGAGTGGCAACTGTCAAAGTATACTGGCAGGGGTCTGCAGGGCACACGCTGAAGGCCTGACACACCCGCTTCAAGGACACTGACTGCTATTAGCTTACACTGGAAAACTTTTTTCTTTGTAAAAGCACACTATAGAGACACCAGATATGAGTGGCAACTGTCAAAGTACACTGGCAGGGGTCTGCAGAGCACATGCTGAAGGCCTGACACACCCGCTTTAAGGACACTGACGGCTATTAGCTTACACTGGAAAACTTTTTTTCTTTGTAAAAGCACGCTATAGAGACACCAGATATGAGTGGCAACTGTCAAAGTACACTGGCAGGGGTCTGCAGGGCACACGCTGAAGGCCTGACACACCCGCTTTAAGGACACTGACTGCTATTAGCTTACACTGGAAAACATTTTTTCTTTGTAAAAGCATGCTATAGAGACACCAGATATGAGTGGCAACTGTCAAAGTACACTGGCAGGGGTCTGCAGGGCACACGCTGAAGGCCTGACACACACGCTTTAAGGACACTGACCTCTATCAGCTTACACTGGAAAACTTTTTTCTTTGTAAAAGCACGCTATAGAGACACCAGATATGAGTGGCAACTATCAAAGTACACTGGCAGGGGTCTGCAGGGCACACGCTTTTTCTTTGTAAAAGCACGCTACAGAGACACCAGATATGAGTGGCAACTGTCAAAGTACACTGGCAGGGGTCTGCAGGGCACACGCTGAAGGCCTGACCCACCCGCTTTAAGGACACTGACTGCTATTAGCTTGCACTGGAAAACTTTTTTTCTTTGTAAAAGCACGCTACAGAGACGCCAGATATGAGTGGCAACTGTCAAAGTACACTGGCAGGGGTCTGCAGGGCACACGCTGAAGGCCTGACACACCCGCTTTAAGGACACTGACTGCAATTAGCTTACACTGGAAAACGTTTTTTTTTTGTAAAAGCACGCTACAGAGACACCAGATATGAGTGGCAACTGTCAAAGTACACTGGCAGGGGTTTGCAGGGCACACGCTGAAGGCCTGATACACCCGCTTTAAGGACACTGACTGCTATTAGCTTACACTGGAAAACTTTTTTCTTTGTAAAAGCACGCTATAGAGACACCAGATATGAGTGGCAACTGTCAAAGTACACTGGCAGGGGTCTGCAGGGCACACGCTGAAGGCCTGACACACCCGCTTTAAGGACACTGACCTCTATTAGCTTACACTGGAAAACTTTTTTCTTTGTAAAAGCACGCTATAGAGACACCAAATATGAGTGGCAACTGTCAAAGTAAACTTGCAGGGGTCTGCAGGGCACACGCTGAAGGCCTTACACACCCGCTTTAAGGACACTGACTGCTATTAGCTTACACTGGAAAACTTTTTTCTTTGTAAAAGCATGCTACAGAGACACCAGATATGAGTGGCAACTGTCAAAGTACACTGGCAGGGGTCTGCAGGGCACACACTGAAGGCCTGACACACACGCTTTAAGGACACTGACTGCTATTAGCTTACACTGGAAAACTTTTTTTCTATGTAAAAGCACGCTACTGAGACACCAGATATGAGTGGCAACTGTCAAAATACACTGGCAGGGGTCTGCAGGGCACACGCTAAAGGCCTGACACACACGCTTTAAGGACACTGACTGCTATTAGCTTACACTGGAAAACTTTTTTCTTTGTAAAAGCACGCTATAGAGACACCAGATATGAGTGGCAACTGTCAAAGTAAACTGGCAGGGGTCTGCAGGGCACACGCTGAAGGCCTGACACACCCGCTTTAAGGACACTGACTGCTATTAGCTTACAGTGGAAAACTTTTTTCTTTGTAAACGCACGCTATAGAGACACCAGATATGAGTGGCAACTGTCAAAGTACACTGGCAGGGGTCTGCAGAGCACACGCTGAAGGCCTGACACACCCGCTTTAAGGACACTGACTGCTATTAGCTTACACCGGAAAACTTTTTTCTTTGTAAAAGCATGCTACAGAGACACCAGATATGAGTGGCAACTGTCAAAGTACACTGGCAGGGGTCTGCAGGGCACACGCTGAAGGCCTGACACACCCGCTTTAAGGACACTGACTGCTATTAGCTTACAATGGAAAACGTTTTTTCTTTGTAAAAGCACGCTATAGAGACACCAGATATGAGTGGAAACTGTCAAAGTACACTGGCAGGGGTCTGCAGAGCACACGCTGAATGCCTGACACACCCGCTTTAAGGACACTGACTGCTATAAGCTTACACTGGAAAACTTTTTTCTTTGTAAAAGCACGCTACAGAGACACCAGATATGAGTGGCAACTGTCAAAGTACACTGGCAGGGGTCTGCAGGGCACACGCTAAAGGCTTGACACACACGCTTTAAGGACACTGACTGCTATTAGCTTACACTGGAAAACTTTTTTTCTTTGTAAAAGCACGCTACTGAGACATCAGATATGAGTGGCAACTGTCAAAGTACACTGGCAGGGGTCTGCAGGGCACACGCTGAAGGCCTGACACACCCGCTTTAAGGACACTGACTGCTATTAGCTTACACTGGGAAACTTTTTTTCTTTGTAAAAGCACGCTATAGAGACACCAGATATGAGTGACAACTGTCAAAGTACACTGGCAGGGGTCTGCAGGGCACACGCTGAAGGCCTGACACACCCGCTTTAAGGACACTGACTGCAATTAGCTTACACTGGAAAACTTTTTTTCTTTGTAAAAGCACGCTATAGAGACACCAGATATGAGTGGCAACTGTCAAAGTAAACTGGCAGGGGTCTGCAGGGCACACGCTGAAGGCCTGACACACCCGCTTTAAGGACACTGACTGCTATTAGCTTACACTGGAAAACTTTTTTCTTTGTAAAAGCACGCTACAGAGACATCAGATATGAGTGGCAACTGTCAAAGTATACTGGCAGGGGTCTGCAGGGCACACGCTGAAGGCCTGACACACCCGCTTCAAGGACACTGACTGCTATTAGCTTACACTGGAAAACTTTTTTCTTTGTAAAAGCACACTATAGAGACACCAGATATGAGTGGCAACTGTCAAAGTACACTGGCAGGGGTCTGCAGAGCACATGCTGAAGGCCTGACACACCCGCTTTAAGGACACTGACGGCTATTAGCTTACACTGGAAAACTTTTTTTCTTTGTAAAAGCACGCTATAGAGACACCAGATATGAGTGGCAACTGTCAAAGTACACTGGCAGGGGTCTGCAGGGCACACGCTGAAGGCCTGACACACCCGCTTTAAGGACACTGACTGCTATTAGCTTACACTGGAAAACATTTTTTCTTTGTAAAAGCATGCTATAGAGACACCAGATATGAGTGGCAACTGTCAAAGTACACTGGCAGGGGTCTGCAGGGCACACGCTGAAGGCCTGACACACACGCTTTAAGGACACTGACCTCTATCAGCTTACACTGGAAAACTTTTTTCTTTGTAAAAGCACGCTATAGAGACACCAGATATGAGTGGCAACTATCAAAGTACACTGGCAGGGGTCTGCAGGGCACACGCTTTTTCTTTGTAAAAGCACGCTACAGAGACACCAGATATGAGTGGCAAATGTCAAAGTACACTGGCAGGGGTCTGCAGGGCACACGCTGAAGGCCTGACCCACCCGCTTTAAGGACACTGACTGCTATTAGCTTGCACTGGAAAACTTTTTTTCTTTGTAAAAGCACGCTACAGAGACGCCAGATATGAGTGGCAACTGTCAAAGTACACTGGCAGGGGTCTGCAGGGCACACGCTGAAGGCCTGACACACCCGCTTTAAGGACACTGACTGCAATTAGCTTACACTGGAAAACGTTTTTTTTTTGTAAAAGCACGCTACAGAGACACCAGATATGAGTGGCAACTGTCAAAGTACACTGGCAGGGGTTTGCAGGGCACACGCTGAAGGCCTGATACACCCGCTTTAAGGACACTGACTGCTATTAGCTTACACTGGAAAACTTTTTTCTTTGTAAAAGCACGCTATAGAGACACCAGATATGAGTGGCAACTGTCAAAGTACACTGGCAGGGGTCTGCAGGGCACACGCTGAAGGCCTGACACACCCGCTTTAAGGACACTGACCTCTATTAGCTTACACTGGAAAACTTTTTTCTTTGTAAAAGCACGCTATAGAGACACCAAATATGAGTGGCAACTGTCAAAGTAAACTTGCAGGGGTCTGCAGGGCACACGCTGAAGGCCTTACACACCCGCTTTAAGGACACTGACTGCTATTAGCTTACACTGGATAACTTTTTTTCTTTGTAAAAGCACGCTATAGAGACACCAGATATGAGTGGCAACTGTCAAAGTAAACTGGCAGGGGTCTGCAGGGCACACGCTGAAGGCCTGACACACCCGCTTTAAGGACACTGACCTCTATTAGCTTACACTGGAAAACTTTTTTTCTTTGTAAAAGCACGCTATAGAGACACCAGATATGAGTGGCAACTGTCAAAGTACACTGGCAGGGGTCTGCAGGGCACACGCTGAAGGCCTGACACACCCACTTTAAGGACACTGACTGCTATTAGCTTACACTGGAAAACTTTTTTCTTTGTAAACGCACGCTATAGAGACACCAGATATGAGTGGCAACTGTCAAAGTACACTGGCAGGGGTCTGCAGAGCACACGCTGAAGGCCTGACACACCCGCTTTAAGGACACTGACTGCTATTAGCTTACACCGGAAAACTTTTTTCTTTGTAAAAGCATGCTACAGAGACACCAGATATGAGTGGCAACTGTCAAAGTACACTGGCAGGGGTCTGCAGGGCACACGCTGAAGGCCTGACACACCCACTTTAAGGACACTGACTGCTATTAGCTTACACTGGAAAACTTTTTTTCTTTGTAAAAGCACGCTACAGAGACACCAGATATGAGTGGCAACTGTCAAAATACACTGGCAGGGGTCTGCAGGGCACACGCTAAAGGCCTGACACACACGCTTTAAGGACACTGACTGCTATTAGCTTACACTGGATAACTTTTTTTCTTTGTAAAAGCACGCTATAGAGACACCAGATATGAGTGGCAACTGTCAAAGTACACTGGCAGGGGTCTGCAGGGCACACGCTGAAGGCCTGACACACCCGCTTTAAGGACACTGACTGCTATAAGCTTACACTGGAAAACTTTTTTCTTTGTAAAAGCACGCTACAGAGACACCAGATATGAGTGGCAACTGTCAAAGTACACTGGCAGGGGTCTGCAGGGCACAAGCTAAAGGCTTGACACACACGCTTTAAGGACACTGACTGCTATTAGCTTACACTGGAAAACTTTTTTCTTTGTAAAAGCACGCTACTGAGACATCAGATATGAGTGGCAACTGTCAAAGTACACTGGCAGGGGTCTGCAGGGCACACGCTGAAGGCCTTACACACCCGCTTAAAGGACACTGACTGCTATTAGCTTACACTGGAAAACTTTTTTTCTTTGTAAAAGCACGCTATAGAGACACCAGATATGAGTGACAACTGTCAAAGTACACTGGCAGGGGTCTTCAGGGCACACGCTGAAGGCCTGACACACCCGCTTTAAGGACACTGACTGCAATTATCTTACACTGGAAAACTTTTTTCTTTGTAAAAGCACGCTATAGAGACACCAGATATGAGTGGCAACTGTCAAAGTAAACTGGCAGGGGTCTGCAGGGCACACGCTGAAGGCCTGACACACCCGCTTTAAGGACACTGACTGCTATTAGCTTACACTGGAAAACTTTTTTCTTTGTAAAAGCACGCTACAGAGACATCAGATATGAGTGGCAACTGTCAAAGTATACTGGCAGGGGTCTGCAGGGCACACGCTGAAGGCCTGACACACCCGCTTCAAGGACACTGACTGCTATTAGCTTACACTGGAAAACTTTTTTCTTTGTAAAAGCACACTATAGAGACACCAGATATGAGTGGCAACTGTCAAAGTACACTGGCAGGGGTCTGCAGAGCACATGCTGAAGGCCTGACACACCCGCTTTAAGGACACTGACGGCTATTATCTTACACTGGAAAACATTTTTTCTTTGTAAAAGCATGCTATAGAGACACCAGATATGAGTGGCAACTGTCAAAGTACACTGGCAGGGGTCTGCAGGGCACACGCTGAAGGCCTGACACACACGCTTTAAGGACACTGACCTCTATCAGCTTACACTGGAAAACTTTTTTCTTTGTAAAAGCACGCTATAGAGACACCAGATATGAGTGGCAACTATCAAAGTACACTGGCAGGGGTCTGCAGGGCACACGCTTTTTCTTTGTAAAAGCACGCTACAGAGACACCAGATATGAGTGGCAACTGTCAAAGTACACTGGCAGGGGTCTGCAGGGCACACGCTGAAGGCCTGACACACCCGCTTTAAGGACACTGACTGCTATTAGCTTGCACTGGAAAACTTTTTTTCTTTGTAAAAGCACGCTACAGAGACGCCAGATATGAGTGGCAACTGTCAAAGTACACTGGCAGGGGTCTGCAGGGCACACGCTGAAGGCCTGACACACCCGCTTTAAGGACACTGACTGCAATTAGCTTACACTGGAAAACGTTTTTTCTTTGTAAAAGCACGCTACAGAGACACCAGATATGAGTGGCAACTGTCAAAGTACATGCAGGGCACACGCTGAAGGCCTGACACACCCGCTTTAAGGACACTGACTGCTATTAGCTTACACTGGAAAACTTTTTTCTTTGTAAAAGCACGCTATAGAGACACCAGATATGAGTGGCAACTGTCAAAGTACACTGGCAGGGGTCTGCAGGGCACACGCTGAAGGCCTGACACACCCGCTTTAAGGACACTGACCTCTATTAGCTTACACTGGAAAACTTTTTTTCTTTGTAAAAGCACGCTATAGAGACACCAGATATGAGTGGCAACTGTCAAAGTAAACTGGCAGGGGTCTGCAGGGCACACGCTGAAGGCCTGACACACCCGCTTTAAGGACACTGACCTCTATTAGCTTACACTGGAAAACTTTTTTTCTTTGTAAAAGCACGCTATAGAGACACCAGATATGAGTGGCAACTGTCAAAGTACACTGGCAGGGGTCTGCAGGGCACACGCTGAAGGCCTGATACACCCGCTTTAAGGACACTGACTGCTATTAGCTTACACTGGAAAACTTTTTTTCTTTGTAAACGCACGCTATAGAGACACCAGATATGAGTGGCAACTGTCAAAGTACACTGGCAGGGGTCTGCAGGGCACACGCTGAAGGCCTGACACACCCACTTTAAGGACACTGACTGCTATTAGCTTACACTGGAAAACTTTTTTTCTTTGTAAAAGCACGCTACAGAGACACCAGATATGAGTGGCAACTGTCAAAATACACTGGCAGGGGTCTGCAGGGCACACGCTAAAGGCCTGACACACACGCTTTAAGGACACTGACTGCTATTAGCTTACACTGGATAACTTTTTTTCTTTGTAAAAGCACGCTATAGAGACACCAGATATGAGTGGCAACTGTCAAAGTACACTGGCAGGGGTCTGCAGGGCACACGCTGAAGGCCTGACACACCCGCTTTAAGGACACTGACTGCTATTAGCTTACAATGGAAAACTTTTTTTCTTTGTAAAAGCACGCTATAGAGACACCAGATATGAGTGGAAACTGTCAAAGTACACTGGCAGGGGTCTGCAGAGCACACGCTGAATGCCTGACACACCCGCTTTAAGGACACTGACTGCTATAAGCTTACACTGGAAAACTTTTTTCTTTGTAAAAGCACGCTACAGAGACACCAGATATGAGTGGCAACTGTCAAAGTACACTGGCAGGGGTCTGCAGGGCACACGCTAAAGGCTTGACACACACGCTTTAAGGACACTGACTGCTATTAGCTTACACTGGAAAACTTTTTTTCTTTGTAAAAGCACGCTACTGAGACATCAGATATGAGTGGCAACTGTCAAAGTACACTGGCAGGGGTCTGCAGGGCACACGCTGAAGGCCTGACACACCCGCTTTAAGGACACTGACTGCTATTAGCTTACACTGGAAAACTTTTTTTCTTTGTAAAAGCACGCTATAGAGACACCAGATATGAGTGACAACTGTCAAAGTACACTGGCAGGGGTCTGCAGGGCACACGCTGAAGGCCTGACACACCCGCTTTAAGGACACTGACTGCAATTAGCTTACACTGGAAAACTTTTTTTCTTTGTAAAAGCACGCTATAGAGACACCAGATATGAGTGGCAACTGTCAAAGTATACTGGCAGGGGTCTGCAGGGCACACGCTGAAGGCCTGACACACCCGCTTCAAGGACACTGACTGCTATTAGCTTACACTGGAAAACTTTTTTCTTTGTAAAAGCACACTATAGAGACACCAGATATGAGTGGCAACTGTCAAAGTACACTGGCAGGGGTCTGCAGAGCACATGCTGAAGGCCTGACACACCCGCTTTAAGGACACTGACGGCTATTAGCTTACACTGGAAAACTTTTTTTCTTTGTAAAAGCACGCTATAGAGACACCAGATATGAGTGGCAACTGTCAAAGTACACTGGCAGGGGTCTGCAGGGCACACGCTGAAGGCCTGACACACCCGCTTTAAGGACACTGACTGCTATTAGCTTACACTGGAAAAAAATTTTCTTTGTAAAAGCATGCTATAGAGACACCAGATATGAGTGGCAACTGTCAAAGTACACTGGCAGGGGTCTGCAGGGCACACGCTGAAGGCCTGACACACACGCTTTAAGGACACTGACCTCTATCAGCTTACACTGGAAAACTTTTTTCTTTGTAAAAGCACGCTATAGAGACACCAGATATGAGTGGCAACTATCAAAGTACACTGGCAGGGGTCTGAGGGGCACACGCTTTTTCTTTGTAAAAGCACGCTACAGAGACACCAGATATGAGTGGCAACTGTCAAAGTACACTGGCAGGGGTCTGCAGAGCACATGCTGAAGGCCTGACACACCCGCTTTAAGGACACTGACTGCTATTAGCTTACACTGGAAAACTTTTTTTCTTTGTAAAAGCATGCTACAGAGACACCAGATATGAGTAGCAACTGTCAAAGTACACTGGCAGGGGTCTGCAGGGCACACGCTGAAGGCCTGACACACCCGCTTTAAGGACACTGACTGCTATAAGCTTGCACTGGAAAACTTGTTTTCTTTGTAAAAGCACGCTACAGAGACACCAGATATGAGTGGCAACTGTCAAAGTACACTGGCAGGGGTCTGCAGGGCACACGCTGAAGGCCTGAGACACCCGCTTTAAGGACACTGACTGCTATTAGCTTACACTGGAAAACTTTTTTCTTTGCAAACGCACGCTATAGAGACACCAGATATGAGTGGCAACTGTCAAAGTACACTGGCAGGGGTCTGCAGGGCACACGATGAAGGCCTGACACACCCGCTTTAAGGACACTGACTGCTATTAGCTTACACCGGAAAACTTTTTTTCTTTGTAAAAGCATGCTACAGAGACACCAGATATGAGTGGCAACTGTCAAAGTACACTGGCAGGGGTCTGCAGGGCACACGCTGAAGGCCTGACACACCCGCTTTAAGGACACTGACTGCTATTAGCTTACACTGGAAAAAAAAATTTCTTTGTAAAAGCACGCTACAGAGACACCAGATATGAGTGGCAACTGTCAAAGTAAACTGGAAGGGATCTGCAGGGCACACGCTGAAGGCCTGACACACCCGCTTTAAGGACACTGACTGCTATTAGCTTACACTGGAAAACTTTTTTTCTTTGTAAAAGCACGCTATAGAGACACCAGATATGAGTGGCAACTGTCAAAGTACACTGGCAGGTGTCTGCAGGGCACACGCTGAAGGCCTGACACACCCACTTTAAGGACACTGACTGCTATTAGCTAACACTGGAAAACTTTTTTTCTTTGTAAAAGCATGCTATAGAGACACCAGATATGAGAAGAAACTGTCAAAGTACACTGGCAGGGGTCTGCAGGGCACACGCTGAAGGCCTGACACACACGCTTTAAGGACACTGACCTCTATTAGCTTACACTGGAAAACTTTTTTCTTTGTAAAAGCACGCTATAGAGACACCAGATATGAGTGGCAACTGTCAAAGTACACTGGCAGGGGTCTGCAGGGCACACGCTTTTTCTTTGTAAAAGCACGCTACAGAGACACCAGATATGAGTGGCAACTGTCAAAGTACACTGGCAGGGGTCTGCAGGGCACATGCTGAAGGCCTGACACACCCGCTTTAAGGACACTGACTGCTATTTGCTTGCACTGGAAAACTTTTTTTTCTTTGTAAAAGCACGCTACAGAGACACCAGATATGAGTGGCAACTGTCAAAGTACACTGGCAGGGGTCTGCAGGGCACACGCTGAAGGCCTGACACACCCGCTTTAAGGACACTGACTGCTATTAGCTGGCAATGGAAAACTTTTTTTCTTTGTAAAAGCACGCTATAGAGACACCAGATATGAGTGGAAACTGTCAAAGTACACTGGCAGGGGTCTGCAGAGCACACGCTGAATGCCTGACACACCCGCTATAAGGACACTGACTGCTATAAGCTTACACTGGAAAACTTTTTTCTTTGTAAAAGCACGCTACAGAGACACCAGATATGAGTGGCAACTGTCAAAGTACACTGGCAGGGGTCTGCAGGGCACACGCTGAAGGCCTGACACACCCGCTTTAAGGACACTGACTGCAATTAGCTTACACTGGAAACCTTTTTTTCTTTGTAAAAGCACGCTATAGAGACACCAGATATGAGTGGCAACTGTCAAAGTAAACTGGCAGGGGTCTGCCGGGCACACGCTGAAGGCCTGACACACCCGCTTTAAGGACACTGACTGCTATTAGCTTACACTGGAAAACTTTTTTTCTTTGTAACAGCACGCTACAGAGACATCAGATATGAGTGGCAACTGTCAAAGTACACTGGCAGGGGTCTGTAGGGCACACGCTGAAGGCCTGACACACCCGCTTTAAGGACACTGACTGCTATTAGCTTACACTGGAAAACTTTTTTCTTTGTAAAAGCACACTATAGAGACACCAGATATGAGTGGCAACTGTCAAAGTACACTGGCAGGGGTCTGCAGAGCACATGCTGAAGGCCTGACACACCCGCTTTAAGGACACTGACTGCTATTAGCTTACACTGGAAAACTTGTCTTCTTTGTAAAAGCATGCTACAGAGACACCAGATATGAGTAGCAACTGTCAAAGTACACTGGCAGGGGTCTGCAGGGCACACGCTGAAGGCCTGACACACCCGCTTTAAGGACACTGACTGCTATTAGCTTGCACTGGAAAACTTTCTTTCTTTGTAAAAGCATGCTACAGAGACACCAGATATGAGTGGCAACTGTCAAAGTACACTGGCAGGGGTCTGCAGGGCACACGCTAAAGGCCTGACACACACGCTTTAAGGACACTGACTGCTATTAGCTTACACTGGATAACCTTTTTCTTTGTAAAAGCACGCTATAGAGACACCAGATATGAGTGGCAACTGTCAAAGTACACTGGCAGTGGTCTGCAGGGCACACGCTGAAGGCCTGACACACCCGCTTTAAGGACACTGACTGCTATTAGCTTACACTGAAAAACTTTTTTCTTTCTAAACGCACGCTATAGAGACACCAGATATGAGTGGCAACTGTCAAAGTACACTGGCAGGGGTCTGCATGGCACACGCTGAAGGCCTGACACACCCGCTTTAAGGACACTGACTGCTATTAGCTTACACCGGAAAACTTTTTTTCTTTGTAAAAGCATGCTACAGAGACACGAGATATGAGTGGCAACTGTCAAAGTACACTGGCAGGGGTCTGCAGGGCACACGCTGAAGGCCTGACACACCCACTTTAAGGACACTGACTGCTATTAGCTTACACTGGAAAACTATTTTTCTTTGTAAAAGCACGCTACAGAGACACCAGATATGAGTGGCAACTGTCAAAGTACACTGGCAGGGGTCTGCAGGGCACACGCTGAAGGCCTGACACACCCACTTTAAGGACACTGACTGCTATTAGCTTACACTGGAAAACTTTTTTTCTTTGTAAAAGCACGCTACAGAGACACCAGATATGAGTGGCAACTGTCAAAGTACACTGGCAGGGGTCTGCAGGGCACACGCTGAAGGCCTGACACACCCGCTTTAAGGACACTGACTGCTATTAGCTGGCAATGGAAAACTTTTTTTCTTTGTAAAAGCACGCTATAGAGACACCAGATATGAGTGGAAACTGTCAAAGTACACTGGCAGGGGTCTGTAGAGCACACGCTGAATGCCTGACACACCCGCTATAAGGACACTGACTGCTATAAGCTTACACTGGAAAACTTTTTTCTTTGTAAAAGCACGCTACAGAGACACCAGATATGAGTGGCAACTGTCAAAGTACACTGGCAGGGGTCTGCAGGGCACACGCTGAAGGCCTGACACACCCGCTTTAAGGACACTGACTGCAATTAGCTTACACTGGAAACCTTTTTTTCTTTGTAAAAGCACGCTATAGAGACACCAGATATGAGTGGCAACTGTCAAAGTAAACTGGCAGGGGTCTGCCGGGCACACGCTGAAGGCCTGACACACCCGCTTTAAGGACACTGACTGCTATTAGCTTACACTGGAAAACTTTTTTTCTTTGTAACAGCACGCTACAGAGACATCAGATATGAGTGGCAACTGTCAAAGTACACTGGCAGGGGTCTGTAGGGCACACGCTGAAGGCCTGACACACCCGCTTTAAGGACACTGACTGCTATTAGCTTACACTGGAAAACTTTTTTCTTTGTAAAAGCACACTATAGAGACACCAGATATGAGTGGCAACTGTCAAAGTACACTGGCAGGGGTCTGCAGAGCACATGCTGAAGGCCTGACACACCCGCTTTAAGGACACTGACTGCTATTAGCTTACACTGGAAAACTTGTCTTCTTTGTAAAAGCATGCTACAGAGACACCAGATATGAGTAGCAACTGTCAAAGTACACTGGCAGGGGTCTGCAGGGCACACGCTGAAGGCCTGACACACCCGCTTTAAGGACACTGACTGCTATTAGCTTGCAATGGAAAACTTTCTTTCTTTGTAAAAGCATGCTACAGAGACACCAGATATGAGTGGCAACTGTCAAAGTACACTGGCAGGGGTCTGCAGGGCACACGCTAAAGGCCTGACACACACGCTTTAAGGACACTGACTGCTATTAGCTTACACTGGATAACCTTTTTCTTTGTAAAAGCACGCTATAGAGACACCAGATATGAGTGGCAACTGTCAAAGTACACTGGCAGTGGTCTGCAGGGCACACGCTGAAGGCCTGACACACCCGCTTTAAGGACACTGACTGCTATTAGCTTACACTGAAAAACTTTTTTCTTTCTAAACGCACGCTATAGAGACACCAGATATGAGTGGCAACTGTCAAAGTACACTGGCAGGGGTCTGCATGGCACACGCTGAAGGCCTGACACACCCGCTTTAAGGACACTGACTGCTATTAGCTTACACCGGAAAACTTTTTTTCTTTGTAAAAGCATGCTACAGAGACACGAGATATGAGTGGCAACTGTCAAAGTACACTGGCAGGGGTCTGCAGGGCACACGCTGAAGGCCTGACACACCCACTTTAAGGACACTGACTGCTATTAGCTTACACTGGAAAACTATTTTTCTTTGTAAAAGCACGCTACAGAGACACCAGATATGAGTGGCAACTGTCAAAGTACACTGGCAGGGGTCTGCAGGGCACACGCTGAAGGCCTGACACACCCACTTTAAGGACACTGACTGCTATTAGCTTACACTGGAAAACTTTTTTTCTTTGTAAAAGCACGCTACAGAGACACCAGATATGAGTGGCAACTGTCAAAGTACACTGGCAGGGGTCTGCAGGGCACACGCTGAAGGCCTGACACACCCGCTTTAAGGACACTGACTGCTATTAGCTTGCACTGGAAAACTTTTTTTCTTTGTAAAAGCACGCTACAGAGACACCAGATATGAGTGGCAACTGTCAAAGTACACTGGCAGGGGTCTGCAGGGCACACGCTAATGGCCTGACACACACGCTTTAAGGACACTGACTGCTATTAGCTTACACTGGATAACTTTTTTTCTTTGTAAAAGCACGCTATAGAGACACCAGATATGAGTGGCAACTGTCAGAGTACACTGGCAGGGGTCTGCAGGGCACACGCTGAAGGCCTGACACACCCGCTTTAAGGACACTGACTGCAATTAGCTTACACTGGAAACCTTTTTTTCTTTGTAAAAGCACGCTATAGAGACACCAGATATGAGTGGCAACTGTCAAAGTAAACTGGCAGGGGTCTGCAGGGCACACGCTGAAGGCCTGACACACCCGCTTTAAGGACACTGACTGCTATTAGCTTACACTGGAAAACTTTTTTTCTTTGTAAAAGCACGCTACAGAGACACCAGATATGAGTGGCAACTGTCAAAGTACACTGGCAGGGGTCTGCAGGGCACACGCTGAAGGCCTGACACACCCACTTTAAGGACACTGACTGCTATTAGCTTACACTGGAAAACTTTTTTTCTTTGTAAAAGCACGCTACAGAGACACCAGATATGAGTGGCAACTGTCAAAGTACACTGGCAGGGGTCCAGTGCAAGCTAATAGCAGTCAGGACACTGACTGCTATTAGCTTACACTGGAAAACTTTTTTTCTTTGTAAAAGCACGCTACAGAGACACCAGATATGAGTGGCAACTGTCAAAGTACACTGGCAGGGGTCTGCAGGGCACACGCTAATGGCCTGACACACACGCTTTAAGGACACTGACTGCTATTAGCTTACACTGGATAACTTTTTTTCTTTGTAAAAGCACGCTATAGAGACACCAGATATGAGTGGCAACTGTCAAAGTACACTGGCAGGGGTCTGCAGGGCACACGCTGAAGGCCTGACACACCCGCTTTAAGGACACTGACTGCAATTAGCTTACACTGGAAACCTTTTTTTCTTTGTAAAAGCACGCTATAGAGACACCAGATATGAGTGGCAACTGTCAAAGTAAACTGGCAGGGGTCTGCAGGGCACACGCTGAAGGCCTGACACACCCGCTTTAAGGACACTGACTGCTATTAGCTTACACTGGAAAACTTTTTTTCTTTGTAACAGCACGCTACAGAGACATCAGATATGAGTGGCAACTGTCAAAGTAAACTGGCAGGGGTCTGCAGGGCACACGCTGAAGGCCTGACACACCCGCTTTAAGGACACTGACTGCTATTAGCTTACACTGGAAAACTTTTTTTCTTTGTAAAAGCACGCTATAGAGACACCAGATATGAGTGGAAACTGTCAAAGTACACTGGCAGGGGTCTGCCGTGCACACGCTGAATGTCTGACACACCCGCTTAAAGGACACTGACTGCTATAAGCTTACACTGGAAAACTTTTTTCTTTGTAAAAGCACGCTACAGAGACACCAGATATGAGTGGCAACTGTCAAAGTACACTGGCAGGGGTCTACAGGGCACACGCTGAAGGCCTGACACACCCACTTTAAGGACACTGACTGCTATTAGATATAACTGGTATGTGAGCGCTCCAATTAATTATGCAGATCTACATAACAATCAAGATGAAAATATCAATAAACTTAAAAATGACCAATCTCGCCGAGATCACCACAATGACCACCATAAACCACAATTGAATGTACTGGGTGAGTCTTATCTGAATCAGAATACTCTACACATATATATAAGAGTATAACAAAATATCATTTATTGTATAATAAACCAATCATAAAAAATGAAACAACATCTCAAAACGTCCAGTATCAGATGTAATCGTGATGAATAGTAAGGGGCCCCTTATTCATATTCTTGTCGACAAAGGACTGATGTAAAAAATCAGAGATGTGCACATTAGCATAAAAACTATATGTGAACTCAAAAAAGTTCAAGCAGTAGGCTCCAGTCCAGTCCGTGAAAAAATATATAAGTGGATAAACGGATAGTGCCCAGACGACCAAGCCGTCTTACGGAGAGGGAGCTCAAACACCAGCCAAACACCCTGGTCAAGACTAAGAGGGAAGCGATAGGGATGGCCCCAAAGGTGAAAAATCACATCCAGATATGGAAAACTATGGGGATATCACTTCAGCAACTTACCCTATCCGTCCGACCATCGGGTGAGAAACTGGGAGCACATAAACTCCAAACCGTGAGGGCTACAGGAAAAAGGCCGTTCTCGCCAGGTCGCTTGCCGAAAATCAATGGCGGGTCGTAAAGGACGAATCGGCTGGGAAGTTCAAATCCGTCGGCGGTGTGGTGAGGTAGCAGACAGCACGTCTACGCGTTTCGTCCTAGCTGGAGGACTTTTTCAAGACAATGTCTGCTGTCTAAGAGCCGGGTTTATATACCCACTCTTAATTGATTCATAGAATGGTCATGATTGTTAATTGATTCATAGAATGGTCATGATTGTTAATTGATAAACTGAGATCATTACAGATCTAAAGTAAATGGTCATAATTGTTAATTGATAAACTGAGATCATTACAGATCTAAAATAAAATATGCTGCAAGTGGATAGAAAAACACAAAATATAATAAATAAAAACATATATCCTTATTAGGACAATCTCATATTATTAACATCGAAAAATTATATATATATAGACATAAAATAAAGATTAAAAATATATTTTTATTTTTACTTTTATTTTTACTAATAAAGTATTTCAATCTCAAGTTTAACAGAGATAATTAATCAATCTTGATTTGTGAGCCTTTTTTTTAAAAATAATAATAATGATAATATAGTTCAATTGTTTTATAAAAATCTGTTATTTATATATATTAGATTAGGAACAAGAACATTAAAATAAATGTTGAGCACTATATTTTTGTATATATATTTATATGTATAATTAAGAAAAAGAACATTGGAAAAAAATGCTGAACACTCATATAGGATTCATATAAGTGTTAAAGAGACCATGGGGTCTAAGGTGAATCGTAATATATATGTGGTTCCCGATTCATCCTCTCCCACATATAGAGACAGTGAAAGATCTTTCACTCACAGGGACAAATAAGTATGTCTTCCAAATTTTAAATGTTACATTCCACTTCTTCATTTAACCCATTAGGAGTAAGTGTGTTGAGTCTAAAGATCCATTTAGTTTCTGCTGTAATTAAGGCTAATTTTCTATTGGGTATATTCTCTGCAATATGCTCGATGCCCATTACTAAAAGCTGTGAAGGGTTACTGTCATGGGCCATTTGGAAGTGTCTGGCTACTGGAGATTTTTTATCACGGTTGCTGATGGCTCGTCTGTGTTCCCTGAACCTGGCTTTTAATGGTCTCGAAGTCTGACCTACATATAGCAAGTCACAAGTACATATCAACAGATATACCACAAATGAGGTATTGCACGAGATTCTAGTGGTTGTATGGAAGTTCTCATCTTTAGAGGAAGGGGGAAAATTCTTTTTTCCGTGACATATGTGTTGGCAGGTTAAGCATCGGGTGGCACCACATTTGAAATTTCCTGCTTCACATAATATCGATGTTTGATTAGTTTTTGCAGTCGGAAATTTGGAAGGGGCCAATAGGTTCTTTAGATTCCTATTTTTACGGAATGTTACTCTGGGTACTTCAGGGATACTGAAACGAAGCCATGGATCCAACCGCAGAATAGACCAATGATTGTTTAGGATATGAATGATCTGGTTGTACGCCCTATTGTACGTTGTCGAGAAGATGGGACCTTTATTCTGACCCACCTCTCTAGTACTGATGTGAAAGTCTATCCTCGGTTTAGGTCTCCTTATTATCTGATGATTCTCCAATAGAGATAGAATCTCCCTATGTTTGACTGAGGGGGAAGGTGATGAAATCAGTATATCAGCTGCAAACCCAGGGATAATTTTAGAGTTCTTTCCGTCCATTCCAATTTTACGCTGGTTGATAAGGGAATCTCTATTGAGCCCTCTAGCCTTCTGGTACGCCCGACCAATGATGCTAGGGTCATAATTCTTATCCAGAAATCGCTGGCAAAGGTCCAACGACTCCTCTTCAAAATTCTCCAAAAAGGAACAATTGCGTCGGAGCCTGGTGAACTGGCTAAACGGGATATTATTAATCCACGTAGGATGATGACCACTCGTGGAGTGTAAAAAACCATTGACATCCACCTGTTTTTTATATGTTCTGGTGTGGACATAACCAGGTTTCCCACTCAGGATTAAATCCAGAAATTCAATAGTAGATCTATTTTTGTTGCTCGTGAAGGAGAGCCCCCACTCGTTGTTATTGAGACTTTGAACGAACTCCTCAGCTTCATTTAGATCACCTTCCCAAATGATCAGGATGTCATCAATGAAGCGTTTGTAGAATTTCAGGTGCCTCTTCCAGATAGGGTTATGGTAGATGTTGGAATGCTCCCATAAACCCATAAAGATGTTGGCGTATGCTGGGGCAAAGCTCGCCCCCATTGCTGTCCCTTTCTTCTGTAAATAAAATTGCCCATTGAAACTAAAATAGTTGTGGGTTAAAATGAAGGATATACTTTCAACAATGGCTTCCACTTGAAATCGTGGAAGAAGGGGGTCTTCCAAAAGGAAATGTTTGACCGCTTTCAAACCTAACTGGTGGTCAATGTTGGAGTATAAGGCCGCCACGTCAATCGTTAGCCAGCAGAAGTTCTCCTGCCACACAACCTCCTGCATCAGAGACAACACGTGTCCTGTATCTTTAATGTAGGAGGGGAGGTAAATCATAATTTTTTGAAGGTGAGTGTCTACCCATTTTGAGAGTGGTGCAGTCAGAGAACCAATAGATGAAATGATGGGTCTCCCCGGCGGGTTGGTGAGAGATTTATGAATCTTGGGGAGAAAATAAAAAATGGGGATATTGCCTTCACCAGAGAGGAGGAAACCTTTCTCCATTTTGTCAATAACCTTCATGTCAAACATCTTATTTACCCAAATCCGTAATTCTTTGGTAAAGCGAGTTGAGGGGTTGAAGGTAAGAACTTGATAGTATTCTTGATCTCCAAGAATTCGATTGGCTTCACCCAAGTAATCCTCTCTATTGAGAAGGACAATCCCTCCTCCCTTGTCTGCTCCCTTTATGATGATGTTATTATCCTTTTTAAGGCCCTTTAGGGCTGACATTTCGAGATTAGTAAGATTGTGTTCCAATTTACGATCTTTCTGTTGCTTCTCAAGATCCAGGACCAGGTGTTTAAAATCCTTCATAACCAATTCATAGAAGATAGGAATGAACCCTCCTTTGTCGGCTAGAGGATAGTATGTAGAACGAGTTTTAAGTCCTGTAGATACACTAGCCTCCAACACCTCCAGGGCATCAACTTCCCCAAGGGCTTCAGTTTGATCATTTAGTAGGCTCATCAGGTTCTTCAGAATGATTTTATCTTGTGGATCATTTAGAAAGAACGAAGCCGTGTGAACGCTATTGGCATCCTTGATATTAAACGACCTGGTTAAGGTTAATTTTCTAATAAATTGGTTAAGATCTCGAAATAGATCTAGGATATCCGGATTCCTAAACGGAGCAAAACTCAGACCCTTGTTAAGTAAGGAGATCTCAGGTGCGGTCAATACATGGGTGGATAGGTTGAAAATTCCAGTTATGGGAGGCATCTCATCTTGTTGGGGTTTGTTTCCCTTTCCTCTCGTTCCCCTGTGGGTGCATCTCTTTTCTTGCTCCCTATTTTGGAAAAAAGTGGGAACGTTTTGGGTCGATCCACAGGGCTCTCTTCTAAAAAATGAGCCTCAACTGGATTATCCCGGTGGAGAACTCTGGGGGGTTTGGGACGCGCTCCTAGTTCCTCATGCTTGGTCCGGGGACCTGACCCCTCCATGGAACCTCGGTCTGTGGTCTCCAATAAGGGGATAAAGTTGGGGTTGTCCTGTCTCCTCCATCGGTCACGATGAGGTGTATTGGCGGTATAATGAGTACCTTTCTCTTTCTGATAGTGATTATTTCTGGTACGGTGGTTCTGATTGAAGGAATTGTATGGTTTGGATTGGACAGCTTCAGCATAGGTCTTCGGGCTCCATTGGGGAGTCCTCTTGGATCCATAGGAGCGATTAGCATAGTTGGTACTCCTTTTTCCTTTAGTTGGCTGGAAATGGTCAGGGTATTGACTTCTAGAATCCTTCCTCGGAAAAGGAGTAGTTGTGTCCCTTTTCGATCTCAAGGTCTTTCTTTGCCAATTTCTGATGCAGCCACTTGCATAGTCCTTTAGGTCCCTTGTGTATTTGGTGTTCTTTTTGGTGACCAGGTCTTTCTCAAATCTAATAATCCTATTGTTCATAGTAGTATCCAACTCTGTTATTGAGTCGGGTTGGTCAGTGGTATTGATCTTTGAATGAATTATTTCGATCTCCTTTTCAGTCTTTTTCAATCTGTATTCTCTATACCTAACCAGAATTCTCATGAGTATCATAGAGCAGTTATCTAAGGCTACCAACCATTCATTTTCCAATTCAGAATGGTCCGTAAAAAAAGGTTTCTTGTCAAACCTCAGGCCTCTTGGGATCAGTTTTTGATCAAGGTATTTTTCTAACAATGCATGATCCCACCAATCCCTCATCTCAGTTTTTAGTTGTTTCTCTAACTCGAAAAAGAGGGATTTTAGGGAAGGTTCTGATATGTGGGAGGAAAAGTTCTCATCTTTATCTTTTTCTATTAATAAATTTAACCTTCTGCTATTCCTTTCTGTAAGGCTAAGGAGGGGCATAATCGTGACTGAGTAGAAATAAACTATTAAAATCTAAACAGGGGATGGAAAGGCTAATCGGTATACTCAATGTCAGACCAAAACGGCGCTCAGAACACAGAAAACAAAATGTAAATGTAATATGGACTGACAGTGAGAAATAAATATACCCAATGGGATGAAATAACAGTAGGGCTGCGTCACATACAAGGGAGCGACTTATTAAATGAAACCGAAAAGATATAACTGGTATGTGAGCGCTCCAATTAATTATGCAGATCTACATAACAATCAAGATGAAAATATCAATAAACTTAAAAATGACCAATCTCGCCGAGATCACCACAATGACCACCATAAACCACAATTGAATGTACTGGGTGAGTCTTATCTGAATCAGAATACTCTACACATATATATAAGAGTATAACAAAATATCATTTATTGTATAATAAACCAATCATAAAAAATGAAACAACATCTCAAAACGTCCAGTATCAGATGTAATCGTGATGAATAGTAAGGGGCCCCTTATTCATATTCTTGTCGACAAAGGACTGATGTAAAAAATCAGAGATGTGCACATTAGCATAAAAACTATATGTGAACTCAAAAAAGTTCAAGCAGTAGGCTCCAGTCCAGTCCGTGAAAAAATATATAAGTGGATAAACGGATAGTGCCCAGACGACCAAGCCGTCTTACGGAGAGGGAGCTCATTTTTTAGAAGAGAGCCCTGTGGATCGACCCAAAACGTTCCCACTTTTTTCCAAAATAGGGAGCAAGAAAAGAGATGCACCCACAGGGGAACGAGAGGAAAGGGAAACAAACCCCAACAAGATGAGATGCCTCCCATAACTGGAATTTTCAACCTATCCACCCATGTATTGACCGCACCTGAGATCTCCTTACTTAACAAGGGTCTGAGTTTTGCTCCGTTTAGGAATCCGGATATCCTAGATCTATTTCGAGATCTTAACCAATTTATTAGAAAATTAACCTTAACCAGGTCGTTTAATATCAAGGATGCCAATAGCGTTCACACGGCTTCGTTCTTTCTAAATGATCCACAAGATAAAATCATTCTGAAGAACCTGATGAGCCTACTAAATGATCAAACTGAAGCCCTTGGGGAAGTTGATGCCCTGGAGGTGTTGGAGGCTAGTGTATCTACAGGACTTAAAACTCGTTCTACATACTATCCTCTAGCCGACAAAGGAGGGTTCATTCCTATCTTCTATGAATTGGTTATGAAGGATTTTAAACACCTGGTCCTGGATCTTGAGAAGCAACAGAAAGATCGTAAATTGGAACACAATCTTACTAATCTCGAAATGTCAGCCCTAAAGGGCCTTAAAAAGGATAATAACATCATCATAAAGGGAGCAGACAAGGGAGGAGGGATTGTCCTTCTCAATAGAGAGGATTACTTGGGTGAAGCCAATCGAATTCTTGGAGATCAAGAATACTATCAAGTTCTTACCTTCAACCCCTCAACTCGCTTTACCAAAGAATTACGGATTTGGGTAAATAAGATGTTTGACATGAAGGTTATTGACAAAATGGAGAAAGGTTTCCTCCTCTCTGGTGAAGGCAATATCCCCATTTTTTATTTTCTCCCCAAGATTCATAAATCTCTCACCAACCCGCCGGGGAGACCCATCATTTCATCTATTGGTTCTCTGACTGCACCACTCTCAAAATGGGTAGACACTCACCTTCAAAAAATTATGATTCACCTCCCCTCCTACATTAAAGATACAGGACACGTGTTGTCTCTGATGCAGGAGGTTGTGTGGCAGGAGAACTTCTGCTGGCTAACGATTGACGTGGCGGCCTTATACTCCAACATTGACCACCAGTTAGGTTTGAAAGCGGTCAAACATTTCCTTTTGGAAGACCCCCTTCTTCCACGATTTCAAGTGGAAGCCATTGTTGAAAGTATATCCTTCATTTTAACCCACAACTATTTTAGTTTCAATGGGCAATTTTATTTACAGAAGAAAGGGACAGCAATGGGGGCGAGCTTTGCCCCAGCATACGCCAACATCTTTATGGGTTTATGGGAGCATTCCAACATCTACCATAACCCTATCTGGAAGAGGCACCTGAAATTCTACAAACGCTTCATTGATGACATCCTGATCATTTGGGAAGGTGATCTAAATGAAGCTGAGGAGTTCGTTCAAAGTCTCAATAACAACGAGTGGGGGCTCTCCTTCACGAGCAACAAAAATAGATCTACTATTGAATTTCTGGATTTAATCCTGAGTGGGAAACCTGGTTATGTCCACACCAGAACATATAAAAAACAGGTGGATGTCAATGGTTTTTTACACTCCACGAGTGGTCATCATCCTACGTGGATTAATAATATCCCGTTTAGCCAGTTCACCAGGCTCCGACGCAATTGTTCCTTTTTGGAGAATTTTGAAGAGGAGTCGTTGGACCTTTGCCAGCGATTTCTGGATAAGAATTATGACCCTAGCATCATTGGTCGGGCGTACCAGAAGGCTAGAGGGCTCAATAGAGATTCCCTTATCAACCAGCGTAAAATTGGAATGGACGGAAAGAACTCTAAAATTATCCCTGGGTTTGCAGCTGATATACTGATTTCATCACCTTCCCCCTCAGTCAAACATAGGGAGATTCTATCTCTATTGGAGAATCATCCGATAATAAGGAGACCTAAACCGAGGATAGACTTTCACATCAGTACTAGAGAGGTGGGTCAGAATAAAGGTCCCATCTTCTCGACAACGTACAATAGGGCGTACAACCAGATCATTCATATCCTAAACAATCATTGGTCTATTCTGCGGTTGGATCCATGGCTTCGTTTCAGTATCCCTGAAGTACCCAGAGTAACATTCCGTAAAAATAGGAATCTAAAGAACCTATTGGCCCCTTCCAAATTTCCGACTGCAAAAACTAATCAAACATCGATATTATGTGAAGCAGGAAATTTCAAATGTGGTGCCACCCGATGCTTAACCTGCCAACACATATGTCACGGAAAAAAGAATTTTCCCCCTTCCTCTAAAGATGAGAACTTCCATACAACCACTAGAATCTCTTGCAATACCTCATTTGTGGTATATCTGTTGATATGTACTTGTGACTTGCTATATGTAGGTCAGACTTCGAGACCATTAAAAGCCAGGTTCAGGGAACACAGACGAGCCATCAGCAACCGTGATAAAAAATCTCCAGTAGCCAGACACTTCCAAATGGCCCATGACAGTAACCCTTCACAGCTTTTAGTAATGGGCATCGAGCATATTGCAGAGAATATACCCAATAGAAAATTAGCCTTAATTACAGCAGAAACTAAATGGATCTTTAGACTCAACACACTTACTCCTAATGGGTTAAATGAAGAAGTGGAATGTAACATTTAAAATTTGGAAGACATACTTATTTGTCCCTGTGAGTGAAAGATCTTTCACTGTCTCTATATGTGGGAGAGGATGAATCGGGAACCACATATATATTACGATTCACCTTAGACCCCATGGTCTCTTTAACACTTATATGAATCCTATATGAGTGTTCAGCATTTTTTTCCAATGTTCTTTTTCTTAATTATACATATAAATATATATACAAAAATATAGTGCTCAACATTTATTTTAATGTTCTTGTTCCTAATCTAATATATATAAATAACAGATTTTTATAAAACAATTGAACTATATTATCATTATTATTATTTTTAAAAAAAGGCTCACAAATCAAGATTGATTAATTATCTCTGTTAAACTTGAGATTGAAATACTTTATTAGTAAAAATAAAAGTAAAAATAAAAATATATTTTTAATCTTTATTTTATGTCTATATATATATAATTTTTCGATGTTAATAATATGAGATTGTCCTAATAAGGATATATGTTTTTATTTATTATATTTTGTGTTTTTCTATCCACTTGCAGCATATTTTATTTTAGATCTGTAATGATCTCAGTTTATCAATTAACAATTATGACCATTTACTTTAGATCTGTAATGATCTCAGTTTATCAATTAACAATCATGACCATTCTATGAATCAATTAACAATCATGACCATTCTATGAATCAATTAAGAGTGGGTATATAAACCCGGCTCTTAGACAGCAGACATTGTCTTGAAAAAGTCCTCCAGCTAGGACGAAACGCGTAGACGTGCTGTCTGCTACCTCACCACACCGCCGACGGATTTGAACTTCCCAGCCGATTCGTCCTTTACGACCCGCCATTGATTTTCGGCAAGCGACCTGGCGAGAACGGCCTTTTTCCTGTAGCCCTCACGGTTTGGAGTTTATGTGCTCCCAGTTTCTCACCCGATGGTCGGACGGATAGGGTAAGTTGCTGAAGTGATATCCCCATAGTTTTCCATATCTGGATGTGATTTTTCACCTTTGGGGCCATCCCTATCGCTTCCCTCTTAGTCTTGACCAGGGTGTTTGGCTGGTGTTTGAGCTCCCTCTCCGTAAGACGGCTTGGTCGTCTGGGCACTATCCGTTTATCCACTTATATATTTTTTCACGGACTGGACTGGAGCCTACTGCTTGAACTTTTTTGAGTTCACATATAGTTTTTATGCTAATGTGCACATCTCTGATTTTTTACATCAGTCCTTTGTCGACAAGAATATGAATAAGGGGCCCCTTACTATTCATCACGATTACATCTGATACTGGACGTTTTGAGATGTTGTTTCATTTTTTATGATTGGTTTATTATACAATAAATGATATTTTGTTATACTCTTATATATATGTGTAGAGTATTCTGATTCAGATAAGACTCACCCAGTACATTCAATTGTGGTTTATGGTGGTCATTGTGGTGATCTCGGCGAGATTGGTCATTTTTAAGTTTATTGATATTTTCATCTTGATTGTTATGTAGATCTGCATAATTAATTGGAGCGCTCACATACCAGTTATATCTTTTCGGTTTCATTTAATAAGTCGCTCCCTTGTATGTGACGCAGCCCTACTGTTATTTCATCCCATTGGGTATATTTATTTCTCACTGTCAGTCCATATTACATTTACATTTTGTTTTCTGTGTTCTGAGCGCCGTTTTGGTCTGACATTGAGTATACCGATTAGCCTTTCCATCCCCTGTTTAGATTTTAATAGTTTATTTCTACTCAGTCACGATTATGCCCCTCCTTAGCCTTACAGAAAGGAATAGCAGAAGGTTAAATTTATTAATAGAAAAAGATAAAGATGAGAACTTTTCCTCCCACATATCAGAACCTTCCCTAAAATCCCTCTTTTTCGAGTTAGAGAAACAACTAAAAACTGAGATGAGGGATTGGTGGGATCATGCATTGTTAGAAAAATACCTTGATCAAAAACTGATCCCAAGAGGCCTGAGGTTTGACAAGAAACCTTTTTTTACGGACCATTCTGAATTGGAAAATGAATGGTTGGTAGCCTTAGATAACTGCTCTATGATACTCATGAGAATTCTGGTTAGGTATAGAGAATACAGATTGAAAAAGACTGAAAAGGAGATCGAAATAATTCATTCAAAGATCAATACCACTGACCAACCCGACTCAATAACAGAGTTGGATACTACTATGAACAATAGGATTATTAGATTTGAGAAAGACCTGGTCACCAAAAAGAACACCAAATACACAAGGGACCTAAAGGACTATGCAAGTGGCTGCATCAGAAATTGGCAAAGAAAGACCTTGAGATCGAAAAGGGACACAACTACTCCTTTTCCGAGGAAGGATTCTAGAAGTCAATACCCTGACCATTTCCAGCCAACTAAAGGAAAAAGGAGTACCAACTATGCTAATCGCTCCTATGGATCCAAGAGGACTCCCCAATGGAGCCCGAAGACCTATGCTGAAGCTGTCCAATCCAAACCATACAATTCCTTCAATCAGAACCACCGTACCAGAAATAATCACTATCAGAAAGAGAAAGGTACTCATTATACCGCCAATACACCTCATCGTGACCGATGGAGGAGACAGGACAACCCCAACTTTATCCCCTTATTGGAGACCACAGACCGAGGTTCCATGGAGGGGTCAGGTCCCCGGACCAAGCATGAGGAACTAGGAGCGCGTCCCAAACCCCCCAGAGTTCTCCACCGGGATAATCCAGTTGAGGCTCATTTTTTAGAAGAGAGCCCTGTGGATCGACCCAAAACGTTCCCACTTTTTTCCAAAATAGGGAGCAAGAAAAGAGATGCACCCACAGGGGAACGAGAGGAAAGGGAAACAAACCCCAACAAGATGAGATGCCTCCCATAACTGGAATTTTCAACCTATCCACCCATGTATTGACCGCACCTGAGATCTCCTTACTTAACAAGGGTCTGAGTTTTGCTCCGTTTAGGAATCCGGATATCCTAGATCTATTTCGAGATCTTAACCAATTTATTAGAAAATTAACCTTAACCAGGTCGTTTAATATCAAGGATGCCAATAGCGTTCACACGGCTTCGTTCTTTCTAAATGATCCACAAGATAAAATCATTCTGAAGAACCTGATGAGCCTACTAAATGATCAAACTGAAGCCCTTGGGGAAGTTGATGCCCTGGAGGTGTTGGAGGCTAGTGTATCTACAGGACTTAAAACTCGTTCTACATACTATCCTCTAGCCGACAAAGGAGGGTTCATTCCTATCTTCTATGAATTGGTTATGAAGGATTTTAAACACCTGGTCCTGGATCTTGAGAAGCAACAGAAAGATCGTAAATTGGAACACAATCTTACTAATCTCGAAATGTCAGCCCTAAAGGGCCTTAAAAAGGATAATAACATCATCATAAAGGGAGCAGACAAGGGAGGAGGGATTGTCCTTCTCAATAGAGAGGATTACTTGGGTGAAGCCAATCGAATTCTTGGAGATCAAGAATACTATCAAGTTCTTACCTTCAACCCCTCAACTCGCTTTACCAAAGAATTACGGATTTGGGTAAATAAGATGTTTGACATGAAGGTTATTGACAAAATGGAGAAAGGTTTCCTCCTCTCTGGTGAAGGCAATATCCCCATTTTTTATTTTCTCCCCAAGATTCATAAATCTCTCACCAACCCGCCGGGGAGACCCATCATTTCATCTATTGGTTCTCTGACTGCACCACTCTCAAAATGGGTAGACACTCACCTTCAAAAAATTATGATTCACCTCCCCTCCTACATTAAAGATACAGGACACGTGTTGTCTCTGATGCAGGAGGTTGTGTGGCAGGAGAACTTCTGCTGGCTAACGATTGACGTGGCGGCCTTATACTCCAACATTGACCACCAGTTAGGTTTGAAAGCGGTCAAACATTTCCTTTTGGAAGACCCCCTTCTTCCACGATTTCAAGTGGAAGCCATTGTTGAAAGTATATCCTTCATTTTAACCCACAACTATTTTAGTTTCAATGGGCAATTTTATTTACAGAAGAAAGGGACAGCAATGGGGGCGAGCTTTGCCCCAGCATACGCCAACATCTTTATGGGTTTATGGGAGCATTCCAACATCTACCATAACCCTATCTGGAAGAGGCACCTGAAATTCTACAAACGCTTCATTGATGACATCCTGATCATTTGGGAAGGTGATCTAAATGAAGCTGAGGAGTTCGTTCAAAGTCTCAATAACAACGAGTGGGGGCTCTCCTTCACGAGCAACAAAAATAGATCTACTATTGAATTTCTGGATTTAATCCTGAGTGGGAAACCTGGTTATGTCCACACCAGAACATATAAAAAACAGGTGGATGTCAATGGTTTTTTACACTCCACGAGTGGTCATCATCCTACGTGGATTAATAATATCCCGTTTAGCCAGTTCACCAGGCTCCGACGCAATTGTTCCTTTTTGGAGAATTTTGAAGAGGAGTCGTTGGACCTTTGCCAGCGATTTCTGGATAAGAATTATGACCCTAGCATCATTGGTCGGGCGTACCAGAAGGCTAGAGGGCTCAATAGAGATTCCCTTATCAACCAGCGTAAAATTGGAATGGACGGAAAGAACTCTAAAATTATCCCTGGGTTTGCAGCTGATATACTGATTTCATCACCTTCCCCCTCAGTCAAACATAGGGAGATTCTATCTCTATTGGAGAATCATCCGATAATAAGGAGACCTAAACCGAGGATAGACTTTCACATCAGTACTAGAGAGGTGGGTCAGAATAAAGGTCCCATCTTCTCGACAACGTACAATAGGGCGTACAACCAGATCATTCATATCCTAAACAATCATTGGTCTATTCTGCGGTTGGATCCATGGCTTCGTTTCAGTATCCCTGAAGTACCCAGAGTAACATTCCGTAAAAATAGGAATCTAAAGAACCTATTGGCCCCTTCCAAATTTCCGACTGCAAAAACTAATCAAACATCGATATTATGTGAAGCAGGAAATTTCAAATGTGGTGCCACCCGATGCTTAACCTGCCAACACATATGTCACGGAAAAAAGAATTTTCCCCCTTCCTCTAAAGATGAGAACTTCCATACAACCACTAGAATCTCGTGCAATACCTCATTTGTGGTATATCTGTTGATATGTACTTGTGACTTGCTATATGTAGGTCAGACTTCGAGACCATTAAAAGCCAGGTTCAGGGAACACAGACGAGCCATCAGCAACCGTGATAAAAAATCTCCAGTAGCCAGACACTTCCAAATGGCCCATGACAGTAACCCTTCACAGCTTTTAGTAATGGGCATCGAGCATATTGCAGAGAATATACCCAATAGAAAATTAGCCTTAATTACAGCAGAAACTAAATGGATCTTTAGACTCAACACACTTACTCCTAATGGGTTAAATGAAGAAGTGGAATGTAACATTTAAAATTTGGAAGACATACTTATTTGTCCCTGTGAGTGAAAGATCTTTCACTGTCTCTATATGTGGGAGAGGATGAATCGGGAACCACATATATATTACGATTCACCTTAGACCCCATGGTCTCTTTAACACTTATATGAATCCTATATGAGTGTTCAGCATTTTTTTCCAATGTTCTTTTTCTTAATTATACATATAAATATATATACAAAAATATAGTGCTCAACATTTATTTTAATGTTCTTGTTCCTAATCTAATATATATAAATAACAGATTCTTATAAAACAATTGAACTATATTATCATTATTATTATTTTTAAAAAAAGGCTCACAAATCAAGATTGATTAATTATCTCTGTTAAACTTGAGATTGAAATACTTTATTAGTAAAAATAAAAGTAAAAATAAAAATATATTTTTAATCTTTATTTTATGTCTATATATATATAATTTTTCGATGTTAATAATATGAGATTGTCCTAATAAGGATATATGTTTTTATTTATTATATTTTGTGTTTTTCTATCCACTTGCAGCATATTTTATTTTAGATCTGTAATGATCTCAGTTTATCAATTAACAATTATGACCATTTACTTTAGATCTGTAATGATCTCAGTTTATCAATTAACAATCATGACCATTCTATGAATCAATTAACAATCATGACCATTCTATGAATCAATTAAGAGTGGGTATATAAACCCGGCTCTTAGACAGCAGACATTGTCTTGAAAAAGTCCTCCAGCTAGGACGAAACGCGTAGACGTGCTGTCTGCTACCTCACCACACCGCCGACGGATTTGAACTTCCCAGCCGATTCGTCCTTTACGACCCGCCATTGATTTTCGGCAAGCGACCTGGCGAGAACGGCCTTTTTCCTGTAGCCCTCACGGTTTGGAGTTTATGTGCTCCCAGTTTCTCACCCGATGGTCGGACGGATAGGGTAAGTTGCTGAAGTGATATCCCCATAGTTTTCCATATCTGGATGTGATTTTTCACCTTTGGGGCCATCCCTATCGCTTCCCTCTTAGTCTTGACCAGGGTGTTTGGCTGGTGTTTGAGCTCCCTCTCCGTAAGACGGCTTGGTCGTCTGGGCACTATCCGTTTATCCACTTATATATTTTTTCACGGACTGGACTGGAGCCTACTGCTTGAACTTTTTTGAGTTCACATATAGTTTTTATGCTAATGTGCACATCTCTGATTTTTTACATTAGTCCTTTGTCGACAAGAATATGAATAAGGGGCCCCTTACTATTCATCACGATTACATCTGATACTGGACGTTTTGAGATGTTGTTTCATTTTTTATGATTGGTTTATTATACAATAAATGATATTTTGTTATACTCTTATATATATGTGTAGAGTATTCTGATTCAGATAAGACTCACCCAGTACATTCAATTGTGGTTTATGGTGGTCATTGTGGTGATCTCGGCGAGATTGGTCATTTTTAAGTTTATTGATATTTTCATCTTGATTGTTATGTAGATCTGCATAATTAATTGGAGCGCTCACATACCAGTTATATCTTTTCGGTTTCATTTAATAAGTCGCTCCCTTGTATGTGACGCAGCCCTACTGTTATTTCATCCCATTGGGTATATTTATTTCTCACTGTCAGTCCATATTACATTTACACTGACTGCTATTAGCTTACACTGGAAAACTTTTTTTCTTTGTAAAAGCACGCTACAGAGACACCAGATATGAGTGGCAACTGTCAAAGTACACTGGCAGGGGTCTGCAGGGCACACGCTGAAGGCCTGACACACCCACTTTAAGGACACTGACTGCTATTAGCTAACACTGGAAAACTTTTTTTCTTTGTAAAAGCATGCTACAGAAACACCAGATATGAGTGGCAACTGTCAAAGTACACTGGAAGGGGTCTGCAGGGCACACGCTGAAGGCAAGACACACCCGCTTTAAGGACACTGACTGCAATTAGCTTACACTGGCAAACTTTTTTTCTTTGTAAAAGCACGCTATAGAGACACCAGATATGAGTGGCAACTGTCAAAGTAAACTGGCAGGGGTCTGCAGGGCACACGCTGAAGGCCTGACACACCCGCTTTAAGGACACTGACTGCTATTAGCTTACACTGGAAAACTTTTTTCTTTGTAAAAGCACGCTACAGAGACATCAGATATGAGTGGCAACTGTCAAAGTACACTGGCAGGGGTCTGCAGGGCACACGCTGAAGGCCTGACACACCCGCTTTAAGGACACTGACTGCTATTAGCTTACACTGGAAAACTTTTTTCTTTGTAAAAGCACACTATAGAGACACCAGATATGAGTGGCAACTGTCAAAGTACACTGGCAGGGGTCTGCAGAGCACATGCTGAAGGCCTGACACACCCGTTTTAAGGACACTGACTGCTATTAGCTTACACTGGAAAACTTTTTTCTTTGTAAAAGCACGCTATAGAGACACCAGATATGAGTGGCAACTGTCAAAGTACACTGGCAGGGGTCTGCAGGGCAAACGCTGAAGGCCTGACACACCCACTTTAAGGACACTGACTGCTATTAGCTAACACTGGAAAACTTTTTTTCTTTGTAAAAGCACGTTACAGAGACACCAGATATGAGTGACAACTGTCAAAGTACACAGGCAGGGGTCTGCAGGGCACACGCTGAAGGCCTGACACACCAGCTTTAAGGACACTGACTGCAATTAGCTTACACTGGAAAACGTTTTTTATTTGTAAAAACATGCTATAGAGACACCAGATATGAGTGGCAACTGTCAAAGTACACTGGCAGGGGTCTGCAGGGCACACGCTGAAGGCCTGACACACCCGCTTTAAGGACACTGACTGCTATTAGCTTACACTGGAAAACTTTTTTTCTTTGTAAAAGCACGCTATAGAGACACCAGATATGAGTGAAAACTGTCAAAGTACACTGGCAGGGGTCTGCAGGGCACACGCTGAAGGCCTGACACACCCACTTTAAGGACACTGACTGCTATTAGCTAACACTGGAAAACTTTTTTTCTTTGTAAAAGCATGCTACAGAAACACCAGATATGAGTGGCAACTGTCAAAGTACACTGGAAGGGGTCTGCAGGGCACACGCTGAAGGCCTGACACACCCGCTTTAAGGACACTGACTGCAATTAGCTTACACTGGCAAACTTTTTTTCTTTGTAAAAGCACGCTATAGAGACACCAGATATGAGTGGCAACTGTCAAAGTAAACTGGCAGGGGTCTGCAGGGCACACGCTGAAGGCCTGACACACCCGCTTTAAGGACACTGACTGCTATTAGCTTACACTGGAAAACTTTTTTCTTTGTAAAAGCACGCTACAGAGACATCAGATATGAGTGGCAACTGTCAAAGTACACTGGCAGGGGTCTGCAGGGCACACGCTGAAGGCCTGACACACCCGCTTTAAGGACACTGACTGCTATTAGCTTACACTGGAAAACTTTTTTCTTTGTAAAAGCACACTATAGAGACACCAGATATGAGTGGCAACTGTCAAAGTACACTGGCAGGGGTCTGCAGAGCACATGCTGAAGGCCTGACACACCCGTTTTAAGGACACTGACTGCTATTAGCTTACACTGGAAAACTTTTTTCTTTGTAAAAGCACGCTATAGAGACACCAGATATGAGTGGCAACTGTCAAAGTACACTGGCAGGGGTCTGCAGAGCACATGCTGAATGTCTGACACACCCGCTTTAAGGACACTGACTGCTATAAGCTTACACTGGAAAACTTTTTTCTTTGTAAAAGCACGCTACAGAGACACCAGATATGAGTGGCAACTGTCAAAGTACACTGGCAGGGGTCTGCAGGGCACACGCTGAAGGCCTGACACACCCACTTTAAGGACACTGACTGCTATTAGCTAACACTGGAAAACTTTTTTACTTTGAAAAAGCATGCTATAGAGACACCAGATATGAGTGGCAACTGTCAAAGTACACTGGCAGGGGTCTGCAGGGCACACGCTGAAGGCCTGACACACACGCTTTAAGGACACTGACCTCTATTAGCTTACACTGGAAAACTTTTTTCTTTGTAAAAGCACGCTATAGAGACACCAGATATGAGTGGCAACTGTCAAAGTACACTGGCAGGGGTCTGCAGGGCACATGCTTTTTCTTTGTAAAAGCATGCTACAGAGACACCAGATATGAGTGGCAACTGTCAAAGTACACTGGCAGGGGTCTGCAGGGCACATGCTGAAGGCCTGACACACCCGCTTTAAGGACACTGACTGCTATTAGCTTGCACTGGAAAACTTTTTTCTTTGTAAAAGCACGCTACAGAGACACCAGATATGAGTGGCAACTGTCAAAGTACACTGGCAGGGGTCTGCAGGGCACACGCTGAAGGCCTGACACACCCACTTTAAGGACACTGACTGCTATTAGCTAACACTGGAAAACTTTTTTACTTTGAAAAAGCATGCTATAGAGACACCAGATATGAGTGGCAACTGTCAAAGTACACTGGCAGGGGTCTGCAGGGCACACGCTGAAGGCCTGACACACACGCTTTAAGGACACTGACCTCTATTAGCTTACACTGGAAAACTTTTTTCTTTGTAAAAGCACGCTATAGAGACACCAGATATGAGTGGCAACTGTCAAAGTACACTGGCAGGGGTCTGCAGGGCACATGCTTTTTCTTTGTAAAAGCACGCTACAGAGACACCAGATATGAGTGGCAACTGTCAAAGTACACTGGCAGGGGTCTGCAGGGCACATGCTGAAGGCCTGACACACCCGCTTTAAGGACACTGACTGCTATTAGCTTGCACTGGAAAACTTTTTTCTTTGTAAAAGCACGCTACAGAGACACCAGATATGAGTGGCAACTGTCAAAGTACACTGGCAGGGGTCTGCAGGGCACACGCTGAAGGCCTGACACACCCGCTTTAAGGACACTGACTGCAATTAGCTTACACTGGAAAATGTTTTTTCTTTGTAAAAGCATGCTATAGAGACACCAGATATGAGTGACAACTGTCAAAGTACACTAGCAGGGGTCTGCAGGGCACATGCTGAAGGCCTGACACACCCGCTTTAAGGACACTGACTGCTATTAGCTTGCACTGGATAACTTTTTTTCTTTGTAAAAGCACGCTACAGAGACACCAGATATGAGTGGCAACTGTCAAAGTACACTGGCAGGGGTCTGCAGGGCACACGCTAAAGGCCTGACACACACGCTTTAAGGACACTGACTGCTATTAGCTTACACTGGATAACTTTTTTTCTTTGTAAAAGCACGCTATAGAGACACCAGATATGAGTGGCAACTGTCAAAGTACACTGGCAGGGGTCTGCAGGGCACACGCTGAAGGCCTGACACACACGCTTTAAGGACACTGACCTCTATTAGCTTACACTGGAAAACTTTTTTCTTTGTAAAAGCACGCTATAGAGACACCAGATATGAGTGGCAACTGTCAAAGTACACTGGCAGGGGTCTGCAGGGCACATGCTTTTTCTTTGTAAAAGCACGCTACAGAGACACCAGATATGAGTGGCAACTGTCAAAGTACACTGGCAGGGGTCTGCAGGGCACATGCTGAAGGCCTGACACACCCGCTTTAAGGACACTGACTGCTATTAGCTTGCACTGGAAAACTTTTTTCTTTGTAAAAGCACGCTACAGAGACACCAGATATGAGTGGCAACTGTCAAAGTACACTGGCAGGGGTCTGCAGGGCACACGCTGAAGGCCTGACACACCCGCTTTAAGGACACTGACTGCAATTAGCTTACACTGGAAAATGTTTTTTCTTTGTAAAAGCACGCTATAGAGACACCAGATATGAGTGGCAACTGTCAAAGTACACTGGCAGGGGTCTGCAGGGCACACGCTGAAGGCCTGACACACCCGCTTTAAGGACACTGACTGCTATTAGCTTACACTGGAAAACTTTTTTCTTTGTAAAAGCACGCTATAGAGACACCAGATATGAGTGGCAACTGTCAAAGTACACTGGCAGGGGTCTGCAGAGCACACGCTGAATGCCTGACACACCCGCTTTAAGGACACTGACTGCTATAAGCTTACACTGGAAAACTTTTTTCTTTGTAAAAGCACGCTACAGAGACACCAGATATGAGTGGCAACTGTCAAAGTACACTGGCAGGGGTCTGCAGGGCACACGCTGAAGGCCTGAAACACCCGCTTTAAGGACACTGACTGCTATTAGCTTACACTGGAAAACGTTTTGCTTTGTAAAAGCACGCTATAGAGACACCAGATATGAGTGGCAACTGTCAAAGTACACTGGCAGGGGTCTGCAGGGCAAACGCTGAAGGCCTGACACACCCGCTTTAAGGACACTGACTGCTATTAGCTTACACTGGAAAACTTTTTTTCTTTGTAAAAGCATGCTATAGAGACACCAGATATGAGTGGCAACTGTCAAAGTACACTGGCAGGGGTCTGCAGGGCACACGCTGAAGGCCTGACACACACGCTTTAAGGACACTGACCTCTATTAGCTTACACTGGAAAACTTTTTTCTTTGTAAAAGCACGCTATAGAAACACCAGATATGAGTGGCAACTATCAAAGTACACTGGCAGGGGTCTGCAGGGCACACGCTTTTTGTTTGTAAAAGCACGCTACAGAGACACCAGATATGAGTGGCAACTGTCAAAGTACACTGGCAGGGGTCTGCAGGGCACACGCTGAAGGCCTGACACACCCGCTTTAAGGACACTGACTGCTATTAGCTTGCACTGGAAATCTTTTTTTCTTTGTAAAAGCACGCTACAGAGACGCCAGATATGAGTGGCAACTGTCAAAGTAAACTGGCAGGGGTCTGCAGGGCATACGCTGAAGGCCTGACACACCCGCTTTAAGGACACTGACTGCTATTAGCTTACACTGGAAAACTTTTTTTCTTTGTAAAAGCACGCTATAGAGACACCAGATATGAGTGGAAACTGTCAAAGTACACTGGCAGGGGTCTGCCGAGCACACGCTGAATGTCTGACACACCCGCTTTAAGGACACTGACTGCTATAAGCTTACACTGGAAAACTTTTTTTCTTTGTAAAAGCATGCTATAGAGACACCAGATATGAGTGGCAACTGTCAAAGTACACTGGCAGGGGTCTGCAGGGCACACGCTGAAGGCCTGACACACCCGCTTTAAGGACACTGACTGCTATTAGCTTACACTGGAAATCTTTTTTTCTTTGAAAAAGCATGCTATAGAGACACCAGATATGAGTGGCAACTGTCAAAGTACACTGGCAGGGGTCTGCAGGGCACACGCTGAAGGCCTGACACACACGCTTTAAGGACACTGACCTCTATTAGCTTACACTGGAAAACTTTTTTCTTTGTAAAAGCACGCTATAGAGACACCAGATATGAGTGGCAACTGTCAAAGTACACTGGCAGGGGTCTGCAGGGCACACGCTTTTTCTTTGTAAAAGCACACTACAGAGACACCAGATATGAGTGGCAACTGTCAAAGTACACTGGCAGGGGTCTGCAGGGCACATGCTGAAGGCCTGACACACCCGCTTTAAGGACACTGACTGCTATTAGCTTGCACTGGAAAACTTTTTTCTTTGTAAAAGCACGCTACAGAGACACCAGATATGAGTGGCAACTGTCAAAGTACACTGGCAGGGGTCTGCAGGGCACACGCTGAAGGCCTGACACACCCGCTTTAAGGACACTGACTGCAATTAGCTTACACTGGAAAACGTTTTTTCTTTGTAAAAGCATGCTATAGAGACACCAGATATGAGTGACAACTGTCAAAGTACACTGGCAGGGGTCTGCAGGGCACACGCTGAAGGCCTGACACACCCGCTTTAAGGACACTGACTGCTATTAGCTTGCACTGGATAACTTTTTTTCTTTGTAAAAGAACGCTACAGAGACACCAGATATGAGTGGCAACTGTCAAAGTACACTGGCAGGGGTCTGCAGGGCACACGCTAAAGGCCTGACACACCCGCTTTAAGGACACTGACTGCTATTGGCTTACACTGGATAACTTTTTTTCTTTGTAAAAGCACGCTATAGAGACACCAGATATGAGTGGCAACTGTCAAAGTACACTGGCAGGGGTCTGCAGGGCACACGCTGAAGGCCTGACACACCCGCTTTAAGGACACTGACTGCTATTAGCTTACACTGGAAAACTTTTTTTCTTTGTAAAAGCACGCTATAGAGACACCAGATATGAGTGGCAACTGTCAAAGTACACTGGCAGGGGTCTGCAGAGCACACGCTGAATGCTTGACACACCGCTTTAAGGACACTGACTGCTATAAGCTTACACTGGAAAACTTTTTTCTTTGTAAAAGCACGCTACAGAGACACCAGATATGAGTGGAAACTGTCAAAGTACACTGGCAGGGGTCTGCAGGGCACACGCTGAAGGCCTGACACACACGCTTTAAGGACACTGACCTCTATTAGCTTACACTGGAAAACTTTTTTCTTTGTAAAAGCACGCTATAGAGACACCAGATATGAGTGGCAACTATCAAAGTACACTGGCAGGTGTCTGCAGGGCACACGCTTTTTCTTTGTAAAAGCACGCTACAGAGACACCAGATATGAGTGGCAACTGTCAAAGTACACTGGCAGGGGTCTGCAGGGCACACGCTGAAGGCCTGACACACCCGCTTTAAGGACACTGACTGCAATAAGCTTACACTGGAAAACGTTTTTTCTTTGTAAAAGCACGCTACAGAGACACCAGATATGAGTGGCAACTGTCAAAGTACACTGGCAGGGGTTTGCAGGGCACACGCTGAAGGCCTGACACACCCGCTTTAAGGACACTGACTGCTATTAGCTTACACTGGAAAACTTTTTTTCTTTGTAAAAGCACGCTATAGAGACACCAGATATGAGTGGCAACTGTCAAAGTACACTGGCAGGGGTCTGCAGGGCACACGCTGAAGGCCTGACACACCCGCTTTAAGGACACTGACTGCTATTAGCTTACACTGGAAAACTCTTTTTCTTTGTAAAAGCATACTACAGAGACACCAGATATGAGTGGCAACTGTCAAAGTACACTGGCAGGGGTCTGCAGGGCACGCGCTGAAGGCCTGACACACACGCTTAAGGACACTGACTGCTATTAGCTTACACTGGATAACTTTTTTCTTTGTAAAAGCACGCTATAGAGACACCAGATATGAGTGGCAACTGTCAAAGTACACTGGCAGGGGTCTGCAGGGCACACGCTGAAGGCCTGACACACCCGCTTTAAGGACACTGACCTCTATTAGCTTACACTGGAAAACTTTTTTTCTTTGTAAAAGCACGCTATAGAGACACCAGATATGAGTGGCAACTGTCAAAGTACACTGGCAGGGGTCTGCAGGGCACACGCTGAAGGCCTCACACACCCGCTTTAAGGACACTGACTGCTATTAGCTTACACTGGAAAACTTTTTTCTTTGTAAAAGCACGCTATAGAGACACCAGATATGAGTGGCAACTGTCAAAGTAAACTGGCAGGGGTCTGCAGGGCACACGCTGAAGGCCTGACACACCCGCTTTAAGGATACTGACCTCTATTAGCTTACACTGGAAAACTTTTTTTCTTTGTAAAAGCACGCTATAGAGACACCAGATATGAGTGGCAACTGTCAAAGTACACTGGCAGTGTTCTGCAGGGCACACGCTGAAGGCCTGACACACCCGCTTTAAGGACACTGACTGCTATTAGCTTACACTGGAAAACATTTTTTCTTTGTAAAAGCATGCTATAGAGACACCAGATATGAGTGGCAACTGTCAAAGTACACTGGCAGGGGTCTGCAGGGCACACGCTGAAGGCCTGACACACACGCTTTAAGGACACTGACTGCTATTAGCTTGCACTGGAAAACTTTTTTTCTTTGTAAAAGCACGCTACAGAGACACCAGATATGAGTGGCAACTGTCAAAGTACACTGGCAGTGTTCTGCAGGGCACACGCTGAAGGCCTGACACACCCGCTTTAAGGACACTGACTGCTATTAGCTTACACTGGAAAACATTTTTTCTTTGTAAAAGCACGCTATAGAGACACCAGATATGAGTGGCAACTATCAAAGTACACTGGCAGGGGTCTGCAGGGCACACGCTTTTTCTTTGTAAAAGCACGCTACAGAGACACCACATATGAGTGGCAACTGTCAAAGTACACTGGCAGGGGTCTGCAGGGCACACGCTGAAGGCCTGACACACCCGCTTTAAGGACACTGACTGCTATTAGCTTGCACTGGAAAACTTTTTTTCTTTGTAAAAGCACGCTACAGAGACGCCAGATATGAGTGGCAACTGTCAAGGTACACTGGCAGGGGTTTGCAGGGCACACGCTGAAGGCCTGACACACCCGCTTTAAGGACACTGACTGCTATTAGCTTACACTGGAAAACTTTTTTCTTCGTAAAAGCACGCTATAGAGACACCAGATATGAGTGGCAACTGTCAAAGTACACTGGCAGGGGTCTGCAGGGCACACGCTGAAGGCCTGACACACCCGCTTTAAGGACACTGACCTCTATTAGCTTACACTGGAAAACTTTTTTCTTTGTAAAAGCACGCTATAGAGACACCAGATATGAGTGGCAACTGTCAAAGTACACTGGCAGGGGTCTGCAGGGCACACGCTGAAGGCCTGACACACCCGCTTTAAGGACACTGACTGCTATTAGCTTACACTGGAAAACTTTTTTCTTTGTAAACGCACGCTATAGAGACACCAGATATGAGTGGCAACTGTCAAAGTACACTGGCAGGGGTCTGCAGAGCACACGCTGAAGGCCTGACACACCCGCTTTAAGGACACTGACTGCTATTAGCTTACACCGGAAAACTTTTTTTCTTTGTAAAAGCATGCTACAGAGACACCAGATATGAGTGGCAACTGTCAAAGTACACTGGCAGGGGTCTGCAGGGCACACGCTGAAGGCCTGACACACCCACTTTAAGGACACTGACTGCTATTAGCTTACACTGGAAAACTTTTTTTCTTTGTAAAAGCACGCTACAGAGACACCAGATATGAGTGGCAACTGTCAAAATACACTGGCAGGGGTCTGCAGGGCACACGCTAAAGGCCTGACACACACGCTTTAAGGACACTGACTGCTATTAGCTTACACTGGATAACTTTTTTTCTTTGTAAAAGCACGCTATAGAGACACCAGATATGAGTGGCAACTGTCAAAGTACACTGGCAGGGGTCTGCAGGGCACACGCTGAAGGCCTGACACACCCGCTTTAAGGACACTGACTGCTATTAGCTTACAATGGAAAACTTTTTTTCTTAGTAAAAGCACGCTATAGAGACACCAGATATGAGTGGAAACTGTCAAAGTACACTGGCAGGGGTCTGCAGGGCACACGCTAAAGGCTTGACACACACGCTTTAAGGACACTGACTGCTATTAGCTTACACTGGAAAACTTTTTTTCTTTGTAAAAGCACGCTACTGAGACATCAGATATGAGTGGCAACTGTCAAAGTACACTGGCAGGGGTCTGCAGGGCACGCGCTGAAGGCCTGACACACCCGCTTTAAGGACACTGACTGCTATTAGCTTACACTGGAAAACTTTTTTTCTTTGTAAAAGCACGCTATAGAGACACCAGATATGAGTGACAACTGTCAAAGTACACTGGCAGGGGTCTTCAGGGCACACGCTGAAGGCCTGACACACCCGCTTTAAGGACACTGACTGCAATTAGCTTACACTGGAAAACTTTTTTTCTTTGTAAAAGCACGCTATAGAGACACCAGATATGAGTGGCAACTGTCAAAGTAAACTGGCAGGGGTCTGCAGGGCACACGCTGAAGGCCTGACACACCCGCTTTAAGGACACTGACTGCTATTAGCTTACACTGGAAAACTTTTTTCTTTGTAAAAGCACGCTACAGAGACATCAGATATGAGTGGCAACTGTAAAAGTATACTGGCAGGGGTCTGCAGGGCACACACTGAAGGCCTGACACACTCACTTTAAGGACACTGACTGCTATTAGCTTACACTGGAAAACGTTTTTTCTTTGTAAAAGCACGCTATAGAGACACCAGATATGAGTGAAAACTGTCAAAATACACTGGCAGGGGTCTGCAGGGCACACGCTGAAGGCCTGACACACCCGCTTTAAGGACACTGACTGCAATTAGCTTACACTGGAAAACTTTTTTTCTTTGTAAAAGCACGCTATAGAGACACCAGATATGAGTGGCAACTGTCAAAGTAAACTGGCAGGGGTCTGCAGGGCACACGCTGAAGGCCTGACACACCCGCTTTAAGGACACTGACTGCTATTAGCTTACACTGGAAAACTTTTTTCTTTGTAAAAGCACGCTACAGAGACATCAGATATGAGTGGCAACTGTCAAAGTATACTGGCAGGGGTCTGCAGGGCACACGCTGAAGGCCTGACACACCCACTTTAAGGACACTGACTGCTATTAGATTACACTGGAAAACTTTTTTTCTTTGTAAAAGCACGCTACAGAGACACCAGATATGAGTGGCAACTGTCAAAGTACACTGGCAGTGTTCTGCAGGGCACACGCTGAAGGCCTGACACACCCGCTTTAAGGACACTGACTGCTATTAGCTTACACTGGAAAACTTTTTTTCTTTGTAAAAGCACGCTATAGAGACACCAGATATGAGTGGCAACTGTCAAAGTACACTGGCAGGGGTCTGCAGGGCACACGCTGAAGTCCTGACACACCCGCTTTAAGGACACTGACTGCTATTAGCTTACACTGGAAAACATTTTTTCTTTGTAAAAGCATGCTATAGAGACACCAGATATGAGTGGCAACTGTCAAAGTACACTGGCAGGGGTCTGCAGGGCACACGCTGAAGGCCTGACACACACGCTTTAAGGACACTGACCTCTATCAGCTTACACTGGAAAACTTTTTTCTTTGTAAAAGCACGCTATAGAGACACCAGATATGAGTGGCAACTATCAAAGTACACTGGCAGGGGTCTGCAGGGCACACGCTTTTTCTTTGTAAAAGCACGCTACAGAGACACCAGATATGAGTGGCAACTGTCAAAGTACACTGGCAGGGGTCTGCAGGGCACACGCTGAAGGCCTGACACACCCGCTTTAAGGACACTGACTGCTATTAGCTTGCACTGGAAAACTTTTTTTCTTTGTAAAAGCACGCTACAGAGACGCCAGATATGAGTGGCAACTGTCAAAGTACACTGGCAGGGGTCTGCAGGGCACACGCTGAAGGCCTGACACACCCGCTTTAAGGACACTGACTGCAATTAGCTTACACTGGAAAACGTTTTTTTTTGTAAAAGCACGCTACAGAGACACCAGATATGAGTGGCAACTGTCAAAGTACACTGGCAGTGGTTTGCAGGGCACACGCTGAAGGCCTGACACACCCGCTTTAAGGACACTGACTGCTATTAGCTTACACTGGAAAACTTTTTTCTTTGTAAAAGCACGCTATAGAGACACCAGATATGAGTGGCAACTGTCAAAGTACACTGGCAGGGGTCTGCAGGGCACACGCTGAAGGCCTGACACACCCGCTTTAAGGACACTGACCTCTATTAGCTTACACTGGAAAACTTTTTTTCTTTGTAAAAGCACGCTATAGAGACACCAGATATGAGTGGCAACTGTCAAAGTAAACTTGCAGGGGTCTGCAGGGCACACGCTGAAGGCCTCACACACCCGCTTTAAGGACACTGACTGCTATTAGCTTACACTGGATAACTTTTTTTCTTTGTAAAAGCACGCTATAGAGACACCAGATATGAGTGGCAACTGTCAAAGTAAACTGGCAGGGGTCTGCAGGGCACACGCTGAAGGCCTGACACACCCGCTTTAAGGACACTGACCTCTATTAGCTTACACTGGAAAACTTTTTTTCTTTGTAAAAGCACGCTATAGAGACACCAGATATGAGTGGCAACTGTCAAAGTACACTGGCAGGGGTCTGCAGGGCACACGCTGAAGGCCTGACACACCCGCTTTAAGGACACTGACTGCTATTAGCTTACACTGGAAAACTTTTTTCTTTGTAAACGCACGCTATAGAGACACCAGATATGAGTGGCAACTGTCAAAGTACACTGGCAGGGGTCTGCAGAGCACACGCTGAAGGCCTGACACACCCGCTTTAAGGACACTGACTGCTATTAGCTTACACCGGAAAACTTTTTTTCTTTGTAAAAGCATGCTACAGAGACACCAGATATGAGTGGCAACTGTCAAAGTACACTGGCAGGGGTCTGCAGGGCACACGCTGAAGGCCTGACACACCCACTTTAAGGACACTGACTGCTATTAGCTTACACTGGAAAACTTTTTTTCTTTGTAAAAGCACGCTACAGAGACACCAGATATGAGTGGCAACTGTCAAAATACACTGGCAGGGGTCTGCAGGGCACACGCTAAAGGCTTGACACACATGCTTTAAGAACACTGACTGCTATTGGCTTACACTGGAAAACTTTTTTTCTTTGTAAAAGCACGCTACTGAGACATCAGATATGAGTGGCAACTGTCAAAGTACACTGGCAGGGGTCTGCAGGGCACACGCTGAAGGCCTGACACACCCGCTTTAAGGACACTGACTGCTATTAGCTTACACTGGAAAACTTTTTTTCTTTGTAAAAGCACGCTATAGAGACACCAGATATGAGTGACAACTGTCAAAGTACACTGGCAGGGGTCTGCAGGGCACACGCTGAAGGCCTGACACACCCGCTTTAAGGACACTGACTGCAATTAGCTTACACTGGAAAACTTTTTTTCTTTGTAAAAGCACGCTATAGAGACACCAGATATGAGTGGCAACTGTCAAAGTAAACTGGCAGGGGTCTGCAGGGCACACGCTGAAGGCCTGACACACCCGCTTTAAGGACACTGACTGCTATTAGCTTACACTGGAAAACTTTTTTCTTTGTAAAAGCACGCTACAGAGACATCAGATATGAGTGGCAACTGTCAAAGTATACTGGCAGGGGTCTGCAGGGCACACGCTGAAGGCCTGACACACCCGCTTCAAGGACACTGACTGCTATTAGCTTACACTGGAAAACTTTTTTCTTTGTAAAAGCACACTATAGAGACACCAGATATGAGTGGCAACTGTCAAAGTACACTGGCAGGGGTCTGCAGAGCACACGCTGAAGGCCTGACACACCCGCTTTAAGGACACTGACTGCTATTAGCTTACACTGGAAAACTTTTTTCTTTGTAAAAGCACGCTATAGAGACACCAGATATGAGTGGCAACTGTCAAAGTACACTGGTAGGGGTCTGCAGGGCACACGCTGAAGGCCTGACACACCCGCTTTAAGGACACTGACTGCTATTAGCTTACACTGGAAAACATTTTTTCTTTGTAAAAGCATGCTATAGAGACACCAGATATGAGTGGCAACTGTCAAAGTACACTGGCAGGGGTCTGCAGGGCACACGCTGAAGGCCTGACACACACGCTTTAAGGACACTGACCTCTATCAGCTTACACTGGAAAACTTTTTTCTTTGTAAAAGCACGCTATAGAGACACCAGATATGAGTGGCAACTATCAAAGTACACTGGCAGGGGTCTGCAGGGCACACGCTTTTTCTTTGTAAAAGCACGCTACAGAGACACCAGATATGAGTGGCAACTGTCAAAGTACACTGGCAGGGGTCTGCAGGGCACACGCTGAAGGCCTGACACACCCGCTTTAAGGACACTGACCTCTATTAGCTTACACTGGAAAACTTTTTTTCTTTGTAAAAGCACGCTATAGAGACACCAGATATGAGTGGCAACTGTCAAAGTAAACTTGCAGGGGTCTGCAGGGCACACGCTGAAGGCCTCACACACCCGCTTTAAGGACACTGACTGCTATTAGCTTACACTGGATAACTTTTTTCTTTGTAAAAGCACGCTATAGAGACACCAGATATGAGTGGCAACTGTCAAAGTAAACTGGCAGGGGTCTGCAGGGCACACGCTGAAGGCCTGACACACCCGCTTTAAGGACACTGACTGCTATTAGCTTACACTGGAAAACTTTTTTTCTTTGTAAAAGCACGCTATAGAGACACCAGATATGAGTGGCAACTGTCAAAGTACACTGGCAGGGGTCTGCAGAGCACACGCTGAAGGCCTGACACACCTGCTTTAAGGACACTGACTGCTATTAGCTTACACCGGAAAACTTTTTTCTTTGTAAAAGCATGCTACAGAGACACCAGATATGAGTGGCAACTGTCAAAGTACACTGGCAGGGGTCTGCAGGGCACACGCTGAAGGCCTGACACACCCACTTTAAGGACACTGACTGCTATTAGCTTACACTGGAAAACTTTTTTTCTATGTAAAAGCACGCTACTGAGACACCAGATATGAGTGGCAACTGTCAAAATACACTGGCAGGGGTCTGCAGGGCACACGCTAAAGGCCTGACACACACGCTTTAAGGACACTGACTGCTATTAGCTTACACTGGATAACCTTTTTCTTTGTAAAAGCACGCTATAGAGACACCAGATATGAGTGGCAACTGTCAAAGTACACTGGCAGGGGTCTGCAGGGCACACGCTGAAGGCCTGACACACCCGCTTTAAGGACACTGACTGCTATTAGCTTACAATGGAAAACGTTTTTTCTTTGTAAAAGCACGCTATAGAGACACCAGATATGAGTGGAAACTGTCAAAGTACACTGGCAGGGGTCTGTAGAGCACACGCTGAATGCCTGACACACCCGCTTTAAGGACACTGACTGCTATAAGCTTACACTGGAAAACTTTTTTCTTTGTAAAAGAACGCTACAGAGACACCAGATATGAGTGGCAACTGTCAAAGTACACTGGCAGGGGTCTGCAGGGCACACGCTAAAGGCTTGACACACACGCTTTAAGGACACTGACTGCTATTAGCTTACACTGGAAAACTTTTTTTCTTTGTAAAAGCACGCTACTGAGACATCAGATATGAGTGGCAACTGTCAAAGTACACTGGCAGGGGTCTGCAGGGCACGCGCTGAAGGCCTGACACACCCGCTTTAAGGACACTGACTGCTATTAGCTTACACTGGAAAACTTTTTTTCTTTGTAAAAGCACGCTATAGAGACACCAGATATGAGTGACAACTGTCAAAGTACACTGGCAGGGGTCTTCAGGGCACACGCTGAAGGCCTGACACACCCGCTTTAAGGACACTGACTGCAATTAGCTTACACTGGAAAACTTTTTTTCTTTGTAAAAGCACGCTATAGAGACACCAGATATGAGTGGCAACTGTCAAAGTAAACTGGCAGGGGTCTGCAGGGCACACGCTGAAGGCCTGACACACCCGCTTTAAGGACACTGACTGCTATAAGCTTACACTGGAAAACTTTTTTCTTTGTAAAAGCACGCTACAGAGACATCAGATATGAGTGGCAACTGTAAAAGTATACTGGCAGGGGTCTGCAGTGCACACACTGAAGGCCTGACACACTCACTTTAAGGACACTGACTGCTATTAGCTTACACTGGAAAACTTTTTTTCTTTGTAAAAGCACGCTATAGAGACACCAGATATGAGTGAAAACTGTCAAAATACACTGGCAGGGGTCTGCAGGGCACACGCTGAAGGCCTGACACACCCGCTTTAAGGACACTGACTGCAATTAGCTTACACTGGAAAACTTTTTTTCTTTGTAAAAGCACGCTATAGAGACACCAGATATGAGTGGCAACTGTCAAAGTAAACTGGCAGGGGTCTGCAGGGCACACGCTGAAGGCCTGACACACCCGCTTTAAGGACACTGACTGCTATTAGCTTACACTGGAAAACTTTTTTCTTTGTAAAAGCACGCTACAGAGACATCAGATATGAGTGGCAACTGTCAAAATATACTGGCAGGGGTCTGCAGGGCACACGCTGAAGGCCTGACACACCCACTTTAAGGACACTGACTGCTATTAGATTACACTGGAAAACTTTTTTTCTTTGTAAAAGCACGCTACAGAGACACCAGATATGAGTGGCAACTGTCAAAGTACACTGGCAGTGTTCTGCAGGGCACACGCTGAAGGCCTGACACACCCGCTTTAAGGACACTGACTGCTATTAGCTTACACTGGAAAACATTTTTTCTTTGTAAAAGCATGCTATAGAGACACCAGATATGAGTGGCAACTGTCAAAGTACACTGGCAGGGGTCTGCAGGGCACACGCTGAAGGCCTGACACACACGCTTTAAGGACACTGACCTCTATCAGCTTACACTGGAAAACTTTTTTCTTTGTAAAAGCACGCTATAGAGACACCAGATATGAGTGGCAACTATCAAAGTACACTGGCAGGGGTCTGCAGGGCACACGCTTTTTCTTTGTAAAAGCACGCTACAGAGACACCAGATATGAGTGGCAACTGTCAAAGTACACTGGCAGGGGTCTGCAGGGCACACGCTGAAGGCCTGACACACCCGCTTTAAGGACACTGACTGCTATTAGCTTGCACTGGAAAACTTTTTTTCTTTGTAAAAGCACGCTACAGAGACGCCAGATATGAGTGGCAACTGTCAAAGTACACTGGCAGGGGTCTGCAGGGCACACGCTGAAGGCCTGACACACCCGCTTTAAGGACACTGACTGCAATTAGCTTACACTGGAAAACGTTTTTTTTTGTAAAAGCACGCTACAGAGACACCAGATATGAGTGGCAACTGTCAAAGTACACTGGCAGTGGTTTGCAGGGCACACGCTGAAGGCCTGACACACCCGCTTTAAGGACACTGACTGCTATTAGCTTACACTGGAAAACTTTTTTCTTTGTAAAAGCACGCTATAGAGACACCAGATATGAGTGGCAACTGTCAAAGTACACTGGCAGGGGTCTGCAGGGCACACGCTGAAGGCCTGACACACCCGCTTTAAGGACACTGACCTCTATTAGCTTACACTGGAAAACTTTTTTTCTTTGTAAAAGCACGCTATAGAGACACCAGATATGAGTGGCAACTGTCAAAGTAAACTTGCAGGGGTCTGCAGGGCACACGCTGAAGGCCTCACACACCCGCTTTAAGGACACTGACTGCTATTAGCTTACACTGGATAACTTTTTTTCTTTGTAAAAGCACGCTATAGAGACACCAGATATGAGTGGCAACTGTCAAAGTACACTGGCAGGGGTCTGCAGAGCACACGCTGAATGCCTGACACACCCGCTTTAAGGACACTGACTGCTATAAGCTTACACTGGAAAACTTTTTTCTTTGTAAAAGCACGCTACAGAGACACCAGATATGAGTGGCAACTGTCAAAGTACACTGGCAGGGGTCTGCAGGGCACACGCTAAAGGCTTGACACACACGCTTTAAGGACACTGACTGCTATTAGCTTACACTGGAAAACTTTTTTTCTTTGTAAAAGCACGCTACTGAGACATCAGATATGAGTGGCAACTGTCAAAGTACACTGGCAGGGGTCTGCAGGGCACGCGCTGAAGGCCTGACACACCCGCTTTAAGGACACTGACTGCTATTAGCTTACACTGGAAAACTTTTTTTCTTTGTAAAAGCACGCTATAGAGACACCAGATATGAGTGACAACTGTCAAAGTACACTGGCAGGGGTCTTCAGGGCACACGCTGAAGGCCTGACACACCCGCTTTAAGGACACTGACTGCAATTAGCTTACACTGGAAAACTTTTTTTCTTTGTAAAAGCACGCTATAGAGACACCAGATATGAGTGGCAACTGTCAAAGTAAACTGGCAGGGGTCTGCAGGGCACACGCTGAAGGCCTGACACACCCGCTTTAAGGACACTGACTGCTATTAGCTTACACTGGAAAACTTTTTTCTTTGTAAAAGCACGCTACAGAGACATCAGATATGAGTGGCAACTGTAAAAGTATACTGGCAGGGGTCTGCAGGGCACACACTGAAGGCCTTACACACTCACTTTAAGGACACTGACTGCTATTAGCTTACACTGGAAAACTTTTTTTCTTTGTAAAAGCACGCTATAGAGACACCAGATATGAGTGACAACTGTCAAAATACACTGGCAGGGGTCTGCAGGGCACACGCTGAAGGCCTGACACACCCGCTTTAAGGACACTGACTGCAATTAGCTTACACTGGAAAACTTTTTTTCTTTGTAAAAGCACGCTATAGAGACACCAGATATGAGTGGCAACTGTCAAAGTAAACTGGCAGGGGTCTGCAGGGCACACGCTGAAGGCCTGACACACCCGCTTTAAGGACACTGACTGCTATTAGCTTACACTGGAAAACTTTTTTCTTTGTAAAAGCACGCTACAGAGACATCAGATATGAGTGGCAACTGTCAAAGTATACTGGCAGGGGTCTGCAGGGCACACGCTGAAGGCCTGACACACCCACTTTAAGGACACTGACTGCTATTAGATTACACTGGAAAACTTTTTTTGTTTGTAAAAGCACGCTACAGAGACACCAGATATGAGTGGCAACTGTCAAAGTACACTGGCAGTGTTCTGCAGGGCACACGCTGAAGGCCTGACACACCCGCTTTAAGGACACTGACTGCTATTAGCTTACACTGGAAAACTTTTTTTCTTTGTAAAAGCACGCTATAGAGACACCAGATATGAGTGGCAACTGTCAAAGTACACTGGCAGGGGTCTGCAGGGCACACGCTGAAGGCCTGACACACCCGCTTTAAGGACACTGACTGCTATTAGCTTACACTGGAAAACATTTTTTCTTTGTAAAAGCATGCTATAGAGACACCAGATATGAGTGGCAACTGTCAAAGTACACTGGCAGGGGTCTGCAGGGCACACGCTGAAGGCCTGACACACACGCTTTAAGGACACTGACCTCTATCAGCTTACACTGGAAAACTTTTTTCTTTGTAAAAGCACGCTATAGAGACACCAGATATGAGTGGCAACTATCAAAGTACACTGGCAGGGGTCTGCAGGGCACACGCTTTTTCTTTGTAAAAGCACGCTACAGAGACACCAGATATGAGTGGCAACTGTCAAAGTACACTGGCAGGGGTCTGCAGGGCACACGCTGAAGGCCTGACACACCCGCTTTAAGGACACTGACTGCTATTAGCTTGCACTGGAAAACTTTTTTTCTTTGTAAAAGCACGCTACAGAGACGCCAGATATGAGTGGCAACTGTCAAAGTACACTGGCAGTGGTTTGCAGGGCACACGCTGAAGGCCTGACACACCCGCTTTAAGGACACTGACTGCTATTAGCTTACACTGGAAAACTTTTTTCTTTGTAAAAGCACGCTATAGAGACACCAGATATGAGTGGCAACTGTCAAAGTACACTGGCAGGGGTCTGCAGGGCACACGCTGAAGGCCTGACACACCCGATTTAAGGACACTGACCTCTATTAGCTTACACTGGAAAACTTTTTTTCTTTGTAAAAGCACGCTATAGAGACACCAGATATGAGTGGCAACTGTCAAAGTACACTGGCAGGGGTCTGCAGAGCACACGCTGAAGGCCTGACACACCCGCTTTAAGGACACTGACTGCTATTAGCTTACACCGGAAAACTTTTTTCTTTGTAAAAGCATGCTACAGAGACACCAGATATGAGTGGCAACTGTCAAAGTACACTGGCAGGGGTCTGCAGGGCACACGCTGAAGGCCTGACACACCCACTTTAAGGACACTGACTGCTATTAGCTTACACTGGAAAACTTTTTTTCTATGTAAAAGCACGCTACTGAGACACCAGATATGAGTGGCAACTGTCAAAATACACTGGCAGGGGTCTGCAGGGCACACGCTAAAGGCCTGACACACACGCTTTAAGGACACTGACTGCTATTAGCTTACACTGGATAACCTTTTTCTTTGTAAAAGCACGCTATAGAGACACCAGATATGAGTGGCAACTGTCAAAGTAAACTGGCAGGGGTCTGCAGGGCACACGCTGAAGGCCTGACACACCCGCTTTAAGGACACTGACTGCTATAAGCTTACACTGGAAAACTTTTTTCTTTGTAAAAGCACGCTACAGAGACACCAGATATGAGTGGCAACTGTCAAAGTACACTGGCAGGGGTCTGCAGGGCACACGCTAAAGGCTTGACACACACGCTTTAAGGACACTGACTGCTATTAGCTTACACTGGAAAACTTTTTTTCTTTGTAAAAGCACGCTACTGAGACATCAGATATGAGTGGCAACTGTCAAAGTACACTGGCAGGGGTCTGCAGGGCACGCGCTGAAGGCCTGACACACCCGCTTTAAGGACACTGACTGCTATTAGCTTACACTGGAAAACTTTTTTTCTTTGTAAAAGCACGCTATAGAGACACCAGATATGAGTGACAACTGTCAAAGTACACTGGCAGGGGTCTTCAGGGCACACGCTGAAGGCCTGACACACCCGCTTTAAGGACACTGACTGCAATTAGCTTACACTGGAAAACTTTTTTTCTTTGTAAAAGCACGCTATAGAGACACCAGATATGAGTGGCAACTGTCAAAGTAAACTGGCAGGGGTCTGCAGGGCACACGCTGAAGGCCTGACACACCCGCTTTAAGGACACTGACTGCTATTAGCTTACACTGGAAAACTTTTTTCTTTGTAAAAGCACGCTACAGAGACATCAGATATGAGTGGCAACTGTAAAAGTATACTGGCAGGGGTCTGCAGGGCACACACTGAAGGCCTGACACACTCACTTTAAGGACACTGACTGCTATTAGCTTACACTGGAAAACTTTTTTTCTTTGTAAAAGCACGCTATAGAGACACCAGATATGAGTGAAAACTGTCAAAATACACTGGCAGGGGTCTGCAGGGCACACGCTGAAGGCCTGACACACCCGCTTTAAGGACACTGACTGCAATTAGCTTACACTGGAAAACTTTTTTTCTTTGTAAAAGCACGCTATAGAGACACCAGATATGAGTGGCAACTGTCAAAGTAAACTGGCAGGGGTCTGCAGGGCACACGCTGAAGGCCTGACACACCCGCTTTAAGGACACTGACTGCTATTAGCTTACACTGGAAAACTTTTTTCTTTGTAAAAGCACGCTACAGAGACATCAGATATGAGTGGCAACTGTCAAAGTATACTGGCAGGGGTCTGCAGGGCACACGCTGAAGGCCTGACACACCCACTTTAAGGACACTGACTGCTATTAGATTACACTGGAAAACTTTTTTTCTTTGTAAAAGCACGCTACAGAGACACCAGATATGAGTGGCAACTGTCAAAGTACACTGGCAGTGTTCTGCAGGGCACACGCTGAAGGCCTGACACACCCGCTTTAAGGACACTGACTGCTATTAGCTTACACTGGAAAACTTTTTTTCTTTATAAAAGCACGCTATAGAGACACCAGATATGAGTGGCAACTGTCAAAGTACACTGGCAGGGGTCTGCAGGGCACACGCTGAAGGCCTGACACACCCGCTTTAAGGACACTGACTGCTATTAGCTTACACTGGAAAACATTTTTTCTTTGTAAAAGCATGCTATAGAGACACCAGATATGAGTGGCAACTGTCAAAGTACACTGGCAGGGGTCTGCAGGGCACACGCTGAAGGCCTGACACACACGCTTTAAGGACACTGACCTCTATCAGCTTACACTGGAAAACTTTTTTCTTTGTAAAAGCACGCTATAGAGACACCAGATATGAGTGGCAACTATCAAAGTACACTGGCAGGGGTCTGCAGGGCACACGCTTTTTCTTTGTAAAAGCACGCTACAGAGACACCAGATATGAGTGGCAACTGTCAAAGTACACTGGCAGGGGTCTGCAGGGCACACGCTGAAGGCCTGACACACCCGCTTTAAGGACACTGACTGCTTTTAGCTTGCACTGGAAAACTTTTTTTCTTTGTAAAAGCACGCTACAGAGACGCCAGATATGAGTGGCAACTGTCAAAGTACACTGGCAGGGGTCTGCAGAGCACACGCTGAAGGCCTGACAAACCCGCTTTAAGGACACTGACTGCTATTAGCTTACACCGGAAAACTTTTTTTCTTTGTAAAAGCATGCTACAGAGACACCAGATATGAGTGGCAACTGTCAAAGTACACTGGCAGGGGTCTGCAGGGCACACGCTAAAGGCTTGACACACATGCTTTAAGGACACTGACTGCTATTAGCTTACACTGGAAAACTTTTTTTCTTTGTAAAAGCACGCTACTGAGACATCAGATATGAGTGGCAACTGTCAAAGTACACTGGCAGGGGTCTGCAGGGCACACGCTGAAGGCCTGACACACCCGCTTTAAGGACACTGACTGCTATTAGCTTACACTGGAAAACTTTTTTTCTTTGTAAAAGCACGCTATAGAGACACCAGATATGAGTGACAACTGTCAAAGTACACTGGCAGTGTTCTGCAGGGCACACGCTGAAGGCCTGACACACCCGCTTTAAGGACACTGACTGCTATTAGCTTACACTGGAAAACTTTTTTTCTTTGTAAAAGCACGCTATAGAGACACCAGATATGAGTGGCAACTGTCAAAGTACACTGGCAGGGGTCTGCAGGGCACACGCTGAAGGCCTGACACACCCGCTTTAAGGACACTGACTGCTATTAGCTTACACTGGAAAACATTTTTTCTTTGTAAAAGCATGCTATAGAGACACCAGATATGAGTGGCAACTGTCAAAGTACACTGGCAGGGGTCTGCAGGGCACACGCTGAAGGCCTGACACACACGCTTTAAGGACACTGACCTCTATCAGCTTACACTGGAAAACTTTTTTCTTTGTAAAAGCACGCTATAGAGACACCAGATATGAGTGGCAACTATCAAAGTACACTGGCAGGGGTCTGCAGGGCACACGCTTTTTCTTTGTAAAAGCACGCTACAGAGACACCAGATATGAGTGGCAACTGTCAAAGTACACTGGCAGGGGTCTGCAGGGCACACGCTGAAGGCCTGACACACCCGCTTTAAGGACACTGACTGCTATTAGCTTGCACTGGAAAACTTTTTTTCTTTGTAAAAGCACGCTACAGAGACGCCAGATATGAGTGGCAACTGTCAAAGTACACTGGCAGGGGTGTGCAGGGCACACGCTGAAGGCCTGACACACCCGCTTTAAGGACACTGACTGCAATTAGCTTACACTGGAAAACGTTTTTTTTTGTAAAAGCACGCTACAGAGACACCAGATATGAGTGGCAACTGTCAAAGTACACTGGCAGTGGTTTGCAGGGCACACGCTGAAGGCCTGACACACCCGCTTTAAGGACACTGACTGCTATTAGCTTACACTGGAAAACTTTTTTCTTTGTAAAAGCACGCTATAGAGACACCAGATATGAGTGGCAACTGTCAAAGTACACTGGCAGGGGTCTGCAGGGCACACGCTGAAGGCCTGACACACCCGCTTTAAGGACACTGACCTCTATTAGCTTACACTGGAAAACTTTTTTTCTTTGTAAAAGCACGCTATAGAGACACCAGATATGAGTGGCAACTGTCAAAGTAAACTTGCAGGGGTCTGCAGGGCACACGCTGAAGGCCTCACACACCCGCTTTAAGGACACTGACTGCTATTAGCTTACACTGGATAACTTTTTTTCTTTGTAAAAGCACGCTATAGAGACACCAGATATGAGTGGCAACTGTCAAAGTAAACTGGCAGGGGTCTGCAGGGCACACGCTGAAGGCCTGACACACCCGCTTTAAGGACACTGACCTCTATTAGCTTACACTGGAAAACTTTTTTTCTTTGTAAAAGCACGCTATAGAGACACCAGATATGAGTGGCAACTGTCAAAGTACACTGGCAGGGGTCTGCAGAGCACACGCTGAAGGCCTGACACACCCGCTTTAAGGACACTGACTGCTATTAGCTTACACCGGAAAACTTTTTTCTTTGTAAAAGCATGCTACAGAGACACCAGATATGAGTGGCAACTGTCAAAGTACACTGGCAGGGGTCTGCAGGGCACACGCTGAAGGCCTGACACACCCACTTTAAGGACACTGACTGCTATTAGCTTACACTGGAAAACTTTTTTTCTATGTAAAAGCACGCTACTGAGACACCAGAAATGAGTGGCAACTGTCAAAATACACTGGCAGGGGTCTGCAGGGTACACGCTAAAGGCCTGACACACACGCTTTAAGGACACTGACTGCTATTAGCTTACACTGGATAACCTTTTTCTTTGTAAAAGCACGCTATAGAGACACCAGATATGAGTGGCAACTGTCAAAGTAAACTGGCAGGGGTCTGCAGGGCACACGCTGAAGGCCTGACACACCCGCTTTAAGGACACTGACTGCTATAAGCTTACACTGGAAAACTTTTTTCTTTGTAAAAGCACGCTACAGAGACACCAGATATGAGTGGCAACTGTCAAAGTACACTGGCAGGGGTCTGCAGGGCACACGCTAAAGGCTTGACACACACGCTTTAAGGACACTGACTGCTATTAGCTTACACTGGAAAACTTTTTTTCTTTGTAAAAGCACGCTACTGAGACATCAGATATGAGTGGCAACTGTCAAAGTACACTGGCAGGGGTCTGCAGGGCACGCGCTGAAGGCCTGACACACCCGCTTTAAGGACACTGACTGCTATTAGCTTACACTGGAAAACTTTTTTTCTTTGTAAAAGCACGCTATAGAGACACCAGATATGAGTGACAACTGTCAAAGTACACTGGCAGGGGTCTTCAGGGCACACGCTGAAGGCCTGACACACCCGCTTTAAGGACACTGACTGCAATTAGCTTACACTGGAAAACTTTTTTTCTTTGTAAAAGCACGCTATAGAGACACCAGATATGAGTGGCAACTGTCAAAGTAAACTGGCAGGGGTCTGCAGGGCACACGCTGAAGGCCTGACACACCCGCTTTAAGGACACTGACTGCTATTAGCTTACACTGGAAAACTTTTTTCTTTGTAAAAGCACGCTACAGAGACATCAGATATGAGTGGCAACTGTAAAAGTATACTGGCAGGGGTCTGCAGGGCACACACTGAAGGCCTGACACACTCACTTTAAGGACACTGACTGCTATTAGCTTACACTGGAAAACTTTTTTTCTTTGTAAAAGCACGCTATAGAGACACCAGATATGAGTGAAAACTGTCAAAATACACTGGCAGGGGTCTGCAGGGCACACGCTGAAGGCCTGACACACCCGCTTTAAGGACACTGACTGCAATTAGCTTACACTGGAAAACTTTTTTTCTTTGTAAAAGCACGCTATAGAGACACCAGATATGAGTGGCAACTGTCAAAGTAAACTGGCAGGGGTCTGCAGGGCACACGCTGAAGGCCTGACACACCCGCTTTAAGGACACTGACTGCTATTAGCTTACACTGGAAAACTTTTTTCTTTGTAAAAGCACGCTACAGAGACATCAGATATGAGTGGCAACTGTCAAAGTATACTGGCAGGGGTCTGCAGGGCACACGCTGAAGGCCTGACACACCCACTTTAAGGACACTGACTGCTATTAGATTACACTGGAAAACTTTTTTTCTTTGTAAAAGCACGCTACAGAGACACCAGATATGAGTGGCAACTGTCAAAGTACACTGGCAGTGTTCTGCAGGGCACACGCTGAAGGCCTGACACACCCGCTTTAAGGACACTGACTGCTATTAGCTTACACTGGAAAACTTTTTTTCTTTGTAAAAGCACGCTATAGAGACACCAGATATGAGTGGCAACTGTCAAAGTACACTGGCAGGGGTCTGCAGGGCACACGCTGAAGGCCTGACACACCCGCTTTAAGGACACTGACTGCTATTAGCTTACACTGGAAAACATTTTTTCTTTGTAAAAGCATGCTATAGAGACACCAGATATGAGTGGCAACTGTCAAAGTACACTGGCAGGGGTCTGCAGGGCACACGCTGAAGGCCTGACACACACGCTTTAAGGACACTGACCTCTATCAGCTTACACTGGAAAACTTTTTTCTTTGTAAAAGCACGCTATAGAGACACCAGATATGAGTGGCAACTATCAAAGTACACTGGCAGGGGTCTGCAGGGCACACGCTTTTTCTTTGTAAAAGCACGCTACAGAGACACCAGATATGAGTGGCAACTGTCAAAGTACACTGGCAGGGGTCTGCAGGGCACACGCTGAAGGCCTGACACACCCGCTTTAAGGACACTGACTGCTTTTAGCTTGCACTGGAAAACTTTTTTTCTTTGTAAAAGCACGCTACAGAGACGCCAGATATGAGTGGCAACTGTCAAAGTACACTGGCAGGGGTCTGCAGAGCACACGCTGAAGGCCTGACAAACCCGCTTTAAGGACACTGACTGCTATTAGCTTACACCGGAAAACTTTTTTTCTTTGTAAAAGCATGCTACAGAGACACCAGATATGAGTGGCAACTGTCAAAGTACACTGGCAGGGGTCTGCAGGGCACACGCTAAAGGCTTGACACACATGCTTTAAGGACACTGACTGCTATTAGCTTACACTGGAAAACTTTTTTTCTTTGTAAAAGCACGCTACTGAGACATCAGATATGAGTGGCAACTGTCAAAGTACACTGGCAGGGGTCTGCAGGGCACACGCTGAAGGCCTGACACACCCGCTTTAAGGACACTGACTGCTATTAGCTTACACTGGATAACTTTTTTTCTTTGTAAAAGCACGCTATAGAGACACCAGATATGAGTGACAACTGTCAAAGTACACTGGCAGGGGTCTGCAGGGCACACGCTGAAGGCCTGACACACCCGCTTTAAGGACACTGACTGCAATTAGCTTACACTGGAAAACTTTTTTTCTTTGTAAAAGCACGCTATAGAGACACCAGATATGAGTGGCAACTGTCAAAGTAAACTGGCAGGGGTCTGCAGGGCACACGCTGAAGGCCTGACACACCCGCTTTAAGGACACTGACTGCTATTAGCTTACACTGGAAAACTTTTTTCTTTGTAAAAGCACGCTACAGAGACATCAGATATGAGTGGCAACTGTCAAAGTATACTGGCAGGGGTCTGCAGGGCACACGCTGAAGGCCTGACACACCCGCTTCAAGGACACTGACTGCTATTAGCTTACACTGGAAAACTTTTTTCTTTGTAAAAGCACACTATAGAGACACCAGATATGAGTGGCAACTGTCAAAGTACACTGGCAGGGGTCTGCAGAGCACACGCTGAAGGCCTGACACACCCGCTTTAAGGACACTGACTGCTATTAGCTTACACTGAAAAACTTTTTTCTTTGTAAAAGCACGCTATAGAGACACCAGATATGAGTGGCAACTGTCAAAGTACACTGGTAGGGGTCTGCAGGGCACACGCTTTTTCTTTGTAAAAGCACGCTACAGAGACACCAGATATGAGTGGCAACTGTCAAAGTACACTGGCAGGGGTCTGCAGGGCACACGCTGAAGGCCTGATACACCCGCTTTAAGGACACTGACTGCTATTAGCTTGCACTGGAAAACTTTTTTTCTTTGTAAAAGCACGCTACAGAGACGCCAGATATGAGTGGCAACTGTCAAAGTACACTGGCAGGGGTCTGCAGGGCACACGCTGAAGGCCTGACACACCCGCTTTAAGGACACTGACTGCAATTAGCTTACACTGGAAAACGTTTTTTTTTGTAAAAGCACGCTACAGAGACACCAGATATGAGTGGCAACTGTCAAAGTACACTGGCAGTGGTTTGCAGGGCACACGCTGAAGGCCTGACACACCCGCTTTAAGGACACTGACTGCTATTAGCTTACACTGGAAAACTTTTTTCTTTGTAAAAGCACGCTATAGAGACACCAGATATGAGTGGCAACTGTCAAAGTACACTGGCAGGGGTCTGCAGGGCACACGCTGAAGGCCTGACACACCCGCTTTAAGGACACTGACCTCTATTAGCTTACACTGGAAAACTTTTTTTCTTTGTAAAAGCACGCTATAGAGACACCAGATATGAGTGGCAACTGTCAAAGTAAACTTGCAGGGGTCTGCAGGGCACACGCTGAAGGCCTCACACACCCGCTTTAAGGACACTGACTGCTATTAGCTTACACTGGATAACTTTTTTTCTTTGTAAAAGCACGCTATAGAGACACCAGATATGAGTGGCAACTGTCAAAGTAAACTGGCAGGGGTCTGCAGGGCACACGCTGAAGGCCTGACACACCCGCTTTAAGGACACTGACTGCTATTAGCTTACACTGGAAAACTTTTTTTCTTTGTAAAAGCACGCTATAGAGACACCAGATATGAGTGGCAACTGTCAAAGTACACTGGCAGGGGTCTGCAGGGCACACGCTGAAGGCCTGACACACCCGCTTTAAGGACACTGACTGCTATTAGCTTACAGTGGAAAACTTTTTTCTTTGTAAACGCACGCTATAGAGACACCAGATATGAGTGGCAACTGTCAAAGTACACTGGCAGGGGTCTGCAGAGCACACGCTGAAGGCCTGACACACCCGCTTTAAGGACACTGACTGCTGTTAGCTTACACCGGAAAATTTTTTTCTTTGTAAAAGCATGCTACAGAGACACCAGATATGAGTGGCAACTGTCAAAGTACACTGGCAGGGGTCTGCAGGGCACACGCTGAAGGCCTGACACACCCACTTTAAGGACACTGACTGCTATTAGCTTACACTGGAAAACTTTTTTTCTATGTAAAAGCACGCTACTGAGACACCAGATATGAGTGGCAACTGTCAAAATACACTGGCAGGGGTCTGCAGGGCACACGCTAAAGGCCTGACACACACGCTTTAAGGACACTGACTGCTATTAGCTTACACTGGATAACCTTTTTCTTTGTAAAAGCACGCTATAGAGACACCAGATATGAGTGGCAACTGTCAAAGTACACTGGCAGGGGTCTGCAGGGCACACGCTGAAGGCCTGACACACCCGCTTTAAGGACACTGACTGCTATTAGCTTACAATGGAAAACGTTTTTTCTTTGTAAAAGCACGCTATAGAGACACCAGATATGAGTGGAAACTGTCAAAGTACACTGGCAGGGGTCTGCAGAGCACACGCTGAATGCCTGACACACCCGCTTTAAGGACACTGACTGCTATAAGCTTACACTGGAAAACTTTTTTCTTTGTAAAAGCACGCTACAGAGACACCAGATATGAGTGGCAACTGTCAAAGTACACTGGCAGGGGTCTGCAGGGCACACGCTAAAGGCTTGACACACACGCTTTAAGGACACTGACTGCTATTAGCTTACACCGGAAAATTTTTTTCTTTGTAAAAGCATGCTACAGAGACACCAGATATGAGTGGCAACTGTCAAAGTACACTGGCAGGGGTCTGCAGGGCACACGCTGAAGGCCTGACACACCCACTTTAAGGACACTGACTGCTATTAGCTTACACTGGAAAACTTTTTTTCTATGTAAAAGCACGCTACTGAGACACCAGATATGAGTGGCAACTGTCAAAATACACTGGCAGGGGTCTGCAGGGCACACGCTAAAGGCCTGACACACACGCTTTAAGGACACTGACTGCTATTAGCTTACACTGGATAACCTTTTTCTTTGTAAAAGCACGCTATAGAGACACCAGATATGAGTGGCAACTGTCAAAGTACACTGGCAGGGGTCTGCAGGGCACACGCTGAAGGCCTGACACACCCGCTTTAAGGACACTGACTGCTATTAGCTTACAATGGAAAACGTTTTTTCTTTGTAAAAGCACGCTATAGAGACACCAGATATGAGTGGAAACTGTCAAAGTACACTGGCAGGGGTCTGCAGAGCACACGCTGAATGCCTGACACACCCGCTTTAAGGACACTGACTGCTATAAGCTTACACTGGAAAACTTTTTTCTTTGTAAAAGCACGCTACAGAGACACCAGATATGAGTGGCAACTGTCAAAGTACACTGGCAGGGGTCTGCAGGGCACACGCTAAAGGCTTGACACACACGCTTTAAGGACACTGACTGCTATTAGCTTACACTGGAAAACTTTTTTTCTTTGTAAAAGCACGCTACTGAGACATCAGATATGAGTGGCAACTGTCAAAGTACACTGGCAGGGGTCTGCAGGGCACACGCTGAAGGCCTGACACACCCGCTTTAAGGACACTGACTGCTATTAGCTTACACTGGAAAACTTTTTTTCTTTGTAAAAGCACGCTATAGAGACACCAGATATGAGTGACAACTGTCAAAGTACACTGGCAGGGGTCTGCAGGGCACACGCTGAAGGCCTGACACACCCGCTTTAAGGACACTGACTGCAATTAGCTTACACTGGAAAACTTTTTTTCTTTGTAAAAGCACGCTATAGAGACACCAGATATGAGTGGCAACTGTCAAAGTAAACTGGCAGGGGTCTGCAGGGCACACGCTGAAGGCCTGACACACCCGCTTTAAGGACACTGACTGCTATTAGCTTACACTGGAAAACTTTTTTCTTTGTAAAAGCACGCTACAGAGACATCAGATATGAGTGGCAACTGTCAAAGTATACTGGCAGGGGTCTGCAGGGCACACGCTGAAGGCCTGACACACCCGCTTCAAGGAAACTGACTGCTATTAGCTTACACTGGAAAACTTTTTTCTTTGTAAAAGCACACTATAGAGACACCAGATATGAGTGGCAACTGTCAAAGTACACTGGCAGGGGTCTGCAGAGCACATGCTGAAGGCCTGACACACCCGCTTTAAGGACACTGACGGCTATTAGCTTACACTGGAAAACTTTTTTTCTTTGTAAAAGCACGCTATAGAGACACCAGATATGAGTGGCAACTGTCAAAGTACACTGGCAGGGGTCTGCAGGGCACACGCTGAAGGCCTGACACACCCGCTTTAAGGACACTGACTGCTATTAGCTTACACTGGAAAACATTTTTTCTTTGTAAAAGCATGCTATAGAGACACCAGATATGAGTGGCAACTGTCAAAGTACACTGGCAGGGGTCTGCAGGGCACACGCTGAAGGCCTGACACACACGCTTTAAGGACACTGACCTCTATCAGCTTACACTGGAAAACTTTTTTCTTTGTAAAAGCACGCTATAGAGACACCAGATATGAGTGGCAACTATCAAAGTACACTGGCAGGGGTCTGCAGGGCACACGCTTTTTCTTTGTAAAAGCACGCTACAGAGACACCAGATATGAGTGGCAACTGTCAAAGTACACTGGCAGGTGTCTGCAGGGCACACGCTGAAGGCCTGACCCACCCGCTTTAAGGACACTGACTGCTATTAGCTTGCACTGGAAAACTTTTTTTCTTTGTAAAAGCACGCTACAGAGACACCAGATATGAGTGGCAACTGTCAAAGTACACTGGCAGGGGTTTGCAGGGCACACGCTGAAGGCCTGATACACCCGCTTTAAGGACACTGACTGCTATTAGCTTACACTGGAAAACTTTTTTCTTTGTAAAAGCACGCTATAGAGACACCAGATATGAGTGGCAACTGTCAAAGTACACTGGCAGGGGTCTGCAGGGCACACGCTGAAGGCCTGACACACCCGCTTTAAGGACACTGACCTCTATTAGCTTACACTGGAAAACTTTTTTCTTTGTAAAAGCACGCTATAGAGACACCAAATATGAGTGGCAACTGTCAAAGTAAACTTGCAGGGGTCTGCAGGGCACACGCTGAAGGCCTTACACACCCGCTTTAAGGACACTGACTGCTATTAGCTTACACTGGATAACTTTTTTTCTTTGTAAAAGCACGCTATAGAGACACCAGATATGAGTGGCAACTGTCAAAGTAAACTGGCAGGGGTCTGCAGGGCACACGCTGAAGGCCTGACACACCCGCTTTAAGGACACTGACCTCTATTAGCTTACACTGGAAAACTTTTTTTCTTTGTAAAAGCACGCTATAGAGACACCAGATATGAGTGGCAACTGTCAAAGTACACTGGCAGGGGTCTGCAGGGCACACGCTGAAGGCCTGACACACCCACTTTAAGGACACTGACTGCTATTAGCTTACACTGGAAAACTTTTTTCTTTGTAAACGCACGCTATAGAGACACCAGATATGAGTGGCAACTGTCAAAGTACACTGGCAGGGGTCTGCAGAGCACACGCTGAAGGCCTGTCACACCCGCTTTAAGGACACTGACTGCTATTAGCTTACACCGGAAAACTTTTTTCTTTGTAAAAGCATGCTACAGAGACACCAGATATGAGTGGCAACTGTCAAAGTACACTGGCAGGGGTCTGCAGGGCACACGCTGAAGGCCTGACACACCCACTTTAAGGACACTGACTGCTATTAGCTTACACTGGAAAACTTTTTTTCTTTGTAAAAGCACGCTACAGAGACACCAGATATGAGTGGCAACTGTCAAAATACACTGGCAGGGGTCTGCAGGGCACACGCTAAAGGCCTGACACACACGCTTTAAGGACACTGACTGCTATTAGCTTACACTGGATAACTTTTTTTCTTTGTAAAAGCACGCTATAGAGACACCAGATATGAGTGGCAACTGTCAAAGTACACTGGCAGGGGTCTGCAGGGCACACGCTGAAGGCCTGACACACCCGCTTTAAGGACACTGACTGCTATAAGCTTACACTGGAAAACTTTTTTCTTTGTAAAAGCACGCTACAGAGACACCAGATATGAGTGGCAACTGTCAAAGTACACTGGCAGGGGTCTGCAGGGCACACGCTAAAGGCTTGACACACACGCTTTAAGGACACTGACTGCTATTAGCTTACACTGGAAAACTTTTTTCTTTGTAAAAGCACGCTACTGAGACATCAGATATGAGTGGCAACTGTCAAAGTACACTGGCAGGGGTCTGCAGGGCACACGCTGAAGGCCTGACACACCCGCTTAAAGGACACTGACTGCTATTAGCTTACACTGGAAAACTTTTTTCTTTGTAAAAGCACGCTATAGAGACACCAGATATGAGTGGCAACTGTCAAAGTAAACTGGCAGAGGTCTGCAGGGCACACGCTGAAGGCCTGACACACCCGCTTTAAGGACACTGACTGCTATTAGCTTACACTGGAAAACTTTTTTCTTTGTAAAAGCACGCTACAGAGACATCAGATATGAGTGGCAACTGTCAAAGTATACTGGCAGGGGTCTGCAGGGCACACGCTGAAGGCCTGACACACCCGCTTCAAGGACACTGACTGCTATTAGCTTACACTGGAAAACTTTTTTCTTTGTAAAAGCACACTATAGAGACACCAGATATGAGTGGCAACTGTCAAAGTACACTGGCAGGGGTCTGCAGAGCACATGCTGAAGGCCTGACACACCCGCTTTAAGGACACTGACGGCTATTATCTTACACTGGAAAACATTTTTTCTTTGTAAAAGCATGCTATAGAGACACCAGATATGAGTGGCAACTGTCAAAGTACACTGGCAGGGGTCTGCAGGGCACACGCTGAAGGCCTGACACACACGCTTTAAGGACACTGACCTCTATCAGCTTACACTGGAAAACTTTTTTCTTTGTAAAAGCACGCTATAGAGACACCAGATATGAGTGGCAACTATCAAAGTACACTGGCAGGGGTCTGCAGGGCACACGCTTTTTCTTTGTAAAAGCACGCTACAGAGACACCAGATATGAGTGGCAACTGTCAAAGTACACTGGCAGGGGTCTGCAGGGCACACGCTGAAGGCCTGACACACCCGCTTTAAGGACACTGACTGCTATTAGCTTGCACTGGAAAACTTTTTTTCTTTGTAAAAGCACGCTACAGAGACGCCAGATATGAGTGGCAACTGTCAAAGTACACTGGCAGGGGTCTGCAGGGCACACGCTGAAGGCCTGATACACCCGCTTTAAGGACACTGACTGCTATTAGCTTACACTGGAAAACTTTTTTCTTTGTAAAAGCACGCTATAGAGACACCAGATATGAGTGGCAACTGTCAAAGTACACTGGCAGGGGTCTGCAGGGCACACGCTGAAGGCATGACACACCCGCTTTAAGGACACTGACCTCTATTAGCTTACACTGGAAAACTTTTTTCTTTGTAAAAGCACGCTATAGAGACACCAAATATGAGTGGCAACTGTCAAAGTAAACTTGCAGGGGTCTGCAGGGCACACGCTGAAGGCCTTACACACCCGCTTTAAGGACACTGACTGCTATTAGCTTACACTGGATAACTTTTTTTCTTTGTAAAAGCACGCTATAGAGACACCAGATATGAGTGGCAACTGTCAAAGTAAACTGGCAGGGGTCTGCAGGGCACACGCTGAAGGCCTGACACACCCGCTTTAAGGACACTGACCTCTATTAGCTTACACTGGAAAACTTTTTTTCTTTGTAAAAGCACGCTATAGAGACACCAGATATGAGTGGCAACTGTCAAAGTACACTGGCAGGGGTCTGCAGGGCACACGCTGAAGGCCTGACACACCCACTTTAAGGACACTGACTGCTATTAGCTTACACTGGAAAACTTTTTTCTTTGTAAACGCACGCTATAGAGACACCAGATATGAGTGGCAACTGTCAAAGTACACTGGCAGGGGTCTGCAGAGCACACGCTGAAGGCCTGACACACCCGCTTTAAGGACACTGACTGCTATTAGCTTACACCGGAAAACTTTTTTCTTTGTAAAAGCATGCTACAGAGACACCAGATATGAGTGGCAACTGTCAAAGTACACTGGCAGGGGTCTGCAGGGCACACGCTGAAGGCCTGACACACCCACTTTAAGGACACTGACTGCTATTAGCTTACACTGGAAAACTTTTTTTCTTTGTAAAAGCACGCTACAGAGACACCAGATATGAGTGGCAACTGTCAAAATACACTGGCAGGGGTCTGCAGGGCACACGCTAAAGGCCTGACACACACGCTTTAAGGACACTGACTGCTATTAGCTTACACTGGATAACTTTTTTTCTTTGTAAAAGCACGCTATAGAGACACCAGATATGAGTGGCAACTGTCAAAGTACACTGGCAGGGGTCTGCAGGGCACACGCTGAAGGCCTGACACACCCGCTTTAAGGACACTGACTGCTATAAGCTTACACTGGAAAACTTTTTTCTTTGTAAAAGCACGCTACAGAGACACCAGATATGAGTGGCAACTGTCAAAGTACACTGGCAGGGGTCTGCAGGGCACACGCTAAAGGCTTGACACACACGCTTTAAGGACACTGACTGCTATTAGCTTACACTGGAAAACTTTTTTCTTTGTAAAAGCACGCTACTGAGACATCAGATATGAGTGGCAACTGTCAAAGTACACTGGCAGGGGTCTGCAGGGCACACGCTGAAGGCCTGACACACCCGCTTAAAGGACACTGACTGCTATTAGCTTACACTGGAAAACTTTTTTTCTTTGTAAAAGCACGCTATAGAGACACCAGATATGAGTGACAACTGTCAAAGTACACTGGCAGGGGTCTGCAGGGCACACGCTGAAGGCCTGACACACCCGCTTTAAGGACACTGACTGCAATTATCTTACACTGGAAAACTTTTTTCTTTGTAAAAGCACGCTATAGAGACACCAGATATGAGTGGCAACTGTCAAAGTAAACTGGCAGGGGTCTGCAGGGCACACGCTGAAGGCCTGACACACCCGCTTTAAGGACACTGACTGCTATTAGCTTACACTGGAAAACTTTTTTCTTTGTAAAAGCACACTATAGAGACACCAGATATGAGTGGCAACTGTCAAAGTACACTGGCAGGGGTCTGCAGAGCACATGCTGAAGGCCTGACACACCCGCTTTAAGGACACTGACGGCTATTATCTTACACTGGAAAACATTTTTTCTTTGTAAAAGCATGCTATAGAGACATCAGATATGAGTGGCAACTGTCAAAGTATACTGGCAGGGGTCTGCAGGGCACACGCTGAAGGCCTGACACACCCGCTTCAAGGACACTGACTGCTATTAGCTTACACTGGAAAACTTTTTTCTTTGTAAAAGCACACTATAGAGACACCAGATATGAGTGGCAACTGTCAAAGTACACTGGCAGGGGTCTGCAGAGCACATGCTGAAGGCCTGACACACCCGCTTTAAGGACACTGACTGCAATTATCTTACACTGGAAAACTTTTTTCTTTGTAAAAGCACGCTATAGAGACACCAGATATGAGTGGCAACTGTCAAAGTAAACTGGCAGGGGTCTGCAGGGCACACGCTGAAGGCCTGACACACCCGCTTTAAGGACACTGACTGCTATTAGCTTACACTGGAAAACTTTTTTCTTTGTAAAAGCACACTATAGAGACACCAGATATGAGTGGCAACTGTCAAAGTACACTGGCAGGGGTCTGCAGAGCACATGCTGAAGGCCTGACACACCCGCTTTAAGGACACTGACGGCTATTATCTTACACTGGAAAACATTTTTTCTTTGTAAAAGCATGCTATAGAGACATCAGATATGAGTGGCAACTGTCAAAGTATACTGGCAGGGGTCTGCAGGGCACACGCTGAAGGCCTGACACACCCGCTTCAAGGACACTGACTGCTATTAGCTTACACTGGAAAACTTTTTTCTTTGTAAAAGCACACTATAGAGACACCAGATATGAGTGGCAACTGTCAAAGTACACTGGCAGGGGTCTGCAGAGCACATGCTGAAGGCCTGACACACCCGCTTTAAGGACACTGACGGCTATTATCTTACACTGGAAAACATTTTTTCTTTGTAAAAGCATGCTATAGAGACACCAGATATGAGTGGCAACTGTCAAAGTACACTGGCAGGGGTCTGCAGGGCACACGCTGAAGGCCTGACACACACGCTTTAAGGACACTGACCTCTATCAGCTTACACTGGAAAACTTTTTTCTTTGTAAAAGCACGCTATAGAGACACCAGATATGAGTGGCAACTATCAAAGTACACTGGCAGGGGTCTGCAGGGCACACGCTTTTTCTTTGTAAAAGCACGCTACAGAGACACCAGATATGAGTGGCAACTGTCAAAGTACACTGGCAGGGGTCTGCAGGGCACACGCTGAAGGCCTGACACACCCGCTTTAAGGACACTGACTGCTATTAGCTTGCACTGGAAAACTTTTTTTCTTTGTAAAAGCACGCTACAGAGACGCCAGATATGAGTGGCAACTGTCAAAGTACACTGGCAGGGGTCTGCAGGGCACACGCTGAAGGCCTGATACACCCGCTTTAAGGACACTGACTGCTATTAGCTTACACTGGAAAACTTTTTTCTTTGTAAAAGCACGCTATAGAGACACCAGATATGAGTGGCAACTGTCAAAGTACACTGGCAGGGGTCTGCAGGGCACACGCTGAAGGCCTGACACACCCGCTTTAAGGACACTGACCTCTATTAGCTTACACTGGAAAACTTTTTTCTTTGTAAAAGCACGCTATAGAGACACCAAATATGAGTGGCAACTGTCAAAGTAAACTTGCAGGGGTCTGCAGGGCACACGCTGAAGGCCTTACACACCCGCTTTAAGGACACTGACTGCTATTAGCTTACACTGGATAACTTTTTTTCTTTGTAAAAGCACGCTATAGAGACACCAGATATGAGTGGCAACTGTCAAAGTAAACTGGCAGGGGTCTGCAGGGCACACGCTGAAGGCCTGACACACCCGCTTTAAGGACACTGACCTCTATTAGCTTACACTGGAAAACTTTTTTTCTTTGTAAAAGCACGCTATAGAGACACCAGATATGAGTGGCAACTGTCAAAGTACACTGGCAGGGGTCTGCAGGGCACACGCTGAAGGCCTGACACACCCACTTTAAGGACACTGACTGCTATTAGCTTACACTGGAAAACTTTTTTCTTTGTAAACGCACGCTATAGAGACACCAGATATGAGTGGCAACTGTCAAAGTACACTGGCAGGGGTCTGCAGAGCACACGCTGAAGGCCTGACACACCCGCTTTAAGGACACTGACTGCTATTAGCTTACACCGGAAAACTTTTTTCTTTGTAAAAGCATGCTACAGAGACACCAGATATGAGTGGCAACTGTCAAAGTACACTGGCAGGGGTCTGCAGGGCACACGCTGAAGGCCTGACACACCCACTTTAAGGACACTGACTGCTATTAGCTTACACTGGAAAACTTTTTTTCTTTGTAAAAGCACGCTACAGAGACACCAGATATGAGTGGCAACTGTCAAAATACACTGGCAGGGGTCTGCAGGGCACACGCTAAAGGCCTGACACACACGCTTTAAGGACACTGACTGCTATTAGCTTACACTGGATAACTTTTTTTCTTTGTAAAAGCACGCTATAGAGACACCAGATATGAGTGGCAACTGTCAAAGTACACTGGCAGGGGTCTGCAGGGCACACGCTGAAGGCCTGACACACCCGCTTTAAGGACACTGACTGCTATAAGCTTACACTGGAAAACTTTTTTCTTTGTAAAAGCACGCTACAGAGACACCAGATATGAGTGGCAACTGTCAAAGTACACTGGCAGGGGTCTGCAGGGCACACGCTAAAGGCTTGACACACACGCTTTAAGGACACTGACTGCTATTAGCTTACACTGGAAAACTTTTTTCTTTGTAAAAGCACGCTACTGAGACATCAGATATGAGTGGCAACTGTCAAAGTACACTGGCAGGGGTCTGCAGGGCACACGCTGAAGGCCTGACACACCCGCTTAAAGGACACTGACTGCTATTAGCTTACACTGGAAAACTTTTTTTCTTTGTAAAAGCACGCTATAGAGACACCAGATATGAGTGACAACTGTCAAAGTACACTGGCAGGGGTCTGCAGGGCACACGCTGAAGGCCTGACACACCCGCTTTAAGGACACTGACTGCAATTATCTTACACTGGAAAACTTTTTTCTTTGTAAAAGCACGCTATAGAGACACCAGATATGAGTGGCAACTGTCAAAGTAAACTGGCAGGGGTCTGCAGGGCACACGCTGAAGGCCTGACACACCCGCTTTAAGGACACTGACTGCTATTAGCTTACACTGGAAAACTTTTTTCTTTGTAAAAGCACACTATAGAGACACCAGATATGAGTGGCAACTGTCAAAGTACACTGGCAGGGGTCTGCAGAGCACATGCTGAAGGCCTGACACACCCGCTTTAAGGACACTGACGGCTATTATCTTACACTGGAAAACATTTTTTCTTTGTAAAAGCATGCTATAGAGACATCAGATATGAGTGGCAACTGTCAAAGTATACTGGCAGGGGTCTGCAGGGCACACGCTGAAGGCCTGACACACCCGCTTCAAGGACACTGACTGCTATTAGCTTACACTGGAAAACTTTTTTCTTTGTAAAAGCACACTATAGAGACACCAGATATGAGTGGCAACTGTCAAAGTACACTGGCAGGGGTCTGCAGAGCACATGCTGAAGGCCTGACACACCCGCTTTAAGGACACTGACGGCTATTATCTTACACTGGAAAACATTTTTTCTTTGTAAAAGCATGCTATAGAGACACCAGATATGAGTGGCAACTGTCAAAGTACACTGGCAGGGGTCTGCAGGGCACACGCTGAAGGCCTGACACACACGCTTTAAGGACACTGACCTCTATCAGCTTACACTGGAAAACTTTTTTCTTTGTAAAAGCACGCTATAGAGACACCAGATATGAGTGGCAACTATCAAAGTACACTGGCAGGGGTCTGCAGGGCACACGCTTTTTCTTTGTAAAAGCACGCTACAGAGACGCCAGATATGAGTGGCAACTGTCAAAGTACACTGGCAGGGGTCTGCAGGGCACACGCTGAAGGCCTGACACACCCGCTTTAAGGACACTGACTGCAATTAGCTTACACTGGAAAACGTTTTTTCTTTGTAAAAGCACGCTACAGAGACACCAGATATGAGTGGCAACTGTCAAAGTACACTGGCAGGGGTTTGCAGGGCACACGCTGAAGGCCTGACACACCCGCTTTAAGGACACTGACTGCTATTAGCTTACACTGGAAAACTTTTTTCTTTGTAAAAGCACGCTATAGAGACACCAGATATGAGTGGCAACTGTCAAAGTACACTGGCAGGGGTCTGCAGGGCACACGCTGAAGGCCTGACACACCCGCTTTAAGGACACTGACCTCTATTAGCTTACACTGGAAAACTTTTTTTCTTTGTAAAAGCACGCTATAGAGACACCAGATATGAGTGGCAACTGTCAAAGTACACTGGCAGGGGTCTGCAGGGCACACGCTGAAGGCCTGATACACCCGCTTTAAGGACACTGACTGCTATTAGCTTACACTGGAAAACTTTTTTTCTTTGTAAACGCACGCTATAGAGACACCAGATATGAGTGGCAACTGTCAAAGTACACTGGCAGGGGTCTGCAGGGCACACGCTGAAGGCCTGACACACCCACTTTAAGGACACTGACTGCTATTAGCTTACACTGGAAAACTTTTTTTCTTTGTAAAAGCACGCTACAGAGACACCAGATATGAGTGGCAACTGTCAAAATACACTGGCAGGGGTCTGCAGGGCACACGCTAAAGGCCTGACACACACGCTTTAAGGACACTGACTGCTATTAGCTTACACTGGATAACTTTTTTTCTTTGTAAAAGCACGCTATAGAGACACCAGATATGAGTGGCAACTGTCAAAGTACACTGGCAGGGGTCTGCAGGGCACACGCTGAAGGCCTGACACACCCGCTTTAAGGACACTGACTGCTATTAGCTTACAATGGAAAACTTTTTTTCTTTGTAAAAGCACGCTATAGAGACACCAGATATGAGTGGCAACTGTCAAAGTAAACTGGCAGGGGTCTGCAGGGCACACGCTGAAGGCCTGACACACCCGCTTTAAGGACACTGACCTCTATTAGCTTACACTGGAAAACTTTTTTTCTTTGTAAAAGCACGCTATAGAGACACCAGATATGAGTGGCAACTGTCAAAGTACACTGGCAGGGGTCTGCAGGGCACACGCTGAAGGCCTGATACACCCGCTTTAAGGACACTGACTGCTATTAGCTTACACTGGAAAACTTTTTTTCTTTGTAAACGCACGCTATAGAGACACCAGATATGAGTGGCAACTGTCAAAGTACACTGGCAGGGGTCTGCAGGGCACACGCTGAAGGCCTGACACACCCACTTTAAGGACACTGACTGCTATTAGCTTACACTGGAAAACTTTTTTTCTTTGTAAAAGCACGCTACAGAGACACCAGATATGAGTGGCAACTGTCAAAATACACTGGCAGGGGTCTGCAGGGCACACGCTAAAGGCCTGACACACACGCTTTAAGGACACTGACTGCTATTAGCTTACACTGGATAACTTTTTTCTTTGTAAAAGCACGCTATAGAGACACCAGATATGAGTGGCAACTGTCAAAGTACACTGGCAGGGGTCTGCAGGGCACACGCTGAAGGCCTGACACACCCGCTTTAAGGACACTGACTGCTATTAGCTTACAATGGAAAACTTTTTTTCTTTGTAAAAGCACGCTATAGAGACACCAGATATGAGTGGAAACTGTCAAAGTACACTGGCAGGGGTCTGCAGAGCACACGCTGAATGCCTGACACACCCGCTTTAAGGACACTGACTGCTATAAGCTTACACTGGAAAACTTTTTTCTTTGTAAAAGCACGCTACAGAGACACCAGATATGAGTGGCAACTGTCAAAGTACACTGGCAGGGGTCTGCAGGGCACACGCTGAAGGCCTTACACACCCGCTTTAAGGACACTGACTGCTATTAGCTTACACTGGATAACTTTTTTTCTTTGTAAAAGCACGCTATAGAGACACCAGATATGAGTGGCAACTGTCAAAGTAAACTGGCAGGGGTCTGCAGGGCACACGCTGAAGGCCTGACACACCCGCTTTAAGGACACTGACCTCTATTAGCTTACACTGGAAAACTTTTTTTCTTTGTAAAAGCACGCTATAGAGACACCAGATATGAGTGGCAACTGTCAAAGTACACTGGCAGGGGTCTGCAGGGCACACGCTGAAGGCCTGACACACCCACTTTAAGGACACTGACTGCTATTAGCTTACACTGGAAAACTTTTTTCTTTGTAAACGCACGCTATAGAGACACCAGATATGAGTGGCAACTGTCAAAGTACACTGGCAGGGGTCTGCAGAGCACACGCTGAAGGCCTGACACACCCGCTTTAAGGACACTGACTGCTATTAGCTTACACCGGAAAACTTTTTTCTTTGTAAAAGCATGCTACAGAGACACCAGATATGAGTGGCAACTGTCAAAGTACACTGGCAGGGGTCTGCAGGGCACACGCTGAAGGCCTGACACACCCACTTTAAGGACACTGACTGCTATTAGCTTACACTGGAAAACTTTTTTTCTTTGTAAAAGCACGCTACAGAGACACCAGATATGAGTGGCAACTGTCAAAATACACTGGCAGGGGTCTGCAGGGCACACGCTAAAGGCCTGACACACACGCTTTAAGGACACTGACTGCTATTAGCTTACACTGGATAACTTTTTTTCTTTGTAAAAGCACGCTATAGAGACACCAGATATGAGTGGCAACTGTCAAAGTACACTGGCAGGGGTCTGCAGGGCACACGCTGAAGGCCTGACACACCCGCTTTAAGGACACTGACTGCTATAAGCTTACACTGGAAAACTTTTTTCTTTGTAAAAGCACGCTACAGAGACACCAGATATGAGTGGCAACTGTCAAAGTACACTGGCAGGGGTCTGCAGGGCACACGCTAAAGGCTTGACACACACGCTTTAAGGACACTGACTGCTATTAGCTTACACTGGAAAACTTTTTTCTTTGTAAAAGCACGCTACTGAGACATCAGATATGAGTGGCAACTGTCAAAGTACACTGGCAGGGGTCTGCAGGGCACACGCTGAAGGCCTGACACACCCGCTTAAAGGACACTGACTGCTATTAGCTTACACTGGAAAACTTTTTTTCTTTGTAAAAGCACGCTATAGAGACACCAGATATGAGTGACAACTGTCAAAGTACACTGGCAGGGGTCTGCAGGGCACACGCTGAAGGCCTGACACACCCGCTTTAAGGACACTGACTGCAATTATCTTACACTGGAAAACTTTTTTCTTTGTAAAAGCACGCTATAGAGACACCAGATATGAGTGGCAACTGTCAAAGTAAACTGGCAGGGGTCTGCAGGGCACACGCTGAAGGCCTGACACACCCGCTTTAAGGACACTGACTGCTATTAGCTTACACTGGAAAACTTTTTTCTTTGTAAAAGCACACTATAGAGACACCAGATATGAGTGGCAACTGTCAAAGTACACTGGCAGGGGTCTGCAGAGCACATGCTGAAGGCCTGACACACCCGCTTTAAGGACACTGACGGCTATTATCTTACACTGGAAAACATTTTTTCTTTGTAAAAGCATGCTATAGAGACATCAGATATGAGTGGCAACTGTCAAAGTATACTGGCAGGGGTCTGCAGGGCACACGCTGAAGGCCTGACACACCCGCTTCAAGGACACTGACTGCTATTAGCTTACACTGGAAAACTTTTTTCTTTGTAAAAGCACACTATAGAGACACCAGATATGAGTGGCAACTGTCAAAGTACACTGGCAGGGGTCTGCAGAGCACATGCTGAAGGCCTGACACACCCGCTTTAAGGACACTGACGGCTATTATCTTACACTGGAAAACATTTTTTCTTTGTAAAAGCATGCTATAGAGACACCAGATATGAGTGGCAACTGTCAAAGTACACTGGCAGGGGTCTGCAGGGCACACGCTGAAGGCCTGACACACACGCTTTAAGGACACTGACCTCTATCAGCTTACACTGGAAAACTTTTTTCTTTGTAAAAGCACGCTATAGAGACACCAGATATGAGTGGCAACTATCAAAGTACACTGGCAGGGGTCTGCAGGGCACACGCTTTTTCTTTGTAAAAGCACGCTACAGAGACGCCAGATATGAGTGGCAACTGTCAAAGTACACTGGCAGGGGTCTGCAGGGCACACGCTGAAGGCCTGACACACCCGCTTTAAGGACACTGACTGCAATTAGCTTACACTGGAAAACGTTTTTTCTTTGTAAAAGCACGCTACAGAGACACCAGATATGAGTGGCAACTGTCAAAGTACACTGGCAGGGGTTTGCAGGGCACACGCTGAAGGCCTGACACACCCGCTTTAAGGACACTGACTGCTATTAGCTTACACTGGAAAACTTTTTTCTTTGTAAAAGCACGCTATAGAGACACCAGATATGAGTGGCAACTGTCAAAGTACACTGGCAGGGGTCTGCAGGGCACACGCTGAAGGCCTGACACACCCGCTTTAAGGACACTGACCTCTATTAGCTTACACTGGAAAACTTTTTTTCTTTGTAAAAGCACGCTATAGAGACACCAGATATGAGTGGCAACTGTCAAAGTACACTGGCAGGGGTCTGCAGGGCACACGCTGAAGGCCTGATACACCCGCTTTAAGGACACTGACTGCTATTAGCTTACACTGGAAAACTTTTTTTCTTTGTAAACGCACGCTATAGAGACACCAGATATGAGTGGCAACTGTCAAAGTACACTGGCAGGGGTCTGCAGGGCACACGCTGAAGGCCTGACACACCCACTTTAAGGACACTGACTGCTATTAGCTTACACTGGAAAACTTTTTTTCTTTGTAAAAGCACGCTACAGAGACACCAGATATGAGTGGCAACTGTCAAAATACACTGGCAGGGGTCTGCAGGGCACACGCTAAAGGCCTGACACACACGCTTTAAGGACACTGACTGCTATTAGCTTACACTGGATAACTTTTTTTCTTTGTAAAAGCACGCTATAGAGACACCAGATATGAGTGGCAACTGTCAAAGTACACTGGCAGGGGTCTGCAGGGCACACGCTGAAGGCCTGACACACCCGCTTTAAGGACACTGACTGCTATTAGCTTACAATGGAAAACTTTTTTTCTTTGTAAAAGCACGCTATAGAGACACCAGATATGAGTGGCAACTGTCAAAGTAAACTGGCAGGGGTCTGCAGGGCACACGCTGAAGGCCTGACACACCCGCTTTAAGGACACTGACCTCTATTAGCTTACACTGGAAAACTTTTTTTCTTTGTAAAAGCACGCTATAGAGACACCAGATATGAGTGGCAACTGTCAAAGTACACTGGCAGGGGTCTGCAGGGCACACGCTGAAGGCCTGATACACCCGCTTTAAGGACACTGACTGCTATTAGCTTACACTGGAAAACTTTTTTTCTTTGTAAACGCACGCTATAGAGACACCAGATATGAGTGGCAACTGTCAAAGTACACTGGCAGGGGTCTGCAGGGCACACGCTGAAGGCCTGACACACCCACTTTAAGGACACTGACTGCTATTAGCTTACACTGGAAAACTTTTTTTCTTTGTAAAAGCACGCTACAGAGACACCAGATATGAGTGGCAACTGTCAAAATACACTGGCAGGGGTCTGCAGGGCACACGCTAAAGGCCTGACACACACGCTTTAAGGACACTGACTGCTATTAGCTTACACTGGATAACTTTTTTCTTTGTAAAAGCACGCTATAGAGACACCAGATATGAGTGGCAACTGTCAAAGTACACTGGCAGGGGTCTGCAGGGCACACGCTGAAGGCCTGACACACCCGCTTTAAGGACACTGACTGCTATTAGCTTACAATGGAAAACTTTTTTTCTTTGTAAAAGCACGCTATAGAGACACCAGATATGAGTGGAAACTGTCAAAGTACACTGGCAGGGGTCTGCAGAGCACACGCTGAATGCCTGACACACCCGCTTTAAGGACACTGACTGCTATAAGCTTACACTGGAAAACTTTTTTCTTTGTAAAAGCACGCTACAGAGACACCAGATATGAGTGGCAACTGTCAAAGTACACTGGCAGGGGTCTGCAGGGCACACGCTAAAGGCTTGACACACACGCTTTAAGGACACTGACTGCTATTAGCTTACACTGGAAAACTTTTTTTCTTTGTAAAAGCACGCTACTGAGACATCAGATATGAGTGGCAACTGTCAAAGTACACTGGCAGGGGTCTGCAGGGCACACGCTGAAGGCCTGACACACCCGCTTTAAGGACACTGACTGCAATTAGCTTACACTGGAAAACTTTTTTTCTTTGTAAAAGCACGCTATAGAGACACCAGATATGAGTGGCAACTGTCAAAGTATACTGGCAGGGGTCTGCAGGGCACACGCTGAAGGCCTGACACACCCGCTTCAAGGACACTGACTGCTATTAGCTTACACTGGAAAACTTTTTTCTTTGTAAAAGCACACTATAGAGACACCAGATATGAGTGGCAACTGTCAAAGTACACAGGCAGGGGTCTGCAGAGCACATGCTGAAGGCCTGACACACCCGCTTTAAGGACACTGACGGCTATTAGCTTACACTGGAAAACTTTTTTTCTTTGTAAAAGCACGCTATAGAGACACCAGATATGAGTGGCAACTGTCAAAGTACACTGGCAGGGGTCTGCAGGGCACACGCTGAAGGCCTGACACACCCGCTTTAAGGACACTGACTGCTATTAGCTTACACTGGAAAAAAATTTTCTTTGTAAAAGCATGCTATAGAGACACCAGATATGAGTGGCAACTGTCAAAGTACACTGGCAGGGGTCTGCAGGGCACACGCTGAAGGCCTGACACACACGCTTTAAGGACACTGACCTCTATCAGCTTACACTGGAAAACTTTTTTCTTTGTAAAAGCACGCTATAGAGACACCAGATATGAGTGGCAACTATCAAAGTACACTGGCAGGGGTCTGAGGGGCACACGCTTTTTCTTTGTAAAAGCACGCTACAGAGACACCAGATATGAGTGGCAACTGTCAAAGTACACTGGCAGGGGTCTGCAGGGCACACGCTGAAGGCCTGACACACCCGCTTTAAGGACACTGACTGCTATTAGCTTGCACTGGAAAACTTTTTTTTCTTTGTAAAAGCACGCTACAGAGATGCCAGATATGAGTGGCAACTGTCAAAGTACACTGGCAGGGGTCTGCAGGGCACACGCTGAAGGCCTGACACACCCGCTTTAAGGACACTGACTGCAATTAGCTTACACTGGAAAACGTTTTTTTTTTGTAAAAGCACGCTACAGAGACACCAGATATGAGTGGCAACTGTCAAAGTACACTGGCAGGGGTCTGCAGGGCACACGCTAAAGGCTTGACACACACGCTTTAAGGACACTGACTGCTATTAGCTTACACTGGAAAACTTTTTTTCTTTGTAAAAGCACGCTACTGAGACATCAGATATGAGTGGCAACTGTCAAAGTACACTGGCAGGGGTCTGCAGGGCACACGCTGAAGGCCTGACACACCCGCTTTAAGGACACTGACTGCAATTAGCTTACACTGGAAAACTTTTTTTCTTTGTAAAAGCACGCTATAGAGACACCAGATATGAGTGGCAACTGTCAAAGTATACTGGCAGGGGTCTGCAGGGCACACGCTGAAGGCCTGACACACCCGCTTTAAGGACACTGACTACTATTAGCTTACACTGGAAAACTTTTTTCTTTGTAAAAGCACGCTATAGAGACACCAGATATGAGTGGCAACTGTCAAAGTACACTGGCAGGGGTCTGCAGGGCACACGCTGAAGGCCTGACACACCCGCTTTAAGGACACTGACCTCTATTAGCTTACACTGGAAAACTTTTTTTCTTTGTAAAAGCACGCTATAGAGACACCAGATATGAGTGGCAACTGTCAAAGTAAACTTGCAGGGGTCTGCAGGGCACACGCTGAAGGCCTCACACACCCGCTTTAAGGACACTGACTGCTATTAGCTTACACTGGATAACTTTTTTTCTTTGTAAAAGCACGCTATAGAGACACCAGATATGAGTGGCAACTGTCAAAGTAAACTGGCAGGGGTCTGCAGGGCACACGCTGAAGGCCTGACACACCCGCTTTAAGGACACTGACCTCTATTAGCTTACACTGGAAAACTTTTTTCTTTGTAAACGCACGCTATAGAGACACCAGATATGAGTGGCAACTGTCAAAGTACACTGGCAGGGGTCTGCAGAGCACACGCTGAAGGCCTGACACACCCGCTTTAAGGACACTGACTGCTATTAGCTTACACCGGAAAACTTTTTTTCTTTGTAAAAGCATGCTACAGAGACACCAGATATGAGTGGCAACTGTCAAAGTACACTGGCAGGGGTCTGCAGGGCACACGCTGAAGGCCTGAAACACCCACTTTAAGGACACTGACTGCTATTAGCTTACACTGGAAAACGTTTTTTCTTTGTAAAAGCACGCTACAGAGACACCAGATATGAGTGGCAACTGTCAAAATACACTGGCAGGGGTCTGCAGGGCACACGCTAAAGGCCTGACACACACGCTTTAAGGACACTGACTGCTATTAGCTTACACTGGATAACTTTTTTTCTTTGTAAAAGCACGCTATAGAGACACCAGATATGAGTGGCAACTGTCAAAGTACACTGGCAGGGGTCTGCAGAGCACACGCTGAATGCCTGACACACCCGCTTTAAGGACACTGACTGCTATAAGCTTACACCGGAAAACTTTTTTCTTTGTAAAAGCACGCTACAGAGACACCAGATATGAGTGGCAACTGTCAAAGTACACTGGCAGGGGTCTGCAGGGCACACGCTAAAGGCTTGACACACACGCTTTAAGGACACTGACTGCTATTAGCTTACACTGGAAAACTTTTTTTCTTTGTAAAAGCACGCTACTGAGACATCAGATATAAGTGGCAACTGTCAAAGTACACTGGCAGGGGTCTGCAGGGCACACGCTGAAGGCCTGACACACCCGCTTTAAGGACACTGACTGCTATTAGCTTACACTGGGAAACTTTTTTTCTTTGTAAAAGCACGCTATAGAGACACCAGATATGAGTGACAACTGTCAAAGTACACTGGCAGGGGTCTGCAGGGCACACGCTGAAGGCCTGACACACCCGCTTTAAGGACACTGACTGCAATTAGCTTACACTGGAAAACTTTTTTTCTTTGTAAAAGCACGCTATAGAGACACCAGATATGAGTGGCAACTGTCAAAGTAAACTGGCAGGGGTCTGCAGGGCACACGCTGAAGGCCTGACACACCCGCTTTAAGGACACTGACTGCTATTAGCTTACACTGGAAAACTTTTTTCTTTGTAAAAGCACGCTACAGAGACATCAGATATGAGTGGCAACTGTCAAAGTATACTGGCAGGGGTCTGCAGGGCACACGCTGAAGGCCTGACACACCCGCTTCAAGGACACTGACTGCTATTAGCTTACACTGGAAAACTTTTTTCTTTGTAAAAGCACACTATAGAGACACCAGATATGAGTGGCAACTGTCAAAGTACACTGGCAGGGGTCTGCAGAGCACATGCTGAAGGCCTGACACGCCCGCTTTAAGGACACTGACTGCTATTAGCTTACACTGGAAAACTTTTTTTCTTTGTAAAAGCACGCTATAGAGACACCAGATATGAGTGGCAACTGTCAAAGTACACTGGCAGGGGTCTGCAGGGCACACGCTGAAGGCCTGACACACCCGCTTTAAGGACACTGACTGCAATAAGCTTACACTGGAAAACGTATTTTCTTTGTAAAAGCACGCTACAGAGACACCAGATATGAGTGGCAACTGTCAAAGTACACTGGCAGGGGTCTGCAGGGCACACGCTGAAGGCCTGACACACCCGCTTTAAGGACACTGACTGCTATAAGCTTACACTGGAAAACTTTTTTCTTTGTAAAAGCACGCTATAGAGACACCAGATATGAGTGGCAACTGTCAAAGTACACTGGCAGGGGTCTGCAGGGCACACGCTTTTTCTTTGTAAAAGCACGCTACAGAGACACCAGATATGAGTGGCAACTGTCAAAGTACACTGGCAGGGGTCTGCAGGGCACATGCTGAAGGCCTGACACACCCGCTTTAAGGACACTGACTGCTATTAGCTTGCACTGGAAAACTTTTTTCTTTGTAAAAGCACGTTACAGAGACACCAGATATGAGTGGCAACTGTCAAAGTACACTGGCAGGGGTCTGCAGGGCACACGCTGAAGGCCTGACACACCCGCTTTAAGGACACTGACTGCAATTAGCTTACACTGGAAAACGTTTTTTCTTTGTAAAAGCATGCTATAGAGACACCAGATATGAGTGACAACTGTCAAAGTACACTGGCAGGGGTCTGCAGGGCACATGCTGAAGGCCTGACACACCCGCTTTAAGGACACTGACTGCTATTAGCTTGCACTGGAAAACTTTTTTCTTTGTAAAAGCACGTTACAGAGACACCAGATATGAGTGGCAACTGTCAAAGTACACTGGCAGGGGTCTGCAGGGCACACGCTGAAGGCCTGACACACCCGCTTTAAGGACACTGACTGCTATTAGCTTGCACTGGATAACTTTTTTTCTTTGTAAAAGCACGCTACAGAGACACCAGATATGAGTGGCAACTGTCAAAGTACACTGGCAGGGGTCTGCAGGGCACACGCTAAAGGCCTGACACACCCGCTTCAAGGACACTGACTGCTATTAGCTTACACTGGAAAACTTTTTTCTTTGTAAAAGCACACTATAGAGACACCAGATATGAGTGGCAACTGTCAAAGTACACTGGCAGGGGTCTGCAGAGCACATGCTGAAGGCCTGACACGCCCGCTTTAAGGACACTGACTGCTATTAGCTTACACTGGAAAACTTTTTTTCTTTGTAAAAGCACGCTATAGAGACACCAGATATGAGTGGCAACTGTCAAAGTACACTGGCAGGGGTCTGCAGGGCACACGCTGAAGGCCTGACACACCCGCTTTAAGGACACTGACTGCAATAAGCTTACACTGGAAAACGTATTTTCTTTGTAAAAGCACGCTACAGAGACACCAGATATGAGTGGCAACTGTCAAAGTACACTGGCAGGGGTCTGCAGGGCACACGCTGAAGGCCTGACACACCCGCTTTAAGGACACTGACTGCTATTAGCTTACACTGGAAAACTTTTTTTCTTTGAAAAAGCACGCTGTAGAGACACCAGATATGAGTGGCAACTGTCAAAGTACACTGGCAGGGGTCTGCAGGGCACACGCTGAAGGCCTGACACACCCGCTTTAAGGACACTGACTGCTATAAGCTTACACTGGAAAACTTTTTTCTTTGTAAAAGCACGCTATAGAGACACCAGATATGAGTGGCAACTGTCAAAGTACACTGGCAGGGGTCTGCAGGGCACACGCTTTTTCTTTGTAAAAGCACGCTACAGAGACACCAGATATGAGTGGCAACTGTCAAAGTACACTGGCAGGGGTCTGCAGGGCACATGCTGAAGGCCTGACACACCCGCTTTAAGGACACTGACTGCTATTAGCTTGCACTGGAAAACTTTTTTCTTTGTAAAAGCACGTTACAGAGACACCAGATATGAGTGGCAACTGTCAAAGTACACTGGCAGGGGTCTGCAGGGCACACGCTGAAGGCCTGACACACCCGCTTTAAGGACACTGACTGCAATTAGCTTACACTGGAAAACGTTTTTTCTTTGTAAAAGCATGCTATAGAGACACCAGATATGAGTGACAACTGTCAAAGTACACTGGCAGGGGTCTGCAGGGCACACGCTGAAGGCCTGACACACCCGCTTTAAGGACACTGACTGCTATTAGCTTGCACTGGATAACTTTTTTTCTTTGTAAAAGCACGCTACAGAGACACCAGATATGAGTGGCAACTGTCAAAGTACACTGGCAGGGGTCTGCAGGGCACACGCTAAAGGCCTGACACACACGCTTTAAGGACACTGACTGCTTTTAGCTTACACTGGATAACTTTTTTTCTTTGTAAAAGCACGCTATAGAGACACCAGATATGAGTGGCAACTGTCAAAGTACACTGGCAGGGGTCTGCAGGGCACACGCTGAAGGCCTGACACACCCGCTTTAAGGACACTGACTGCTATTAGCTTACACTGGAAAACTTTTTTTCTTTGTAAAAGCACGCTATAGAGACACCAGATATGAGTGGCAACTGTCAAAGTACACTGGCAGGGGTCTGCAGAGCACACGCTGAATGCCTGACACACCCGCTTTAAGGACACTGACTGCTATAAGCTTACACTGGAAAACTTTTTTCTTTGTAAAAGCACGCTACAGAGACACCAGATATGAGTGGCAACTGTCAAAGTACACTGGCAGGGGTCTGCAGGGCACACGCTAAAGGCTTGACACACACGCTTTAAGGACACTGACTGCTATTAGCTTACACTGGAAAACTTTTTTTCTTTGTAAAAGCACGCTACAGAGACACCAGATATGAGTGGCAACTGTCAAAGTACACTGGCAGGGGTCTGCAGGGCACACGCTGAAGGCCTGACACACCCGCTTTAAGGACACTGACTGCTATTAGCTTACACTGGAAAACTTTTTTCTTTGTAAAAGCACGCTATAGAGACACCAGATATGAGTGGCAACTGTCAAAGTACACTGGCAGGGGTCTGCAGGGCAAACGCTGAAGGCCTGACACACCCGCTTTAAGGACACTGACTGCTATTAGCTTACACTGGAAAACTTTTTTTTCTATGTAAAAGCATGCTATAGAGACACCAGATATGAGTGGCAACTGTCAAAGTACACTGGCAGGGGTCTGCAGGGCACACGCTGAAGGCCTGACACACACGCTTTAAGGACACTGACCTCTATTAGCTTACACTGGAAAACTTTTTTCTTTGTAAAAGCACGCTGTAGAGACACCAGATATGAGTGGCAACTATCAAAGTACACTGGCAGGGGTCTGCAGGGCACACACTTTTTCTTTGTAAAAGCACGCTACAGAGACACCAGATATGAGTGGCAACTGTCAAAGTACACTGGCAGGGGTCTGCAGGGCACACGCTGAAGGCCTGACACACCCGCTTTAAGGACACTGACTGCAATAAGCTTACACTGGAAAACTTTTTTTCTTTGTAAAAGCACGCTACAGAGACACCAGATATGAGTGGCAACTGTCAAAGTACACTGGCAGGGGTTTGCAGGGCACACGCTGAAGGCCTGACACACCCACTTTAAGGACACCGACTGCTATTAGCTTACACTGGAAAACTTTTTTTCTTTGTAAAAGCACGCTATAGAGACACCAGATATGAGTGGCAGCTGTCAAAGTACACTGGCAGGGGTCTGCAGGGCACACGCTGAAGGCCTAACACACCCGCTTTAAGGACACTGACTGCTATTAGCTTACACTGGAAAACTTTTTTTCTTTGTAAAAGCATACTACAGAGACACCAGATATGAGTGGCAACTGTCAAAGGAAACTGGCAGGGGTCTGCAGGGCACACGCTGAAGGCCTGACACACCCGCTTTAAGGACACTGACCTCTATTAGCTTACACTGGAAAACTTTTTTTCTTTGTAAAAGCACGCTATAGAGACACCAGATATGAGTGGCAACTGTCAAAGTACACTGGCAGGGGTCTGCAGGGCACACACTGAAGGCCTCACACACCCGCTTTAAGGACACTGACTGCTAAAAGCTTACACTGGAAAACTTTTTTCTTCGTAAAAGCACGCTATAGAGACACCAGATATGAGTGGCAACTGTCAAAGTAAACTGGCAGGGGTCTGCAGGGCACACGCTGAAGGCCTGACACACCCGCTTTAAGGATACTGACCTCTATTAGCTTACACTGGAAAACTTTTTTTCTTTGTAAAAGCACGCTATAGAGACACCAGATATGAGTGGCAACTGTCAAAGTACACTGGCAGGGGTCTGCAGGGCACACGCTGAAGGCCTGACACACCCGCTTTAAGGACACTGACTGCTATTAGCTTACACTGGAAAACTTTTTTCTTTGTAAACGCATGCTATAGAGACACCAGATATAAGTGGCAACTGTCAAAGTACACTGGCAAGGGTCTGCAGGGCACACGCTGAAGGCCTGACACACCCGCTTTAAGGACACTGACGGCTATTAGCTTACACTGGAAAACTTTTTTTCTTTGTAAAAGCACGCTATAGAGACACCAGATATGAGTGGCAACTGTCAAAGTACACTGGCAGGGGTCTGCAGGGCACACGCTGAAGGCCTGACACACCCGCTTTAAGGACACTGACTGCAATAAGCTTACACTGGAAAACGTATTTTCTTTGTAAAAGCACGCTACAGAGACACCAGATATGAGTGGCAACTGTCAAAGTACACTGGCAGGGGTCTGCAGGGCACACGCTGAAGGCCTGACACACCCGCTTTAAGGACACTGACTGCTATTAGCTTACACTGGAAAACTTTTTTTCTTTGAAAAAGCACGCTGTAGAGACACCAGATATGAGTGGCAACTGTCAAAGTACACTGGCAGGGGTCTGCAGGGCACACGCTGAAGGCCTGACACACCCGCTTTAAGGACACTGACTGCTATAAGCTTACACTGGAAAACTTTTTTCTTTGTAAAAGCACGCTATAGAGACACCAGATATGAGTGGCAACTGTCAAAGTACACTGGCAGGGGTCTGCAGGGCACACGCTTTTTCTTTGTAAAAGCACGCTACAGAGACACCAGATATGAGTGGCAACTGTCAAAGTACACTGGCAGGGGTCTGCAGGGCACATGCTGAAGGCCTGACACACCCGCTTTAAGGACACTGACTGCTATTAGCTTGCACTGGAAAACTTTTTTCTTTGTAAAAGCACGTTACAGAGACACCAGATATGAGTGGCAACTGTCAAAGTACACTGGCAGGGGTCTGCAGGGCACACGCTGAAGGCCTGACACACCCGCTTTAAGGACACTGACTGCAATTAGCTTACACTGGAAAACGTTTTTTCTTTGTAAAAGCATGCTATAGAGACACCAGATATGAGTGACAACTGTCAAAGTACACTGGCAGGGGTCTGCAGGGCACACGCTGAAGGCCTGACACACCCGCTTTAAGGACACTGACTGCTATTAGCTTGCACTGGATAACTTTTTTTCTTTGTAAAAGCACGCTACAGAGACACCAGATATGAGTGGCAACTGTCAAAGTACACTGGCAGGGGTCTGCAGGGCACACGCTAAAGGCCTGACACACACGCTTTAAGGACACTGACTGCTTTTAGCTTACACTGGATAACTTTTTTTCTTTGTAAAAGCACGCTATAGAGACACCAGATATGAGTGGCAACTGTCAAAGTACACTGGCAGGGGTCTGCAGGGCACACGCTGAAGGCCTGACACACCCGCTTTAAGGACACTGACTGCTATTAGCTTACACTGGAAAACTTTTTTTCTTTGTAAAAGCACGCTATAGAGACACCAGATATGAGTGGCAACTGTCAAAGTACACTGGCAGGGGTCTGCAGAGCACACGCTGAATGCCTGACACACCCGCTTTAAGGACACTGACTGCTATAAGCTTACACTGGAAAACTTTTTTCTTTGTAAAAGCACGCTACAGAGACACCAGATATGAGTGGCAACTGTCAAAGTACACTGGCAGGGGTCTGCAGGGCACACGCTAAAGGCTTGACACACACGCTTTAAGGACACTGACTGCTATTAGCTTACACTGGAAAACTTTTTTTCTTTGTAAAAGCACGCTACAGAGACACCAGATATGAGTGGCAACTGTCAAAGTACACTGGCAGGGGTCTGCAGGGCACACGCTGAAGGCCTGACACACCCGCTTTAAGGACACTGACTGCTATTAGCTTACACTGGAAAACTTTTTTCTTTGTAAAAGCACGCTACAGAGACACCAGATATGAGTGGCAACTGTCAAAGTACACTGGCAGGGGTCTGCAGGGCACACGCTGAAGGCCTGACACACCCGCTTTAAGGACACTGACTGCTATTAGCTTGCACTGGAAAACTTTTTTTTCTTTGTAAAAGCACGCTACAGAGATGCCAGATATGAGTGGCAACTGTCAAAGTACACTGGCAGGGGTCTGCAGGGCACACGCTGAAGGCCTGACACACCCGCTTTAAGGACACTGACTGCAATTAGCTTACACTGGAAAACGTTTTTTTTTTTGTAAAAGCACGCTACAGAGACACCAGATATGAGTGGCAACTGTCAAAGTACACTGGCAGGGGTTTGCAGGGCACACGCTGAAGGCCTGACACACCCGCTTTAAGGACACTGACTACTATTAGCTTACACTGGAAAACTTTTTTCTTTGTAAAAGCACGCTATAGAGACACCAGATATGAGTGGCAACTGTCAAAGTACACTGGCAGGGGTCTGCAGGGCACACGCTGAAGGCCTGACACACCCGCTTTAAGGACACTGACCTCTATTAGCTTACACTGGAAAACTTTTTTTCTTTGTAAAAGCACGCTATAGAGACACCAGATATGAGTGGCAACTGTCAAAGTAAACTTGCAGGGGTCTGCAGGGCACACGCTGAAGGCCTCACACACCCGCTTTAAGGACACTGACTGCTATTAGCTTACACTGGATAACTTTTTTTCTTTGTAAAAGCACGCTATAGAGACACCAGATATGAGTGGCAACTGTCAAAGTAAACTGGCAGGGGTCTGCAGGGCACACGCTGAAGGCCTGACACACCCGCTTTAAGGACACTGACCTCTATTAGCTTACACTGGAAAACTTTTTTCTTTGTAAACGCACGCTATAGAGACACCAGATATGAGTGGCAACTGTCAAAGTACACTGGCAGGGGTCTGCAGAGCACACGCTGAAGGCCTGACACACCCGCTTTAAGGACACTGACTGCTATTAGCTTACACCGGAAAACTTTTTTTCTTTGTAAAAGCATGCTACAGAGACACCAGATATGAGTGGCAACTGTCAAAGTACACTGGCAGGGGTCTGCAGGGCACACGCTGAAGGCCTGAAACACCCACTTTAAGGACACTGACTGCTATTAGCTTACACTGGAAAACGTTTTTTCTTTGTAAAAGCACGCTACAGAGACACCAGATATGAGTGGCAACTGTCAAAATACACTGGCAGGGGTCTGCAGGGCACACGCTAAAGGCCTGACACACACGCTTTAAGGACACTGACTGCTATTAGCTTACACTGGATAACTTTTTTTCTTTGTAAAAGCACGCTATAGAGACACCAGATATGAGTGGCAACTGTCAAAGTACACTGGCAGGGGTCTGCAGAGCACACGCTGAATGCCTGACACACCCGCTTTAAGGACACTGACTGCTATAAGCTTACACCGGAAAACTTTTTTCTTTGTAAAAGCACGCTACAGAGACACCAGATATGAGTGGCAACTGTCAAAGTACACTGGCAGGGGTCTGCAGGGCACACGCTAAAGGCTTGACACACACGCTTTAAGGACACTGACTGCTATTAGCTTACACTGGAAAACTTTTTTTCTTTGTAAAAGCACGCTACTGAGACATCAGATATAAGTGGCAACTGTCAAAGTACACTGGCAGGGGTCTGCAGGGCACACGCTGAAGGCCTGACACACCCGCTTTAAGGACACTGACTGCTATTAGCTTACACTGGGAAACTTTTTTTCTTTGTAAAAGCACGCTATAGAGACACCAGATATGAGTGACAACTGTCAAAGTACACTGGCAGGGGTCTGCAGGGCACACGCTGAAGGCCTGACACACCCGCTTTAAGGACACTGACTGCAATTAGCTTACACTGGAAAACTTTTTTTCTTTGTAAAAGCACGCTATAGAGACACCAGATATGAGTGGCAACTGTCAAAGTAAACTGGCAGGGGTCTGCAGGGCACACGCTGAAGGCCTGACACACCCGCTTTAAGGACACTGACTGCTATTAGCTTACACTGGAAAACTTTTTTCTTTGTAAAAGCACGCTACAGAGACATCAGATATGAGTGGCAACTGTCAAAGTATACTGGCAGGGGTCTGCAGGGCACACGCTGAAGGCCTGACACACCCGCTTCAAGGACACTGACTGCTATTAGCTTACACTGGAAAACTTTTTTCTTTGTAAAAGCACACTATAGAGACACCAGATATGAGTGGCAACTGTCAAAGTACACTGGCAGGGGTCTGCAGAGCACATGCTGAAGGCCTGACACGCCCGCTTTAAGGACACTGACTGCTATTAGCTTACACTGGAAAACTTTTTTTCTTTGTAAAAGCACGCTATAGAGACACCAGATATGAGTGGCAACTGTCAAAGTACACTGGCAGGGGTCTGCAGGGCACACGCTGAAGGCCTGACACACCCGCTTTAAGGACACTGACTGCAATAAGCTTACACTGGAAAACGTATTTTCTTTGTAAAAGCACGCTACAGAGACACCAGATATGAGTGGCAACTGTCAAAGTACACTGGCAGGGGTCTGCAGGGCACACGCTGAAGGCCTGACACACCCGCTTTAAGGACACTGACTGCTATAAGCTTACACTGGAAAACTTTTTTCTTTGTAAAAGCACGCTATAGAGACACCAGATATGAGTGGCAACTGTCAAAGTACACTGGCAGGGGTCTGCAGGGCACACGCTTTTTCTTTGTAAAAGCACGCTACAGAGACACCAGATATGAGTGGCAACTGTCAAAGTACACTGGCAGGGGTCTGCAGGGCACATGCTGAAGGCCTGACACACCCGCTTTAAGGACACTGACTGCTATTAGCTTGCACTGGAAAACTTTTTTCTTTGTAAAAGCACGTTACAGAGACACCAGATATGAGTGGCAACTGTCAAAGTACACTGGCAGGGGTCTGCAGGGCACACGCTGAAGGCCTGACACACCCGCTTTAAGGACACTGACTGCAATTAGCTTACACTGGAAAACGTTTTTTCTTTGTAAAAGCATGCTATAGAGACACCAGATATGAGTGACAACTGTCAAAGTACACTGGCAGGGGTCTGCAGGGCACATGCTGAAGGCCTGACACACCCGCTTTAAGGACACTGACTGCTATTAGCTTGCACTGGAAAACTTTTTTCTTTGTAAAAGCACGTTACAGAGACACCAGATATGAGTGGCAACTGTCAAAGTACACTGGCAGGGGTCTGCAGGGCACACGCTGAAGGCCTGACACACCCGCTTTAAGGACACTGACTGCTATTAGCTTGCACTGGATAACTTTTTTTCTTTGTAAAAGCACGCTACAGAGACACCAGATATGAGTGGCAACTGTCAAAGTACACTGGCAGGGGTCTGCAGGGCACACGCTAAAGGCCTGACACACCCGCTTCAAGGACACTGACTGCTATTAGCTTACACTGGAAAACTTTTTTCTTTGTAAAAGCACACTATAGAGACACCAGATATGAGTGGCAACTGTCAAAGTACACTGGCAGGGGTCTGCAGAGCACATGCTGAAGGCCTGACACGCCCGCTTTAAGGACACTGACTGCTATTAGCTTACACTGGAAAACTTTTTTTCTTTGTAAAAGCACGCTATAGAGACACCAGATATGAGTGGCAACTGTCAAAGTACACTGGCAGGGGTCTGCAGGGCACACGCTGAAGGCCTGACACACCCGCTTTAAGGACACTGACTGCAATAAGCTTACACTGGAAAACGTATTTTCTTTGTAAAAGCACGCTACAGAGACACCAGATATGAGTGGCAACTGTCAAAGTACACTGGCAGGGGTCTGCAGGGCACACGCTGAAGGCCTGACACACCCGCTTTAAGGACACTGACTGCTATTAGCTTACACTGGAAAACTTTTTTTCTTTGAAAAAGCACGCTGTAGAGACACCAGATATGAGTGGCAACTGTCAAAGTACACTGGCAGGGGTCTGCAGGGCACACGCTGAAGGCCTGACACACCCGCTTTAAGGACACTGACTGCTATAAGCTTACACTGGAAAACTTTTTTCTTTGTAAAAGCACGCTATAGAGACACCAGATATGAGTGGCAACTGTCAAAGTACACTGGCAGGGGTCTGCAGGGCACACGCTTTTTCTTTGTAAAAGCACGCTACAGAGACACCAGATATGAGTGGCAACTGTCAAAGTACACTGGCAGGGGTCTGCAGGGCACATGCTGAAGGCCTGACACACCCGCTTTAAGGACACTGACTGCTATTAGCTTGCACTGGAAAACTTTTTTCTTTGTAAAAGCACGTTACAGAGACACCAGATATGAGTGGCAACTGTCAAAGTACACTGGCAGGGGTCTGCAGGGCACACGCTGAAGGCCTGACACACCCGCTTTAAGGACACTGACTGCAATTAGCTTACACTGGAAAACGTTTTTTCTTTGTAAAAGCATGCTATAGAGACACCAGATATGAGTGACAACTGTCAAAGTACACTGGCAGGGGTCTGCAGGGCACACGCTGAAGGCCTGACACACCCGCTTTAAGGACACTGACTGCTATTAGCTTGCACTGGATAACTTTTTTTCTTTGTAAAAGCACGCTACAGAGACACCAGATATGAGTGGCAACTGTCAAAGTACACTGGCAGGGGTCTGCAGAGCACACGCTGAATGCCTGACACACCCGCTTTAAGGACACTGACTGCTATAAGCTTACACTGGAAAACTTTTTTCTTTGTAAAAGCACGCTACAGAGACACCAGATATGAGTGGCAACTGTCAAAGTACACTGGCAGGGGTCTGCAGGGCACACGCTAAAGGCTTGACACACACGCTTTAAGGACACTGACTGCTATTAGCTTACACTGGAAAACTTTTTTTCTTTGTAAAAGCACGCTACAGAGACACCAGATATGAGTGGCAACTGTCAAAGTACACTGGCAGGGGTCTGCAGGGCACACGCTGAAGGCCTGACACACCCGCTTTAAGGACACTGACTGCTATTAGCTTACACTGGAAAACTTTTTTCTTTGTAAAAGCACGCTATAGAGACACCAGATATGAGTGGCAACTGTCAAAGTACACTGGCAGGGGTCTGCAGGGCAAACGCTGAAGGCCTGACACACCCGCTTTAAGGACACTGACTGCTATTAGCTTACACTGGAAAACTTTTTTTTCTATGTAAAAGCATGCTATAGAGACACCAGATATGAGTGGCAACTGTCAAAGTACACTGGCAGGGGTCTGCAGGGCACACGCTGAAGGCCTGACACACACGCTTTAAGGACACTGACCTCTATTAGCTTACACTGGAAAACTTTTTTCTTTGTAAAAGCACGCTGTAGAGACACCAGATATGAGTGGCAACTATCAAAGTACACTGGCAGGGGTCTGCAGGGCACACACTTTTTCTTTGTAAAAGCACGCTACAGAGACACCAGATATGAGTGGCAACTGTCAAAGTACACTGGCAGGGGTCTGCAGGGCACACGCTGAAGGCCTGACACACCCGCTTTAAGGACACTGACTGCAATAAGCTTACACTGGAAAACTTTTTTTCTTTGTAAAAGCACGCTACAGAGACACCAGATATGAGTGGCAACTGTCAAAGTACACTGGCAGGGGTTTGCAGGGCACACGCTGAAGGCCTGACACACCCACTTTAAGGACACCGACTGCTATTAGCTTACACTGGAAAACTTTTTTTCTTTGTAAAAGCACGCTATAGAGACACCAGATATGAGTGGCAGCTGTCAAAGTACACTGGCAGGGGTCTGCAGGGCACACGCTGAAGGCCTAACACACCCGCTTTAAGGACACTGACTGCTATTAGCTTACACTGGAAAACTTTTTTTCTTTGTAAAAGCATACTACAGAGACACCAGATATGAGTGGCAACTGTCAAAGGAAACTGGCAGGGGTCTGCAGGGCACACGCTGAAGGCCTGACACACCCGCTTTAAGGACACTGACCTCTATTAGCTTACACTGGAAAACTTTTTTTCTTTGTAAAAGCACGCTATAGAGACACCAGATATGAGTGGCAACTGTCAAAGTACACTGGCAGGGGTCTGCAGGGCACACACTGAAGGCCTCACACACCCGCTTTAAGGACACTGACTGCTAAAAGCTTACACTGGAAAACTTTTTTCTTCGTAAAAGCACGCTATAGAGACACCAGATATGAGTGGCAACTGTCAAAGTAAACTGGCAGGGGTCTGCAGGGCACACGCTGAAGGCCTGACACACCCGCTTTAAGGATACTGACCTCTATTAGCTTACACTGGAAAACTTTTTTTCTTTGTAAAAGCACGCTATAGAGACACCAGATATGAGTGGCAACTGTCAAAGTACACTGGCAGGGGTCTGCAGGGCACACGCTGAAGGCCTGACACACCCGCTTTAAGGACACTGACTGCTATTAGCTTACACTGGAAAACTTTTTTCTTTGTAAACGCATGCTATAGAGACACCAGATATAAGTGGCAACTGTCAAAGTACACTGGCAAGGGTCTGCAGGGCACACGCTGAAGGCCTGACACACCCGCTTTAAGGACACTGACGGCTATTAGCTTACACTGGAAAACTTTTTTTCTTTGTAAAAGCACGCTATAGAGACACCAGATATGAGTGGCAACTGTCAAAGTACACTGGCAGGGGTCTGCAGGGCACACGCTGAAGGCCTGACACACCCGCTTTAAGGACACTGACTGCAATAAGCTTACACTGGAAAACGTATTTTCTTTGTAAAAGCACGCTACAGAGACACCAGATATGAGTGGCAACTGTCAAAGTACACTGGCAGGGGTCTGCAGGGCACACGCTGAAGGCCTGACACACCCGCTTTAAGGACACTGACTGCTATTAGCTTACACTGGAAAACTTTTTTTCTTTGAAAAAGCACGCTGTAGAGACACCAGATATGAGTGGCAACTGTCAAAGTACACTGGCAGGGGTCTGCAGGGCACACGCTGAAGGCCTGACACACCCGCTTTAAGGACACTGACTGCTATAAGCTTACACTGGAAAACTTTTTTCTTTGTAAAAGCACGCTATAGAGACACCAGATATGAGTGGCAACTGTCAAAGTACACTGGCAGGGGTCTGCAGGGCACACGCTTTTTCTTTGTAAAAGCACGCTACAGAGACACCAGATATGAGTGGCAACTGTCAAAGTACACTGGCAGGGGTCTGCAGGGCACATGCTGAAGGCCTGACACACCCGCTTTAAGGACACTGACTGCTATTAGCTTGCACTGGAAAACTTTTTTCTTTGTAAAAGCACGTTACAGAGACACCAGATATGAGTGGCAACTGTCAAAGTACACTGGCAGGGGTCTGCAGGGCACACGCTGAAGGCCTGACACACCCGCTTTAAGGACACTGACTGCAATTAGCTTACACTGGAAAACGTTTTTTCTTTGTAAAAGCATGCTATAGAGACACCAGATATGAGTGACAACTGTCAAAGTACACTGGCAGGGGTCTGCAGGGCACACGCTGAAGGCCTGACACACCCGCTTTAAGGACACTGACTGCTATTAGCTTGCACTGGATAACTTTTTTTCTTTGTAAAAGCACGCTACAGAGACACCAGATATGAGTGGCAACTGTCAAAGTACACTGGCAGGGGTCTGCAGGGCACACGCTAAAGGCCTGACACACACGCTTTAAGGACACTGACTGCTTTTAGCTTACACTGGATAACTTTTTTTCTTTGTAAAAGCACGCTATAGAGACACCAGATATGAGTGGCAACTGTCAAAGTACACTGGCAGGGGTCTGCAGGGCACACGCTGAAGGCCTGACACACCCGCTTTAAGGACACTGACTGCTATTAGCTTACACTGGAAAACTTTTTTTCTTTGTAAAAGCACGCTATAGAGACACCAGATATGAGTGGCAACTGTCAAAGTACACTGGCAGGGGTCTGCAGAGCACACGCTGAATGCCTGACACACCCGCTTTAAGGACACTGACTGCTATAAGCTTACACTGGAAAACTTTTTTCTTTGTAAAAGCACGCTACAGAGACACCAGATATGAGTGGCAACTGTCAAAGTACACTGGCAGGGGTCTGCAGGGCACACGCTAAAGGCTTGACACACACGCTTTAAGGACACTGACTGCTATTAGCTTACACTGGAAAACTTTTTTTCTTTGTAAAAGCACGCTACAGAGACACCAGATATGAGTGGCAACTGTCAAAGTACACTGGCAGGGGTCTGCAGGGCACACGCTGAAGGCCTGACACACCCGCTTTAAGGACACTGACTGCTATTAGCTTACACTGGAAAACTTTTTTCTTTGTAAAAGCACGCTATAGAGACACCAGATATGAGTGGCAACTGTCAAAGTACACTGGCAGGGGTCTGCAGGGCAAACGCTGAAGGCCTGACACACCCGCTTTAAGGACACTGACTGCTATTAGCTTACACTGGAAAACTTTTTTTTCTATGTAAAAGCATGCTATAGAGACACCAGATATGAGTGGCAACTGTCAAAGTACACTGGCAGGGGTCTGCAGGGCACACGCTGAAGGCCTGACACACACGCTTTAAGGACACTGACCTCTATTAGCTTACACTGGAAAACTTTTTTCTTTGTAAAAGCACGCTGTAGAGACACCAGATATGAGTGGCAACTATCAAAGTACACTGGCAGGGGTCTGCAGGGCACACACTTTTTCTTTGTAAAAGCACGCTACAGAGACACCAGATATGAGTGGCAACTGTCAAAGTACACTGGCAGGGGTCTGCAGGGCACACGCTGAAGGCCTGACACACCCGCTTTAAGGACACTGACTGCTATTAGCTTGCACTGGAAATCTTTTTTTCTTTGTAAAAGCACGCTACAGAGACACCAGATATGAGTGGCAACTGTCAAAGTACACTGGCAGGGGTCTGCAGGGCACACGCTGAAGGCCTGACACACCCGCTTTAAGGACACTGACTGCAATAAGCTTACACTGGAAAACTTTTTTTCTTTGTAAAAGCACGCTACAGAGACACCAGATATGAGTGGCAACTGTCAAAGTACACTGGCAGGGGTTTGCAGGGCACACGCTGAAGGCCTGACACACCCACTTTAAGGACACCGACTGCTATTAGCTTACACTGGAAAACTTTTTTTCTTTGTAAAAGCACGCTATAGAGACACCAGATATGAGTGGCAGCTGTCAAAGTACACTGGCAGGGGTCTGCAGGGCACACGCTGAAGGCCTAACACACCCGCTTTAAGGACACTGACTGCTATTAGCTTACACTGGAAAACTTTTTTTCTTTGTAAAAGCATACTACAGAGACACCAGATATGAGTGGCAACTGTCAAAGGAAACTGGCAGGGGTCTGCAGGGCACACGCTGAAGGCCTGACACACCCGCTTTAAGGACACTGACCTCTATTAGCTTACACTGGAAAACTTTTTTTCTTTGTAAAAGCACGCTATAGAGACACCAGATATGAGTGGCAACTGTCAAAGTACACTGGCAGGGGTCTGCAGGGCACACACTGAAGGCCTCACACACCCGCTTTAAGGACACTGACTGCTAAAAGCTTACACTGGAAAACTTTTTTCTTCGTAAAAGCACGCTATAGAGACACCAGATATGAGTGGCAACTGTCAAAGTAAACTGGCAGGGGTCTGCAGGGCACACGCTGAAGGCCTGACACACCCGCTTTAAGGATACTGACCTCTATTAGCTTACACTGGAAAACTTTTTTTCTTTGTAAAAGCACGCTATAGAGACACCAGATATGAGTGGCAACTGTCAAAGTACACTGGCAGGGGTCTGCAGGGCACACGCTGAAGGCCTGACACACCCGCTTTAAGGACACTGACTGCTATTAGCTTACACTGGAAAACTTTTTTCTTTGTAAACGCATGCTATAGAGACACCAGATATAAGTGGCAACTGTCAAAGTACACTGGCAAGGGTCTGCAGGGCACACGCTGAAGGCCTGACACACCCGCTTTAAGGACACTGACTGCTATTAGCTTACACCGGAAAACTTTTTTTCTTTGTAAAAGCATGCTACAGAGACACCAGATATGAGTGGCAACTGTCAAAGTACACTGGCAGGGGTCTGCAGGGCACACGCTGAAGGCCTGGCACACCCACTTTAAGGACACTGACTGCTATTAGCTTACACTGGAAAACTTTTTTTCTTTGTAAAAGCACGCTACAGAGACACCAGATATGAGTGGCAACTGTCAAAGTACACTGGCAGGGGTCTGCAGGGCACACGCTGAAGGCCTGACACACCCGCTTTAAGGACACTGACCTCTATTAGCTTACACTGGAAAACTTTTTTTCTTTGTAAAAGCACGCTATAGAGACACCAGATATGAGTGGCAACTGTCAAAGTACACTGGCAGGGGTCTGCAGGGCACACGCTGAAGGCCTCACACACCCGCTTTAAGGACACTGACTGCTATTAGCTTACACTGGAAAACTTTTTTCTTTGTAAAAGCACGCTATAGAGACACCAGATATGAGTGGCAACTGTCAAAGTAAACTGGCAGGGGTCTGCAGGGCACACGCTGAAGGCCTGACACACCCGCTTTAAGGATACTGACCTCTATTAGCTTACACTGGAAAACTTTTTTTCTTTGTAAAAGCACGCTATAGAGACACCAGATATGAGTGGCAACTGTCAAAGTACACTGGCAGGGGTCTGCAGGGCACACGCTGAAGGCCTGACACACCCACTTTAAGGACACTGACTGCTATTAGCTTACACTGGAAAACTTTTTTTCTTTGACAGTTGCCACTCATATCTGGTGTCTCTGTAGCGTGCTTTTACAAAGTACACTGGCAGGGGTCTGCAGGGCACACGCTGAAGGCCTGACACACCCGCTTTAAGGACACTGACTGCTATTAGCTTACACTGGAAAACATTTTTTCTTTGTAAAAGCATGCTATAGAGACACCAGATATGAGTGGCAACTGTCAAAGTACACTGGCAGGGGTCTGCAGGGCACACGCTGAAGGCCTGACACACATGCTTTAAGGACACTGACCTCTATCAGCTTACACTGGAAAACTTTTTTCTTTGTAAAAGCACGCTATAGAGACACCAGATATGAGTGGCAACTATCAAAGTACACTGGCAGGGGTCTGCAGGGCACACGCTTTTTCTTTGTAAAAGCACGCTACAGAGACACCAGATATGAGTGGCAACTGTCAAAGTACACTGGCAGGGGTCTGCAGGGCACACGCTGAAGGCCTGACACACCCGCTTTAAGGACACTGACTGCTATTAGCTTGCACTGGAAAACTTTTTTTCTTTGTAAAAGCACGCTACAGAGACGCCAGATATGAGTGGCAACTGTCAAAGTACACTGGCAGGGGTTTGCAGGGCACACGCTGAAGGCCTGACACACCCGCTTTAAGGACACTGACTGCTATTAGCTTACACTGGAAAACTTTTTTCTTTGTAAAAGCACGCTATAGAGACACCAGATATGAGTGGCAACTGTCAAAGTACACTGGCAGGGGTCTGCAGGGCACACGCTTTTTCTTTGTAAAAGCACGCTACAGAGACACCAGATATGAGTGGCAACTGTCAAAGTACACTGGCAGGGGTCTGCAGGGCACGCGCTGAAGGCCTGACACACACGCTTTAAGGACACTGACTGCTATTAGCTTACACTGGATAACTTTTTTTTTTGTAAAAGCACGCTACAGAGACACCAGATATGAGTGGCAACTGTCAAAGTACACTGGCAGGGGTTTGCAGGGCACACACTGAAGGCCTGACACACCCGCTTTAAGGACACTGACTGCTATTAGCTTACACTGGAAAACTTTTTTCTTTGTAAAAGCACGCTATAGAGACACCAGATATGAGTGGCAACTGTCAAAGTACACTGGCAGGGGTCTGCAGGGCACACGCTTTTTCTTTGTAAAAGCACGCTACAGAGACACCAGATATGAGTGGCAACTGTCAAAGTACACTGGCAGGGGTCTGCAGGGCACGCGCTGAAGGCCTGACACACACGCTTTAAGGACACTGACTGCTATTAGCTTACACTGGATAACTTTTTTCTTTGTAAAAGCACGCTATAGAGACACCAGATATGAGTGGCAACTGTCAAAGTACACTGGCAGGGGTCTGCAGGGCACACGCTGAAGGCCTGACACACCCGCTTTAAGGACACTGACCTCTATTAGCTTACACTGGAAAACTTTTTTTCTTTGTAAAAGCACGCTATAGAGACACCAGATATGAGTGGCAACTGTCAAAGTAAACTGGCAGGGGTCTGCAGGGCACACGCTGAAGGCCTGACATACCCGCTTTAAGGACACTGACCTCTATTAGCTTACACTGGAAAACTTTTTTTCTTTGTAAACGCACGCTATAGAGACACCAGATATGAGTGGCAACTGTCAAAGTACACTGGCAGGGGTCTGCAGGGCACACGCTGAAGGCCTGACACACCCGCTTTAAGGACACTGACTGCTATTAGCTTACACCGGAAAACTTTTTTTCTTTGTAAAAGCATGCTACAGAGACACCAGATATGAGTGGCAACTGTCAAAGTACACTGGCAGGGGTCTGCAGGGCACACGCTGAAGGCCTGACACACCCACTTTAAGGACACTGACTGCTATTAGCTTACACTGGAAAACTTTTTTTCTTTGTAAAAGCACACTACAGAGACACCAGATATGAGTGGCAACTGTCAAAGAACACTGGCAGGGGTCTGCAGGGCACACGCTGAAGGCCTGACACACCCGCTTTAAGGACACTGACTGCTATTAGCTTGCACTGGAAAACTTTTTTCTTTGTAAAAGCACGCTACAGAGACACCAGATATGAGTGGCAACTGTCAAAGTACACTGGCAGGGGTCTGCAGGGCAAACGCTAAAGGCCTGACACACACGCTTTAAGGACACTGACTGCTATTAGCTTACACTGGATAACTTTTTCTTTGTAAAAGCACGCTATAGAGACACCAGATATGAGTGGCAACTGTCAAAGTACACTGGCAGGGGTCTGCAAGGCACACGCTGAAGGCCTGACACACCCGCTTTAAGGACACTGACTGCTATTAGCTTACAATGGAAAACTTTTTTTCTTTGTAAAAGCACGCTATAGAGACACCAGATATGAGTGGAAACTGTCAAAGTACACTAGCAGGGGTCTGCAGTGCACACGCTGAATGCCTGACACACCCGCTTTAAGGACACTGACTGCTATAAGCTTACACTGGAAAACTTTTTTCTTTGTAAAAGCACGCTATAGAGACAACAGATATGAGTGGCAACTGTCAAAGTACACTGGCAGGGGTCTGCAGGGCACACGCTGAAGGCCTGACACACCCACTTTAAGGACACTGACTGCTATTAGCTAACACTGGAAAACTTTTTTTCTTTGTAAAAGCATGCTATAGAGACACCAGATATGAGTGGCAACTGTCAAAGTACACTGGCAGGGGTCTGCAGGGCACACGCTGAAGGCCTGACACACACGCTTTAAGGACACTGACCTCTATTAGCTTACACTGGAAAACTTTTTTCTTTGTAAAAGCACGCTATAGAGACACCAGATATGAGTGGCAACTGTCAAAGTACACTGGCAGGGGTCTGCAGGGCACACGCTGAAGGCCTGACACACCCACTTTAAGGACACTGACTGCAATTAGCTTACACTGGAAAAGTTTTTTCTTTGTAAAAGCACGCTACAGAGACACCAGATATGAGTGGCAACTGTCAAAGTACACTGGCAGGGGTCTGCAGGGCACATGCTGAAGGCCTGACACACCCGCTTTAAGTACACTGACTGCTATTAGCTAACACTGGAAAACTTTTTTTCTTTGTAAAAGCATGCTATTGAGACACCAGATATGAGTGGCAACTGTCAAAGTACACTGGCAGGGGTCTGCAGGGCACACGCTGAAGGCCTGACACACCCGCTTTAAGGACACTGACTGCAATTAGCTTACACTGGAAAACTTTTTTCTTTGTAAAAGCACGCTACAGAGACACCAGATATGAGTGGCAACTGTCAAAGTACACTGGCAGGGGTCTGCAGGGCACATGCTGAAGGCCTGACACACCCGCTTTAAGGACACTGACTGCTATTAGCTTGCACTGGAAAACTTTTTTTCTTTGTAAAAGCACGCTATATAGACACCAGATATGAGTGGCAACTGTCAAAGTACACTGGCAGGGGTCTGCAGGGCACACGCTGAAGGCCTGACACACCCGCTTTAAGGACACTGACTGCTATTAGCTTACAATGGAAAACTTTTTTTCTTTGTAAAAGCACGCTATAGAGACACCAGATATGAGTGGAACCTGTCAAAGTACACTGGCAGGGGTCTGCAGAGCACACGCTGAATGCCTGACACACCCGCTTTAAGGACACTGACTGCTATAAGCTTACACTGGAAAACTTTTTTCTTTGTAAAAGCACGCTACAGAGACACCAGATATGAGTGGCAACTGTCAAAGTACACTGGCAGGGGTCTGCAGGGCACACGCTGAAGGCCTGACACACCCGCTTTAAGGACACTGACTGCAATTAGCTTACAGTGGAAAACTTTTCTTCTTTGTAAAAGCACGCTATAGAGACACTAGATATGAGTGGCAACTGTCAAAGTAAACTGGCAGGGGTCTGCAGGGCACACGCTGAAGGCCTGACACACCCGCTTTAAGGACACTGACTGCTATTAGCTTACACTGGAAAACTTTTTTCTTTGTAAAAGCACGCTATAGAGACACCAGATATGGGTGGCAACTGTCAAAGTACACTGGCAGGGGTCTGCAGGGCACACGCTGAAGGCCTGACACACCCGCTTTAAGGACACTGACTGCTATTAGCTTACAATGGAAAACTTTTTTTCTTTGTAAAAGCACGCTATAGAGACACCAGATATGAGTGGAAACTGTCAAAGTACACTGGCAGGGGTCTGCAGAGCACACGCTGAATGCCTGACACATTCGCTTTAAGGACACTGACTGCTATAAGCTTACACTGGAAAACTTTTTTCTTTGTAAAAGCACGCTACAGAGACACCAGATATGAGTGGCAACTGTCAAAGTACACTGGCAGGGGTCTGCAGGGCACACGCTGAAGGCCTGACACACCCGCTTTAAGGACACTGTCTGCAATTAGCTTACAGTGGAAAACTTTTCTTCTTTGTAAAAGCACGCTATAGAGACACTAGATATGAGTGGCAACTGTCAAAGTAAACTGGCAGGGGTCTGCAGGGCACACGCTGAAGGCCTGACACACCCGCTTTAAGGACACTGACTGCTATTAGCTTACACTGGAAAACTTTTTTTCTTTGTAAAAGCACGCTACAGAGACATCAGATATGAGTGGCAACTGTCAAAGTACACTGGCAAGGGTCTGCAGGGCATACGCTGAAGGCCTGACACACCCGCTTTAAGGAAACTGACTGCTATTAGCTTACACTGGAAAACTTTTTTCTTTGTAAAAGCACACTATAGAGACACCAGATATGAGTGGCAACTGCCAAAGTACACTGGCAAGGGTCTGCAGGGCATACGCTGAAGGCCTGACACACCCGCTTTAAAGACACTGACTGCTATTAGCTTACACTGGAAAACTTTTTTTCTTTGTAAAAGCATGCTACAGAGACACCAGATATGAGTGGCAACTGTCAAAGTACACTGGCAGGGGTCTGCAGGGCAAACGCTGAAGGCCTGACACACACGCATTAAGGACACTGATTGCTATTAGCTTACACTGGATAACTTTTTTTCTTTGTAAAAGCATGCTACAGAGACACCAGATATGAGTGGCAACTGTCAAAGTACACTGGCAGGGGTCTGCAGGGCACACGCTGAAGGCCTGACACACCCGCTTTAAGGACACTGACTGCTATTAGCTTACAATGGAAAACTTTTTTTCTTTGTAAAAGCACGCTATAGAGACACCAGATATGAGTGGAAACTGTCAAAGTACACTGGCAGGGGTCTGCAGAGCACACGCTGAATGCCTGACACATTCGCTTTAAGGACACTGACTGCTATAAGCTTACACTGGAAAACTTTTTTCTTTGTAAAAGCACGCTACAGAGACACCAGATATGAGTGGCAACTGTCAAAGTACACTGGCAGGGGTCTGCAGGGCACACGCTGAAGGCCTGACACACCCGCTTTAAGGACACTGTCTGCAATTAGCTTACAGTGGAAAACTTTTCTTCTTTGTAAAAGCACGCTATAGAGACACTAGATATGAGTGGCAACTGTCAAAGTAAACTGGCAGGGGTCTGCAGGGCACACGCTGAAGGCCTGACACACCCGCTTTAAGGACACTGACTGCTATTAGCTTACACTGGAAAACTTTTTTTCTTTGTAAAAGCACGCTACAGAGACATCAGATATGAGTGGCAACTGTCAAAGTACACTGGCAAGGGTCTGCAGGGCATACGCTGAAGGCCTGACACACCCGCTTTAAGGAAACTGACTGCTATTAGCTTACACTGGAAAACTTTTTTCTTTGTAAAAGCACACTATAGAGACACCAGATATGAGTGGCAACTGCCAAAGTACACTGGCAAGGGTCTGCAGGGCATACGCTGAAGGCCTGACACACCCGCTTTAAAGACACTGACTGCTATTAGCTTACACTGGAAAACTTTTTTTCTTTGTAAAAGCATGCTACAGAGACACCAGATATGAGTGGCAACTGTCAAAGTACACTGGCAGGGGTCTGCAGGGCAAACGCTGAAGGCCTGACACACACGCATTAAGGACACTGATTGCTATTAGCTTACACTGGATAACTTTTTTTCTTTGTAAAAGCATGCTACAGAGACACCAGATATGAGTGGCAACTGTCAAAGTACACTGGCAGGGGTCTGCAGGGCACACGCTGAAGGCCTGACACACACGCTTTAAGGACACTGACTGCTATTAGCTTACACTGGAAAACTTTTTTCTTTGTAAAAGCACACTATAGAGACACCAGATATGAGTGGCAACTGCCAAAGTACACTGGCAAGGGTCTGCAGGGCATACGCTGAAGGCCTGACACACCCGCTTTAAAGACACTGACTGCTATTAGCTTACACTGGAAAACTTTTTTTCTTTGTAAAAGCATGCTACAGAGACACCAGATATGAGTGGCAACTGTCAAAGTACACTGGCAGGGGTCTGCAGGGCAAACGCTGAAGGCCTGACACACACGCATTAAGGACACTGATTGCTATTAGCTTACACTGGATAACTTTTTTTCTTTGTAAAAGCATGCTACAGAGACACCAGATATGAGTGGCAACTGTCAAAGTACACTGGCAGGGGTCTGCAGGGCACACGCTGAAGGCCTGACACACCCACTTTAAGGACACTGACTGCTATTAGCTTACACTGGAAAACTATTTTTCTTTGTAAAAGCACGCTACAGAGACACCAGATATGAGTGGCAACTGTCAAAGTACACTGGCAGGGGTCTGCAGGGCACACGCTAAAGGCCTGACACACACGCTTTAAGGACACTGACTGCTATTAGCTTACACTGGATAACTTTTTTTCTTTGTAAAAGCACGCTATAGAGACACCAGATATGAGTGGCAACTGTCAAAGTACACTGGCAGGGGTCTGCAGGGCACACGCTGAAGGCCTGACACACCCGCTTTAAGGACACTGACTGCTATTAGCTTACAATGGAAAACTTTTTTTCTTTGTAAAAGCACGCTATAGAGACACCAGATATGAGTGGAAACTGTCAAAGTACACTGGCAGGGGTCTGCAGAGCACACGCTGAATGCCTGACACATTCGCTTTAAGGACACTGACTGCTATAAGCTTACACTGGAAAACTTTTTTCTTTGTAAAAGCACGCTACAGAGACACCAGATATGAGTGGCAACTGTCAAAGTACACTGGCAGGGGTCTGCAGGGCACACGCTGAAGGCCTGACACACCCGCTTTAAGGACACTGTCTGCAATTAGCTTACAGTGGAAAACTTTTCTTCTTTGTAAAAGCACGCTATAGAGACACTAGATATGAGTGGCAACTGTCAAAGTAAACTGGCAGGGGTCTGCAGGGCACACGCTGAAGGCCTGACACACCCGCTTTAAGGACACTGACTGCTATTAGCTTACACTGGAAAACTTTTTTTCTTTGTAAAAGCACGCTACAGAGACATCAGATATGAGTGGCAACTGTCAAAGTACACTGGCAAGGGTCTGCAGGGCATACGCTGAAGGCCTGACACACCCGCTTTAAGGAAACTGACTGCTATTAGCTTACACTGGAAAACTTTTTTCTTTGTAAAAGCACACTATAGAGACACCAGATATGAGTGGCAACTGCCAAAGTACACTGGCAAGGGTCTGCAGGGCATACGCTGAAGGCCTGACACACCCGCTTTAAAGACACTGACTGCTATTAGCTTACACTGGAAAACTTTTTTTCTTTGTAAAAGCATGCTACAGAGACACCAGGTATGAGTGGCAACTGTCAAAGTACACTGGCAGGGGTCTGCAGGGCATACGCTGAAGGCCTGACACACACGCATTAAGGACACTGATTGCTATTAGCTTACACTGGATAACTTTTTTTCTTTGTAAAAGCATGCTACAGAGACACCAGATATGAGTGGCAACTGTCAAAGTACACTGGCAGGGGTCTGCAGGGCACACGCTGAAGGCCTGACACACACGCTTTAAGGACACTGACTGCTATTAGCTTACACTGGAAAACTTTTTTCTTTGTAAAAGCACACTATAGAGACACCAGATATGAGTGGCAACTGCCAAAGTACACTGGCAAGGGTCTGCAGGGCATACGCTGAAGGCCTGACACACCCGCTTTAAAGACACTGACTGCTATTAGCTTACACTGGAAAACTTTTTTTCTTTGTAAAAGCATGCTACAGAGACACCAGATATGAGTGGCAACTGTCAAAGTACACTGGCAGGGGTCTGCAGGGCAAACGCTGAAGGCCTGACACACACGCATTAAGGACACTGATTGCTATTAGCTTACACTGGATAACTTTTTTTCTTTGTAAAAGCATGCTACAGAGACACCAGATATGAGTGGCAACTGTCAAAGTACACTGGCAGGGGTCTGCAGGGCACACGCTGAAGGCCTGACACACCCACTTTAAGGACACTGACTGCTATTAGCTTACACTGGAAAACTATTTTTCTTTGTAAAAGCACGCTACAGAGACACCAGATATGAGTGGCAACTGTCAAAGTACACTGGCAGGGGTCTGCAGGGCACACGCTAAAGGCCTGACACACACGCTTTAAGGACACTGACTGCTATTAGCTTACACTGGATAACTTTTTTTCTTTGTAAAAGCACGCTATAGAGACACCAGATATGAGTGGCAACTGTCAAAGTACACTGGCAGGGGTCTGCAGGGCACACGCTGAAGGCCTGACACACCCGCTTTAAGGACACTGACTGCTAGTAGCTTACACTGGAAAACTTTTTTTCTTTGTAAAAGCGCGCTATAGAGACACCAGATATGAGTGGAAACTGTCAAAGTACACTGGCAGGGGTCTGCAGAGCACACGCTGAATGTCTGACACACCCGCTTTAAGGACACTGACTGCTATAAGCTTACACTGGAAAACTTTTTTCTTTGCAAAAGCACGCTACAGAGACACCATATATGAGTGGCAACTGTCAAAGTACACTGGCAGGGGTCTGCAGGGCACACGCTGAAGGCCTGACACACCCGCTTTAAGGACACTGACTGCTATAAGCTTACACTGGAAAACTTTTTTTCTTTGTAAAAGCACGCTATAGAGACACCAGATATGACTGGCAACTGTCAAAGTACACTGGCAGGGGTCTGCAGGGCACACGCTGAAGGCCTGACACACCCGCTTTAAGGAAACTGACTGCTATTAGCTTACACTGGAAAACTTTTTTCTTTGTAAAAGCACACTATGGAGACACCAGATATGAGTGGCAACTGTCAAAGTACACTGGCAGGGGTCTGCAGAGCACACGCTGAATGCCTGACACACCCGCTTTAAGGACACTGACTGCTATTAGCTTAAACTGGAAAACTGTTTTCTTTGTAAAAGCACGCTACAGAGACACCAGATATGAGTGGCAACTGTCAAAGTACTCTATTCTGCTCTTTGTCAGTGTGTATCATGGGCTCTGAGGACAGGTGTCAATCCATACCTGCCAAGTGACCCTATGTAGGGGGAACAGTCTCTATTCTGCTCTTTGTCAGTGTGTATCAGGGGCTTTGAGGACAGGTGTTAATCCATACCTGCCAAGTGACCATATGTAGGGGGAACAGTCTCTATTCTGCTCTGTGTAAGTGTGTATCATGATCTCTGAGGACAGGTGTTAATCGATACCTGCCAAGTGACCCTAAGTAGGGGGAACAGTCTCTATTCTGCTCTTTGTCAGTGTGTATCAGGGGCTTTGAGGACAGGTGTCAATCCATACCTGACAAGTGACCCTATGTAGGGGAAACAGTCTCTATTCTGCTCTGTGTCAGTGTGTATCATGGTCTCTGAGGACGGGGAACAGTCTCTATTCTGCTCTTTGTCAGTGTGTATCATGGGCTCTGAGGACAGGTGTCAATCGATACCTGACAAGTGACCCTATGTAGGGGGAACAGTCTCTACTCTGCTCTTTGTCAGTGTGTATCATGGTCTCTGAGGACAGGTGTCAATCCATACCTGCCAAGTGACCCTATGTAGGGGGAACAGTCTCTATTCTGCTCTGTGTCAGTGTGTATCATGGGCTCTGAGGACGGGGAACAGTCTCTATTCTGCTCTGTGTCAGTGTATATCATGGGCTTTGAGGACAGGTGTTAATCCATACCTGCCAAGTGACCCTATGTAGGGGGAACAGTCTCTACTCTGCTCTTTGTCAGTGTGTATCTTTGTCAGTGTGTATCATGGTCTCTGAGGACAGGTGTGAATCCATACCGTCCAAGTGACCCTATGTAGGGGAGAACAGTCTCTATTCTGCTCTGTGTCAGTGTGTATCATGGACTCTGAGGACGGGGAACAGTCTCTATTCTGCTCTGTGTCAGTGTGTATCATGGGCTTTGAGGACAGGTGTCAATCCATATCTGCCAAGTGACCCTATGTAGGGGGAACAGTCTTTATTCTGCTCTGTGTCAGTGTATATCATGGTGTCTGAGGATGGGGACCAGTATCTATTCTGGTCTTTGTCAGTGTGTGTCATGGGCTCTGAGGACAGGTGTCAATCCATACCTGACAAGTGACCCTATGTAGGGGGAACAGTCTCTACTCTGCTCTTTGTCAGTTTGTATCTTTGTCAGTGTGTATCATGGTCTCTGAGGACAGGTGTGAATCCATACCGTCCAAGTGACCCTATGTAGGGGAACAGTCTCTATTCTGCTCTGTGTCAGTGTGTATCATGGGCTCTGAGGACGGGGAACAGTCTCTATTCTGCTCTGTGTCAGTGTGTATCATGGGCTTTGAGGACAGGTGTCAATCCATACCTGCCAAGTGACCCTATGTAGGGGGAACAGTCTCTATTCTGCTCAGTGTCAGTGTGTATCATGGGCTCTGAGGACGGGGAACAGTCTCTATTCTGCTCTGTGTCAGTGTGTATCATGGTCTCTGAGGACAGGTGCTAATCGATACCTTCCAAGTGACCCTATGTAGGGGGAACAGTCTCTATTCTGCTCTTTGTCAGTGTGTATCAGGGGCTTTGAGGACAGGTGTCAATCCATACCTGCCACGTGGCTCTATGTAGGGGGAACAGTCTCTATTCTGCTCTGTGTCAGTGTGTATCATGGTCTCTGAGGACAGGTTTTAATCCATACCTGCCAATTGACCCTATGTAGGGGGAAAAGTCTATATTCTGCTCTTTGTCAGTGTGTATCAGGGTCTTTGATGACAGGTGTCAATCCATACCTGCCAAGTGACCCTATGCAGGCAGAACAGTCTCTATTCTGCTCTGTGTCAGTGTGTTTCATGGTCTCTGAGGATGGGGAACAGTCTCTATTCTGCTCTTTGTCAGTGTGTATCATGGGCTCTGAGGACAGGTGTCAATCCATACCTGCCAAGTGACCCTATGTAGGGGGAACAGTCTCTATTCTGCTCTGTGTCAGTGTGTATCATGGGCTCTGAGGACGGGGAACAGTCTCTATTCTGCTCTGTGTCAGTGTGTATCATGGGCTTTGAGGACAGGTGTTAATCCATATCCTATGTAGGGGGAACAGTGTCTATTCTGCTCTGTGTCAGTGTGTATCATGGTCTCTGAGGACGGGGAACAGTCTCTATTCTGCTCTTTGTCAGTGTGTATCATGGGCTCGGAGGACAGGTGTCAATCCATACCTGACAAGTGACCCTTTGTTGGGGAACAGTCTCTACTCTGCTCTTTGTCAGTGTGTATCAGGGGTTTTGAGGACAGGTGTCAATACATACCTGCCAAGTGACCCTATGTAGGGTCTGCTCTGTTTCAGTGTGTATCATGGGCTCTGAGGACGGGGAACAGTCTCTATTCTGCTCTGTTTCAGTGTGTATCATGGGCTTTGAGGACAGTTGTTAATCCATACCTGCCAAGTGACCCTATGTAGGGGGAACAGTCTCTATTCATCTCTGTGTCAGTGTGTATCATGGGCTTTGAGGACAGGTGTCAATCCATATCTGCCAAGTGACCCTATGTAGTATTTATTCTGCTCTGTGTCAGTGTGTATCATGGTCTCTGAGGACAAGTGTCAATCCATCACTGCCAAGTGACCCTATGTAGGGGGAACAGTCTCTATTCTGCTCTTTGTCAGTGTGTATCAGGGGCTTTGAGGACAGGAGTCAATCCATACCTTCCAAGTGACCCTATGTAGGGGGAACAGTCTCTATTCTGCTCTGTGTCAGTGTATATCATGGTCTCTGAGGACGGGGAACAGTCTCTATTCTGCTCTTTGTCAGTGTGTGTCATGGGCTCTGAGGACAGGTGTCAATCCATACCTGACAAGTGACCCTATGTAGGGGGAACAGTCTCTACTCTGCACTTTTCAGTGTGTATCTTTGTCAGTGTGTATCATGGTCTCTGAGGACAGGTGTGAATCCATACCTGCCAAGTGACCCTATGTAGGGGGAACAGTCTCTATTCTGCTCTGTGTCAGTGTGTATCATGGGCTCTGAGGACGGGGAACAGACTCTATTCTGCTCTGTGTCAGTGTGTATCAATGGCTTTGAGGACAGGTGTCAATCCATACCTGCCAAGTGACCCTATGTAGGGGGAACAGTCTCTATTCTGCTCTGTGTCAGTGTGTATCATGGGCTCTGAGGACGGGGAACAGTCTCTATTCTGCTCTGAGTCAGTGTATATCATGGGCTTTGAGGACAGGTGTTAATCCATACCTGCCAAGTGACCCTATGTAGGGGGAACAGTCTCTATTCATCTCTGTGTCAGTGTGTATCATGGGCTTTGAGGACAGGTGTCAATCCATATCTGCCAAGTGACCCTATGTAGGGGGAACAGTCTTTATTCTGCTCTTTGTCAGTGTGTATCAGGAGCTTTGAGGACAGGTGTCAATCCATACCTGCCAAGTGACCCTATGTAGGGGGAACCGTCTCTATTCTGCTCTGTGTCAGTGTGTATCATGGGCTCTGAGGACGGGGAACAGTCTCTATTCTGCTCTGAGTCAGTGTATATCATGGGCTTTGAGGACAGGTGTTAATCCATACCTGCCAAGTGACCCTATGTAGGGGGAACAGTGTCTATTCATCTCTGTGTCAGTGTGTATCATGGTCTCTGAGGACAGGTGTTAATCGATACCTACCAAGTGACCCTATGTAGGGGGAACAGTCTATATTCTGCTCTTTGTCAGTGTGTATCAAGAGCTTTGAGGACAGGTGTCAATCCATACCTGCCAAGTGACCCTATGTAGGGGGAACAGTCTCTATTCTGCTCTGTGTCAGTGTATATCATGGTCTCTGAGGACGGGGAACAGTCTCTATTCTGCTCTTTGTCAGTGTGTGTCATGGGCTCTGAGGAAAGGTGTCAATCCATACCTGACAAGTGACCCTATGTAGGGGAACAGTCTCTACTCTGCTCTTTGTCAGTGTGTATCAGGGGCTTTGAGGACAGGAGTCAATCCATACCTGCCAAGTGACCCTATGTAGGGTGAACAGTCTCTATTCTGCTCTGTGTCAGTGTGTATCATGGGCTCTGAGGACGGGGAACAGTCTCTATTCTGCTCTGTGTCAGTGTGTATCATGGGCTCTGAGGACGGGGAACAGTCTCTATTCTGCTCTGTGTCAGTGTGTATCATGGGCTTTGAGGACAGGTGTCAATCCATACCTGCCAAGTGACCCTATGTAGGGGGAACAGTCTCTATTCTGCTCTGTGTCAGTGTGTATCATGGGCTCTGAGGACGGGGAACAGTCTCTATTCTGATCTGTGTCAGTGTGTATCATGGGCTTTGAGGACAGGTGTCAATTCATATCTGCCAAGTGACCCTATGTAGGGGGAACAGTCTCTATTCTGCTCTGTGCCAGTGTGTATCAGGGACTTTGAGGACAGGTGTCAATCCATACCTGCCAAGTGAGCCTATGTAGGGGGAACAGTCTCTATTCTGCTCTGTGTCAGTGTGTATCATGGGCTCTGAGGACGGGGAACAGCCTCTATTCTGCTCTGTGTCAGTGTGTATCATGGGCTTTGAGGATAGGTGTCAATCCATACCTGCCAAGTGACCCTATGTAGGGGGAACAGTCTCTATTCTGCTATTTGTCATTGTGTATCAGGGGCTTTGAGGACAGGTGTCAATCCATACCTGCCACGTGGCACTATGTAGGGGGAACAGTCTCTATTCTGCTCTGTGTCAGTGTGTATCATGGTCTCTGAGGACAGGTTTTAATCCATACCTGCCAATTGACCCTATGTAGGGGGAAAAGTCTCTATTCTGCTCTTTGTCAGTGTGTATCAGGGTCTTTGAGGACAGGTATCAATCCATACCTGCCAAGTGACCCTGTGTAGGCGGAACAGTCTCTATTCTGCTCTGTGTCAGTGTGTATCATGGTCTCTGAGGACGGGGAACAGTCTCTATTCTGCTCTTTGTCAGTGTGTATCGTGGGCTTTGAGGACAGGTGTTAATCCATACCTGCCAAGTGACCCTATGTAGGGGGAACAGTCTCTATTCATCTCTGTTTCAGTGTGTATCATGGGCTTTGAGGACAGGTGTCAATCCATATCTGCCAAGTGACCCTATGTAGGGGGAACAGTCTCTATTCTGCTCTTTGTCAGTGTGTATCAGGGGCTTTGAGGACAGGTGTCAATCCATACCTGCCACGTGGCACTATGTAGGGGGAACAGTCTCTATTCTGCTCTGGTCAGTGTGTATCATGGTCTCTGAGGACAGGTTTTAATCCATACCTGCGAATTGACCCTATGTAGGGGGAACAGTCTCTATTCTGCTCTTTGTCAGTGTGTATCAGGGTCTTTGAGGACAGGTGTCAATCCATACCTGCCAAGTGACCCTGTGTAGGCGGAACAGTCTCTATTCTGCTCTGTGTCAGTGTGTATCATGGTCTCTGAGGACGGGGAACAGTCTCTATTCTGCTCTTTGTCAGTGTGTATCATGGGCTTTGAAGATAGGTGTTAATCCATACATGCCAAGTGACCCTATGTAGGGGGAACAGTCTCTATTCATCTCTGTGTCAGTGTGTATCATGGGCTTTGAGGACAGGTGTCAATCCATATCTGCCAAGTGACCCTATGTAGGGGGAACAGTCTTTATTCTGCTCTGTGTCAGTGTGTATCATGGTCTCTGAGGACAAGTGTCAATCCATACCTGCCAAGTGACCCTATGTAGGGGGAACAGTCTCTATTCTGCTCTTTGTCAGTGTGTATCAGGGGCTTTGAGGACAGGTGTCAATCCATACCTGCCAAGTGACCCTATGTAGGGGGAACAGTCTCTATTCTGCTCTGTGTCAGTGTATATCATGGTCTCTGAGGACGAGGACCAGTCTCTATTCTGCTATTTGTCAGTGTGTATCGTGGGCTTTGAGGACAGGTGTTAATCCATACCTGCCAAGTGACCCTATGTAGGGGGAACAGTCTCTATTCATCTCTGTGTCAGTGTGTATCATGGGCTTTGAGGACAGGTGTCAATCCATATCTGCCAAGTGACCCTATGTAGGGGGAACAGTCTCTATTCTGCTCTTTGTCAGTGTGTATCAGGGCTTTGAGGACAGGTGTCAATCCATACCTGCCACGAGGCACTATGTAGGGGGAACAGTCTCTATTCTGCTCTGTTTTAGTGTGTATCATGGTCTCTGAGGACAGGTTTTAATCCATACCTGCCAATTGACCCTATGTAGGGGGAACAGTCTCTATTCTGCTCTTTGTCAGTGTGTATCAGGGTCTTTGAGGACAGGTGTCAATCCATACCTGCCAAGTGACCCTGTGTAGGCGGAACAGTCTCTATTCTGCTCTGTGTCAGTGTGTATCATGGTCTCTGAGGACGGGGAACAGTCTCTATTCTGCTCTTTGTCAGTGTGTATCATGGGCTTTGAAGATAGGTGTTAATCCATACATGCCAAGTGACCCTATGTAGGGGGAACAGTCTCTATTTATCTCTGTGTCAGTGTGTATCATGGGCTTTGAGGACAGGTGTCAATCCATATCTGCCAAGTGACCCTATGCAGGGGGAACAGTCTTTATTCTGCTCTGTGACAGTGTGTATCATGGTCTCTGAGGACAAGTGTCAATCCATACCTGCCAAGTGACCCTATGTAGGGGGAACAGTCTCTATTCTGCTCTTTGTCAGTGTGTATCAGGGGCTTTGAGGACAGGTGTAAATCCATACCTGCCAAGTGACCCTATGTAGGGGGAACAGTCTCTATTCTGCTCTGTGTCAGTGTATATCATGGTCTCTGAGGACGAGGACCAGTCTCTATTCTGCTATTTGTCAGTGTGTGTCATGGGCTCTGAGGACAGGTGTCAATCCATACCTGACAAGTGACCCTATGTAGGGGGAACAGTCTCTACTCTGCTCTTTGTCAGTGTGTATCTTTGTCAGTGTGTATCATGGGCTCTGAGGACAGGTGTCAATCCATACCTGACAAGTGACCCATTGTAGGGGGAACAGTCTCTACGCTGCTCTTTGTCAGTGTGTATCTTTGTCAGTGTGTATCATGGGCTCTGAGGACAGGTGTCAATCCATACCTGACAAGTGACCCATTGTAGGGGGAACAGTCTCTACGCTGCTCTTTGTCAGTGTGTATCAGGGGCTTTGAGGACAGGTGTCAATACATACCTGCCAAGTGACCCTATGTAGGGTCTGCTCTGTTTCAGTGTGTATCATGGGCTCTGAGGTCGGGGAACAGTCTCTATTATGCTCTGTGTCAGTGTGTATCATGGGCTTTGAGGACAGTTGTTAATCCATACCTGCATGTGACCCTATGTAGGGGGAACAGTCTCTATGCATCTCTGAGTCAGTGTGTATCATGGGCTTTGAGGACAGGTGTCAATCCATATCTGCCAAGTGACCCTATGTAGTATTTATTCTGCTCTGTGTCAGTGTGTATCATGGTCTCTGAGGACAAGTGTCAATCCATCACTGCCAAGTGACCCTATGTAGGGGGAACAGTCTCTATTCTGCTCTTTGTCAGTGTGTATCAGGGGCTTTGAGGACAGGTGTCAATGCATACCTTCCAAGTGACCCTATGTAGGGGGAACAGTCTCTATTCTGCTCTGTGTCAGTGTATATCATGGTCTCTGAGGACGGGGAACAGTCTCTATTCTGCTCTTTGTCAGTGTGTGTCATGGGCTCTGAGGACAGGTGTCAATCCATACCTGACAAGTGACCCTATGTAGGGGGAACAGTCTCTACTCTGCTCTTTTCAGTGTGTATCTTTGTCAGTGTGTATCATGGTCTCTGAGGACAGGTGTGAATCCATACCTGCCAAGTGACCCTATGTAGGGGGAACAGTCTCTATTCTGCTCTGTGTCAGTGTGTATCATGGGCTCTGAGGACGGGGAACAGTCTCTATTCTGATCTGTGTCAGTGTGTATCATGGGCTTAGAGGACAGGTGTTAATCCATACCTGCCAAGTGACCCTATGTAGGGGGAACAGTCTCTATTCATCTCTGTGTCAGAGTGTATCATGGGCTTTGAGGACAGGTGTCAATCCATATCTGCCAAGTGACCCTATGTAGGGGGAACAGTCTGTATTCTGCTCTGTGTCAGTGTGTATCATGGTCTCTGAGGACTGGTGTTAATCGACACCTGCCAAGTGACCCTATGTAGGGGGAACAGTCTCTATTCTGCTCTGTGTCAGTGTGTATCAGGGACTTTGAGGACAGGTGTCAATCCATACCTGCCAAGTGAACCCATGTAGGGGGAACAGTCTCTATTCTGCTCTGTGTCAGTGTGTATCATGGTCTCTGAGGACGGGGAACAGTCTCTATTCTGCTCTTTGTCAGTGTGTATCTGGGGCTTTGAGGACAGGTGTCAATCCATACCTGCCACGTGGCCCTATGTAGGGGGAACAGTCTCTATTCTGCTCTGTGTCAGTGTGTATCATGGTCTCTGAGGACAGGTTTTAATCCATACCTGCCAATTGACCCTATGTAGGGGAACAGTCTCTATTCTGCTCTTTGTCAGTGTGTATCAGAGTCTTTGAGGACAGGTGTCAATCCATACCTGCCAAGTGACCCTGTGTAGTCGGAACAGTCTCTATTCTGCTCTTTGTCAGTGTGTATCATGGTCTCTGAGGACGGGGAACAGTCTCTATTCTGCTGTTTGTCAGTGTGTATCATGGGCTCTGAGGACAGGTGTCAATCCATACCTGACAAGTGACCCTTTGTAGGGGAACAGTCTCTACTCTGCTCTTTGTCAGTGTGTATCAGGGGCTTTGAGGACAGGTGTCAATCCATACCTGCCAAGTGACCCTATGTAGGGGGAACAGTCTCTATTCTGCTCTGTGTCAGTGTGTATCATGGGCTCTGAGGACGGGGAACAGTCTCTATTCTGCTTTGTGTCAGTGTGTATCATGGGCTTTGAGGACAGGTGTTAATCCGTACCTGCCAAGTGACCCTATGTAGGGGGAACAGTCTCTATTCTGCTCTGTGTCAGTGTATATCATGGTCTCTGAGGACAGGGAACAGTCTCTATTCTGCTCTTTGTCAGTGTGTGTCATGGGCTCTGAGGAAAGGTGTCAATCCATACCTGACAAGTGACCCCATATAGGGGGAACAGTCTCTATTCTGCTCTGTGTCAGTGTGTATCATGGTCTCTGAGGACGGGGAACAGTCTCTATTCTGCTCTTTGTCAGTGTGTATCAGGGGCTTTGAGGACAGGTGTCAATCCATACCTGACACGTGGCCCTATGTAGGGAGAACAGTCTCTATTCTGCTCTGTGTCAGTGTGTATCATGGTCTCTGAGGACAGATTTTAATCCATACCTGCCTATTGACCCTATGTAGGGGGAACAGTCTCTATTCTGCTCTTTGTCAGTGTGTATCAGGGTCTTTGAGGACAGGTGTCAATCCATACCTGCCAAGTGACCCTGTGTAGGCGGAACAGTCTCTATTCTGCTCTGTGTCAGTGTGTATAATGGTCTCTGAGGACGGGGAACAGTCTCTATTCTGCTCTTTGTCAGTGTGTATCATGGGCTCTGAGGACAGGTGTCAATCCATACCTGACAACTGACCCTTTGTAGGAGGAACAGTCTCTACTTTGCTCTTTGTCAGTGTGTATCAGGGGCTTTGAGGACAGGTGTCAATCCATACCTGCCAAGTGACCCTATGTAGTCGGAACAGTCTCTATTCTGCTCTGTGTCAGTGTGTATCATGGGCTCTGAGGACGGGGAACAGCCTCTATTCTGATCTGTGTCAGTGTGTATCATGGGCTTAGAGGACAGATGTTAATCCATACCTGCCAAGTGACCCTGTGTAGGCGGAACAGTCTCTATTCTGCTCTGTGTCAGTGTGTATCATGGTCTCTGAGGACGGGGAACAGTCTCTATTCTGCTCTTTGTCAGTGTATATCATGGTCTCTGAGGACAGGTGTCAATCCATACCTGACAAGTGACCCTATGTAGGGGGAACAGTCTCTATTCTGCTCTGTGTCAGTGTGTATCATGGTCTCTGAGGACGGGGAACAGTCTCTATTCTGCTATTTGTCAGTGTGTGTCATGGGCTCTGAGGACAGGTGTCAATCCATACCTGACAAGTGACCCTATGTAGGGGGAACAGTCTCTACTCTGCTCTTTGTCAGTGTGTATCTTTGTCAGTGTGTATCATGGGCTCTGAGGACAGGTGTCAATCCATACCTGACAAGTGACCCTTTGTAGGGGGAACAGTCTCTACGCTGCTCTTTGTCAGTGTTAATCAGGGGCTTTGAGGACAGGTGTCAATACATACCTGCCAAGTGACCCTATGTAGGGTCTGCTCTGTTTCAGTGTGTATCATGGGCTCTGAGGACGGGGAACAGTCTCTATTATGCTCTGTGTCAGTGTGTATCATGGGCTTTGAGGACAGTTGTTAATCCATACCTGCCAAGTGACCCTATGTAGGGGGAACAGTCTCTATGCATCTCTGTGTCAGTGTGTATCATGGGCTTTGAGGACAGGTGTCAATCCATATCTGCCAAGTGACCCTATGTAGTATTTATTCTGCTCTGTGTCAGTGTGTATCATGGTCTCTGAGGACAAGTGTCAATCCATCACTGCCAAGTGACCCTATGTAGGGGGAACAGTCTCTATTCTACTCTTTGTCAGTGTGTATCAGGGGCTTTGAGGACAGGTGTCAATCCATACCTTCCAAGTGACCCTATGTAGGGGGAACAGTCTCTATTCTGCTCTGTGTCAGTGTATATCATGGTCTCTGAGGACGGGGAACAGTCTCTATTCTGCTCTTTGTCAGTGTGTGTCATGGGCTCTGAGGACAGGTATCAATCCATACCTGACAAGTGACCCTATGTAGGGGGAACAGTCTCTACTCTGCTCTTTTCAGTGTGTATCTTTGTCAGTGTGTATCATGGTCTCTGAGGAGAGGTGTGAATCCATACCTGCCAAGTGACCCTATGTAGGGGGAACAGTCTCTATTCTGCTCTGTGTCAGTGTGTATCATGGGCTCTGAGGACGGGGAACAGTCTCTATTCTGCTCTGTGTCAGTGTGTATCAAGGGCTTTGAGGACAGGTGTCAATCCATACCTGCCAAGTGACCCTATGTAGGGGGAACAGTCTCTATTCTGCTCTGTGTCAGTGTGTATCATGGGCTCTGAGGACGGGGAACAGTCTCTATTCTGATCTGTGTCAGTGTGTATCATGGGCTTAGAGGACAGGTGTTAATCCATACCTGCCAAGTGACCCTATGTAGGGGGAACAGTCTCTATTCATCTCTGTGTCAGTGTGTATCATGGGCTTTGAGGACAGGTGTCAATCCATATCTGCCAAGTGACCCTATGTAGGGGGAACAGTCTCTATTCTGCTCTGTGTCAGTGTGTATCATGGTCTCTGAGGACTGGTGTTAATCGACACCTGCCAAGTGACCCTATGTAGGGGGAACAGTCTCTATTCTGCTCTGTGTCAGTGTGTATCAGGGACTTTGAGGACAGGTGTCAATCCATACCTGCCAAGTGAACCCATGTAGGGGGAACAGTCTCTATTCTGCTCTGTGTCAGTGTGTATCATGGTCTCTGAGGACGGGGAACAGTCTCTATTCTGCTCTTTGTCAGTGTGTATCTGGGGCTTTGAGGACAGGTGTCAATCCATACCTGCCACGTGGCCCTATGTAGGGGGAACAGTCTCTATTCTGCTCTGTGTCAGTGTGTATCATGGTCTCTGAGGACAGGTTTTAATCCATACCTGCCAATTGACCCTATGTAGGGGGAACAGTCTCTATTCTGCTCTTTGTCAGTGTGTATCAGAGTCTTTGAGGACAGGTGTCAATCCATACCTGCCAAGTGACCCTGTGTAGGCGGAACAGTCTCTATTCTGCTCTTTGTCAGTGTGTATCATGGTCTCTGAGGACGGGGAACAGTCTCTATTCTGCTCTTTGTCAGTGTGTGTCATGGGCTCTGAGGACAGGTGTCAATCCATACCTGACAAGTGACCCCATGTAGGGGGAACAGTCTCTATTCTGCTCTGTGTCAGTGTGTATCATGGTCTCTGAGGACGGGGAACAGTCTCTATTCTGCTCTTTGTCAGTGTGTATCAGGGGCTTTGAGGACAGGTGTCAATCCATACCTGACACGTGGCCCTATGTAGGGGGAACAGTCTCTATTCTGCTCTGTGTCAGTGTGTATCATGGTCTCTGAGGACAGGTTTTAATCCATACCTGCCTATTGACCCTATGTAGGGGGAACAGTCTCTATTCTGCTCTTTGTCAGTGTGTATCAGGGTCTTTGAGGACAGGTGTCAATCCATACCTGCCAAGTGACCCTGTGTAGGCGGAACAGTCTCTATTCTGCTCTGTGTCAGTGTGTATCATGGTCTCTGAGGACGGGGAACAGTCTCTATTCTGCTCTGTGTCAGTGTGTATCATGGGCTCTGAGGACAGGTGTCAATCCATACCTGACAAGTGACCCTTTGTAGGGGGAACAGTCTCTACGCTGCTCTTTGTCAGTGTGTATCAGGGGCTTTGAGGACAGGTGTCAATACATACCTGCCAAGTGACCCTATGTAGGGTCTGCTCTGTTTCAGTGTGTATCATGGGCTCTGAGGACGGGGAACAGTCTCTATTATGCTCTGTGTCAGTGTGTATCATGGGCTTTGAGGACAGTTGTTAATCCATACCTGCCAAGTGACCCTATGTAGGGGGAACAGTCTCTATGCATCTCTGTGTCAGTGTGTATCATGGGCTTTGAGGACAGGTGTCAATCCATATCTGCCAAGTGACCCTATGTAGTATTTATTCTGCTCTGTGTCAGTGTGTATCATGGTCTCTGAGGACAAGTGTCAATCCATCACTGCCAAGTTACCCTATGTAGGGGGAACAGTCTCTATTCTGCTCTATGTCAGTGTGTATCAGGGGCTTTGAGGACAGGTGTCAATCCATACCTTCCAAGTGACCCTATGTAGGGGGAACAGTCTCTATTCTGCTCTGTGTCAGTGTATATCATGGTCTCTGAGGACGGGGAACAGTCTCTATTCTGCTCTTTGTCAGTGTGTGTCATGGGCTTTGAGGACAGGTGTCAATCCATACCTGACAAGTGACCCTATGTAGGGGGAACAGTCTCTACTCTGTTTTTTTCAGTGTGTATCTTTGTCAGTGTGTATCATGGTCTCTGAGGACAGGTGTGAATCCATACCTGCCAAGTGACCCTATGTAGGGGGAACAGTCTCTATTCTGCTCTGTGTCAGTGTGTATCATGGGCTCTGAGGACGGGGAACAGTCTCTATTCTGCTCTGTGTCAGTGTGTATCATGGGCTTTGAGGACAGGTGTCAATCCATACCTGCCAAGTGACCCTATGTAGGGGGAACAGTCTCTATTCTGCTCTGTGTCAGTGTGTATCATGGGCTCTGAGGACGGGGAACAGTCTCTATTCTGATCTGTGTCAGTGTGTATCATGGGCTTAGAGGACAGGTGTTAATCCATACCTGCCAAGTGACCCTATGTAGGGGGAACAGTCTCTATTCATCTCTGTGTCAGTGTGTATCATGGGCTTTGAGGACAGGTGTCAATCCATATCTGCCAAGTGACCCTATGTAGGGGGAACAGTCTCTATTCTGCTCTGTGTCAGTGTGTATCATGGTCTCTGAGGACTGGTGTTAATCGACACCTGCCAAGTGACCCTATGTAGGGGGAACAGTCTCTATTCTGCTCTGTGTCAGTGTGTATCAGGGACTTTGAGGACAGGTGTCAATCCATACCTGCCAAGTGACCCTATGTAGGGGGAACAGTCTCTATTCTGCTCTTTGTCAGTGTGTATCTGGGGCTTTGAGGACAGGTGTCAATCCATACCTGCCACGTGGCCCTATGTAGGGGGAACAGTCTCTATTCTGCTCTGTGTCAGTGTGTATCATGGTCTCTGAGGACAGTTTTTAATCCATACCTGCCAATTGACCCTATGTAGGGGGAACAGTCTCTATTCTGCTCTTTGTCAGTGTGTATCAGAGTCTTTGAGGACAGGTGTCAATCCATACCTGCCAAGTGACCCTGTGTAGGCGGAACAGTCTCTATTCTGCTCTTTGTCAGTGTGTATCATGGTCTCTGAGGACGGGGAACAGTCTCTATTCTGCTCTTTGTCAGTGTGTATCATGGGCTCTGAGGACAGGTGTCAATCCATACCTGACAAGTGACCCTTTGTAGGGGGAACAGTCTCTACTCTGCTCTTTGTCAGTGTGTATCAGGGGCTTTGAGGACAGGTGTCAATCCATACCTGCCAAGTGACCCTATGTAGGGGGAACAGTCTCTATTCTGCTCTGTGTCAGTGTGTATCATGGGCTCTGAGGACGGGGAACAGTCTCTATTCTGCTCTGTGTCAGTGTGTATCATGGGCTTTGAGGACAGGTGTTAATCCATACCTGCCAAGTGACCCTATGTAGGGGGAACAGTCTCTATTCATCTCTGTGTCAGTGTGTATCATGGTCTCTGGGGACAGGTGTTAATCGATACCTACCAAGTGACCCTATGTAGGGGGAACAGTCTCTATTCTGCTCTGTGTCAGTGTATATCATGGTCTCTGAGGACGGGGAACAGTCTCTATTCTGCTCTGTGTCAGTGTGTATCATGGTCTCTGAGGACGGGGAACAGTCTCTATTCTGCTCTTTGTCAGTGTGTATCATGGGCTCTGAGGACAGGTGTCAATCCATACCTGACAAGTGACCCTTTGTAGGGGGAACAGTCTCTACTTTGCTCTTTGTCAGTGTGTATCAGGGGCTTTGAGGACAGGTGTCAATCCATACCTGCCAAGTGACCCTATGTAGGGGGAACAGTCTCTATTTATCTCTGTGTCAGTGTGTATCATGGGCTTTGAGGACAGGTGTCAATCCATATCTGCCAAGTGACCCTATGTAGGGGGAACAGTCTCTATTCTGCTCTGTGTCAGTGTGTATCATGGTCTCTGAGGACAGGTGTTAATCGATACCTGCCAAGTGACCCTATGTAGGGGGAACAGTCTCTATTCTGCTCTGTGTCAGTGTGTATCAGGGACTTTGAGGACAGGTGTCAATCCATACCTGCCAAGTGAACCCATGTAGGGGGAACAGTCTCTATTCTGCTCTGTGTCAGTGTCAGAGTCTCTGAGGACGGGGAACAGTCTCTATTCTGCTCTTTGTCAGTGTGTATCTGGGGCTTTGAGGACAGGTGTCAATCCATACCTGCCACGTGGCCCTATGTAGGGGGAACAGTCTCTATTCTGCTCTGTGTCAGTGTGTATCATGGTCTCTGAGGACAGGTGTTAATCGATACCTGCCAAGTGACCCTATGTAGGGGGAACAGTTTCTATTCTGCTCTGTGTCAGTGTGTATCAGGGACTTTGAGGACAGGTGTCAATCCATACCTGCCAAGTGAACCCATGTAGGGGGAACAGTCTCTATTCTGCTCTGTGTCAGTGTGTATCATGGTCTCTGAGGACGGGGAACAGTCTCTATTCTGCTCTTTGTCAGTGTGTATCTGGGGCTTTGAGGACAGGTGTCAATCCATACCTGCCATGTGGCACTATGTAGGGGGAACAGTCTCTATTCTGCTCTGTGTCAGTGTGTATCATGGTCTCTGAGGACAGTTTTTAATCCATACCTGCCAATTGACCCTATGTAGGGGGAACAGTCTCTATTCTGCTCTTTGTCAGTGTGTATCAGAGTCTTTGAGGACAGGTGTCAATCCATACCTGCCAAGTGACCCTGTGTAGGCGGAAAAGTCTCTATTCTGCTCTTTGTCAGTGTGTATCATGGTCTCTGAGGACGGGGAACAGTCTCTATTCTGCTCTTTGTCAGTGTGTATCATGGGCTTTGAGGACAGGTGTTAATCCATACCTGCCAAGTGACCCTATGTAGGGGGAACAGTCTCTATTCATCTCTGTGTCAGTGTGTATCATGGACTCTGAGGACAGGTGTTAATCGATACCTACCAAGTGACCCTATGTAGGGGGAACAGTCTATATTCTGCTCTTTGTCAGTGTGTATCAGGGGCTTTGAGGACAGGTGTCAATCCATACCTGCCAAGTGACCCTATGTAGGGGGAACAGTCTCTATTCTGCTCTGTGTCAGTGTATATCATGGTCTCTGAGGACGGGGAACAGTCTCTATTCTGCTCTTTGTCAGTGTGTGTCATGGGCTCTGAGGAAAGGTGTCAATCCATACCTGACAAGTGACCCCATGTAGGGGGAACAGTCTCTATTCTGCTCTGTGTCAGTGTGTATCATGGTCTCTGAGGACGGGGAACAGTCTCTATTCTGCTCTTTGTCAGTGTGTATCAGGGGCTTTGAGGACAGGTGTCAATCCATACCTGACACGTGGCCCTATGTAGGGGGAACAGTCTCTTTTCTGCTCTGTATCAGTGTGTATCATGGTCTCTGAGGACAGGTTTTAATCCATACCTGCCTATTGACCCTATGTAGGGGGAACAGTCTCTATTCTGCTCTTTGTCAGTGTGTATCAGGGTCTTTGAGGACAGGTGTCAATCCATACCTGCCAAGTGACCCTGTGTAGGCGGAACAGTCTCTATTCTGCTCTTTGTCAGTGTGTATCATGGGCTCTGAGGACAGGTGTCAATCCATACCTGACAAGTGACCCTTTGTAGGGGGAACAGTCTCTACTCTGCTCTTTGTCAGTGTGTATCAGGGGCTTTGAGGACAGGTGTCAATCCATACCTGCCAAGTGACCCTATGTAGGGGGAACAGTCTCTATTCTGCTCTGTGTCAGTGTGTATCATGGGCTCTGAGGACGGGGAACAGTCTCTATTCTGCTCTGTGTCAGTGTGTATCATGGGCTTTGAGGACAGGTGTTAATCCATACCTGCCAAGTGACCCTATGTAGGGGGAACAGTCTCTATTCATCTCTGTGTCAGTGTGTATCATGGTCTCTGAGGACAGGTGTTAATCGATACCTACCAAGTGACCCTATGTAGGGGGAACAGTCTATATTCTGCTCTTTGTCAGTGTGTATCAGGGGCTTTGAGGACAGGTGTCAATCCATACCTGCCAAGTGACCCTATGTAGGGGGAACAGTCTCTATTCTGCTCTGTGTCAGTGTATATCATGGTCTCTGAGGACGGGGAACAGTCTCTATTCTGCTCTTTGTCAGTGTGTGTCATGGGCTCTGAGGAAAGGCGTCAATCCATACCTGACAAGTGACCCCATGTAGGGGGAACAGTCTCTATTCTGCTCTGTGTCAGTGTGTATCATGGTCTCTGAGGACGGGGAACAGTCTCTATTCTGCTCTTTGTCAGTGTGTATCATGGGCTCTGAGGACAGGTGTCAATCCATACCTGACAAGTGACCCTTTGTAGGGGGAACAGTCTCTATTCTGCTCTGTGTCAGTGTGTATCATGGGCTCTGAGGACGGGGAACAGCCTCTATTCTGATCTGTGTCAGTGTGTATCATGGGCTTAGAGGACAGGTGTTAATCCATACCTGCCAAGTGACCCTATGTAGGGGGAACAGTCTCTATTTATCTCTGTGTCAGTGTGTATCATGGGCTTTGAGGACAGGTGTCAATCCATATCTGCCAAGTGACCCTATGTAGGGGGAACAGTCTCTATTCTGCTCTGTGTCAGTGTGTATCATGGTCTCTGAGGACAGGTGTTAATCGATACCTGCCAAGTGACCCTATGTAGGGGGAACAGTCTCTATTCTGCTCTGTGTCAGTGTGTATCAGGGACTTTGAGGACAGGTGTCAATCCATACCTGCCAAGTGAACCCATGTAGGGGGAACAGTCTCTATTCTGCTCTGTGTCAGTGTGTATCATGGTCTCTGAGGACGGGGAACAGTCTCTATTCTGCTCTTTGTCAGTGTGTATCTGGGGCTTTGAGGACAGGTGTCAATCCATACCTGCCACGTGGCCCTATGTAGGGGGAACAGTCTCTATTCTGCTCTGTGTCAGTGTGTATCATGGTCTCTGAGGACAGGTGTTAATCGATACCTGCCAAGTGACCCTATGTAGGGGGAACAGTCTCTATTCTGCTCTGTGTCAGTGTGTATCAGGGACTTTGAGGACAGGTGTCAATCCATACCTGCCAAGTGAACCCATGTAGGGGGAACAGTCTCTATTCTGCTCTGTGTCAGTGTGTATCATGGTCTCTGAGGACGGGGAACAGTCTCTATTCTGCTCTTTGTCAGTGTGTATCTGGGGCTTTGAGGACAGGTGTCAATCCATACCTGCCACGTGGCCCTATGTAGGGGGAACAGTCTCTATTCTGCTCTGTGTCAGTGTGTATCATGGTCTCTGAGGACAGGTGTTAATCGATACCTGCCAAGTGACCCTATGTAGGGGGAACAGTCTCTATTCTGCTCTGTGTCAGTGTGTATCAGGGACTTTGAGGACAGGTGTCAATCCATACCTGCCAAGTGAACCCATGTAGGGGGAACAGTCTCTATTCTGCTCTGTGTCAGTGTGTATAATGGTCTCTGAGGACGGGGAACAGTCTCTATTCTGCTCTTTGTCAGTGTGTATCTGGGGCTTTGAGGACAGGTGTCAATCCATGCCTGCCACGTGGCACTATGTAGGGGGAACAGTCTCTATTCTGCTCTGTGTCAGTGTGTATCATGGTCTCTGAGGACAGTTTTTAATCCATACCTGCCAATTGACCCTATGTAGGGGGAACAGTCTCTATTCTGCTCTTTGTCAGTGTGTATCAGAGTCTTTGAGGACAGGTGTCAATCCATACCTGCCAAGTGACCCTGTGTAGGCGGAACAGTCTCTATTCTGCTCTTTGTCAGTGTGTATCATGGTCTCTGAGGACGGGGAACAGTCTCTATTCTGCTCTTTGTCAGTGTGTATCATGGGCTCTGAGGACAGGTGTCAATCCATACCTGACAAGTGACCTTTGTAGGGGGAACAGTCTCTACTCTGCTCTTTGTCAGTGTGTATCAGGGGCTTTGAGGACAGGTGTCAATCCATACCTGCCAAGTGACCCTATGTAGGGGGAACAGTCTCTATTCTGCTCTGTGTCAGTGTGTATCATGGGCTCTGAGGACGGGGACAGTCTCTATTCTGCTCTGTGTCAGTGTGTATCATGGGATTTGAGGACAGGTGTTAATCCATACCTGCCAAGTGACCCTATGTAGGGGGAACAGTCTCTATTCATCTCTGTGTCAGTGTGTATCATGGTCTCTGAGGACAGGTGTTAATCGATACCTACCAAGTGACCCTATGTAGGGGGAAGAGTCTATATTCTGCTCTTTGTCAGTGTGTATCAGGGGCTTTGAGGACAGGTGTCAATCCATACCTGCCAAGTGACCCTATGTAGGGGGAACAGTCTCTATTCTGCTCTGTGTCAGTGTATATCATGGTCTCTGAGGACGGGGAACAGTCTCTATTCTGCTCTTTGTCAGTGTGTGTCATGGGCTCTGAGGAAAGGTGTCAATCCATACCTGACAAGTGACCCCATGTAGGGGGAACAGTCTCTATTCTGCTCTGTGTCAGTGTGTATCATGGTCTCTGAGGACGGGGAACAGTCTCTATTCTGCTCTTTGTCAGTGTGTATCAGGGGCTTTGAGGACAGGTGTCAATCCATACCTGACACGTGGCCCTATGTAGGGGGAACAGTCTCTATTCTGCTCTTTGTCAGTGTGTATCATGGTCTCTGAGGACAGGTTTTAATCCATACCTGCCAATTGACCCTATGTAGGGGGAACAGTCTCTATTCTGCTCTTTGTCAGTGTGTATCAGGGTCTTTGAGGACAGGTGTCAATCCATACCTGCCAAGTGAGCCTGTGTAGGCGGAACAGTCTCTATTCTGCTCTGTGTCAGTGTGTATCATGGTCTCTGAGGACGGGGAACAGTCTCTATTCTGCTCTTTGTCAGTGTGTATCATGGGCTCTGAGGACGGGGAACAGTCTCTATTCTGCTCTGTGTCAGTGTGTATCATGGGCTTTGAGGACAGTTGTTAATCCATACCTGCCAAGTGACCCTATGTAGGGGGAACAGTCTCTATTCATCTCTGTGTCAGTGTGTATCATGGGCTTTGAGGACAGGTGTCAATCCATATCTGCCAAGTGACCCTATGTAGGGGGAACAGTCTTTATTCTGCTCTGTGTCAGTGTGTATCATGGTCTCTGAGGACAGGTGTTAATCGATACCTACCAAGTGACCCTATGTAGGGGGAACAGTCTATATTCTGCTCTTTGTCAGTGTGTATCAGGGGCTTTGAGGACAGGTGTCAATCCATACCTGCCAAGTGACCCTATGTAGGGGAACAGTCTCTATTCTGCTCTGTGTCAGTGTATATCATGGTCTCTGAGGACGGGGAACAGTCTCTATTCTGCTCTTTGTCAGTGTGTGTCATGGGCTCTGAGGAAAAGTGTCAATCCATACCTGACAAGTGACCCTATGTAGGGGGAACAGTCTTTACTCTGCTCTTTGTCAGTGTGTATCAGGGGCTTTGAGGACAGGAGTCAATCCATACCTGCCAAGTGACCCTATGTAGGGGGAACAGTCTCTATTCTGCTCTGTGTCAGTGTGTATCATGGGCTCTGAGGACGGGGAACAGTCTCTATTCTGCTCTGTGTCAGTGTGTATCATGGGCTCTGAGGACGGGGAACAGTCTCTATTCTGCTCTGTGTCAGTGTGTATCAGGGACTTTGAGGACAGGTGTCAATCCATACCTGCCAAGTGAGCCTATGTAGGGGGAACAGTCTCTATTCTGCTCTGTGTCAGTGTGTATCATGGGCTCTGAGGATGGGGAACAGCCTCTATTCTGCTCTGTGTCAGTGTGTATCAGGGACTTTGAGGATAGGTGTCACTCCATACCTGCCAAGTGACCCTATGTAGGGGGAACAGTCTCTATTCTGATCTTTGTCAGAGTGTATCAGGGGCTTTGAGGACAGGTGTCAATCCATACCTGCCATGTGGCACTATGTAGGGGGAACAGTCTCTATTCTGCTCTGTGTCAGTTTGTATCATGGTCTCTGAGGACAGGTTTTAATCCATACCTGCCAATTGACCCTATGTAGGGGGAACAGTCTCTATTCTGCTCTTTGTCAGTGTGTATCAGGGTCTTTGAGGACAGGTGTCAATCCATACCTGCCAAGTGACCCTGTGTAGGCGGAACAGTCTCTATTCTGCTCTGTGTCAGTGTGTATCATGGTCTCTGAGGACGGGAAACAGTCTCTATTCTGCTCTGTGTCAGTGTGTATCATGGTCTCTGAGGACAGGTTTTAATCCATACCTGCCAAGTGAGCCTATGTAGGGGGAACAGTCTCTACTCTGCTCTTTGTCAGTGTGTATCAGGGGCTTTGAGGACAGGTGTCAATCCATACCTGCCAAGTGACCCTATGTAGGGGGAACAGTCTTTATTCTGCTCTGTGTCAGTGTGTATCATGTGCTCTGAGGACGGGGAACAGTCTCTATTCTGCTCTTTGTCAGTGTGTATCATGGGCTTTGAGGACAGGTGTTAATCCATACCTGCCAAGTGACCCTATGTAGGGGGAACAGTCTCTATTCATCTCTGTGTCAGTGTGTATCATGGTCTCTGAGGACAGGTGTTAATCGATACCTACCAAGTGACCCTATGTAGGGGGAACAGTCTATATTCTGCTCTTTGTCAGTGTGTATCAGGGGCTTTGAGGACAGGTGTCAATCCATACCTGCCAAGTGACCCTATGTAGGGGGAACAGTCTCTATTCTGCTCTGTGTCAGTGTATATCATGGTCTCTGAGGACGGGGAACAGTCTCTATTCTGCTCTTTGTCAGTGTGTGTCATGGGCTCTGAGGAAAGGTGTCAATCCATACCTGACAAGTGACCCCATGTAGGGGGAACAGTCTCTATTCTGCTCTGTGTCAGTGTGTATCATGGTCTCTGAGGACGGGGAACAGTCTCTATTCTGCTCTTTGTCAGTGTGTATCAGGGGCTTTGAGGACAGGTGTCAATCCATACCTGACACGTGGCCCTATGTAGGGGGAACAGTCTCTTTTCTGCTCTGTATCAGTGTGTATCATGGTCTCTGAGGACAGGTTTTAATCCATACCTGCCTATTGACCCTATGTAGGGGGAACAGTCTCTATTCTGCTCTTTGTCAGTGTGTATCAGGGTCTTTGAGGACAGGTGTCAATCCATACCTGCCAAGTGACCCTGTGTAGGCGGAACAGTCTCTATTCTGCTCTTTGTCAGTGTGTATCATGGGCTCTGAGGACAGGTGTCAATCCATACCTGACAAGTGACCCTTTGTAGGGGGAACAGTCTCTACTCTGCTCTTTGTCAGTGTGTATCAGGGGCTTTGAGGACAGGTGTCAATCCATACCTGCCAAGTGACCCTATGTAGGGGGAACAGTCTCTATTCTGCTCTGTGTCAGTGTGTATCATGGGCTCTGAGGACGGGGAACAGTCTCTATTCTGCTCTGTGTCAGTGTGTATCATGGGCTTTGAGGACAGGTGTTAATCCATACCTGCCAAGTGACCCTATGTAGGGGGAACAGTCTCTATTCATCTCTGTGTCAGTGTGTATCATGGTCTCTGATGACAGGTGTTAATCGATACCTACCAAGTGACCCTATGTAGGGGGAACAGTCTATATTCTGCTCTTTGTCAGTGTGTATCAGGGGCTTTGAGGACAGGTGTCAATCCATACCTGCCAAGTGACCCTATGTAGGGGGAACAGTCTCTATTCTGCTCTGTGTCAGTGTATATCATGGTCTCTGAGGACGGGGAACAGTCTCTATTCTGCTCTTTGTCAGTGTGTGTCATGGGCTCTGAGGAAAGGCGTCAATCCATACCTGACAAGTGACCCCATGTAGGGGGAACAGTCTCTATTCTGCTCTGTGTCAGTGTGTATCATGGTCTCTGAGGACGGGGAACAGTCTCTATTCTGCTCTTTGTCAGTGTGTATCATGGGCTCTGAGGACAGGTGTCAATCCATACCTGACAAGTGACCCTTTGTAGGGGGAACAGTCTCTATTCTGCTCTGTGTCAGTGTGTATCATGGGCTCTGAGGACGGGGAACAGCCTCTATTCTGATCTGTGTCAGTGTGTATCATGGGCTTAGAGGACAGGTGTTAATCCATACCTGCCAAGTGACCCTATGTAGGGGGAACAGTCTCTATTTATCTCTGTGTCAGTGTGTATCATGGGCTTTGAGGACAGGTGTCAATCCATATCTGCCAAGTGACCCTATGTAGGGGGAACAGTCTCTATTCTGCTCTGTGTCAGTGTGTATCATGGTCTCTGAGGACAGGTGTTAATCGATACCTGCCAAGTGACCCTATGTAGGGGGAACAGTCTCTATTCTGCTCTGTGTCAGTGTGTATCAGGGACTTTGAGGACAGGTGTCAATCCATACCTGCCAAGTGAACCCATGTAGGGGGAACAGTCTCTATTCTGCTCTGTGTCAGTGTGTATCATGGTCTCTGAGGACGGGGAACAGTCTCTATTCTGCTCTTTGTCAGTGTGTATCTGGGGCTTTGAGGACAGGTGTCAATCCATACCTGCCACGTGGCCCTATGTAGGGGGAACAGTCTCTATTCTGCTCTGTGTCAGTGTGTATCATGGTCTCTGAGGACAGGTGTTAATCGATACCTGCCAAGTGACCCTATGTAGGGGGAACAGTCTCTATTCTGCTCTGTGTCAGTGTGTATCAGGGACTTTGAGGACAGGTGTCAATCCATACCTGCCAAGTGAACCCATGTAGGGGGAACAGTCTCTATTCTGCTCTGTGTCAGTGTGTATCATGGTCTCTGAGGACGGGGAACAGTCTCTATTCTGCTCTTTGTCAGTGTGTATCTGGGGCTTTGAGGACAGGTGTCAATCCATACCTGCCACGTGGCCCTATGTAGGGGGAACAGTCTCTATTCTGCTCTGTGTCAGTGTGTATCATGGTCTCTGAGGACAGGTGTTAATCGATACCTGCCAAGTGACCCTATGTAGGGGGAACAGTCTCTATTCTGCTCTGTGTCAGTGTGTATCAGGGACTTTGAGGACAGGTGTCAATCCATACCTGCCAAGTGAACCCATGTAGGGGGAACAGTCTCTATTCTGCTCTGTGTCAGTGTGTATAATGGTCTCTGAGGACGGGGAACAGTCTCTATTCTGCTCTTTGTCAGTGTGTATCTGGGGCTTTGAGGACAGGTGTCAATCCATGCCTGCCACGTGGCACTATGTAGGGGGAACAGTCTCTATTCTGCTCTGTGTCAGTGTGTATCATGGTCTCTGAGGACAGTTTTTAATCCATACCTGCCAATTGACCCTATGTAGGGGGAACAGTCTCTATTCTGCTCTTTGTCAGTGTGTATCAGAGTCTTTGAGGACAGGTGTCAATCCATACCTGCCAAGTGACCCTGTGTAGGCGGAACAGTCTCTATTCTGCTCTTTGTCAGTGTGTATCATGGTCTCTGAGGACGGGGAACAGTCTCTATTCTGCTCTTTGTCAGTGTGTATCATGGGCTCTGAGGACAGGTGTCAATCCATACCTGACAAGTGACCTTTGTAGGGGGAACAGTCTCTACTCTGCTCTTTGTCAGTGTGTATCAGGGGCTTTGAGGACAGGTGTCAATCCATACCTGCCAAGTGACCCTATGTAGGGGGAACAGTCTCTATTCTGCTCTGTGTCAGTGTGTATCATGGGCTCTGAGGACGGGGACAGTCTCTATTCTGCTCTGTGTCAGTGTGTATCATGGGATTTGAGGACAGGTGTTAATCCATACCTGCCAAGTGACCCTATGTAGGGGGAACAGTCTCTATTCATCTCTGTGTCAGTGTGTATCATGGTCTCTGAGGACAGGTGTTAATCGATACCTACCAAGTGACCCTATGTAGGGGGAAGAGTCTATATTCTGCTCTTTGTCAGTGTGTATCAGGGGCTTTGAGGACAGGTGTCAATCCATACCTGCCAAGTGACCCTATGTAGGGGGAACAGTCTCTATTCTGCTCTGTGTCAGTGTATATCATGGTCTCTGAGGACGGGGAACAGTCTCTATTCTGCTCTTTGTCAGTGTGTGTCATGGGCTCTGAGGAAAGGTGTCAATCCATACCTGACAAGTGACCCCATGTAGGGGGAACAGTCTCTATTCTGCTCTGTGTCAGTGTGTATCATGGTCTCTGAGGACGGGGAACAGTCTCTATTCTGCTCTTTGTCAGTGTGTATCAGGGGCTTTGAGGACAGGTGTCAATCCATACCTGACACGTGGCCCTATGTAGGGGGAACAGTCTCTATTCTGCTCTTTGTCAGTGTGTATCATGGTCTCTGAGGACAGGTTTTAATCCATACCTGCCAATTGACCCTATGTAGGGGGAACAGTCTCTATTCTGCTCTTTGTCAGTGTGTATCAGGGTCTTTGAGGACAGGTGTCAATCCATACCTGCCAAGTGAGCCTGTGTAGGCGGAACAGTCTCTATTCTGCTCTGTGTCAGTGTGTATCATGGTCTCTGAGGACGGGGAACAGTCTCTATTCTGCTCTTTGTCAGTGTGTATCATGGGCTCTGAGGACGGGGAACAGTCTCTATTCTGCTCTGTGTCAGTGTGTATCATGGGCTTTGAGGACAGTTGTTAATCCATACCTGCCAAGTGACCCTATGTAGGGGGAACAGTCTCTATTCATCTCTGTGTCAGTGTGTATCATGGGCTTTGAGGACAGGTGTCAATCCATATCTGCCAAGTGACCCTATGTAGGGGGAACAGTCTTTATTCTGCTCTGTGTCAGTGTGTATCATGGTCTCTGAGGACAGGTGTTAATCGATACCTACCAAGTGACCCTATGTAGGGGGAACAGTCTATATTCTGCTCTTTGTCAGTGTGTATCAGGGGCTTTGAGGACAGGTGTCAATCCATACCTGCCAAGTGACCCTATGTAGGGGAACAGTCTCTATTCTGCTCTGTGTCAGTGTATATCATGGTCTCTGAGGACGGGGAACAGTCTCTATTCTGCTCTTTGTCAGTGTGTGTCATGGGCTCTGAGGAAAAGTGTCAATCCATACCTGACAAGTGACCCTATGTAGGGGGAACAGTCTTTACTCTGCTCTTTGTCAGTGTGTATCAGGGGCTTTGAGGACAGGAGTCAATCCATACCTGCCAAGTGACCCTATGTAGGGGGAACAGTCTCTATTCTGCTCTGTGTCAGTGTGTATCATGGGCTCTGAGGACGGGGAACAGTCTCTATTCTGCTCTGTGTCAGTGTGTATCATGGGCTCTGAGGACGGGGAACAGTCTCTATTCTGCTCTGTGTCAGTGTGTATCAGGGACTTTGAGGACAGGTGTCAATCCATACCTGCCAAGTGAGCCTATGTAGGGGGAACAGTCTCTATTCTGCTCTGTGTCAGTGTGTATCATGGGCTCTGAGGATGGGGAACAGCCTCTATTCTGCTCTGTGTCAGTGTGTATCAGGGACTTTGAGGATAGGTGTCACTCCATACCTGCCAAGTGACCCTATGTAGGGGGAACAGTCTCTATTCTGATCTTTGTCAGAGTGTATCAGGGGCTTTGAGGACAGGTGTCAATCCATACCTGCCATGTGGCACTATGTAGGGGGAACAGTCTCTATTCTGCTCTGTGTCAGTTTGTATCATGGTCTCTGAGGACAGGTTTTAATCCATACCTGCCAATTGACCCTATGTAGGGGGAACAGTCTCTATTCTGCTCTTTGTCAGTGTGTATCAGGGTCTTTGAGGACAGGTGTCAATCCATACCTGCCAAGTGACCCTGTGTAGGCGGAACAGTCTCTATTCTGCTCTGTGTCAGTGTGTATCATGGTCTCTGAGGACGGGAAACAGTCTCTATTCTGCTCTGTGTCAGTGTGTATCATGGTCTCTGAGGACAGGTTTTAATCCATACCTGCCAAGTGAGCCTATGTAGGGGGAACAGTCTCTACTCTGCTCTTTGTCAGTGTGTATCAGGGGCTTTGAGGACAGGTGTCAATCCATACCTGCCAAGTGACCCTATGTAGGGGGAACAGTCTTTATTCTGCTCTGTGTCAGTGTGTATCATGTGCTCTGAGGACGGGGAACAGTCTCTATTCTGCTCTGTGTCAGTGTGTATCATGGGCTTTGAGGACAGGTGTTAATCCATACCTGCCAAGTGACCCTATGTAGGGGGAACAGTCTCTATTCATCTCTGTGTCAGTGTGTATCATGGGCTTTGAGGACAGGTGTCAATCCATATCTGCCAAGTGACCCTATGTAGGGGGAACAGTCTTTATTCTGTTCTGTGTCAGTGTGTATCATGGTCTCTGAGGACAGGTGTTAATCGATACCTGACAAGTGACCCTATGTAGGGGGAACAGTCTCTATTCTGCTCTGTGTCAGTGTATATCATGGTCTCTGAGGACGGGGAACAGCCTCTATTCTGCTCTTTGTCAGTGTGTGTCATGGGCTCTGAGGACAGGTGTCAATCCATTCCTGACAAGTGACCCTATGTAGGGGGAACAGTCTCTACTCTGCTCTTTGTCAGTGTGTATCAGGGGCTTTGAGGACAGGTGTCAATCCATACCTGCCAAGTGACCCTATGTAGGGGGAACAGTCTCTATTCTGCTCTGTGTCAGTGTTTATCATGGGCTCTGAAGACGGGGAACAGTCTCTATTCTGATCTGTGTCAGTGTGTATCATGGGCTTTGAGGACAGGTGTTAATCCATACCTGCCAAGTGACCCTATGTAGGGGGAACAGTCTCTAGTCATCTCTGTGTCAGTGTGTATCATGGGCTTTGAGGACAGGTGTCAATCCATATCTGCCAAGTGACCCTATGTAGGGGGAACAGTCTCTATTCTGCTCTGTGTCAGTGTGTATCATGGTCTCTGAGGACAGGTGTTAATCGATACCTGCCAAGTGACCCTATGTAGGGGGAACAGTCTCTATTCTGCTTTGTGTCAGTGTGTATCAGGGGCTTTGAGGACAGGTGTCAATCCATAGCTGCCAAGTGACCCTATGTAGGGGGAACAGTCTCTATTCTGCTCTGTGTCAGTGTGTATCATGGTCTCTGAGGACGGGGAACAGTCTCTATTCTGCTCTTTGTCAGTGTGTATCATGGGCTCTGAGGACAGGTGTCAATCAATACCTGCCAAGTGACCCTATATAGGGGGAACAGTCTCTATTCTGCTCTGTGTCAGTGTGTATCATGGGCTCTGAGGACGGGGAACAGCCTCTATTCTGCTCTGTGTCAGAGTGTATCATGGGCTTTGAGGATAGGTGTCAATCCATATCTGCCAAGTGACCCTATGTAGGGGGAACAGTCTCTATTCTGCTCTGTGTCAGTGTGTATCGTGGGCTCTGAGGACGGGGAACAGCCTCTATTCTGATCTGTGTCAGTGTGTATCATGGGCTTTGAGGACAGGTGTGAATCCATACCTGCCAAGTGACCCTATGTAGGGGGAACAGTCTCTATTCATCTCTGTGTCAGTGTGTATCATGGGCTCTGAGGACGGGGAACAGTCTCTATTCTGCTCTGTGTCAGTGTGTATCATGGGCTTTGAGGACAGGTGTAAATCCATATCTGCCAATTGACCCTATGTAGGGGGAACAGTCTCTATTCTGCTCTGTGTCAGTGTGTATCATGGGCTCTGAGGACAGGTGTCAATCCATACCTGCCAAGTGACCCTATGTAGGGGGAACAGTCTCTATTCTGCTCTTTGTCAGTGTGTATCAGGGGATTTGAGGACAGGTGTCAATCCATATCTGCCAAGTGACCCTATGTAGGGAACAGTCTCTATTCTGCTCTGTGTCAGTGTGTATCATGGTCTCTGAGGACGGGGAACAGTCTCTATTCTGCTCTTTGTCAGTGTGTATCAGGGGCTTTGAGGACTGGTGTCAATCCATACTTGCCAAGTGACCCTATGTAGGGGGAACAGTCTCTATTCTGCTCTTTGTCAGTGTGTATCAGGGGCTTTGAGGACAGGTGTCAATCCATACCTGCCAAGTGACCCTATGTAGGGGGAACAGTCTATATTCTGCTCTGTGTCAGTATGTATCAAGTGACCCAATGTAGGGGGAACAGTCTCTATTCTGCTCTGTGTCAGTGTGTATCATGGTTTCTGAGGACGGGGAACAGTCTCTATTCTGCTCTTTGTCAGTGTGTATCAGGGGCTTTGAGGACAGGTGTCAATCCATATCTCCTTGTGCCCCTATGTAGGGGGAACTGTCTCTATTCTGCTCTGTGTCAGTGTGTATCATGGTCTCTGAGGACAGGTTTTAATCCATACCTGCCTATTGACCCTATGTAGGGGGAACAGTCTCTATTCTGCTCTTTGTCAGTGTGTATCAGGGTCTTTGAGGACAGGTGTCAATCCATACCTGCCAAGTGACCCTGTGTAGGCGGAACAGTCTCTATTCTGCTTTTAGTCAGTGTGTATCATGGTCTCTGAGGACGGGGAACAGTCTCTATTCTGCTCTTTGTCAGTGTGTATCATGGGCTCTGAGGACAGGTGTCAATCCATACCTGACAAGTGACCCTTTGTAGGGGGAACAGTCTCTACTTTGCTCTTTGTCAGTGTGTTTCAGGGGCTTTGAGGACAGGTGTCAATCCATACCTGCCAAGTGACCCTATGTAGTCGGAACAGTCTCTATTCTGCTCTGTGTCAGTGTGTATCATGGGCTCTGAGGACGGGGAACAGCCTCTATTCTGATCTGTGTCAGTGTGTATCATGGGCTTAGAGGACAGGTGTTAATCCATACCTGCCAAGTGACCCTATGTAGGGGGAACAGTCTCTATTCATCTCTGTGTCAGTGTGTATCATGGGCTTTGAGGACAGGTGTCAATCCATATCTGCCAAGTGACCCTATGTAGGGGGAACAGTCTCTATTCTGCTCTGTGTCAGTGTGTATCATGGTCTCTGAGGACAGGTGTTAATCGATACCTGCCAAGTGACCCTATGTAGGGGGAACAGTCTCTATTCTGCTCTGTGTCAGTGTGTATCAGGGACTTTGAGGACAGGTGTCAATCCATACCTGCCAAGTGAACCCATGTAGGGGGAACAGTCTCTATTCTGCTCTGTGTCAGTGTGTATCATGGTCTCTGAGGACGGGGAACAGTCTCTATTCTGCTCTTTGTCAGTGTGTATCTGGGGCTTTGAGGACAGGTGTCAATCCATACCTGCCACGTGGCCCTATGTAGGGGGAACAGTCTCTATTCTGCTCTGTGTCAGCGTGTATCATGGTCTCTGAGGACAGGTTTTAATCCATACCTGCCAATTGACCCTATGTAGGGGGAACAGTCTCTATTCTGCTCTTTGTCAGTGTGTATCAGAGTCTTTGAGGACAGGTGTCAATCCATACCTGCCAAGTGACCCTGTGTAGGCGGAACAGTCTCTATTCTGCTCTGTGTCAGTGTGTATCATGGTCTCTGAGGACGGGGAACAGTCTCTATTCTGCTCTTTGTCAGTGTGTATCATGGGCTCTGGGACAGGTGTCAATCCATACCTGACAAGTGACCCTTTGTAGGGGGAACAGTCTCTACTCTGCTCTTTGTCAGTGTGTATCAGGGGCTTTGAGGACAGGTGTCAATCCATACCTGCCAAGTGACCCTATGTTGGGGGAACAGTCTCTATTCTGCTCTGTGTCAGTGTGTATCATGGGCTCTGAGGACGGGGAACAGTCTCTATTCTGCTCTGTGTCAGTGTGTATCATGGGCTTTGAGGACAGGTGTTAATCCATACCTGCCAAGTGACCCTATGTAGGGGGAACAGTCTCTATTCATCTCTGTGTCAGTGTGTATCATGGTCTCTGAGGACAGGTGTTAATCGATACCTACCAAGTGACCCTATGTAGGGGGAACAGTCTATATTCTGCTCTTTGTCAGTGTGTATCAGGGGCTTTGAGGACAGGTGTCAATCCATACCTGCCAAGTGACCCTATGTAGGGGGAACAGTCTCTATTCTGCTCTGTGTCAGTGTATATCATGGTCTCTGAGGACGGGGAACAGTCTCTATTCTGCTCTTTGTCAGTGTGTGTCATGGGCTCTGAGGAAAGGTGTCAATCCATACCTGACAAGTGACCCCATGTAGGGGGAACAGTCTCTATTCTGCTCTGTGTCAGTGTGTATCATGGTCTCTGAGGACGGGGAACAGTCTCTATTCTGCTCTTTGTCAGTGTGTATCAGGGGCTTTGAGGACAGGTGTCAATCCATACCTGACACGTGGCCCTATGTAGGGGGAACAGTCTCTATTCTGCTCTGTGTCAGTGTGTATCATGGTCTCTGAGGATAGGTTTTAATCCATACCTGCTAATTGACCCTATGTAGGGGGAACAGTCTCTATTCTGCTCTTTGTCAGTGTGTATCAGGGTCTTTGAGGACAGGTGTCAATCCATACCTGACAAGTGACCCTTTGTAGGGGGAACAGTCTCTACTCTGCTCTTTGTCAGTGTGTGTCATGGGCTCTGAGGAAAGGTGTCAATCCATACCTGACAAGTGACCCCATGTAGGGGGAACAGTCTCTATTCTGCTCTGTGTCAGTGTGTATCATGGTCTCTGAGGACGGGGAACAGTCTCTATTCTGCTCTTTGTCAGTGTGTATCAGGGGCTTTGAGGACTGGTGTCAATCCATACTTGCCAAGTGACCCTATGTAGGGGGAACAGTCTCTATTCTGCTCTTTGTCAGTGTGTATCAGGGGCTTTGAGGACAGGTGTCAATCCATACCTGCCAAGTGACCCTATGTAGGGGGAACAGTCTATATTCTGCTCTGTGTCAGTATGTATCAAGTGACCCAATGTAGGGGGAACAGTCTCTATTCTGCTCTGTGTCAGTGTGTATCATGGTTTCTGAGGACGGGGAACAGTCTCTATTCTGCTCTTTGTCAGTGTGTATCAGGGGCTTTGAGGACAGGTGTCAATCCATATCTCCTTGTGCCCCTATGTAGGGGGGAACTGTCTCTATTCTGCTCTGTGTCAGTGTGTATCATGGTCTCTGAGGACAGGTTTTAATCCATACCTGCCTATTGACCCTATGTAGGGGGAACAGTCTCTATTCTGCTCTTTGTCAGTGTGTATCAGGGTCTTTGAGGACAGGTGTCAATCCATACCTGCCAAGTGACCCTGTGTAGGCGGAACAGTCTCTATTCTGCTCTGTGTCAGTGTGTATCATGGTCTCTGAGGACGGGGAACAGTCTCTATTCTGCTCTTTGTCAGTGTGTATCATGGGCTCTGAGGACAGGTGTCAATCCATACCTGACAAGTGACCCTTTGTAGGGGGAACAGTCTCTACTTTGCTCTTTGTCAGTGTGTTTCAGGGGCTTTGAGGACAGGTGTCAATCCATACCTGCCAAGTGACCCTATGTAGTCGGAACAGTCTCTATTCTGCTCTGTGTCAGTGTGTATCATGGGCTCTGAGGACGGGGAACAGCCTCTATTCTGATCTGTGTCAGTGTGTATCATGGGCTTAGAGGACAGGTGTTAATCCATACCTGCCAAGTGACCCTATGTAGGGGGAACAGTCTCTATTCATCTCTGTGTCAGTGTGTATCATGGGCTTTGAGGACAGGTGTCAATCCATATCTGCCAAGTGACCCTATGTAGGGGGAACAGTCTCTATTCTGCTCTGTGTCAGTGTGTATCATGGTCTCTGAGGACAGGTGTTAATCGATACCTGCCAAGTGACCCTATGTAGGGGGAACAGTCTCTATTCTGCTCTGTGTCAGTGTGTATCAGGGACTTTGAGGACAGGTGTCAATCCATACCTGCCAAGTGAACCCATGTAGGGGGAACAGTCTCTATTCTGCTCTGTGTCAGTGTGTATCATGGTCTCTGAGGACGGGGAACAGTCTCTATTCTGCTCTTTGTCAGTGTGTATCTGGGGCTTTGAGGACAGGTGTCAATCCATACCTGCCACGTGGCCCTATGTAGGGGGAACAGTCTCTATTCTGCTCTGTGTCAGCGTGTATCATGGTCTCTGAGGACAGGTTTTAATCCATACCTGCCAATTGACCCTATGTAGGGGGAACAGACTCTATTCTGCTCTTTGTCAGTGTGTATCAGAGTCTTTGAGGACAGGTGTCAATCCATACCTGCCAAGTGACCCTGTGTAGGCGGAACAGTCTCTATTCTGCTCTGTGTCAGTGTGTATCATGGTCTCTGAGGACGGGGAACAGTCTCTATTCTGCTCTTTGTCAGTGTGTATCATGGGCTCTGGGACAGGTGTCAATCCATACCTGACAAGTGACCCTTTGTAGGGGGAACAGTCTCTACTCTGCTCTTTGTCAGTGTGTATCAGGGGCTTTGAGGACAGGTGTCAATCCATACCTGCCAAGTGACCCTATGTTGGGGGAACAGTCTCTATTCTGCTCTGTGTCAGTGTGTATCATGGGCTCTGAGGACGGGGAACAGTCTCTACTCTGCTCTTTGTCAGTGTGTATCAGGGGCTTTGAGGACAGGTGTTAATCCATACCTGCCAAGTGACCCTATGTTGGGGGAACAGTCTCTATTCATCTCTGTGTCAGTGTGTATCATGGTCTCTGAGGACAGGTGTTAATCGATACCTACCAAGTGACCCTATGTAGGGGGAACAGTCTATATTCTGCTCTTTGTCAGTGTGTATCAGGGGCTTTGAGGACAGGTGTCAATCCATACCTGCCAAGTGACCCTATGTAGGGGGAACAGTCTCTATTCTGCTCTGTGTCAGTGTATATCATGGTCTCTGAGGACGGGGAACAGTCTCTATTCTGCTCTTTGTCAGTGTGTGTCATGGGCTCTGAGGAAAGGTGTCAATCCATACCTGACAAGTGACCCCATGTAGGGGGAACAGTCTCTATTCTGCTCTGTGTCAGTGTGTATCATGGTCTCTGAGGACGGGGAACAGTCTCTATTCTGCTCTTTGTCAGTGTGTATCAGGGGCTTTGAGGACAGGTGTCAATCCATACCTGACACGTGGCCCTATGTAGGGGGAACAGTCTCTATTCTGCTCTGTGTCAGTGTGTATCATGGTCTCTGAGGATAGGTTTTAATCCATACCTGCTAATTGACCCTATGTAGGGGGAACAGTCTCTATTCTGCTCTTTGTCAGTGTGTATCAGGGTCTTTGAGGACAGGTGTCAATCCATACCTGACAAGTGACCCTTTGTAGGGGGAACAGTCTCTACTCTGCTCTTTGTCAGTGTGTATCAGGGGCTTTGAGGACAGGTGTCAATCCATACCTGCCAAGTGACCCTATGTAGTCGGAACAGTGTCTATTCTGCTCTGTGTCAGTGTGTATCATGGGCTCTGAGGACGGGGAACAGTCTCTATTCTGCTCTGTGTCAGTGTGTATCATGGGCTTTGAGGACAGTTGTTAATCCATACCTGCCAAGTGACCCTATGTAGGGGGAACAGTCTCTATTCATCTCTGTGTCAGTGTGTATCATGGGCTTTGAGGACAGGTGTCAATCCATATCTGCCAAGTGACCCTATGTAGGGGGAACAGTCTTTATTCTGCTCTGTGTCAGTGTGTATCATGGTCTCTGAGGACAGGTGTTAATCGATACCTACCAAGTGACCCTATGTAGGGGGAACAGTCTATATTCTGCTCTTTGTCAGTGTGTATCAGGGGCTTTGAGGACAGGTGTCAATCCATACCTGCCAAGTGACCCTATGTAGGGGAACAGTCTCTATTCTGCTCTGTGTCAGTGTATATCATGGTCTCTGAGGACGGGGAACAGTCTCTATTCTGCTCTTTGTCAGTGTGTGTCATGGGCTCTGAGGAAAAGTGTCAATCCATACCTGACAAGTGACCCTATGTAGGGGGAACAGTCTTTACTCTGCTCTTTGTCAGTGTGTATCAGGGGCTTTGAGGACAGGAGTCAATCCATACCTGCCAAGTGACCCTATGTAGGGGGAACAGTCTCTATTCTGCTCTGTGTCAGTGTGTATCATGGGCTCTGAGGACGGGGAACAGTCTCTATTCTGCTCTGTGTCAGTGTGTATCATGGGCTCTGAGGACGGGGAACAGTCTCTATTCTGCTCTGTGTCAGTGTGTATCAGGGACTTTGAGGACAGGTGTCAATCCATACCTGCCAAGTGAGCCTATGTAGGGGGAACAGTCTCTATTCTGCTCTGTGTCAGTGTGTATCATGGGCTCTGAGGATGGGGAACAGCCTCTATTCTGCTCTGTGTCAGTGTGTATCATGGGCTTTGAGGATAGGTGTCACTCCATACCTGCCAAGTGACCCTATGTAGGGGGAACAGTCTCTATTCTGCTCTTTGTCAGAGTGTATCAGGGGCTTTGAGGACAGGTGTCAATCCATACCTGCCATGTGGCACTATGTAGGGGGAACAGTCTCTATTCTGCTCTGTGTCAGTTTGTATCATGGTCTCTGAGGACAGGTTTTAATCCATACCTGCCAATTGACCCTATGTAGGGGGAACAGTCTCTATTCTGCTCTTTGTCAGTGTGTATCAGGGTCTTTGAGGACAGGTGTCAATCCATACCTGCCAAGTGACCCTGTGTAGGCGGAACAGTCTCTATTCTGCTCTGTGTCAGTGTGTATCATGGTCTCTGAGGACGGGAAACAGTCTCTATTCTGCTCTGTGTCAGTGTGTATCATGGTCTCTGAGGACAGGTTTTAATCCATACCTGCCAAGTGAGACTATGTAGGGGGAACAGTCTCTACTCTGCTCTTTGTCAGTGTGTATCAGGGGCTTTGAGGACAGGTGTCAATCCATACCTGCCAAGTGACCCTATGTAGGGGGAACAGTCTTTATTCTGCTCTGTGTCAGTGTGTATCATGTGCTCTGAGGACGGGGAACAGTTTCTATTCTGCTCTGTGTCAGTGTGTATCATGGGCTTTGAGGACAGGTGTTAATCCATACCTGCCAAGTGACCCTATGTAGGGGGAACAGTCTCTATTCATCTCTGTGTCAGTGTGTATCATGGGCTTTGAGGACAGGTGTCAATCCATATCTGCCAAGTGACCCTATGTAGGGGGAACAGTCTTTATTCTGTTCTGTGTCAGTGTGTATCATGGTCTCTGAGGACAGGTGTTAATCGATACCTGACAAGTGACCCTATGTAGGGGGAACAGTCTCTATTCTGCTCTGTGTCAGTGTATATCATGGTCTCTGAGGACGGGGAACAGCCTCTATTCTGCTCTTTGTCAGTGTGTGTCATGGGCTCTGAGGACAGGTGTCAATCCATTCCTGACAAGTGACCCTATGTAGGGGGAACAGTCTCTACTCTGCTCTTTGTCAGTGTGTATCAGGGGCTTTGAGGACAGGTGTCAATCCATACCTGCCAAGTGACCCTATGTAGGGGGAACAGTCTCTATTCTGCTCTGTGTCAGTGTTTATCATGGGCTCTGAAGACGGGGAACAGTCTCTATTCTGATCTGTGTCAGTGTGTATCATGGGCTTTGAGGACAGGTGTTAATCCATACCTGCCAAGTGACCCTATGTAGGGGGAACAGTCTCTAGTCATCTCTGTGTCAGTGTGTATCATGGGCTTTGAGGACAGGTGTCAATCCATATCTGCCAAGTGACCCTATGTAGGGGGAACAGTCTCTATTCTGCTCTGTGTCAGTGTGTATCATGGTCTCTGAGGACAGGTGTTAATCGATACCTGCCAAGTGACCCTATGTAGGGGGAACAGTCTCTATTCTGCTTTGTGTCAGTGTGTATCAGGGGCTTTGAGGACAGGTGTCAATCCATAGCTGCCAAGTGACCCTATGTAGGGGGAACAGTCTCTATTCTCCTCTGTGTCAGTGTGTATCATGGTCTCTGAGGACGGGGAACAGTCTCTATTCTGCTCTTTGTCAGTGTGTATCATGGGCTCTGAGGACAGGTGTCAATCAATACCTGACAAGTGAACCTATGTAGGGGGAACAGTCTCTACTCTGCACTTTGTCATTGTGTATCATGGTCTCTGAGGACAGGTGTGAATCCATACCTGCCAAGTGACCCTATATAGGGGGAACAGTCTCTATTCTGCTCTGTGTCAGTGTGTATCATGGGCTCTGAGGACGGGGAACAGCCTCTATTCTGCTCTGTGTCAGTGTGTATCATGGGCTTTGAGGATAGGTGTCAATCCATATCTGCCAAGTGACCCTATGTAGGGGGAACAGTCTCTATTCATCTCTGTGTCAGTGTGTATCGTGGGCTCTGAGGACGGGGAACAGCCTCTATTCTGATCTGTGTCAGTGTGTATCATGGGCTTTGAGGACAGGTGTGAATCCATACCTGCCAAGTGACCCTATGTAGGGGGAACAGTCTCTATTCATCTCTGTGTCAGTGTGTATCATGGGCTCTGAGGACGGGGAACAGTCTCTATTCTGCTCTGTTTCAGTGTGTATCATGGGCTTTGAGGACAGGTGTAAATCCATATCTGCCAATTGACCCTATGTAGGGGGAACAGTCTCTATTCTGCTCTGTGTCAGTGTGTATCATGGTCTTTGAGGACGGGGAACAGTCTATATTCTGCTCTTTGTCAGTGTGTATAAGGGGCTTTGAGGACAGGTGTCACTCCATACCTGCCAAGTGACCCTATGTAGGGGGAACAGTCTCTATTTTGCTCTTTGTCAGTGTGTATCAGGGGCTTTGAGGACAGGTGTCAATCCATACCTGCCAAGTGGCCCTATGTAGGGGGAACAGTCTCTATTCTGCTCTGTGTCAGTGTGTATCATGGTCTATGAGGACAGGTGTTAATCGATACCTGCCAAGTGACCCTATGTAGGGGGAACAGTCTCTATTCTGCTTTGTGTCAGTGTGTATCAGGGGCTTTGAGGACAGGTGTCAATCCATACCTGCCAAGTGACCCTATGTAGGGGGAACAGTCTCTATTCTGCTCTGTCAGTGTGTATCATGGTCTCTGAGGACGGGGAACAGTCTCTATTCTGCTCTTTGTCAGTGTGTATCATGGGCTCTGAGGACAGGTGTGTAACGGATCACCTGGCACCCCGACTTGGTACCTCCGTTAATGGATGCTCCTAGTGCTTCCTGAGGACTCCAAGCACTCTGGCAGACACCACAATCACCGAATCCGAGAAACCTTTAAATTCTCCAGAGCATATGAATGCTGTAGACCATTGAATAGGAACCATACGAATAGGCTTGTACTCCTAGCAGTCAACTGGAACAGCATGCAATAAATCCTTCCCCCCAATAATGAGACGACACATCACTTTGAGGGTAAAACAGGAACTCTGGACTGGCTCATCCAGCCTGGCTTTTATTTCCAACTCACACATACAGGCCACACCCAGGGGGAGGCATAAAAGAACCAATGACATAGATGTTACATCCCACACATCCCCTCCCCTTAGTGTGACACATAATCCCATTATGCATACAGTGTAAAATATACTTTTACACAACTTTCATAACTTTAAAACCATACATCACATTCACATAAAAATACATATCCACAATCAATCCATTCAGGGGAACAACATATTAAAAAATGGCATGAATCCGACCAGGGGTTTAAAAGTTACTAAAAGTATCTTTTGTTCCTTTCTGGCTGGCAGAAAAACCTCCCCACAATGCACCCTGGTTTCCTCCCTTCTGCCCTGGACTTAATTGGAGAAGTAATCCAATTACCCAGGACTAAAGGCAGACTCCATTAACCACATGGTTGCAAAACAACATAAAACACTTTAAAATACATAAAGTCACATTTACACATAACACACAGACATTTCACCTATCCCCAGATAGCTGGGATCTGCACGCACAAAACTACCGAATAGCGCGCAGATCCTACTCACACAGTACAATTGCCATGGAGCTAAAGTCTTTCCCATAGTCTTTCATTATATGAATAGGCTCCATGGTATGGCTATCTGGGGTATCACATTCCCATAAAGTCTGGTCCATAGTCCAAAGGCAAGAGGCGGGCAATCAGCCCCCTCCAAGGACACGTGGCGAGGTCGGTTTCTCCACAAGGTGTGAATCCATACCTGCCAAGTGACCCTATATAGGGGGAACAGTCTCTATTCTGCTCTGTGTCAGTGTGTATCATGGGCTCTGAGGACGGGGAACAGCCTCTATTCTGCTCTGTGTCAGTGTGTATCATGGGCTTTGAGGATAGGTGTCAATCCATATCTGCCAAGTGACCCTATGTAGGGGGAACAGTCTCTATTCTGCTCTGTGTCAGTGTGTATCATGGGCTCTGAGGACGGGGAACAGCCTCTATTCTGATCTGTGTCAGTGTGTATCATGGGCTTTGAGGACAGTTGTGAATCCATACCTGCCAAGTGACCCTATGTAGGGGGAACAGTCTCTGTGTCAGTGTGTATCATGGGCTCTGAGGACGGGGAACAGTCTCTATTCTGCTCTGTGTCAGTGTGTATCAGGGTTCTTTGAGGACAGGTGTCAATCCATACCTGCCAAGTGACCCTATGTAGGGGGAACAGTCTCTATCCTGTTCTGTGTCAGTGTGTATCATGGGCTTTGAGGACAGGTGTCAATCCATACCTGCCAAGTGACCCTATGTAGGGGGAACAGTCTCTATTCTGCTCTGTGTCAGTGTGCATCATGGGCTCTGAGGACGGGGAACAGCCTCTATTCTGATCTGTGTCAGTGTGTATCATGGGCTTTGAGGACAGTTGTGAATCCATACCTGCCAAGTGACCCTATGTAGGGGGAACAGTCTCTATTCATCTCTGTGTCAGTGTGTATCATGGGCTCTGAGGACGGGGAACAGTCTCTATTCTGCTCTGTGTCAGTGTGTATCATGGGCTTTGAGGACAGGTGTAAATCCATATCTGCCAATTGACCCTATGTAGGGGGAACAGTCTCTATTCTGCTCTGTGTCAGTGTGTATCACGGGCTCTGAGGACAGGTGTTAATCCATACCTGCCAAGTGACCCTATGTAGGGGGAACAGTCTCTATTCTGCTCTTTGTCAGTGTGTATCAGGGTTCTTTGAGGACAGGTTTCAATCCATACCTGCCAAGTGACCCTATGTAGGGGGAACAGTCTCTATCCTGTTCTGTGTCAGTGTGTATCATGGGCTTTGAGGACAGGTGTCAATCCATATCTGCCAAGTGACCCTATGTAGGGGGAACAGTCTCTATTCTGCTCTGTGTCAGTGTGTATCATGGTCTCTGAGGACAGGTGTTAATCGATACCTGCCAAGTGACCCTATGTAAGGGGAACAGTCTATATTCTGCTCTTTGTCAGTGTGTATCAGGGGCTTTGAGGACAGGTGTCAATCCATACCTGCCAAGTGACCCTATGTAGGGGGAACAGTCTCTATTCTGCTCTGTGTCAGTGTGTATCATGGGCTCTGAGGACGGGGAACAGTCTCTATTCTGCTCTGTGTCAGTGTGTATCATGGGCTTTGAGGACAGGTGTCAATCCATATCTGCCAAGTGACCCTATGTAGGGGGAACAGTCTCTATCCTGCTCTGTGTCAGTGTGTATCATGGTCTCTGAGGACAGGTGTTAATCCATTCCTGCCAAGTGACCCTATGTAGGGGGAACAGTCTCTATTCTGCTCTTTATCAGTCTGTATCAGGGTCTTTGAGGACAGGTGTCAATCCATACCTGCCAAGTGACCCTATGTAGGGGGAACAGTCTCTATTCTGCTCTGTGTCAGTGTGTATCATGGGCTTTGAGGACAGGTGTTAATCCATACCTTTCAATTGACCCTATGTAGGGGGAACAGTCTCTATTCTGCTCTTTGTCAGTGTGTATCATGGGCTTTGAGGACAGGTGTCAATCCATATCTGCCAAGTGACCCTATGTAGGGGGAACAGTCTCTATTCTTCTCTGTGTCAGTGTGTATTATGGGCTCTGAGGACAGGTGTCAATCCATACCTGCCAAGTGACCCTATGTAGGGGGAACAGTCTCTATTCTGCTCTGTGTCAGTGTGTATCATGGGCTTTGAGGACAGGTGTCAATCCATATCTGCCAAGTGACCCTATGTAGGGGGAACAGTCTCTATTCTGCTCTGTGTCAGTGTGTATCATGGTCTCTGAGGACGGGGAACAGTCTCTATTCTGCTCTTTGTCAGTGTGTATCAGGTGCTTTGAGGACAGGTGTCAATCCAAATGTCGAGGTGTCAATATGTCTTGTGTCAATCCATATCCATTGTGATTTAGGAATGTTAGGTGATTTCTGCCCTTTATGTATTAAAACCAGACGCTGCATCAACTGTGTAATTTTCCATGGGAGTTTTGCCATGAATCCCCCTCCGGCATGTCACAGTCCAGGTGTTAGTCCCCTTGAAACAACTTTTCCATCACTTTTGTGGCCAGAAAGAGTCCCTGTGGGTTTTAAAATTCGCCTGCCCATTGAAGTCAATAGCGGTTCGCTCGGTTCGCCGGTTCGTGAACGTTTGCGGAATTTCCCGTTCGCCGTTCGCCGTTTGAGACGAAGGGGGGGATACGGCAATGGTGTCAGTGTTTTTTTCTAGAAAGAATCTTTTTAGAGAACAATTATCACATCAAAACACCAACCAATATCGATTACCTCACCAAAATCGGACTCAGTCACATCGACCCCAATCACCAACTGTCCCTAATAATAGGCACTTTTCACCAAAACCCCAAAGATCGAGATACATCAACGATCACAGAGAATATTCCAACTATTTTAAATCACCTACTATCCCCTGTCACCAAAATAGATATCAACTATTGTCAATAGACTCAGAATTTGAAAACGAGGACCATTTTTTAGAAATTTGGACACATTCCAACACACTACCTCAAACAGGTTATATATTTTCTTCCAAAAATACATAAAAATTAAACACAACCCCCAGGAAGACCCGTTGTGTCTGGTATTGGTTCCTTACTCTTTAACCTTTTACAATATATCGATACTCTTCTTCAACCCTCTGTAAAAAGAATGCCATCTTATCTACAAGACTCCATGTCATTACTTCATTTTTTTAAAGTTTTAAATGGAAATCTAATTTTATTCTTGTTACATGCGATGTTCAATCTCTTTATACCATCATACCTCATGACATAGGCTGCCAAGCAACTAAAGAGATTTTAACAACAGAAGGGATGTTTGCTAATGTCCAAATAGATTTTATTCTTGAAGGTATTAATATTATTTTAAAGAATAATTATTTTTGGTTTCTTAATTCTTTTTATCTCCAAAAAAGGGGTACAGCTATGGGGACTAGGTTTGGCCCCAGCTATGCTAATTTATTCATGGCACATTGGGAGTCTGAAGCCATCTCTGGTGACCATGCATGGTGGGCAAACCTAGTCTTCTATTTTAGATATATCGACGACCTCTTTTTTATTTGGGAAGGCCCAGAAGATTGTCTTATTTCTTTTATTAATCATCTTAATAATAATAATAATAATAATAGAGGCATAGTTTTAACTTATGAATACAGTAAAGAACAAATCAATTTCCTGGATCTCAATATTTTTATTAATAATGGATAAATAAATACAAAAACTTGTAAAAAAAAAAGTCTGTGTAAACACTGCAATTGAGAAATCCAGCTGTCACTATCAACCATGGTTAGATAGTGCTCATAAGAGTCAAATCTTGAGATTACGTAGAAATTGCTCAGAATTGACAGATTTTAATGACCAAGTAGACTTTTTAAAAAATAAGTTTATTGAAAAAAATTATTCCGAATCAATCTTAACAGACACAATTAATAATATTCAACAGAAAGATAGAGATGAACTTTTAACACATAGACCTAGAGACAAAGATGAACATATGTCCCTTCCTATTATTTTTAATTTTAATAACAAAAGTAGCAATATAAAAAAGATTGTAAAAAAACACTGGCATATTTTAAAACAAGATGATACCCTCAATAAAATCTTACCAGAACATCCTAATATAATATTTAGAGGAGCTCCTAATTTTAAAACTATCTTAACAAAAAAATTTACGAGAGAAACCAAAACCAAATCGTCTTTATCTCTATTTCCTAAAATCAAAGGTTTCTGTAAATGTGAAGCATGCATAGTCTGTAAAACCACTGACCCATCACTACCATCTAAAGTAACCGAATTTACCTCTAAAATAACAAATAAGGTTTATAAAATTGATGATTTTATTAATTGTATGACAAAAAATGTAATTTACCTGCTTCAATGCCCTTGTGGTCTCCAATACGTTGGAATGACCACAAGGTGCCTCAAAACTAGAATTAGCGAACACTGCCGAAACATAAAAAATAGATACCTGAATCATTCAGTGTCGAAACACTTTCTCATTCATAATAAGGATCCAAAAATGTTAAGATGTTTGGGTATCAAGAAATGCTCTGTCCCTTGGAGAGGAGGAGATATAAAAAATATCCTGGGACGCACAGATGAAGTGGTGATGAAGTGGGTATATAAATTAAAGACCCTGATACCCCAAGGTTTAAATTCAGACTTTGACCTGTATAATTTTATTTAATTTTATTTAATTTTATCTTATGCTCCATGTCTTCATTATTTCAATTTGGTATCCAAACATATTTTTTATGGTCTCCACTTTTGCTATACATGTACCTATTAATGTCTATTTTCTATTATTATGTTATTTATGTACCTATTTATGTCCTAAAAGATTTTCTATCTTTTATCATCATGTTATATTTGTACCTACTATTGTTTTATTAGATTTTCCATGTTATCTATGTACCTATTTATGTCCCACTATACCTTTACCTTTTATTTATTACTACCAATATCGTTTATCCATCCCTCTATCGGCCGCAATTATCGTGCATGCCGATTTACATAAAACCCACCCTCTCCCAATTGGTGGCCGGCGTCTACTTCTAGCCGGTCCTTAATGCACATGCGCACACGCGCGTCAGAGCGCACGCTCCACCTATTGGCGGTCGGCACTTTCACCAAGTCTCTGAGCCGGCCGCCAATGCGCATGCACGCACTTCAGTGCGCATGCGTACACACACGGATGTGCTCATGCGTGTACGCTACTTCTGTTGAACCACCACGCAGTTTGGGGCCGTTCCAGGTGTAAATTTAAGGTTTTTTGCTTAAATTTTTTTGATGCCATCGGTGCTGGATGTTCACCTATGGCTGGGTGTTTCTGTTCGCTCGTTTTCTAGGGTTTAACTGGCTGTTAAAGTCGGTTTATTGCCGCGGACCGGGAGAGCTCCGTTTCTGCACGTCCGCTCACATGTGCAGTCAGGCCACGCCCAGCATTTGCATTTTTATGAAAGATAAAAAGAGAGAGAAGGACGACCAATGGTGCAGTATGTAAAATTCAAATGTAGATGTAAAAGAATAATAGTATAAAACTCACATTTACCAGAGCTAATGTCCAGCTCTGGGGTGAAGCGCATACAGCGGTTTAATCCCCGCTTATAGGATATAAAATGGGTTCCTCTCCGTGAATGATATCCAGTTCTCGGGATAAAAGAAAACAGCCAATAGTGCTCACTGTATAGCGATATTGATAAAATAATAAAATAAATGTACTTACAAGGCAAGAGCAGACCTACTGCTCTATGATGACAGCTTGGGTGGATTGAACCCCACCTAAGGATTTCTTTAAGTACAGGAAACTTCCAGGGATTTTCAAGGTTTTTTATAAAACCAATAAAAAGTAAATAAAATAACAATAAAAAGCCAGGGTAAAAAAGAAAGGTTATGTGTAGGTTAATTGGCACAAACAAATGACCAAAATACTTTAATATATATAAAAAACACAATATGGAAATTTAAATATTGTGTTTTTTATATATATTAAAGTATTTTTGGTCATTTGTTTGTCATAGCTCTACCATATGTGAGTGCTACATCATTCTCTTTTTATATATTATACCTTAAAGAACTTATTACACTATTTTGGATATCTGTTTTTATCTTTTCATATCATTGGACTACCTGAGGAAGGACTACAAGGACTACACCACCGTAGATATTTATCTTAAAGAAGATACATTCAGTTAAGACTGACTTTTACCTTATTTTATTTGGATTTTCTTCACTTGGACTATTTTATTTTATTTTATTTTATCCTTTGATTTGTTTGGCACAGCTTTTATCTTTATTTTATTTAGACAATATATCCCATCCAAAAGATCCCGATATGGGATAAAATTTTATAAATTGTGTGAAAGTGGCAGTGGCAACGTATACACCTTCCGTGTATACGAAGGAAGGGATAGCCACCTTGATCCCCCAGGTTGCCCAAATATAGTAGGGACAAGTGGGAAAATTGTCTTGGACTTAATGATGCCACTACTCAATAAAGGTTATCATGTATACATTGATAACTTTTATAACAGCATCCCACTTTTAAAAATGTTATACTGCTTTGTGACCGTGGCCTGTGGCACTAATCGGAAGAGTCACATAGGTTTCCCAAAGGCTCTAGCGGGGAAAAAAATGAAAAGTGGGGAAACAGCAGCTCTCTGCCAGAATGAACTGCTGGCACTTAAGTACAGAAATAAAAAGTAGATTTTCATCTTAACCACCATCCATGGTGAAAGCACTCGTAGGGTCTCAGTTCATGGCAGAGAGGAATGTAAACGGGTGCCAGTCTGCATACAGCAATACAATCGGCATATGTGGGGAGTTGACCTGTCCGATCAACTGATGCAGCCATATTTGATCATGCGAAAAAAAAGTGGGCAAATATCTGATGCAGACGGCAATCCACAATGCCTTTGCCATTTTTAAAAATGCAAATGCTGGGCGTGGCCTGACTGCACATGTGAGCGGACGTGCAGAAACGGAGCTCTCCCGGTCCGCGGCAATAAACCGACTTTAACAGCCAGTTAAACCCTAGAAAACGAGCGAACAGAAACACCCAGCCATAGGTGAACATCCAGCACCGATGGCATCAAAAAAATTTAAGCAAAAAACCTTAAATTTATACCTGGAACGGCCCCAAACTGCGGAGCCGAAAATCCAAGATGGCGCCGACGGTCGGCACTCTCCTACCCATGGCTCTGAAACAGGAGAATATCAACCTGCGCCTGACAGCCCAGCGACAAATGCCTCAATCAGGCTAATCATGCAGGAGCTGCAAACTTCATTCAAAGCTGACATCCAAAAAATGACTGCGGACATCAAAGCTGACATCCACAGCATAGGGGAACGCACTGCCTCCCTGGAGGACAGGACAGAAGAATTGGTGGACGCACACAACGTGATGGCTGAGGCCTACACTGAACTTGAACGCAAGCTTAAGTTTCTGGAAGACAAGCTGGCCGACCAAGAGGACAGAAGCAGGCGGAATAACATCCGTATAAGGGGTATACCTGAGGCCATAACACAACAGGACCTATCCAGGTATGTTAAAGACCTGTTTAAAATCCTGATCCCATCACTGTCGGAGTTTGACCTCATACTCGACAGAACTCACAGACTCCCCAAGCCTAAACATCTCCCACCCGAAACTGCAAGAGACACAATTACTAGAGTGCATCACTTCACTGTCAAAGACAGGATCATGCAGACCTCTAGAACCGCGAACAAGTGGCCGGAACAGTACAGAGATATCAAACTGTTTACAGATCTCTCTGCGGCGACTATGACCAAAAGGCGCACGTTTGCACCAATAACAGAAGCGCTGAGGAGCGCAAATATTCCTTACAAATGGGGCTTCCCCACAAAACAGCTCGTTTAAAGGGAATGGCATCGACAGACCCATCATGACTCCTGAAGACGGCAAAAAGGCACTGCAAGACTGGGACGTACCCTTCCTATCCACCAGCCCTAAGAAGAAACAAGCCCCAGCCCAAACACCTAAGGCACTGCAGAAGGACTGGTCGTGAGTGTCTAGAGCCTCCCAAGCACGCACAGATCCCGGAGAGGCACCGACCTGAGAATACCCGACTACTGCCAGGTCGCCCTTTATTAAGGACTTTGAATACAGGTTTATACCGTTCATGTGTTATGTTTATGTTATAATACTGTTCACCTATGCCACCCTACTAGGGTTTAACTGAAGGCCATAAGCCTAGCCGCTACGGGTGAGTAACACCCGGATGCACCATGCTCTACGTTAAGATATTATAGATCTCACACGCACCGTGACCTTAGTGTTACACCTCGTGTGGTACACCCCCAAGGCCTTAGTAGCCTTTCATCTCCGTTGCCTTAGGCAACCACATGTCACCGGAATGTGACTTTTGGAATGATGTATATAGTTTAACCCCCTGTTCTGCTTTCCATCCCTATCCCACCCCCCCGATGAGAGTATCGTGCAGACATAATCTAACTCCTGCACAATATTGCAAACCGCCCAGACCTATCAAGGTTACAAAAAACGTGAATACCCCTCAGTATGGCCTGAACGAGAGGTCGACAGACTTGGCTAAACCTTACGAACCACCGGCGCAGCACGCCACGCACTGGTTAGATGGTGATTAAAATAATGTCCCTCAATGCTAAAGGGCTTAACTCCCCGAATAAACTGCGCCTGGCCATTCAAGAGGCAAGGAGAAGTGGAGCCCAAGTGGCATTTTTCCAAGAGACCCATTTTAAATGGGGTTCTAGACCCAAATTCACCTCCAAGTGGTACCCACACGATTTCCACTCATGCTACTCGGCCAAAAAAAGGGGAGTCTCCATAGTGATTGGCAAAGATGTGGTGTTCTCCTTAGTTAGAAAGATTAGTGACAAGAAAGGCCGTTATCTAATTATACAGTGTATGTTGAACAATGCTCCATATACTCTCATTAATGTGTATAGCCCCAACGGTAACCAAAATGAATTTTTGCTAAGGATTTTAGCGCTGACTGATATGTATAAACACGGGGAGGTGATCATTGGAGGCGACACAAATTTTTTATTAGATAGTACCCTGGACTCCTCATCGACAGCTCAAGTCAAAAGTTGCACACTCAAACACAGGCACGCACTTACAACAAAGATATGTTCCACACTAGCCGCAGCACGCATAGTAGACACGTGGCGCATTCTACACCCAACAGATATAGACCACACTTGCTACACGGCAGCCCACAACAGCTATTCCCGGATAGCTAGATTTCTTATTTCTTCTATATCAATGGCCCGGATAGAGGGAGCCACAATTGGAGTAATGACATGGTCGGATCATGGCCCCATCACACTCAGCATTAGCGAGACGTTCTCCAACAGATGCTCAGGCTCCTGGAGACTCAATGAGTCCCTCTTAACAGACCCATCGGTGGTGTCCCAAATAACACAAGATTTACAACACTATATCACCGAAAACAAAACCGATGAATCCTCAATGGAAAATATCTGGTTAGCACATAAAGCGGTCATAAGAGGCAGTTTCATAAAACATGCTAGCCATGCTAAAAAACTGAGAATGGCTGAATACACCAACCTCTTAGAAAATATCCGCACTCTAACTCACCATAACAAAAGGGACCCAAACCCCGCCACTAAATCAGAACTTCTGGCCCTTCATAACAAGCTAAACACCATCGAACTGGCCAAAACAACATACACACTTAGGAAGCTTAAACACAATTTTTTTATGAGTGGCAACAAAGCTGGGGCTATTTTGGCGTCGCAGCTAAAGAGAAGAACTGTCGCCTCCAGGATCGCCTTCCTCCATGATTCTAAGGGTATGAAAGTAACAAACCCCCAGACTATCGTAGATCAGTTCGCCAAATACTATGGTGAACTATATAACTTGAAACATGACCCCAACGTTGCTAAGCCGACACCAGATACAATAGACGGTTTCTTATCCTCACTCCACCTACCTAAACTGACAGAAGAAGACCTTATACCCCTAACACGACCCTTCTCCTTGGACGAACTCACAAAAGCGATTTCCCGACTCCCAGCACATAAATCACCAGGCCCAGATGGCCTCACAAACGAATATTATAAGACATTTTCTCCCACCATAGCACCACTACTCCTCCAACTAGTCAATGAATGCGCCACTAAAGGAGCGCTTCCTGACGAAATGCTCTTGGCACACATCTCCACTCTCCCCAAACCCGGCAAACCTCCCACACATTGCAAAAACTACCGACCCATCTCCCTCCTCAATGGGGATGCCAAATTGTATGCAAAACTGATCAGCAACCGACTAGCCCCCCTCCTCCATAAAATAATTCAAAATGACCAGTCAGGGTTCATCCAGGGCCGACAGGGCTCAGACAATACCAGAAAAATTCTGAATATGATCTCGACGTTAGAGTCCAGAAAATCACCAGGCCTCCTTCTCGCGTTAGACGCGGAGAAGGCCTCTGATCGCCTCAACTGGACCTACATGGCCAAAGTTCTAACACACTTTAACTTCCCAGCGCCCATTGTCACTAGCATTATGGCCCTATACCACCGCCCGGCAGCGAAAGTCTCACACGGGGGATTCCTATCCACTGCTTTCCCCATCACAAATGGTACTCGACAAGGTTGTCCTCTGTCACCCCTTCTGTACATACTCGCACTAGAGCCCCTAGCCCAGAAGATCCGGTCTCACCCCGAAATAATAGGAGTCGATATCCACAATAAACCGTACAGCTTAGCCCTGTTCGCCGACGATATATTTATAGCACTGTCGGACCCAAACCGCTCCCTCACCCCATTGTTAGACCTCCTACATCACTTTGGAGACATATCCTACTACCGCCTCAACCAGGATAAGACCCAAGCCTTACCAATAAACCTACCCAAACCTCTGCTAACCTCGCTCCAAATTTCCCACCAGTTTGATTGGAAGTCAACTTCAATCACGTACTTAGGAGTCAAAATAGCCGCCTCAATCTCTACTACCTCACATTTGAATTATAAACCCCTACTGACATTATGTAAGGTAGAAATGGGCAGATGGAAACACACTAATATCTCATGGTTAGGGAGAATTAACACGTACAAGATGATGATCCTCCCACGTATCCTGTACATCTTTCGTATGATACCACTGGGGATTACCGCCCAATTCTGTAAGGCCCTACAAAAACTATGTGGCACCTACATATGGAACGGGAAAAAACAAAGGGTATCATTGGGGCTTCTCCAAACAGCACCACGACTTGGAGGAGTGGGACTCCCAAACCTACAACTATACCATAAAGCCGCGATGCTTTCTGCAGGCGTGCTCTTACATGCGCACCCAGGTACGCTACAATGGGTGGACGTGGAGAGGGCACAATTCACAGATGCATCCCTAATAGAACACCTATGGACACCGAGGAAATTTAGGGCCAAGCGCACTGACCTGTTCCCGACCACGCAAATTACAATATCCACATGGGATACATTTATGGACAAGGTGGGCCACAGAGACAAATTACATCCCAAATCCCCACTCTCCATCTTACGAGCTATAGTGCCCAGCATCCCCCTAAAAGTATGGACACAGCAGGAATCACAACACTGTCACAGCTTTTGGACACTAAGGGCATTATCCCAAAACCCAAAACACTCACACTGAGCTACAAAGCTTGGCAAGAACTCTACTCTACCACATCACATCCCTACAAAAACCACTGGGAGACAGACTGTGGGACAACACTGACAGACCAAGACTGGCTCCGAGCCCTCAATGGCCTCTCCAAATGGACAAAGTGCTATACGCACATTGAAGCCCACAGAAAACTCCTATACCGCTGGTACATGACCCCTCAGAGGCTTCATCGCATATACCCCAACACATCACACACTTGCTGGAGGTGCAATGACAATGTGGGTACTCTGGAGCACCTGTGGTGGTCATGTAGTGATATCCGGCCTCTTTGGACCGCGGTATCAACAACACTGGACCAACTGCAGATCCCCAAATTCCACCTGACAAAAATCTCCTGTCTCCTGCTAATACTCCCTGACAACCTCTCCATCACACAAAAACAAATCACAGCCCTCACTATATTGGCAGCAAGAAATCTGCTGACGCAAAACTGGAAATCCCAGACCTGCCCATCTTTGGCCCAACACCAGAATAGAATCTCCCAATACAAGACATACGAGAGAATGGCAATTATGTCTCCACAAAAGAAATTGGCATTTGACACGGGATGGGGTCAATGGGAAGGGGAGCCAAACGACACGAGTGGGATCTCTGGACCCGATACCCGTGATGACACTAACACGGAGACACAACCAACCATCTCCCCAGGCCCTCCAGCATGCCCCAGGTAAATTGAGACCATGATAACTGAAGAATGGTAATCGCGCAACGCATAGAAAACTAAGCGCAAGGTATTCTTAACGTACTCTCAAACCCCCCCCAAATAATCCACTATCTCCCCCACCCTCCCCATCCCTACTACACCCCCTACCCTGATTCATATTTCAGCTCTAACTCGCTCACTCCACAAAGCGATGACACGCAAGCGCAGAACCGTGATTTAGTCACGTGAACAATGGATCCGCTAAACTATAATGTATCACTGTGGTAACTACCTCTAAGTGTCAACCTTTGTTCCAACGACAATGCTAATATGTTCATAAAAGAGCTGTAAATCTATGTAACCCCCCGTTTACCTTCCCTTTCTTCATTCTGTATCCCATATTATGCTTGCTGAAAAATAATAAAGTATAAATTTGAAAAAAAAATGCAAATGCTGAACTGAAATGCACTTTTCTCTCGTTCCAGTTTCAGCTCATTTCTGGGCTGCTTGAGTGCCACACAAGGAGACCATCAGTGGAGCCTAGCAGAAGAATGGAGGCAGGTCACTTCTGCTTCAGGATTTCACCAACCCCCAAAAAAGAAAAACCCCCAGAAAAGGTGCATGGTGTGTTACAAGAGGGGCGAAAGAGCTGAGACCAGTCATTACTGCCCTTATTGCCCCTCTCAGCCCAGCCTACGTATTGGCCACTGTTTTAAAAATTGTCACACCCAGGACGAATAAGTAGACCGGTTTTGAGGTGTGATTTTAGTCATCTGTCTGATTGGTTACCGAATCTTGGATTTGCCTCCCGTTTATCCTGTCTTCTCTGATCCTTGACCTCGGCTTGTCCTATCGTTGTTCCATTTCTCTTTACTCCTTTGATCTCGACTTGTACCTTGACTATTCTCTGCTTGTATAGCCCGGCCATTCTAAAGACCGGTATTACAAGTTTCTCTCTCTGTGTTCTCTCTCTTTGTGATCTGTTTGTGTTTCGGTTTCGGAATCCATGATAGCTTTGCCCGGGACGCAGATGACTGGGTACTACCATCTGATAAGTTTACGCCAACTATTCCCCCTTTCACAGCAAATAGCATGCACTTGTTCATAATTTGAATTAATGAGCTGCTTATATTTAAACATAGATGTGGCCTTTGACAGGTAATTTGCAATCCTGAGCTGCTAAAATGAAACTTGGGCCCGGTATCCACTTTTGAAAAATATGAATATGGTGTGTCTCCAATGTGCCCCTTCAACATCCACACATCCCTGAAAAAGGTACACATGGGGGTATTGTTGTACTAAGACGACATAGCTGAGCCACATATTAGGTGTGTGTCAAAAAGGCAGAAAAATGCTAATTGCTACTAGACTTGGTACAAACTAGCAAAAAAAAAGATTTTACGCTAAGGTTTAAAATATGCCTTTTGAAATACCCTGGGGTGTCTACTTTAAGAAATGGTAGGCCTTTATGGGGTTTTTTGAACAGTCAAACTGTTATAATGCCCCAAATTGAAGCATAGGCCCATTAAATCCATCTTTCAAAATTCTACTGTAAATACTGAAACGGACTAAATGGCACTGTAGCTTCACAAAATTCATTCATTGGGGGTAGACATTCATTGGGGTATCATTTTACTCAGATGACTTAGCTGAGCATAATTTTGGGGCTTTTAACTTAGTGGCACATATGAAAAATACAAAATGCCCAGCAAAAATGTAAGCCGTATTTTTTTTTTTTTTTTACATTCTTTATTTATTAGATTTTTTCAAGTTAGGTAGGGTACAGAAAAAATAGAGGGAAGGGTTAATGTTTTCAGAATACGGTTTGTTACAGAGTACAGAATATGCATTGTTGTACATTGTGCAGCAGGAATATTGACACATCTTGAGTGGTCCAGCAGATATAGCGGATAGTTGTTAGGTTTGGTTGGGAACCAATTCAGCTTGGTGTTGTAGAGCTTGCCGTGTAACCATCTTGTGCCCTTCCAGTGGACTTCTAAGTCCCTATTCTGTTTAGTGCGTCTATTGGGTCAGGGGTGTGTCTTGCTAAGGGTGTCATAAATTTGTTTTAAGCTCTGGAACGTGGCTTACGGTCAGGTTTATGTCTTAGTCTTGTCTTTTTGGTTTATATTTCTGCGGGGTGTGGGGGGGGGTTATTGGCCGGGCTGGGCCGCCCGACCCCTGAGGGGGGGGGGGGGGGGCGTGCCCACTTGTGCTGTCCCTATTATTGGGTCATTGTTTTCTTCACATCTGTGAGTTCAGCTGGTGGGGCTGTGCGGCAGGGGGGGCTAAGCCATTCCCCGTGCTGTATATGCTCACCAGGGTTACCATGTAAGGGCGCACTTGTCCGAGCGCTCCTGCAGGGAGGCGGTCATTATTTCCATATCGTGGATTACCTCCACTTTGTCCACCCATTGTCGGTAACTGGGTGTTGTCTGGCTTTTTCAGTGGAGGGGGATGAGGCTTTTGCTGCAGAAAGCAGGTGTATGGTGAGTGACCTTTTGTATTGTTGTATGGGTAGGGATGTGTGGTGGAGGAGCATTGGCAGGGGTTGTAGTGGCAGGTCCGAGCTCATGATTTCCCTGATTTTAGTGTTGATCAGGCGCCAGAATGGTGCTATGCGTGGGCAAGACCACCAGATGAGTAGACTGGTTCCTATCTCAGTGCCGCATCTCCAGCATTCCCCATGGAAGTATTGTGCATGTGTCTGAGGACGTCACAGGTCCTGTACCAGTGTGTAACAATTTATAGCTCGTCTCCTGGAATTTGGAGCTAATGGAACATTTATGTGTCAAGAGAAAGATTTTCATATTCCCATTTTTCTGTGAACCCGAGTGGGCGGTCTTCCCCTTTTGTCTGAAGCATTGTATAGAGATATGATACACCGTGTTCCATGTGTTTTCTATTCGTGCACAGGCTTTCGAATTCTGTCAGTTGTCTGTGTAGGTGGTCCTTTCCCTCTAGGTTTGTGTAGTAAGCTTTCACTTGGTGGTAGTGGAATATGTCGAGTTGGGTCGATCGTTGGTCCATTTTCAAGTCTGCTAGCGGTTTGAGCGTTCTATCGGAGCACCATTGGCTTATACGACACCAGTCCGTCCTTTGGAAGTTTTTCAAGGCCGCGGGGGGGAGGTCCCCAGCCAGATCTGGGTTGTGTGTGATCGGGGTAAGCGGGTTCATTGATGTGGGGAGTTGGAAGGCGAATCGCATTTTGCACCATACCTTGAGAAAGGTGTCAATTATCGGGTTATTGGTTCGGAGTTCCAAGTAGGTGGATTTGCTGAGCCAGAGTCTGAGCTGGAATCGTACCACACAACTGTTGTGTCTCCATGGCCACCTACCTTTTTGTGCTTGGGCGTGCGTGCCAATCTACAATCCTATGTAGGTGTGTGACCTGGTAATACTGCTGCACAGACGGCAACCCTACTCCCCCTGCTGTTTTCGGTCGTTCCAGTGTGGTTCTGCGTATGCAGGTCAGTTTCTGATTCCCCACGAATCTGCGGATGTCCTTTGTTAGGGAGCGGAAGAATGCTTGTGGGATTGCAGTGGGCAGTGTCGCAAAGAGTTACAGCATGTAACGGACCACCTTTTGTTGATGGACGCTTCCTAGCTTGCGCCGAGGACCACAAGCACCGCACACCACAACCACCGCATACTCCACAACCGCCGTAGCTTAACTGGAGCCGCGCCGTCTTCCGTCCACCCTGGAATCAGCTTCTGTCCTCCAGGACCGTGTGGGGAACAAGGGCTAAGTGATTAAAGCTCAAGGGAGTATGCAGAGCATAGCAATCCCCAGTGTGATATAGCAGTTCCCTCCAATAATGAGACAAGGCTACGTATTGAGGGTCAAGAAGATCTCTCTTGTTTAATGGCAGGTACTCTGCTTTTATGCAGTGCTCCCCTGCAAGGGAGACGCCCACAACCAATTAGACGTTAACCAATCAAACAATGGTTACAACCCACAAATTCCCTCCCCTCTGCTTAGGAGATAATTGAGTTTCTTACTGTATCTACTCAATTACCTCCAAGCTAAAACTTATATTTTTTATGCATTTTTATAACTTTCCCATTTTACATAGTACATGAATAAAACTTCCATTTTTATGAACAACATAACTTGTGGAACATCATATTCAAAATTCGTGAGAATCCGTCCAGTGGTTCCAGAAATATTTAAAAAAGTCTCTTTGGGGGCGGGGCCTGACTGCTGAGCAGGGAGGACGTGAACCTCACAAGCTCCTGCAATAAGCTGCACTCTATCGCAAATATTCCGCTCAAAAAGCCACTAATCGGGCCACAACGGTCACCAACCGTGAAGGGACTACAAGCGGAACAGAATGCTACCCCTCACACGATGCTACGACCTACTTTCGCCGAACAAGCAATTGAGGCCTACCCACATGGCGAGCGCGGGAGGGACGGCCGCCCTCCCACCGCCGCGGCTAGCCACCGCCATGGACCGGCGGGGGTTATCCCGGTCCAGACTCCACAGGGCTACGGAACCCCACAAGCTATCGGGTTTGCAAGCAGCACTTTACCTTCCCTTTCTTCATTCTGTATCCCATATTATGCTTGCTGAAAAATAATAAAGTATAAATTTGAAAAAAAAATGCAAATGCTGAACTGAAATGCACTTTTCTCTCGTTCCAGTTTCAGCTCATTTCTGGGCTGCTTGAGTGCCACACAAGGAGACCATCAGTGGAGCCTAGCAGAAGAATGGAGGCAGGTCACTTCTGCTTCAGGATTTCACCAACCCCCAAAAAAGAAAAACCCCCAGAAAAGGTGCATGGTGTGTTACAAGAGGGGCGAAAGAGCTGAGACCAGTCATTACTGCCCTTATTGCCCCTCTCAGCCCAGCCTACGTATTGGCCACTGTTTTAAAAATTGTCACACCCAGGACGAATAAGTAGACCGGTTTTGAGGTGTGATTTTAGTCATCTGTCTGATTGGTTACCGAATCTTGGATTTGCCTCCCGTTTATCCTGTCTTCTCTGATCCTTGACCTCGGCTTGTCCTATCGTTGTTCCATTTCTCTTTACTCCTTTGATCTCGACTTGTACCTTGACTATTCTCTGCTTGTATAGCCCGGCCATTCTAAAGACCGGTATTACAAGTTTCTCTCTCTGTGTTCTCTCTCTTTGTGATCTGTTTGTGTTTCGGTTTCGGAATCCATGATAGCTTTGCCCGGGACGCAGATGACTGGGTACTACCATCTGATAAGTTTACGCCAACTATTCCCCCTTTCACAGCAAATAGCATGCACTTGTTCATAATTTGAATTAATGAGCTGCTTATATTTAAACATAGATGTGGCCTTTGACAGGTAATTTGCAATCCTGAGCTGCTAAAATGAAACTTGGGCCCGGTATCCACTTTTGAAAAATATGAATATGGTGTGTCTCCAATGTGCCCCTTCAACATCCACACATCCCTGAAAAAGGTACACATGGGGGTATTGTTGTACTAAGACGACATAGCTGAGCCACATATTAGGTGTGTGTCAAAAAGGCAGAAAAATGCTAATTGCTACTAGACTTGGTACAAACTAGCAAAAAAAAAGATTTTACGCTAAGGTTTAAAATATGCCTTTTGAAATACCCTGGGGTGTCTACTTTAAGAAATGGTAGGCCTTTATGGGGTTTTTTGAACAGTCAAACTGTTATAATGCCCCAAATTGAAGCATAGGCCCATTAAATCCATCTTTCAAAATTCTACTGTAAATACTGAAACGGACTAAATGGCACTGTAGCTTCACAAAATTCATTCATTGGGGGTAGACATTCATTGGGGTATCATTTTACTCAGATGACTTAGCTGAGCATAATTTTGGGGCTTTTAACTTAGTGGCACATATGAAAAATACAAAATGCCCAGCAAAAATGTAAGCCGTATTTTTTTTTTTTTTTTACATTCTTTATTTATTAGATTTTTTCAAGTTAGGTAGGGTACAGAAAAAATAGAGGGAAGGGTTAATGTTTTCAGAATACGGTTTGTTACAGAGTACAGAATATGCATTGTTGTACATTGTGCAGCAGGAATATTGACACATCTTGAGTGGTCCAGCAGATATAGCGGATAGTTGTTAGGTTTGGTTGGGAACCAATTCAGCTTGGTGTTGTAGAGCTTGCCGTGTAACCATCTTGTGCCCTTCCAGTGGACTTCTAAGTCCCTATTCTGTTTAGTGCGTCTATTGGGTCAGGGGTGTGTCTTGCTAAGGGTGTCATAAATTTGTTTTAAGCTCTGGAACGTGGCTTACGGTCAGGTTTATGTCTTAGTCTTGTCTTTTTGGTTTATATTTCTGCGGGGTGTGGGGGGGGGTTATTGGCCGGGCTGGGCCGCCCGACCCCTGAGGGGGGGGGGGGGGGGCGTGCCCACTTGTGCTGTCCCTATTATTGGGTCATTGTTTTCTTCACATCTGTGAGTTCAGCTGGTGGGGCTGTGCGGCAGGGGGGGCTAAGCCATTCCCCGTGCTGTATATGCTCACCAGGGTTACCATGTAAGGGCGCACTTGTCCGAGCGCTCCTGCAGGGAGGCGGTCATTATTTCCATATCGTGGATTACCTCCACTTTGTCCACCCATTGTCGGTAACTGGGTGTTGTCTGGCTTTTTCAGTGGAGGGGGATGAGGCTTTTGCTGCAGAAAGCAGGTGTATGGTGAGTGACCTTTTGTATTGTTGTATGGGTAGGGATGTGTGGTGGAGGAGCATTGGCAGGGGTTGTAGTGGCAGGTCCGAGCTCATGATTTCCCTGATTTTAGTGTTGATCAGGCGCCAGAATGGTGCTATGCGTGGGCAAGACCACCAGATGAGTAGACTGGTTCCTATCTCAGTGCCGCATCTCCAGCATTCCCCATGGAAGTATTGTGCATGTGTCTGAGGACGTCACAGGTCCTGTACCAGTGTGTAACAATTTATAGCTCGTCTCCTGGAATTTGGAGCTAATGGAACATTTATGTGTCAAGAGAAAGATTTTCATATTCCCATTTTTCTGTGAACCCGAGTGGGCGGTCTTCCCCTTTTGTCTGAAGCATTGTATAGAGATATGATACACCGTGTTCCATGTGTTTTCTATTCGTGCACAGGCTTTCGAATTCTGTCAGTTGTCTGTGTAGGTGGTCCTTTCCCTCTAGGTTTGTGTAGTAAGCTTTCACTTGGTTGTAGTAGAATATGTCGAGTTGGGTCGATCGTTGGTCCATTTTCAAGTCTGCTAGCGGTTTGAGCGTTCTATCGGAGCACCATTGGCTTATACGACACCAGTCCGTCCTTTGGAAGTTTTTCAAGGCCGCGGGGGGGAGGTCCCCAGCCAGATCTGGGTTGTGTGTGATCGGGGTAAGCGGGTTCATTGATGTGGGGAGTTGGAAGGCGAATCGCATTTTGCACCATACCTTGAGAAAGGTGTCAATTATCGGGTTATTGGTTCGGAGTTCCAAGTAGGTGGATTTGCTGAGCCAGAGTCTGAGCTGGAATCGTACCACACAACTGTTGTGTCTCCATGGCCACCTACCTTTTTGTGCTTGGGCGTGCGTGCCAATCTACAATCCTATGTAGGTGTGTGACCTGGTAATACTGCTGCACAGACGGCAACCCTACTCCCCCTGCTGTTTTCGGTCGTTCCAGTGTGGTTCTGCGTATGCAGGTCAGTTTCTGATTCCCCACGAATCTGCGGATGTCCTTTGTTAGGGAGCGGAAGAATGCTTGTGGGATTGCAGTGGGCAGTGTCGCAAAGAGTTACAGCATGTAACGGACCACCTTTTGTTGATGGACGCTTCCTAGCTTGCGCCGAGGACCACAAGCACCGCACACCACAACCACCGCATACTCCACAACCGCCGTAGCTTAACTGGAGCCGCGCCGTCTTCCGTCCACCCTGGAATCAGCTTCTGTCCTCCAGGACCGTGTGGGGAACAAGGGCTAAGTGATTAAAGCTCAAGGGAGTATGCAGAGCATAGCAATCCCCAGTGTGATATAGCAGTTCCCTCCAATAATGAGACAAGGCTACGTATTGAGGGTCAAGAAGATCTCTCTTGTTTAATGGCAGGTACTCTGCTTTTATGCAGTGCTCCCCTGCAAGGGAGACGCCCACAACCAATTAGACGTTAACCAATCAAACAATGGTTACAACCCACAAATTCCCTCCCCTCTGCTTAGGAGATAATTGAGTTTCTTACTGTATCTACTCAATTACCTCCAAGCTAAAACTTATATTTTTTATGCATTTTTATAACTTTCCCATTTTACATAGTACATGAATAAAACTTCCATTTTTATGAACAACATAACTTGTGGAACATCATATTCAAAATTCGTGAGAATCCGTCCAGTGGTTCCAGAAATATTTAAAAAAGTCTCTTTGGGGGCGGGGCCTGATGCTGAGCAGGGAGGACGTGAACCTCACAAGCTCCTGCAATAAGCTGCACTCTATCGCAAATATTCCGCTCAAAAAGCCACTAATCGGGCCACAACGGTCACCAACCGTGAAGGGACTACAAGCGGAACAGAATGCTACCCCTCACACGATGCTACGACCTACTTTCGCCGAACAAGCAATTGAGGCCTACCCACATGGCGAGCGCGGGAGGGACGGCCGCCCTCCCACCGCCGCGGCTAGCCACCGCCATGGACCGGCGGGGGTTATCCCGGTCCAGACTCCACAGGGCTACGGAACCCCACAAGCTATCGGGTTTGCAAGCAGCACTTTACCTTCCCTTTCTTCATTCTGTATCCCATATTATGCTTGCTGAAAAATAATAAAGTATAAATTTGAAAAAAAAATGCAAATGCTGAACTGAAATGCACTTTTCTCTCGTTCCAGTTTCAGCTCATTTCTGGGCTGCTTGAGTGCCACACAAGGAGACCATCAGTGGAGCCTAGCAGAAGAATGGAGGCAGGTCACTTCTGCTTCAGGATTTCACCAACCCCCAAAAAAGAAAAACCCCCAGAAAAGGTGCATGGTGTGTTACAAGAGGGGCGAAAGAGCTGAGACCAGTCATTACTGCCCTTATTGCCCCTCTCAGCCCAGCCTACGTATTGGCCACTGTTTTAAAAATTGTCACACCCAGGACGAATAAGTAGACCGGTTTTGAGGTGTGATTTTAGTCATCTGTCTGATTGGTTACCGAATCTTGGATTTGCCTCCCGTTTATCCTGTCTTCTCTGATCCTTGACCTCGGCTTGTCCTATCGTTGTTCCATTTCTCTTTACTCCTTTGATCTCGACTTGTACCTTGACTATTCTCTGCTTGTATAGCCCGGCCATTCTAAAGACCGGTATTACAAGTTTCTCTCTCTGTGTTCTCTCTCTTTGTGATCTGTTTGTGTTTCGGTTTCGGAATCCATGATAGCTTTGCCCGGGACGCAGATGACTGGGTACTACCATCTGATAAGTTTACGCCAACTATTCCCCCTTTCACAGCAAATAGCATGCACTTGTTCATAATTTGAATTAATGAGCTGCTTATATTTAAACATAGATGTGGCCTTTGACAGGTAATTTGCAATCCTGAGCTGCTAAAATGAAACTTGGGCCCGGTATCCACTTTTGAAAAATATGAATATGGTGTGTCTCCAATGTGCCCCTTCAACATCCACACATCCCTGAAAAAGGTACACATGGGGGTATTGTTGTACTAAGACGACATAGCTGAGCCACATATTAGGTGTGTGTCAAAAAGGCAGAAAAATGCTAATTGCTACTAGACTTGGTACAAACTAGCAAAAAAAAAGATTTTACGCTAAGGTTTAAAATATGCCTTTTGAAATACCCTGGGGTGTCTACTTTAAGAAATGGTAGGCCTTTATGGGGTTTTTTGAACAGTCAAACTGTTATAATGCCCCAAATTGAAGCATAGGCCCATTAAATCCATCTTTCAAAATTCTACTGTAAATACTGAAACGGACTAAATGGCACTGTAGCTTCACAAAATTCATTCATTGGGGGTAGACATTCATTGGGGTATCATTTTACTCAGATGACTTAGCTGAGCATAATTTTGGGGCTTTTAACTTAGTGGCACATATGAAAAATACAAAATGCCCAGCAAAAATGTAAGCCGTATTTTTTTTTTTTTTTTACATTCTTTATTTATTAGATTTTTTCAAGTTAGGTAGGGTACAGAAAAAATAGAGGGAAGGGTTAATGTTTTCAGAATACGGTTTGTTACAGAGTACAGAATATGCATTGTTGTACATTGTGCAGCAGGAATATTGACACATCTTGAGTGGTCCAGCAGATATAGCGGATAGTTGTTAGGTTTGGTTGGGAACCAATTCAGCTTGGTGTTGTAGAGCTTGCCGTGTAACCATCTTGTGCCCTTCCAGTGGACTTCTAAGTCCCTATTCTGTTTAGTGCGTCTATTGGGTCAGGGGTGTGTCTTGCTAAGGGTGTCATAAATTTGTTTTAAGCTCTGGAACGTGGCTTACGGTCAGGTTTATGTCTTAGTCTTGTCTTTTTGGTTTATATTTCTGCGGGGTGTGGGGGGGGGTTATTGGCCGGGCTGGGCCGCCCGACCCCTGAGGGGGGGGGGGGGGGCGTGCCCACTTGTGCTGTCCCTATTATTGGGTCATTGTTTTCTTCACATCTGTGAGTTCAGCTGGTGGGGCTGTGCGGCAGGGGGGGCTAAGCCATTCCCCGTGCTGTATATGCTCACCAGGGTTACCATGTAAGGGCGCACTTGTCCGAGCGCTCCTGCAGGGAGGCGGTCATTATTTCCATATCGTGGATTACCTCCACTTTGTCCACCCATTGTCGGTAACTGGGTGTTGTCTGGCTTTTTCAGTGGAGGGGGATGAGGCTTTTGCTGCAGAAAGCAGGTGTATGGTGAGTGACCTTTTGTATTGTTGTATGGGTAGGGATGTGTGGTGGAGGAGCATTGGCAGGGGTTGTAGTGGCAGGTCCGAGCTCATGATTTCCCTGATTTTAGTGTTGATCAGGCGCCAGAATGGTGCTATGCGTGTTCAAGACCACCAGATGAGTAGACTGGTTCCTATCTCAGTGCTGCATCTCCAGCATTCCCCATGGAAGTATTGTGCATGTGTCTGAGGACGTCACAGGTCCTGTACCAGTGTGTAACAATTTATAGCTCGTCTCCTGGAATTTGGAGCTAATGGAACATTTATGTGTCAAGAGAAAGATTTTCGCATTCCCATTTTTCTGTGAACCCGAGTGGGCGGTCTTCCCCTTTTGTCTGAAGCATTGTATAGAGATATGATACACCGTGTTCCATGTGTTTTCTATTCGTGCACAGGCTTTCGAATTCTGTCAGTTGTCTGTGTAGGTGGTCCTTTCCCTCTAGGTTTGTGTAGTAAGCTTTCACTTGGTGGTAGTGGAATATGTCGAGTTGGGTCGATCGTTGGTCCATTTTCAAGTCTGCTAGCGGTTTGAGCGTTCTATCGGAGCACCATTGGCTTATACGACACCAGTCCGTCCTTTGGAAGTTTTTCAAGGCCGCGGGGGGGAGGTCCCCAGCCAGATCTGGGTTGTGTGTGATCGGGGTAAGCGGGTTCGTTGATGTGGGGAGTTGGAAGGCGAATCGCATTTTGCACCATACCTTGAGAAAGGTGTCAATTATCGGGTTATTGGTTCGGAGTTCCAAGTAGGTGGATTTGCTGAGCCAGAGTCTGAGCTGGAATCGTACCACACAACTGTTGTGTCTCCATGGCCACCTACCTTTTTGTGCTTGGGCGTGCGTGCCAATCTACAATCCTATGTAGGTGTGTGACCTGGTAATACTGCTGCACAGACGGCAACCCTACTCCCCCTGCTGTTTTCGGTCGTTCCAGTGTGGTTCTGCGTATGCAGGTCAGTTTCTGATTCCCCACGAATCTGCGGATGTCCTTTGTTAGGGAGCGGAAGAATGCTTGTGGGATTGCAGTGGGCAGTGTCGCAAAGAGTTACAGCATGTAACGGACCACCTTTTGTTGATGGACGCTTCCTAGCTTGCGCCGAGGACCACAAGCACCGCACACCACAACCACCGCATACTCCACAACCGCCGTAGCTTAACTGGAGCCGCGCCGTCTTCCGTCCACCCTGGAATCAGCTTCTGTCCTCCAGGACCGTGTGGGGAACAAGGGCTAAGTGATTAAAGCTCAAGGGAGTATGCAGAGCATAGCAATCCCCAGTGTGATATAGCAGTTCCCTCCAATAATGAGACAAGGCTACGTATTGAGGGTCAAGAAGATCTCTCTTGTTTAATGGCAGGTACTCTGCTTTTATGCAGTGCTCCCCTGCAAGGGAGACGCCCACAACCAATTAGACGTTAACCAATCAAACAATGGTTACAACCCACAAATTCCCTCCCCTCTGCTTAGGAGATAATTGAGTTTCTTACTGTATCTACTCAATTACCTCCAAGCTAAAACTTATATTTTTTATGCATTTTTATAACTTTCCCATTTTACATAGTACATGAATAAAACTTCCATTTTTATGAACAACATAACTTGTGGAACATCATATTCAAAATTCGTGAGAATCCGTCCAGTGGTTCCAGAAATATTTAAAAAAGTCTCTTTGGGGGCGGGGCCTGACTGCTGAGCAGGGAGGACGTGAACCTCACAAGCTCCTGCAATAAGCTGCACTCTATCGCAAATATTCCGCTCAAAAAGCCACTAATCGGGCCACAACGGTCACCAACCGTGAAGGGACTACAAGCGGAACAGAATGCTACCCCTCACACGATGCTACGACCTACTTTCGCCGAACAAGCAATTGAGGCCTACCCACATGGCGAGCGCGGGAGGGACGGCCGCCCTCCCACCACCGCGGCTAGCCACCGCCATGGACCGGCGGGGGTTATCCCGGTCCAGACTCCACAGGGCTACGGAACCCCACAAGCTATCGGGTTTGCAAGCAGCACTTACCCAGAGGCCAAGATGGCGGACGCCGACCGAGCCTCACTGCCCCCACCCGCCCAACCTCTCTCAACGCGGATACCTAACGTGAGCCATCAGGAGGACCGCATAGCAGCGGCATTTGACCTCTTCTGGACACGGTGGGAGGCTATGCTGGCACAAAATCATGCAGCCGCAGCGGTCCCTCGACGGTCCGCCACTACTCACACAAAGGCACCTCCGTTGAAACGCAAGGCAACACCACCGATTGACACAAAGCAGCAGAAGGTCGTGAGAGCTCTACCCAGACTTAAAGGCAGCGGACCGAACACCCGTTACTGCAAGCCTGACTCCAGACAAGCTCGGAGAGCCACCAAACTCTGCCTGCCGCCCCACAAACTAAACTGGCGCACTCGAGGCACCCGCACACGGCCTACACCAGGCGAAGGCCAAAAAGCCTGTCAGCACTCCACCCCATTGCAGCGATGCACAGCTGCAACCAGCACTCTGAAGAGCTACACCTGTACAACAAAGGGACACACTGAACCTCACACTCGCCAATCAGACAGAAGGCAGCAGACCATCAGACCCCTCCGCTACCCCCACCACGGGAAGGACCCGGCCCATGGAAGTGCCCGGGTCCGGGGTTTCAAGATGCCGGCCTTCATCCCGGCCCGGGGCTGGAGGGTGGAAGTGCCTCGCCCCCGGCGACCAGCCGCCTTTGCAACCACCCCTACCACCAGAGCAGCAAGCCGAGAACAGGATATAGAGCGAGAAGGCAGCCCACGAGAAGCCCGCTATCAGCTCACCTGCACGGACGCTCCTTCTGAGCACAAGTGGTTCCAGCCGAGAGCCGGAGTCGGGTGAACCCCAGAGACTGTAAGCTTCAGCCACTGAGGACACAATAATAACCCCCAAAGAGACTTTCCTATGATACCGACCTACCACTTGCCTGATAGCCCAGTTTAAGCTAGCAACTCTGCCCAAACGTTCTATTTTAAGTTAATCTAGGCCTTTTGCTGTTACAGTTGCATGACCTTACCTACGAAATTTTCATGTTTTTATTTAAGCATGGGTCTCAGCAATCTGTCTAGCCTCAACATATGTCTAACTCTCTTTGCTAATCGTTGTATTATGTTTTGTTCTTTAACTCACTCTTATAGTCCGGTTGGTAAACAAAATTGTGAGCATTACTGCAATATAGCATCCTGGACTTACGTTATCTAACTTGTGACAAACCTATTATCAACCAAAATGATATTATAACTGTTTTATACCTTTACCAGTTACATGCCTCCTAGAGGACTTATCTTGTTTAATGCTTGCTGGTGCTATTTTTGCAATATTTTTCAATACTTCTCACCTGAATTTTCAGCATGTACTCTCAAACTATTCATATATAGCTCGATGTTGGCGCCAGTGGGAAATTCTTAAATAGTAACTGTGCTATACTTAGTTCCATGTTTTTTCTCATTAGAGTGCAAATATATAACACACATGGCTGAATACGCATATCTTAATCAATCACTAATCTTAGCATGCCTAGCCTGCTCTGACACTTAAGCGTTTTCATCACTATTTGGTTCTTTTAATTTACTCGCATTACTGTCAGGCAGCTTATCTACTACATATACTGTTACTCCGTAGCACTCTTTAACTTACACTGAGAATTCGCTTGAAATGACCGTATTATATAATATAAAATGTGCATTGTTAATACCTGCCTAACAAATGTTTATGTATGTTGAATTGAAAGGCGAGCACTAGCTGTTGTGGCAATGCAAGCCTAATTGTTCTTTTCGCAAGCACAAAAAATAAAGAATTTAAAAAAAAAAAAAAAAAAAGTCTCTTTGGACCTACCGCACGCCTGTTTACATGCCCAAAACAGTTCTACAGATTCAGGCTGTGCAGTCGGTCTATTTCTGCCTTGAAAATAACAAAGCCCCATTCGAAGGCGGCGTTCGAATCGTCAAACTCACTTCGACTTTTGTCGAAGTGTCGAAGTGGAACCGGGGGCGCATTTTAGCAGTGTTCAATAGTCTAATGTAGGTCTATTTTACGCCAAAATGACAAAGTCCCGTTCGAACGTGTGTTCGAATCTTCGAACGGGACTTAGTCTCCAGCCGCAGTGTCGAAGGGCAGGGGAAGGTACAGGTCAGCGGTATTCGTTCAAATGTGTGGCCAATTTCTGTTCCAGGGATTTGACGGCACACACCGCTGACCGCGTTCGACTGCATTAAAATGGCCGCCACCACGTGTTCGACTGTCTAATGGCGGCCACTTCGACTACTTCGGCACTTCGACTGCGTCCGAAGTGCCAGTTTAAAAGTACAAACCCTTTCTTTGTAACACAGTTAAAGGGCCAGAAACAGTATACAAAAATCCATTATGCCTAAATGCAGTTCTTAAAGGGCAATACCTCCCAGGGCCATAGTCACAGGGCAGAAGGCTAGCAATCAGTCCTCTCCAATGCCCAGTTGCAAATGGCAGTTTGTCACACAGCAATCTAGGAAGTATGTTCATCTTTATCACTTGGATCCGGCCGAACCAGGTGATGTATTGTGGGGACCAGCGGTGGAGGTCCTTTTGGAAGTTCGCAAGGAGAGGGAGGAAGTTCAGTTGATAAAGCTGTGTGAGGTTGCTTGGCAGCCAGGTGCCCAGATACCTTAGTTTTGTTGGCCACCAGGAGAAGGCGAAGAGTGAGCTTAACCGGTTGGGGAGGTCTCCGTTTTCAGTCAGAGGCATGGCTTCGGATTTGTTTAGGTTTAGTTTCAGTTTGGAAATGTATTGCCTGCTCTCCTGTACTGCTGAGGATTGCTACCAACAGTCAAGCTACGGCGGTTGTGGAGTCTGAGGTGGTTGTGGTGTCCGGTGCGGTGCTTGTGGTCCTCGGCGCAAGCTAGGAAGTGTCCATCAACTGAGGGTACTCGGTCGGTACTTGGCCCCAGGGTTAACAGAGAAGATGTTAACCCCCACTGACCCCCACGTTCCCCTGGCTACTGAGCCAGACTATGTCCCAAGCACCCCAGCAGAAGAGCTGGGCAGAGTGCAGTTGGCCTCTGACCTCCCTTTGTCCCTTGTCCAGAGCATGATGTCCTGCAGGTTATCCCAGCGGAAGAGCTGGCATCAGGGCAGAGCACCGCTGGCCTCTGCCCCTCAAGTCCCCACAGCGTGTTGCCCATCACCCCAGAGGAATACCCAGGTGCAGTCACTGTTTGCTGTGGGTGGGCTGCTCTAATAACTGTTTGTTGTGGGTGGGCTACTCTGGCACTTGCTTATGGTCGGTGGGTGAATCGACTAACTTAGGCACTGACTGACAGAAAATCAGGTGCCTGGTTAGTCTTCCCCCCGAAGGGGAGATATGTGACGAAGTGCCCTTCGCCACTTGGTCCTGGAGAGGCCTGCTTGCCAGCCTCCTCCCCTGTGACTATGACTCTTTGATGTATTTGGCTTTAAAACAGACTATTTATGTAGGTTGCTTTATTTCTCTTATGTTTTAGTCACCCTATACCCATTATAGGTGCAGGGTGTGTGTAATGTAATTGTTTATAGTGTGTGTACTGTGAAATGTATTGCCTGCTCTCCTGTACTGCTGAGGATTGCTACCAACTAGGTGGATTTGGCTATGGAGCTTGTGTAGTGCCCTCTGTTGGTAGCAACAGTAATATGCACTACCTGAATGGCAAGACTGGTAATTTGCATATTCGGGTAGATTTGCATATCGCTAATTCTGCATGCAGGAGAGACATTTTGTGTTAATTATGGTATTCCCCACCCATTTATAAATATGCAATTATGTTATAATAAGTCACTGTATGTTGCCTGCTATGATTTGACTTTTTGTAATGTTATTGAGTTTTCACAGCAATGTTAATGTAATGACCATATGGGCTAGTCCCAAGTAAAATAACGTTTTAGACAGTTCTTCTTGATCCCTCAAAACGTAGCCTTGTCGCGTTATTGGAGGGAGCTGTTATAATCATACTGGGGATTGCTATGCTCTGCGTACTCCCCTGAGCTTGAATCACTTAGCTCTTTTAAGATCTGTTCCCTTTACGCTTTCCTTGGAGGAGAGGTCTTCCCCACACAGTCCTGGATGCTGGAGGTTCATACATGGTGGAAGGAAGAGGTCATTCCCACACGGTCCTGGAGGACAGAAGCTGATCCAGGGTGGAAGGAAGACGGCGAGATTCCAGTCAAGCTACGGCGGTTGCGGAGTCTGAGGTGGTTGTGGTGTCCGGTGCGTCCATCAACGGAGGGTACTCGGTCGGAGTACGGGGAGCTCCGTTACACCAACTTTACAAAATACACACGAGAAATTCTCTGTTCTAAGTTTTTGTGCCAAAAAAACAAAACACAATTTTACTCCAATATTTAGCAGAGATTGGCGGTGAAATGGCTACGTAGAAGGTGTCAAAATAACCTTAAGTAAATAGCCTGTGATGTCTACTTTATATAAATATATACTTTTGTGTGGCAATTTTGTTTTCTTTTATGGCTATTCAGCTTACAAGACAAACATACCAAATTCTAAAATCGCTCTACATTAAAAGTTTATTTCACTCCTTGTGTTTTGTGACCTGTAACTACCAAAAAAAAACAACTTACAATCCTAGACACATTATATATTCTGTAAATCAGAAAAACTAAATTAATTTATTTTTAATTACTTTCCTTAACCTGCACTAATTAAGCACACATTATTATTGCAAAAACTGTACAAAGAACACACAATTTTTTTTTGTATGTTTCTGTATTTTTTATAATAAATAAGTGCACTCACAGGACTCGATACTGTTGTTAAAAATGTGCCATTTATTCAAGCTTCAAAAAGTTGATTACATAGTGTCAACGTTTCAGTCCACTAGGGACTTTTTTCAAGTTGTGCACTTTCAACAAGGTATTTTATATATATATATATATATATATATATATATATATATATATATATATATATATGTATATATATACATATATATATGTATAAATATATATATCATCAAATTAAAGCCCTTTCTGTCCTTTAAAAAACACTATATAATATGTGTCGGTGCAATAGATTAGTAAAATGCAAATAGCAGTTAATTGCAAACAACAAAAAATGCAAAAATGCTGTAGTCATTAAGTGAAAGACAAGCTTCTGAAACTCTGTCCTTAAGGGGTTAACTGATTACTGATTAATTTGCATGCATCTGGGAATCGTAGGCTAATATCTAGTAGTTGCAAATAATATACATTTAAATGCGAGTTATACCTGAAGTTACAAAAGTAGCAAAACATTTTGGGACATATATGAATCAGACAGCAATGTAAAAAGAAATAAAGCAAATAAAAAATCACGTAAGCAGCATACCTGGCCTATCAATTCTATGTTAACAGAAAATGGGAAAAAATATGTAAGTACTACTTACTTGTAGTTTTTCTCCCAGAACTTTACTGGTCTAGTATATGAAGCAAGAAAAATTGAACTCCCAAGAAATGGACTCAGTGGTGCAGACAATACTGAAGTAGCAATTGCTTGGATGAAAAGCATAGCAGTATCTGAGCTGATGTTAAGATTTCAATCAGAGAATACCTCCTTTTACAGAGGAGTGTGTACAACAGAGTATTTTGAACAGATACAGTGGTTTCCAAGCAGCTCAATACACTTATGTGGAAGTATCCTCTATTCCACAAGACAAAATTGGAGTTATAGTGCGGTGTAAGTGACAGAAAACGTATACCAACAAGTGGAGCGCTTTAACATGTATAGCTTACCAAATGGTTTCTCATTCAATCATAGAGTATACGGTACATGTTGAAAAAAATATAAAAGATACAATATAGTGCAGACGGTTTTAAAATACTAATACAATTATAATACAAATAGTAGTAGTGGTGTCTAAATGAATGGAACACTCACATTTAAAGGAGCCTGTATATGAGAACACTGGCTCCGTATTTCGGCCTGTGTGCTTGTTTTGGGGTAGCACCGCCCGTCTCCTTCAGTATAGGTTGTTTCTCAAAGACAGAAATGGAGAAAGTAGACCAATGTGTAGGAGGTGTTTGTAAAAACACAGTATATTTAGAGATAAATGGTGTGCTCACTTGGTCCTGAGCCTGTGGGTCCCGGCTCTAGGTATATACGTATTGTGCCAGTTCAAATGGGGATGGCACTACCCCTAGGAAGATGTTCTTGAGGTTTCCAAAAAAAGGAGGACTTAAAAGGATCTTAAACAAAAAGTGATAGATTTATTGTAATATAAAATAAATAAAAACAATAATAATGAAAAGAGTCCTTAATAAAAAGTCCTTTTAAAAAAAAGCCAATACGCGTTTCATTCCTTGGTGTGGAGCTTCCTCAGTCAGCTATGGTATTTGGTCCTCTAGATCTTCCTTTTAACCCCTTAATGACACATGACATGTGTGACATGTCATGATTCCCTTTTATTCCAGAAGTTTGGTCCTTAAGGGGTTAAATGCTTTTAGGGGTCCTCCCCTTTGGTAACTGCAGTCCATATTGTCCAATACAGGCTCCTTTAAATGTGAGTGTTCCATTCATTTAGACACCACTACTACTATTTTTATTATAATTGTATTAGTATTTTAAAACCGTCTGCACTATATTGTATCTTTTATATTTTTTTCAACATGTACCGTATACTCTATGATTGAATGAGAAACCATTTGGTAAACTATACATGTTAAAGCGATCCACTTGTTGGTATAAGTTTTCTGATGTTAAGATTTACTGATATTTGACGGAGTTTTGTACATAATACTGGGTATAATGAAATTTTAAAAAATAATAATAACATAAAAGATTATATATATATATATATATATATATATATATATATATATATATATATATATATATCCAGAGTACCTATGTCATAGTGTCATAGCAAGTAAATTTGGACTGGAAACAAGTTAAATTTACTTGTCTTACTGTATTTCAGGCATTAGGAGCTGCTCCTTGCCTCCACTACTTCTGACAGAGATTCAGAAACTCTCTCTCTGAGCTAAGCCTGCATGGCTTAGATCATTTTCTGACAGCAATAAGCTGACACACTCAGCCAATAAGCAAGCCTTGCAATGCAGGGGTATTGTACGGTCCTAACTAGAAGGTCTCTCTATTTCAAATAGTGAAAGTAGAAAGTTGCACCTACTGTACAATAGGTAAGGATTCAAACCATTGTAAAGGAGTTTGACTACTTACTATATGGGTTGCCAGAGCACTCTTTGCACAATAACCACTACAGCATGTTTTAGCAGTTATAGTCCTTTAATATAGTGGCACAAAAAAATGTTAAATGAGAAACTGTCAGTTCCCAAAATTTCTAATATTGACCTCCATTTAAAATTGTTGGATACGCTTTTGAAATTATTTAATTTTCTTGGATAAACATTTAGGATTATTTAACATTATGAACCATTTATATTTTGTAATATTTTGATATTTTGATATATAGGAGTTCTATCTCCTTGCACATGGCAGTCAGTATAACATGCAAAGAAGAGAAGAAATTAAACAATGTTTATATTTTTCCACACCATTGCCCTGACCTCTCCAACTTTAAGGAGCACTCTAAGCACAAAGACAATTTTTGCTACAAACAAATATTACCATTGTGATCCTTGTTTGCAGGTAGCACGGTCCTCTAGGGTAAACAACAGGCACAGTCCTTGTAATTGCATATACTCCAGGCACTTTATTTGTAAATCCACACAGGAGACAGCAGTAAATGAAAACATAAATATAACACAAATCCCTATAAACAAAAACCTAGCTCGTCTGAGCCCTAACTAACATTAGGTTCCCTATCTCTCAGGGGTTAAACTAAAACAAAACAATATTGGTTTCACCAACCTAGTTCTTTGTCCGCTCTCAGCACTCCCAGTGCTCCAAGCTAGCCTTGACTGCTTCCCTTTCTGCACTCCCACTGTTCCAAGCCAGCCTTGACTGCTTTCCTTTCTTTTGCACTCCTAGTGCCTAGTCTCCTTGACTCTCTCACTGGAGAAGCCAGCAATCCCCCCTTTACCTGCCTAGCAGGGAGGGGCTTATTCCCGCTGCTACAGCTGATTATCTGCAGCTGAGCAGTGGGTTGGAGACAGTCCAAAAAACCCTGGCCTGGATCTATGTCTCCCAAGAAAACCACTAAACTGGAGTGGAGCATTGGCCCACCCTTCTCTCCAAATGCTCCACCCCAGGGGCCCATAACTAAACATAGCTTTGTGTTGTCTGCAACACAAACTACACGTACTTCCCCTGGGGTTAAAAGGCCTCTCTGCCTTCGCTTTATCACACCATCTATACCTGTAATTTGCCACTGTGATTTTCTGTATATGAAAAAAAATTGGAAGGGGCTAGAATTTTCTCTATGGATACATTAGTAAGCAGATCTGATTCAGTATTGTGACAAACTGCCATTTGCCACTGGGCATTGGAGAGGACTGATCGCTAGCCTCCTGCCCTGCGACTATGGCCCTGGAATGTATTGCCCTTTAAAAACTGCATTTGGGCATAATGGATTTTTGTATACTGTTTCTGGCCCTTTAGCTGTGTTGCACAAAGAAAGGGTTTGTACTTTTAAACCGGCACTTCGGATGCAGTCGAAGTGCCGAAGTCGTCGAATTGCCAAAGCAGTCGAAGTGGCCGCCATTAGACAGTCGAACACGTGGCCGCGGCATTTTAATCCAGTCGAACGCGGTCAGCGGTGTGTGCCGTCAAATGCCTGGAGCGGAAATCGGCCACACATTTGAACTAACACCGCTGACCTGTACCTTTCCCTGCCCTTCGACACTGCGGCTGGAGATTCGAACACACCTTCGAACGGGACTTTGTCATTTTGGGTGTAAAATAGACCTCCAATAGACAATTGAACCCCACGGAAACACAACCCCAGTTTCACTTCGACACTTCGACAGAAGTCGAAGTGAGTTTGACGATTTGAACGCCGCCTTCGGATGGGACTTTGTTATTTTCAGGGCAGAAATAGACCGACCACACAGCCTGAATCTGTGGAACTGTTTTGGGCAAACAAACAGGCATGCGGTCGGTCCAAAGAGACTTTTTAATATTTCTGGAACCACTGAATGGATTTTCACGAATATGTTGTTCCACAAGTTGTGTTGTTCATATAAATTTAAGTTTTATTCATGTACGATGTAAAATTAGAAAGTTATTAAAATGCATAAAAAGTATGATTTTTCAGCTTGGAGATAATGAGTAGATACAGTAAGAAACTCAATTATCTCCCAAGCAGAGGGGAGGGAATCTGTGGGATGGAACCGATATCTGATTGGTTAATGCCTAATTGCCTGTGGGCATCTCCCTTGCAGGGGAGCACTGCATAAAAGCAGATTACCTGCCATTAAAGATCAGTTCTTCTTGATCCGTCAAAACACAGTCCTGGATGCTGGCGGTTCATACAGGGTGGAAGGAAGAGGTCTTTCCCACACGGTCCTGGATGACAGAAGCTGATCCAGGGTGGAAGGAAGAAGGCGAGACTCAAGTCAAGCTACGGCGGTTGCGGAGTCTGCGGTGGTTGTGGTGTCCGGTGTGGTGCTTGTGGTCCATTAACGGAAGGTTCCTTTACAAGTATCTTTAAAAGTTTTATGTTGCCTTGATAGACATAAGTTTGAGATCCTAACCAGAAAATGAAAGAAACACTATCGTCAGGAATGCATGCCCCTAGAGTGTTAAAATTACCATCTACCCCCCCTGCACCCCTCCCTGTCTTGCCTTCCTAAAAATGGTAAAAGCTCAATTTTATTCCAGTCTGCTGGTGCTGGCTGTGCCCCGATCAGCCTCCTTGGCTGATATAATCAGAAGTGATGACCTCAGCCAATCATAATGCATTCTCATAGGAAAGCATTGAATTTGTTGAGATTGTCAATTCTGATGATCTAAGCCAAGGAGGTGTGTTTGGGGTTGAAGCCAAATGCCACCCTGGCCCATCAGCATTTCCTTATAGAGTTGCATTGATCTCTATGAGGAAACTTCAGTGTCTCCATGCACACTGTGCAGCACTGCCCTAGGAAGCACTACTAGTAGCAATCTGAGGAGTTTTCACTGGAGGTGTATCTAGGCAGTAATCTAAACACTGCCTTTTCTTTGAAAAGACAGTGCTTACTGCAAAAAGCCTGCAGAGACTGACTATAATCACCAGAACAACTACATAAGCTGTAGTTGGTCTGGTGACTACAGTGTCACTTTAAGTAACCTAAAAATTGAAAAAGAAAGTGTCACTTCCACAGTTGGAGAGAATAAACTTATAGGAAAAGAGAGCCACATGCTTGTGCATAATAAAAATAACAATACTTACCACAAATCTCAAATTAGAGTGGTAAAATAGCAAAATTAGAAAAATAAAGATGGTGAAGAAGTATTGGTGTAGATGCAACCAGCTGCTTTATTCTGCTTATTTTTATTTTAAAATGTTATTCTATTAACTGTTTGTATACAGGCATATATCATGACATTGCATTAAATACATACATACCAACACGTGATACATGGAGATATGCATACATAGTTATAAACAGTAAATATGACATAATCTCATGGATGTATTGAAACAGATATCTATTTGGATACAGAGAATGAATAAAAGTGCAAAATAATATATGTCAGAGGAACAACAGGCATGTAAACAAGGTATAAAACAAAAAAGTAAAAAAAATACAAAAAGTAACACATTGTTGATACAAGTAAGTTAATACGTTATTTGTTTTATCTAGTTGTACATAGTATCGACGTGTATATTAATTCTCTATTGATAAGGGTAGTCAATCCTAACCCGCTACACATGTCCACTCTGATCCTCTAGTACTCACAGCAGGCATTGGGTGTCTAGTCTCATTGAACTCCCTCCATTTATGATATATCTCTACATGCTTGGATTGTTTGTTGGAAGCAAGGGAAAAGGCCTCCTCCATCCGTCTAAGGTCTTCAACTACATTAACCCATGTGTGGTAAGTCTGTGGGTCTGTGCATTACCACAACGAGTATATAAGTGATTTGGGTTCTACAAGCATGGGGATAAGACCAGATTTCCTATTGGCTGAGATTGGTTGTGCGAGATGGAATAGCAGAGCCTGTTAGATTGTGTATCGTGTCAAGAACCTCCCTCCAGTAAAACATTACAAGTGGACCCTGCCACCATATGTGGAGCAGGCTTCTTTGTCTTTCTCCACAACTCTATCAAAGACAGGAGATATTGTCGTGCATGGTGTGTAGCCTCAATGGTGTATAGTACTATACTATAATTTGCCTCCAGTAATTGTGTGCTTGATAGTAGGAAAACAGGAAGGCTTTTTGCAAGCTGGATAAAGGTAGTGTAATCCCAAGATCCATCTCCTATTTGGAAATTAATGTTAGGAGATCAACCAGTGGAGTGGTCCTTATCAAGTTATTGATAGTGGATAATATACATGGAGGGAATGTCAATGTCGTACAAAGATTCTCAAATTTTGTAAGGGGGTGTTTACTCATGTGACGGGAGCTTGAGACGGGAGCTTGAGTACAAAATGCCTGGCTTGGTGATAGTGACAGTAACACAGCAGTTTTGTCCACGCAAAGGTCATATTACACATGGGTTTACAGTTTTTGCAAAAATGCCTAACCTGGACATTGATAATCCAGAGGAAAATATTTTGCATGATGCTCAAGACACTCTTCAAAATGTGTAGGACTAATCATACATAGTTCACATCTTACACCAAAGTAGACATGAGAAGCTTTCTTCCACCTTTGACCATATTTTATCATTAGGGGACATCACTCCAACCCACTGATCTTGCTAGGTGAGTGGCAACATAGTAAGCATAAAAAGATTCAATCCCCATCTCCATACACCTTTCATGAGCAATTTTAATTTCATTCTTGGCCTCCTTCCCACCCATATGTACCCTGATATGTAACCATATGTACCCTGATCGAAAGGAGCAGAAAAATAAGCTTGACACATAAATTGGCAGAGCTGAAAATGAATACAGCAATTTGGAACTGTCATCATCTTCATTACTTGTACACTAACATGTCAAGAGATTATGTGCATATGCCATTGCCTAAACTCTTTCTGAATTGTGTCTAAACAAGGGGTGTAGCTTAGTTGATATAATTTTGATGGGTCAGTTGGTAGCTATAAGAGCCTCTCAAGCCTTTTGAAAGGGAAAATCTGTACCCAATTTCCTCTCCATCCCCTTCGAAACAGATACACAAATGTATTCAGAATGTGTCTGAGGCTTATACTGCTCCATCTTTTGCAACAAAGCTGATATGAATGACTGAGGATGGGAGTGCAATAAAATCAAATGGTCTGTGTAGGCAAAATGTGCCATTGCCAGAAATGGTTCTGAAGCTAATGCAAACAGTAGTGACGACAGTGGGCACTTGTGGCAGAATGTACCATTGCTTTCGTCTGTTTTCCTTTTTTATACGTTCGGGAGTCATTTTCCTGAACTCACTGTATTCAACTCCCAAACAAGGACCTCCCCTGTACCCCATTAGAACCTCCACACCAGTAACATAAGTGCAAAGTAGTGCAAGTGAAGTAATTAATTAATGCTTCCCCTGGGTAGCCGCCATTTTGTGTAACCGAATGCACGTGGTTGACAAAAGGATGTCGGACATTTTGTCTCCCGAACACGGGAAGTGGTACTTGGTCGTTGAGTGCTTGGAACCCGTTTCAGCTACACCCTCCTGATCTACTTCTCCCTCCCACTGTTCTCTCACCAGGTCTTGAGGTCCTCTTACTCTCCTTCCGAATAATAACTCAAACTCAGAGAAGCCTGTAGATTCCTGTGGCGAGCAGGATGTGCGTCAGGAATCTTTCCCAATCTTTGCGAGTTGCGGCAAACATACGAAATGTGATTCACCGTCACTGGGGATGGAAGGCAAGCACTATGTGTGGGTCCCCAGATTCTTTTTGTGTTTTGGTCGCCCTGTGCCCATTATTGGTGCAGGGTATGTTGAATGTATTGCTTGTCTGTGCCTCTCCCCATCCCCATTTTCCTGTCCTTTGTTTCCCCAGCAGGGCGTTGTCCCAGACCAGTTTAAGCTAGCTGCCATGTCCCTCCTCAATCTCCAATTAGCCCTTGCTATTGTCTAAGCCCGAACTTCCTTGTACTATAGTGTTCTTATCAACTTACTGTAAGTAAATTAGGTTGTTGGGGGCTTAAAATATGTGTCCTATGTCTATTAAAGTGAGTTGCTGTTTACCCTTCACCAAGTGTTATCTGGTGTTTGGTCCAGGGTAGAAAAGGCCCTCAGTGATCTCAGTCAAGCCTCAGCAACTGGGTCAGAAGTGCTCCAGGGTCCCTGATAGCTATGAGGAAGCAGACTTGGCGGAGGTACTCGATCGTAGTACCGGAGCTCCACCACCCTAAGCATCTGCTTTAACGTGTCGTTTAAGCACTTGCACAGGCAATTAGTCTGGAGGTGGTAGGGGGAACACTGGATGGGTTTTATGCCACATAACTTCCATAGTTGGTGTGTCATTTCGGAGGTAAACTGGGTGCCCTGATCTGAGACAATCTCCCACGGAAAACCCATTCGGGAGAAGACTCGCATCAGCACCTTAGCAACAGTGTCAGCTTGGATATTACACAGAGCCACGGCCAGCATCGTCCACAATGGTCAGAATATATTTCTTCCCTGAGGGACTAGGCTTAGCTAAGGGACCGATAATGTCGACAGCTACCCAGCCGAATGAGTCAGCTATGATGGTGAGTGGAGCTTGGCCCTGCATCTGTCTCCTCTTTTCCCTACTTTCTGACAAGACTGACAGTATTGTCTCAGGTCCTTGGATATGCCTGGCCAGACAAAACTCTGGGTGAGGTGATGTTTAGTAAGGCTCACCCCTAAATGCCCAGCTAGGGGGATGTAATGGGCTTTTTCAAGAGTTCTTGCCAATATTTTCTTGGTACTTCTAGCTGATTAGTAGTAGTCAGGGCAGTTCTTAAACCTATTCTCTCAGCTATCCTGTATAACAGCCCCCTTTTCCATATAAACTGTTCACCCTCTATCTAATCCTCTCTGACTAGTTGCTACCTTGTCCCTATATTTCTGTAGGGACGGATCAGTGGCTATCTCTTTCTCAAATTCAGCAGGGGTATCCCAGGGAAGGTGAGCTTGGTCAAGGGGACCTACCTGATTCTCAGAGTGCAAGTGCCTTGCGGTCGGCCGGTCAGAACTTAACCCCGGTGCCAATCCTATTCAACCAAACTAATCTGAGTGCTATTTGGCCAAGTTGTGCAATCAGACCAGGGGTATCCAGGGATATAACTCTTGTGGGGTTCCTTTTCATATTTGGGGTACTTTTGGGGGATTGCATAATATTTTGTATGTTTTTCTGTAAAATGATAGATAATTGAGTTATAGTTTTCTGACTCAATTATCTCTCAGACACAGAGGCTCCTGGGAGAAAACTCTTGTAATTTTGTGGAGACTCTAGGCTTTGGGTGGCCAAAGAAAAATCAGTTGACTCTCAGAACTATGTCTCGTCTAGTTACTGGGGGAATGCATATACTCGTAGGGTTCGCAACAGCATTGCTCTCTTGTTTCATTATTAATATGGACTGGCGGTGACAGTTGCACATGTGAAGAAATACCCATTACTTGGTTCGGCATATTTCATTTTATTTATGATAGTTTATTTGTTCGTATCCACCTGGTTCGGTTCCCGAACGAGGACCACCCCAGAACCTAATTAGAATGTGGAACACTAAGTATCCAGTACGAAAACCACAACGGAAACAATTAATAGAATGCTACACTGGGTGGCTGCCATTTCATGCAAACGAACACACGTGGTCGACAGAATGGATGGCGGACATTTTGTCTCCAGAACGCAGGCAGCAGGACTTGGTTGTTGAGTACCGAAACTGATTATGGCCAGGCACTCCCGCGAACGCTGGTGAAAATAGAACTGCTGCCCGTTCAAGTTTCCGACCACCTAGACGAATGGTGTTCGGGAGATACGAACTACCGACTGGGTGGAGCATTCAACACTTGAAGACTATTTTGGGCTTCGGCCCCGTGCAGGCGGGTCAAAACTTCCCCTATCGATGGCAATTCAAAACTACCAAACCGATTTGAGTGATTTTTGGATATGATGGTCACTCAGATCAGGACTATCCAGGGATGTGCCTCTTGAGGGGTTTCAAATAGTACTTTTGGGGTGTTTAGAAATTGTTATGTGTTTCTGTACCTGGTGATAATTGAGTTTGTACAGTTCCTGACTCAATTATCTCTCAAGCACAGAGGAGGAGTTTACTGTATGTATAAATTCTGAAACTTTGCAAGTAGGTCACCTATGGAACAATTGTCCCCTGGAGCCCCCCAGATCCAACTGGACTCAGGCAGGGACCACAACTGCCCATGTCGCTGCCCACTGCATAGACCACCCCATTCCCCAGACCTGGGAAGCTATGGAGCTGATCAACAGAAAAACTGCCCCGTGGCCTGAGAGACACATGGGAAACTATTACCCTCATGCAGCAATATTTAGTGGGCAACACAGAATGTCCTGGGAAATCTGTTGCAGTTCGGATGGACAGAGGAGCTATTTATTGACTCCCTACTAAACGGGTACACCTAGATTGGGGCACAGGAGCAGGTACTGTGGATGTTGGAGTAATGAAAGACTTGCCAGCCAAGGGAATGACTTGGGACCCCTAACGTCTGCTTTTGCTTCCACGACAAACTATGAAGTGCAAGCCGTGACTACCAGAGCCCAGAGCCGAGCTATGGAAAACCGCTCACATTTTGCTGAGGCCCAGGAAAGAACCCCCTTTCCTGGGCCTCAGCAAAATGTGAGCGGTTTAACTGTGGAACCCCTACCCTGGCATACCCCTGAGGACTTTGGAAAGGAAGTAGTGGGAGATCACTTACTGCAGAAGTATATCGAGAGAGCCATAACAGATCAGGGTGGGTTGGGCAGAGAGCAGTTGGTGTGGGAAGGGAGCCGGTTATATCGGATCACTGAATCCAAGTTGAACACCCCTGGGCCCATTCAGAAGTCCCAACTGGTAATACCCCAGCAATACTGGCTAGAGTTACTGAAAGTAGAGCATGACGTACCTTTAGCAGGGCACCTGGAAATACGACAGACATCCTACTGCATAACCCAGAATTTTTTGGGGCCTGGGGTATCAAAGGATGTCCGGCAGTATTGCCAAACTTGTGAAGAATGACAGTGGGTAGGCAAAAGTGGGGACCACCCAAAGGTTAAGTTAGTTTCTATGCCTATTATTGAAGAGCCCTTTAGCCGGGTAGCGGTGGATCTGATAGGACCCTTAGCCCAGCCTAGTCACTCTGGTAAGCGATATATACTTACCATAGTGGACTATGCCACACAGTACCCAAGGACAGTGGCGGTATCAAACATCCAGGGCGAGACGGTGGCTGATGCCCTGGTCAAAATATTCTCCTGAGTAGGATTTCCCAGTGAAATGCTTTCTGACAGGGGTACTCAGTTCACGGCTGAAGTGACCCATCAGCTGTGGAAAGTCTTTGGGATAAAGCCTCTTATGAGTTCCCCTTTTCACCCACAGACTAACGGTCTTTGTGAGCAGTTCAATGGAACCCTTAAACAAATGTTAAAGATGTTCACAACCACTTGCAGAGATTGGGAATGGTTTCTGCCACACCTCCTATTTGCTTATAGAGAGGTGCCACAGGAATCGAGTGGGTTTTCTCCATTTGAGTTTTTACATTGGAGTTGGGTGAACTAGACCTTATTCGAGAGCATTGGGAAGGGGAGACAGAGATATTGGTGACCCCGATTGTACCATACGTGCTGGAGCTAAGGGCTAAGGGATGGAGGCATTAGCCCAGACGGTATATGAATGTGACGGTCTGCCAAGATATCAGCGCTACGGATACCCTTTTCCCATAGAGACAGCAACTAATTCCGACAGACAAAATATCACTGGTGTAGAATAACCCCCCATACATGAGCCAAGGCTTGATGCTGGGTAAATACTAACTTTAATGGAAGTAAATGCATCAAATTTATACAATCCATAAACTCCTCCTCTGTGCCTGAGAGATAATTCAGTCAGTAAATATATTAAACTCAATTATCTCGAGTTACAGAAAATGCACAATTTTGCAACACCCCAAAAGTACCCCCAAAATAAAGGGAAACCCCACAGAAGTAGTTTTGGATCGCCATCGCAGGGAAGTTCTGACCGGTCTGCGACGAGGAGTAAGCCCAAAATAGTTCCATGGAAATGGGGACATGGGGTTTTGTACAGAAACCACATAAGACAGAGGAAAACTGGTTCATGTAGAATGCTCCCCATGTTCGGTAGTCTGTAACTCCCAAACGCCATTCGTCTAAGTGAACTTGAACTGGAACTGGAACTGGAACGGGCCATAGGTCCATGGTGACCAGTGTGTAACGAGTATATACCCCTACACGCAGGATCCAGCAAAACAGAAGACAGCACAGAGGAGAGATACGTCTACCGGACCTTAGAGTGGCCGGACTCGACGTAAAGGAGAAGTACAGAGTCAGGAGCGATCCGAGGTCAAGGGCACAAAGAGACAGCGTAAACGAGAACTAGCCGGGGTCTGGTACACAGGAATCAGCAAGCCGGCAAACAGTACAGACAAGGATAAAGCGAAAACGAAGTCAGAATACAAAGCCAAGGTCAAGTACGGAGAAACACAACTGAATACAACAAGCACTAAAGGGAACTGTAGCAGAAACCACGATAGGGCAAGGAACTAAGGGAAAAGGGTAAGTATAAGTAGCCTTCAAACTAACGTGATTGGCTCCTGTCACTTCCACTCCCCCAACAGGTAAGTGTATGGGGTGATTGGCGTGACAGGAGCCAATGGGAGCCTTTTTGCAATTTAGGCTCCCACTGTCTCTTTAAGAGCGCGCCCGAGATTCGCGGCGCGCTCTTAGCTGCAGGCGGGACACGTGACCGCTTCTCGCGGTCACTGCCCGCCTTCCTGTTTGAGCAGTCGGATGAGCCGCGCGCGGCTCGTGCAGCCGCAGGACCGCGCGCGGCTTGAAGAGAGGACCGCGGCCGGCCCCCGGATAAGGTAAGTACCGCTACAGTACCCCCCCCTGAGGACACGCCCTCCGGGCGGGCAGGACCAGGTCTGGCAGGAAAACGCAAATGGAAAGAACGTACAAGGCGGGGAGCATGAACAGCATCCGCAGAAATCCAACTGCGCTCCTCAGGCCCATAACCCTTCCAATGTACCAAGTACTGAAGCCGACCCCTGAGGAAACGAGAGTCAATAACAGCAGACACTTCGAACTCCTCATGACCCTCCACAGAGACAGGAGGGGGAGGGGGTGTACTCCGGGTATAGCGGTTGCGTACGTAAGGCTTCAACAACGAGGTGTGAAATACATTGGGTATACGCAGATTTTTAGGCAGACCCAAGGCATAAGAAACGGGATTAACCTTATGTATAATGCGATAAGGACCAATGAAGCGGGGAGCCAATTTCATAGAAGGCACCCGGAGGCGAATATTCCGTGTGGAAAGCAAAACCCTGTCCCCCACAACATAGGAAGGAGCCGCTCTGCGATGCTTGTCAGCCTGAGCCTTCTGGCGGGCAGCAGAGTCCACCAAAGAACGCTGAACCTGCTCCCAAGTATTACGCAAACCAGCCAAATGCTCATCCAGAACTGGCATGCCCTGTGAGGAGAATGCAGCCGGAAGAACAACGGGATGCTGGCCATAGACAACGTAAAAAGGGCTTTTGCCGGAAGAATCATGAGTGGCGTTATTCCGAGCAAATTCAGCCCAAGGAAGCAGGTCAGACCAATTGTCCTGATGGTGAGACACAAAACAACGGAGGTACTGCTCCAGAGACTGGTTGGCACGTTCAGCAGCTCCATTAGACTGGGGATGGTAAGCGGAAGAAAATGAGAGGGAAATACCCATCTCCGAACAAAAGGCTTTCCAGAACCTGGAAATAAATTGGCTACCCCTATCGGATACAATAGATAAGGGAATACCATGTAATCGAAACACTTCTTTAGCGAAGATAAGAGCCAGTTCCTTGGAAGTGGGCAACTTGCGAAGAGACACAAAGTGAGCCATTTTGGAAAACCGATCTACTATCATTAGGATGACTGTGTTACCATTCGAAGGGGGTAATTCAACAATAAAATCCATTGATAGATTAGACCAAGGTCTCTCGGGAACGGGTAACGGATGCAACAGCCCACAAGGAACTCTACGAGAGGTTTTCATACATGCACAAGTAGAACAAGCACTTATATAGTCAGTAACATCCTTACGTAAGGTATCCCACCAGAAATACCGAGAAACGGCTGACACTGTTTTGGAAATACCAGGATGTCCAGCAGTCTTAGTATCGTGATACAGTGACAGAATATCCCGTCTCTCGGGAACGTCAACGAACAATTTATCATTAGGCCTCTCGCCAGGTGCCATGCTCTGTTTCGCTTGTATGGCCTGCAAGAGGGACGAGGAAATAGACAATATAGTAGTTGCTATTATCCTGTCTGGGGGAATGACAGGAGTGACATCAATCTCCTGTTTGTCAATAGTCTCGAATTGTCTGGACAGAGCGTCCGCTTTAGTGTTCCGGTCGCCTGGCCTATAGGTTATTATATAATTAAAATGAGACAAGAACAGTGACCACCTAGCCTGCCTGGAAGACAATCTTTTAGCTTCGCTAAGGTAGGACAGGTTCTTATGATCCGTAAATATGAGGATGGGATCCTTAGTGCCTTCTAACAAATGTCTCCATTCTTTGAGTGCTAAAATGATAGCAAGGAGTTCGCGATTACCCACATCATAATTCCTTTCTGCTTTGGACATTTGTTTAGAAAAGAAGCCACAAGGATGCAATGGCTTGTCAGGAGACTCTCTTTGGGATAAGACAGCACCTACCCCTATATCGGAAGCATCAACCTCAAGTATATATGGCAATGAGGGGACAGGATGCTGTAAAATAGGGGCAGAGGCGAACGTAGTCTTAAGAAAGTCAAAAGCCTGAAGTGCCTCAGTAGACCAGACACGTGTATTGCCATCCTTTTTAGTCATACGAGTAATAGGCGCTACTATAGACGAAAAACCTTTGATAAAACGTCTATAATAATTAGAGAAACCCAGAAAACGCTGGATGGCTTTCAGACCTTGCGGCAGAGGCCATTCTATGACCGCAGCGAGCTTCTGGGGATCCATCCGAAAACCCTCAGCGGAAATCAAATACCCTAAAAACTGGACCTCGGATTGGTCGAATAGACATTTTTCTAATTTGCAATAAAGACCATTAGCAAGAAGGGTCTTCAGAACTGTCGTAACATGTCTGTGATGAGTGTGAATGTCTGTAGAATATATTAAAATGTCATCCAAGTACACAATAACAAATGAGTGAATAAAGTCCCTTAAGACATCATTAATAAATTCTTGGAACACTGCTGGGGCATTGCAAAGCCCAAATGGCATGACGGTATACTCATAATGACCTGACCGAGTGTTAAAGGCTGTCTTCCATTCGTGGTCCTTTTTTATACGTATCAAATTGTATGCTCCTCTAAGATCTAATTTGGTGAATACCGTAGCATGTTTGAGCCTGTCAAACAATTCTGTTATTAACGGTATAGGGTAAGCATTTTTGATGGTGATTTTATTAAGACCTCTATAATCAATGCAAGGTCTTAAATCACCTTCTTTCTTCGATACAAAGAAGAACCCCGCTCCAGCCGGAGAAGAGGATCTCCTAATAAATCCCTTTTCTAATGATTCTTTAATGTACTCCTCCATGACACGGTTTTCTTGAACCGATAGGGGGTACACCCTGCCCTTGGGAGGTATAGTACCAGGCAACAAATCAATAGCACAATCGTAGGGTCTGTGAGGCGGTAATTTGTCAGCCTCTCTTTTATCAAAGACAGTCTTTAAAGTTAAATACTGAGAGGGTATAGCCGTAGATAAAGGAGGAACAGTAGGAACGTTAATAGAATTCACAGGCGTGACTTCAATAGTACATGACTCATGGCAGGCTTCACTCCATGATTTTATCTGCCCTGTCTCCCAGTCAAAAATGGGATTGTGGGCACGTAACCATGGATACCCTAATACCAACTGTGAAGAGGGAGAGGTGATGACCTGGAACCGAATGGTTTCATAGTGTAGAACCCCTGTGTACATGTGTAGCGGTGCAGTCTCGTGAGTAACAACTGGAGATATCAATGGTCTACCATCTATGGCCTCAACGGCCAAGGGTATCTCCTTCTCCCTGATGGGAATATTGTTTTTCTTTACAAAACCAGAGTCTATAAAATTCTCAGCTGCCCCAGAGTCAACCAGGGCGTATATGTTTTCAACTATACAACTCTCTCCCATATGTAAAGAAACAGGGAGAAGCAGTCGGTTAGGAGGCAATGTAGGAGACTTAGAAATCACACCCAAGGCCAGTCCCCTATAAGGTCTTAGGTGCGAGAGTTTTCCGGGAGCAGAGGACACTCCTTTACCATATGTTCTCTCCTACCACAATATAGGCAGAGTCCCTCTCTTCTCCTATGTAATTTTTCATTATCAGAGAGTTTGGCAACCCCTAATTGCATTGGCTCCTCTTCAGATACTTTTACACTCTCCGGTGGATTAACTCTGGGGTGAATAGGCGTAACAAAACTTCTATTCCTGTTCTTGGTATAGAGCCTGTCCCGAATCCTATTATCTATATCGATGAGGTAGTCAATAAGGTCCTCTAAGGCAACAGGAAGTTCCTTAGCCGCTACCTCATCCAATATAGAATCTGATAAGCCTTCCATGAAGGCAGTAGTTAACCCATTATTGGTCCAATCGACCTGTGAGGCAAGGGTACGAAACTGTATAGCGTAATCAGCCACAGACCTAGAACCCTGTTTAACCCTCATTAATGCTCTAGCGGCATTCTTAGACCTTTTCATAGTGTCAAAAGTTCTGCGAAAAGCTGTTAGGAAACTGTGAAAGTTATGCACCATAGGTCCATTAGCCTCCCAAATAGGGTTTGCCCATTCAAGTGCTTTGTCGGTAAGTTGGTGCATAAAGAACCCAACTTTGGACCTCTCTGTGGGAAATGAACGTGGATACATTTCAAAATGAAACTCTATTTGGTTAATGAACCCTCTGCATGTCTTAGAATCCCCTCCATACCTAGGAGGAGGCGTTAAATGTGCTGTAGCATTAGGCATAGTCGATACTTCAGGAAGCAGGGGTGCAGGAGGGTTAGGTGCGGTTGCTGGAATGGTTCTAGCTAAGAGCGTCTGGAGAGCCTGAGCTATTTGATCCATACGGTGATCCTGCTCTACAAATCTAGCCTCATGGGTCGCCATCTGTTGAGCTAAATCTGCGGGGTCCATGGCCCTATCGTAATGTAACGAGTATATACCCCTACACGCAGGATCCAGCAAAACAGAAGACAGCACAGAGGAGAGATACGTCTACCGGACCTTAGAGTGGCCGGACTCGACGTAAAGGAGAAGTACAGAGTCAGGAGCGATCCGAGGTCAAGGGCACAAAGAGACAGCGTAAACGAGAACTAGCCGGGGTCTGGTACACAGGAATCAGCAAGCCGGCAAACAGTACAGACAAGGATAAAGCGAAAACGAAGTCAGAATACAAAGCCAAGGTCAAGTACGGAGAAACACAACTGAATACAACAAGCACTAAAGGGAACTGTAGCAGAAACCACGATAGGGCAAGGAACTAAGGGAAAAGGGTAAGTATAAGTAGCCTTCAAACTAACGTGATTGGCTCCTGTCACTTCCACTCCCCCAACAGGTAAGTGTATGGGGTGATTGGCGTGACAGGAGCCAATGGGAGCCTTTTTGCAATTTAGGCTCCCACTGTCTCTTTAAGAGCGCGCCCGAGATTCGCGGCGCGCTCTTAGCTGCAGGCGGGACACGTGACCGCTTCTCGCGGTCACTGCCCGCCTTCCTGTTTGAGCAGTCGGATGAGCCGCGCGCGGCTCGTGCAGCCGCAGGACCGCGCGCGGCTTGAAGAGAGGACCGCGGCCGGCCCCCGGATAAGGTAAGTACCGCTACACAGTGTTCACGAGAGTGCCTGGCCGAAATTAGTTCCAGGCACTCCACGACCAAGTCCCACTGCCAGCGTTTGGGAGACAAGATGGCCGCCATCCATTGTTTCAGCCACGTGCGTTCTCATGTACGAAATGGCAGCCACCCAGTGAAGCATTCTATTAATGATTTCCTTTGCGGTTTTCGTACAGATACATAACGTTCCATATTCTAATTGGTTTCCAGGGTGGTTTTGGTTCGGGAAACAAACAAAATAAACTAAATGAATGTAGACACAAGCAGAATAAATGAAAGGAGCCGAAAGTGATGGGGATATTCCTTCACAGAGAGAAACTCCAGACAGCTCAGCAGCGCCAGCGAGTATGGTATGACCGGAGAAACAGGCACCATAGTTTCCAGGTAGGACAAAAAGTCATGGTACTCAAGCCGGTCCAGCATGATAAACTACAGAAGGCACGGCAAAGAACTTACAAGGCAATTGGGCAGTCATGTGACACCACTTACACTGTAGCCAGTTGTGAAAATGAGCAAGTGAAACGGACGTTTCAAATTAACTTGCCCAAAGAATACAAAGGCAGAAAAGAACCCCACATGCACACAACCCCACATGCAGGCTCCCACATACAATACCCCAAACAGCCCCACACTATGTGGCATTTCCAAACACACTATGTGACATACACAGCCCACATTCATAGGTATCATACACAATACCACAAACTACTCATGGACATATACAATCTAATAGCTCATTGTAACAGATGTCCTGTTCCTGGAGATTATTGTTAACTTTGCCTGGATCGGTATTCGAATCCAACCAAACAGATTTGCCCCAGCTGGTTTGCATACCGAATAATGTACCGAACACTTAGACCACCCAGAGCAGTCGTGTGCCTCCAATTAACCCAACTGACCTTACTACCACTTGCTCTAACCACAACACTGAACGTTCTAAGTGGTTTACTGGGTGGCCGTTGTTCATATGCCTGGACACGTGGCGGTGGCGGCCATCTTGTTTTGTCTGACTTTTCTGGGCAGGAGCCTCGTGTGTGGTCAATCAGAAATAAGACTTCCATATGAATCCCGAACCCCTGAACCGATCTGGGTGATTTTTGGATATGTTTCTCACACAGATCGGGGCTATCAGGGGATATACATTTTATGGCGGTTTATGTGAGTTTTTGGGGTAATTTCAGGTTGTCTGTAAATGTTATTTTTTTGCCTGGAGATAATTGAGTTGATACAGTAATTGACATAATTATCTCCCAGGCAGAGGGTAGGGATTGTATGCCATCTGTGGGAGTGTCATACATTGTAACTCTGTCATTATTGGTTTGTAAGTTTGTATTGTGTACCCAACAAGGTACATGTGGGAGTGTCTCTTGCATGGGGAATTGCAGAAAAGGCCAGTGTTTAATGTGACCATTAAACCAGTTAACTTAACCCTCAACACGTATCCTCATCTCGTGATTGTAGGGAACCGCTATATTGCTATAACCACTAGCTCTTATAAGAGCTCAACAGCTATATTGGATTCATGGTCTGCTTGGATATCAACTGAAGAATATTGCAGCGCTACTCATACTAGGGGGAAAGGGCATCTCTGGCGGTAGATAACCCCTCCTCACTTGGGGGCACCATCACACTCATATATTCACAAATACAAAGTTACAAAGCAACTGCAGTATAAATAGCACAAGCAAAATACAACATACACACCTCAATTTAAAAAAACAGGACCGGCACGCTACGGGACATCATAATCTTATTTCGGCACAGTGCTACTAAAAGGTTGCCTACCCCTGACCTAAACGAACGGCGTTCAGGAGACACGAACTACCGACTGAAAGGAGCATTTGACACTTGAAATCTTTTGTATAAAATATGTGGTATTCGTACAAAATCACTGTGATTTTATTAATATTTGTTTAAATAAAAGTAAGATTTTTAGACTACCTATTTGCTTTGGGGCAGTCTTTTTATACTTTTATTTAGTTTTTTATTTTATTTGTACCTGGTGCAACCTATTTTCCATACACATCAGGTCCATCATCAAAAGTATCTTAGGTGGTGATTGTTCCACCCACGCTACTACCATAGAGCGGTTTGTCTGCTTCCAAATTTGTAAGTATATTTCATCTTACTACTACCTATTTGCAAATATGGAGAGCACTATGGGCCTTCTTTATCTTTAACTGCATGTAAACTACACTACAACTACCGTTTGAGGGATATCCTACAGGTGGGGAGTTGAAATACCACTGCAAGCTGTTTTACCGAGAGCTGGTTATAGCTCTAAAAAACATGAGTTGGCAATTTTTAGTTCTACGTTGTCTATAGTCCATAGACTTACAATACTGGTCTCCTATTCTCTCTTTTGCATATGCCATTGATGTGTGATACCACTTCGGAGATATCTAATTCAACATTTAGACTTTTAGAACCTCAAAAGGACATTTTTATCTTTTACTTGGTACCTTTTGATTACTTACCACAATATTGTATTTATTTTGGCGCTACCTGTATTCTTTGTTCTGTTTGACAGAATGCTATTACCATAATTAACAATGTTAAAAATCATGGGGTTAAATCGCAAATTGTAACACTTAGATCCATAGGAAACACAACCGTAAGGATGACCTCATGGGTCGTGGGGAATTTGTATAGGGAGATGATGTAGGGGTGCAAGCTATTCAGCTTGGGTCCTTGGAGGTGTCATCCCCATATGTCCTGTTCTCAGAGTTTGTCATTTGGTAAGTGTTGTATCAATTGAGGCTAGGTTGCAGTTAGTAGAGAAGACATGGAGGGAAGAAGAGTGGACAAGGAGAAAGTGCGTAGGGGACACCTATGGGGGGAGAGACGGGAGGAGGGTGATACTTTTATAAAGAGTAAGAGAAAGAAAGAGCATGAGAAAAAAAAAAAGAAGGAGAGTGGGCCAGTCAAAATGATGCCCCTGTGCATTAAGTGCTGACCCGTCAGTGCTGTGTAGAATGACCGCATTTAGAAATAATGGAGCCTATCTAGGCAAGTCGGGGCTCTATCAGGGATCTGTAAGTTGGTGTCATCACACCATTGTTAAAGATATAGTGTCCGACATTCTGTAATTCACCAGATTTCAAACCTCCCAGTACAGTTGGATTGAATAAGATGAGGGTCAGTGGCCCAGAGGTCATGGTAAGTTGTAGTTTTAGCCAGATGGAATTTCAAACCTTAAGAGTCGTACCTATAAAGGGGTGTCTTATGAGATGAGGATTTATCAGGGAATCGGCTAACAATACTGATTATGGCAGCTTATTGTTTGCTTCTGTCCTTTCCAGCTGTAGCCATTTTTTATTTGTTTCCTGAGCATGCCATTCGGTCACCCAAATTAAATTTGTGGTTCTGTAGTACCTTTGGTGACTGCAGAGCTAATTGGTTTACTCCACACTGTCAGAAATACAGAGAGATCCATTACGTAGAGTGTAATAGAATAGATAACGTATACCGTACCTTATAGTGGGCGGGCTAACATATACAAGGACAGAGAGTAGTCATGGAAGTCAGAAATAGCGAAAATACAGAGTCAAAAGAGAATAGAAGGTAGTATAGTTAATCAAAGTCAAAGTTAGAACCAAGAATACACAACAATAAAGCGCAATTGGGAACAAACTTATACCACAATAACGCAATGACATGCCAAAATAGCCTATTTATATCGCGGCTCTTTACATTTGTAGCCATGCCCAAAATGATTGAATTCAAATGTTTTGGCGGGTCATTAACGTCATGACATTGGGCACACGTGCCGCATCATAAAAGGGGACATAGCTACCACAGCCAGCATGAGAAGCGCTAATGACAGGAGAGGGACATTGGGAAACGTTCCTTTCCACATGCTGGGCATTCCAAAACAGTGGCACAGCCTGGGTAACAACATAAGATACGCTGACAGGACCCCTCCTTAAAGAACCGCCCATTGAGTGGAAGGGACCATGATGAAGAGGAAAGCGGGAATAGAGTGACCGGAGAAGACAAGAAGCATGAACATCAGAACCATTAACCCAGAACCTTTCTTCTGGACCATACCCCTTCCAATCCACCAGATAGTGCAACTTACCACTAGATATGCGGGAAGAACAAATTGGATATTATACTCCTCTTGGCCTTCCACTTGAAAAGATGAAGGCAAAATAGGACTGATGAGCCAATTACAAGTCAGATGCTTCAACAAGGACACATGGAATGCATTGGGTACACACAAAGTGGAAGGTGAAGCGAGGTAACAACATAAGGTACCCTGACACGCCCTTCCAAACAAACTTTGTAAGGCGGCATAGGAGGTTGATACGTTCAATGATCCTATGAATCTAGTGGTGAACTTCATATAAGGAAATTTCAGATAGATATGCTTGGTGCTTAGCTGGACCTTATCAGCCTGATGGGACACAGGAGCAGTACACCTACGTTTATCGACATGTTTCTTGTATATACCAGATTTGAGTCAGTATGTGTTGTGAAGGAAATGTAGATGGCAGAACAGTAGAATGAAAGGAATATTTTAAATAAAATAAGGGGGGGCTATGCTGAGTAGCATCAAAAACCATGCTGTAATGTGCAAACTCAGCCCAGAGAAGTAAGCAATCCACATTATCCTGATGCACAGATATGAAACATCTCAAATATTATTCCACTTTCTGAATTGTTCATTCTGCTGCTCCAATAGATGGAAGGTGATAAGCTGATAAAACAAGAGGAGACTATATTTTGATCCTAGTAATGACTATGATACATACGTCTAGCGCATCTAAAGAAGAGGCATCTAACTCTAATAAAAAGCTAGACTAGGGTCAGTATGTAAAAATATTAGAGCACACCATGCTTTTAGGTTGTCAAAAGCCTTTAAAGTATCAGGTGTTTGGGATTAACACCTTTTTTGTCAAGTTAGTTATAGGTGCCCCTATAGATGAAAAGCCTATATATATATATATATATATATATATATATATATATATATATATATATATATATATATATATATATATATATATATATATATATATATATATATATATATATATATATATATATATATATATAGACAAAGAAGAAGACAGGAGCACTCACTTGGATTTCCAAAAATATATATTTCAATAAATCACCTTCACATCAACGTTTCGACCTTCAGGGTCTTTATCAAGATGATGATCTTGATAAAGACCCTGAAGGGTCGAAACGTTGATGTGAAGGACCCGAGTGAAGTTACTGGCTGTAAATATTGGAGGTTGAGTGCCAGAGGCTGGACATTTTTGTATATATATATATATATATATATATATATATATATATATATTCATTTAACACTGAATATTCCTTAGCAGAGAGAGGATATACTGTACCTCTAGGAGGCATACTACCCAGAATTAGGTCAATGGCACAATCGTAGGACCTATACATTAATAATAACTAGTGATGTCGCAAACACAAAATTTTTGGTTCGCGAACGGCGAACGGGAACTTCAGCAAACGTTCGCGACCGGGCGAACCACCATTGACTTCAATGGGCAGGCGAATTTTAAAACCCACAGGGACTCTTTCTGGCCACAAAAGTGATGGAAAAGTTGTTTCAAGGGGACTAACACCTGGACTGTGGCATGCCGGAGGGGGATCCATGGCAAAACTCCCATGGAAAATTACACAGTTGATGCAGAGTCTGGTTTTAATCCATAAAGGGCATAAATCACCTAACATTCCTAAATCACAATGGATATGGATTGACACCTGACATATGACATATTGACACCTTGACATATGGATTGACACCTGTCCTCAGAGACCCTGATACACACTGACACAGAGTAGAATAGGGACTGTTCCCCATACATAGGGTCACTTGGCAGATATGGATTGACACCTATCCTAAGGATCCCTGATACACACTGACACAGAGCAGAATAGGGACTGTTCCCCCTATATAGGGTCACTTGGCAGATATGGATTGACACCTATCCTAAGGATCCCTGATACACACTGACACTAAGCAGAATAGGGACTGTTCCTCCTACATAGGGTCACTTGGCAGATATGGATTGACACCTATCCTAAGGATCCCTGATACACACTGACAGAGCAGAATAGGGACTGTTCCCCCTACATAGGGTCAATTGGCAGATATGGATTGACACCTGTCCTCAGAGACCATGATACACACTGACACAGAGCAGAATAGAGACTGTTCCCCCTACATAGGGTCACTTGGCAGATATTGATTGACACCTGTCCTCAGAGACCATGATACACACTGACACAGAGGAGAATAGAGACTGTTCTCTACATAGGGTTGATGTAGAATTATTAAAAACCTTTTATTAAACCTTTATTAAATTTTTGCACTAACTCCATTTAACTTCATTATATGACAGATTTTCCTAACAGCATTTAGAATATTAGAAAGAGAATGTATTGTATGTATTTTCTAGAAGGATATGACTAACACCGGAATTATCAAGTTCCTGTAACATGAAACAAAGTATACCATAGCTAGCTCATGAGAAACTGCTCTAATGAAATGTTCTTTCATAAAAAAGGCCCTGAACCTGACCCCGAGTCTGACATCACTAACTACCCAAAATGACGCCCCAAGCCCCCCTCCCATCGAGTAAAGCCTCGTGCTGAGTAAGATGGCGCCTGAGCCATCTGTCCACACCCGTGTCCAAGATGACGCCACCTCTCGGTGGGAGGACACTTAGCCAGCCACTTAGTACTTGAGCCAATTAATAATATTGATGGGTGGACATTGACATAGCCACTTAACACCTAATCCAATTAATGATGTTTATTTGTTGTTATCTTGATATTCAATGATGATGTAATATTGCTCTTATAAGGGTCTGCGAGCCCGCTTTTTAACCAGATGCCATTAAATTTTCTCGAAGTTATTTTAACCTGAACTCCGTGTGTCAGTGTGAATTTACTTCTGCGTATACGCAATTTAATCATCTCAGATTTGGACAGGAACAGATAGACATTTAAACATATTTGTTTATTCAAAATAATCTATATCAATTGGCGCCCAACGTGGGGCACCGGGCTATGGCCTTTGGCCGGTAAGCCGTCCTATGAAGACGCTGCTGGACGGAGGAATCCAGGGGGAAGGAAAGGAGACTGATCACCTCTGAATACACGGTTGAGTCTGCAGCATCCCGGTATGTTCCAGCCCCTTTGATTGACCTTCCCAGTGTCTGTGACTGCTACCGGGAGGACATCAAAGACAGGTAATATCTTGCCCGGTGCCTTATTGTTACCCACCTGTTTACCTGCATTTTGCCTATCTGTTGCCTGGGTGTGTTTGTATTGGTTTGTCTAGTTTAAGTGCCCGGGTGGAGTGTTTGTTTGTTTGCCCCTTTTTGGGAAAAAGGGGGGTGGACCTGTGGGTGTTTGCCTGGGGGTCCTTTGTTTGCCTGTTTACCCCTTTTAGGAACCACGTGGCTGTGGCTGCAGGGAAAAAGGGGGGTGGACCTGTGGAAGTTTTCCTGGGGGTCTTCTTTGCCTGTTTACCTCTTTTAGGTGCTGGGTAGCTGCAGCAGTTAGGAAAAAGAGGTGGGGGGAATCTGTGGAGGGGTGTAGACTCATTGCTTCCTGGGGATTCCCCATGGTGTCACTTTGATAGCCTAGCTAGCCTCATTGTGCACATAGCTCTGCTTGCGAGAGAGGTGGTACCCTCCAGCTTTGAGCGCTGAGGCTGGTGGCATTCCAATTTTATTTGTGGCGGGTGGATTCAAGCAGGCATTGCTGTCTCCAGCACCACGTGGTAGTGAGACTTACGGGTGGGTCCGTAGGGGCACTACGAGGGTGAGGGAAGTGGTGGTCACGAGTATCGGGCCGCTGTAACAAGGGAGGCTACACAGGATTTGGGTCAGAGATGGTTGCTGTTTCCTGTGGCCGCTGGTAGTGAGACTTGAGGAAGTCATTCTCCGAGCGGGGACACTACGAGGTTGAGGCAGGTGGCTTCGGCCACATGAGTAAAGGAAAGGGATTACTGTTGAATTTATTTAAACTGTGATGCATGCACTGTATTTCAATTGAATTGTTGTCTTAATTGGGAGTCATTCAAACTCCTGTGTCTGTCTCTTCTTTCACTTTTTACTTTTACTCTACTTCCTGTGTTATTTACACTTTCCCCTCCTATTTCTCTTGTGAGAGAAGTGATTGGTCACACACTTCTCACCTCGCTCCAATCCGTGGCTACCTCGGGTAGGCGGAATAAGTGACTAGTCTACGTTTTGGGAAGACGCACTTGGGGACTCACCCTCAAGTGGCAGTCGAGCATTGTAGACACTCTGTTTCATTTTCTTTCCTCTATATCTGGGACGCCTTTTATAGGGGGGAATGGGACAGGGATTAGAAAAGCTCAGTAAGGGCTGGTTAGCGTGTGATCTAGTTGAAGACAGAGAGGGTGAAGAGATGGTTAAGGGAGTTGAAAAGATTGCTAAGGTGTGTAAGATTGCTGTGCCTTCATGTGGTAGATTACAGCCAGAAAGCTGGCGTAGATTACTGACAGAGAAGAAAGGCAAGCTTGCAGATAATGATTTACTACGTACTGCAGAAGCCTGGTACAAAGTAGCAAGAGCTATTCAGCAGGAAGGTTGGGTTGAGGAAGAAATAGATCACAAAGGTTTAAAATTGTATGTATATCATAATAATTATGTTGCTGGGGCATTCCCTCAGCCAGCGCCCCAAAATGGCGCCCAGGGGATGTTTATCCCCAAGGTTCAGTCAGCAATGAGTGACAGTCAGCTGACTATGTTCCCCACTCCCAATCCTCCCATCACCCATCCCGTCATCGCCCCTGTTTGTCCGGTCCTGAATTCTGATGGATCTTTATTTTCCCCCCCATCATCCCTATCATTCCCATCATCCTCATCCACCCCTGCACTATCTTCTCTGCCTAAACCAGCTATTCCATCCATCATTCCTTCTCTACGCTCTTTCTCCGTCAATAATCCTACCCTCCCACTTGCATCCACCCAGTCCACTAACCCCTCCTCACTTGCTACTGTCAATCCCACTACACCCACTCCGGTCCCTCCTACTACACCTGTCTCTGCTAATCTCTCTCCATCCTCTCTCCTGCCTACTCCTCCCACAGCCCAAGTTCCCACCCCCTCAGCTTCATTTCCATACCCCGGATATCCCACCTCCTTTCCTAATCCCTGCCCAGCTATCCCGCCCTCCCCAGGTTCCGCCTTAGCCCCTGCCCAGATGGCCTGGCCATACCCCTTCCCCTACCCCATGGCCCTGCCCTATCCAAACCATCCCTACTTCCTTTCCCAAGCCACTCCCCAGACCACGTTCACGCCAGTTCCGGTTCAGTCTTCCCCGGATGTGCCCACATCCAACATGGGGCCACTACCTCCCTTGACCCTAACGCAGCTTCCTTTCACGCCTCCAATATGGCGGCCCCCAGTAATCCAGCACCCCTAATGCCGGTACTTCCCGGTGACTACTCACCCCAAGCTCATAATCCACTGGCCACCCCAGCATCCGGGATCCCCGCATACGGCCCCACTTCCCAGAGGGTTCCAGGTCACATACGAAGATGAGTATGAGGAGGCCGGCTCTCATGGCTACCGGGGCTCACCGGATGCCTTGGAGCCACATACTCGCTGTTCCCTCGATGATCCCTTCGGACATATGGGCCGGGGAGATCAGGCTCCTCCTAAATATGTTTCTTTTAATCCTACTCAGGCTAGTGCTCTGATGAAATCACTCCCTGACCCAGAAAAGCAACCAATGCCTTTTTACCGAGGAATAGTTCAAATTCAAAAGACTTATTCCGCCGCATGGCGAGATTTACTAAGCATTTGTGCCATTAAAGCTGGAGATGCATACTGGCCCAGCATAGCCCACCACCTCAGCACGGATTTGCTTACTACTGATATTGATTACGCTTCCGGAGTAGCATTCTGCAACCAGCTAAAGGAATGGGCTAAGGATAAACTTGCAGATCAGGCTGCTGGCCTTACTGATATTGTACAAGAAAAAGGAGAATCAGTGGAAAGGTTTCACACTAGACTGTTTCAAGTGTTTACAGATTTGGGATTTGATCTCACAAATAAGATCCATTCTCAAATGCTGTCTGGTTCATTTGTTCTAGGCATCAAGGATTCCATACGCAAGGGAATCGTTGCTGCGCGCCCTGAGTTTAGAGTAGTTCCTTTGGATACCTTACTCCAAGTTGCTAGGGGACTGGAATCTGCTCAGACTCCTAGAAAGCCCAATTCAGCTCCTCTCATGGTGTCCCGCCCCGGACCTGTTCCAAAAGGCACCAAACCCGAGGATGGACATTGCTTTAATTGTGGTGCTAAAGGTCACTTCAGGGGTGAATGTCCAGAACCCAAGAAAGTGACAAAGGCTGCACATGTCCCCAAGGCCCCAAAAACAGTTCCAATTGTTCAGGAGCCAGATGATTAGGATATTGGCAAGCCTGTGTCATTAACCCCTGTCATGGCAGTGTCTTCAGGGGACAAGGGGGGGGGGGGGCACTTGCCACTGTGACTCTACCCATTGAAGGACAACCTACTACATTTCTTGTTGACACAGGTGCAGCCCGAAGTGTTCTACGAGAACAAGATCTGCCAGACCCATAATTTCTGTCAAAAATTGATGTCTCTTGTGTAGGAGTGGATGGCCTACCAATACAAAGTCCTTTAACAACTCCATTACGAGTTGGCAACTACCCTAGCTTGCTTGCTCGTTTTGTGGTGTCCTCCACATGTCCCATTAACCTGTTAGGCGCTGATGTACTTTCACGCCTGCAGGCATCTATCATCTTCACTCCAGATGGACAAGTAGAATTATCTACCCCTCTATCTGTGTCAGACACCTCAGCCTTGTGCTCTCTGCCTCTGATGCTCCATTTAGAAGAACCCCATGGGGATGCAAAGGAACTGAGGTCTAATTTCCCTGATTCACTAAAGACAGCTGTTCCTGCAAAACTATGGTCCTCAGGCCCAGAGGACATAGGTCACCTAAAAGTCCCACCTGTGGTGGTAAAACTCATTCCAGGAGCAAAGTTACCAAGGAAACCACAATACCCTTTGAAACCAGCTCAAGCTGCAGCTATCTCAGTTCAAATCAAAGCACTCTTGGAGAAGGGTGCTCTCGTGAAATGTGAATCAAAATGCAACACCCCATTGTTCCCTGTGAAGAAGAAGACTCCAAAAGGTGAACCAGAGAAGTACAGAATGGTCCAGGATCTCCGTGCAGTGAATGAAGCAACAGTCCTGGACACCCCTATTGTGCCAAACCCACACACTCTGCTCTCTGGGGTCCCACCTTCTGCAAAATACTTCACAGTCATTGATCTGGCCAACGCCTTCTTCAGTGTACCCCTGGATCCAATTTGTCAATACCTGTTTGCCTTCACACATGAAAAGCAACAGTATACATGGACAGTCATGCCCCAAGGGGCACAAAACTCTCCAAATCAATTTGCAAAGGCCATGTGTTCTATCCTTGATCCATGGCAATCAGACCATCCAGAAGTTGTCCTGCTCCAGTATGTGGATGATTTGCTGCTCTGTGGAGATGACATACCCACAACAGAAGAATGCTCAATTAATCTCCTTTGCTATTTAGCAGAACAAGGATGCAAAGCTTCACTTCTCAAGCTACAATTCTGTCAACCTACTGTTATCTTCCTTGGCCATTGTCTATCTCAGGGTACTAGACATCTCACTCGTGACCGAGTTAGAGCAGTACTGGATATTCCACTTCCAAGGACTTCAAAATCTCTACATGCCTTCTTAGGCCTCATTTCCTACTGCCGAGCATGGATCCCAGAAGCCTCTCTACTCATGCAACCACTCTATGATGCACTCAAGTCAGACCCATTCTGCCTGACCATTGAAGCACATGACAACTTCTGTACACTAAAACGTGCCATTGCATCTGCTCCTGCTCTTGGCCTACCAGACTATACCAAACCCTTCAAGTTATTTGTCTCTGAAAGACAAGGCCATGCTACAGGAGTCCTTACTCAAACAAATGAATCAAGAGGCCGTCAAAGGCCTATTGGATTTTTCTCCTGCCAGTTGGATATTGTGGCCAGAGGGACCCCTTCTTGCCTTCGGGCCGTTTTTGCAGCAAGAGAACTAATTGAAAGAACTGCAGACTTGGTCCTTGGCCACCCTCTAGGTGTCTTGGCCCCTCATGACATTTCTGCCATCATCAACCAAGTACAACTCAAGCATGTCTCTCCTGCAAGACACCTCCGTCTTCAATGTCATCTCCTATTACCTGACAACATTACCATACAAAGATGTCAAGTTCTCAATCCGTCCACTCTTCTCCCACTACCTGAGGGGGGTATCCACTATGGGTTTATCATGGATGAAACCTACATTTTCCTTCTTGCTGGCACCATCAAGAGAATGCATCCTGATTTATCCTTTCATGACGGACAAACACCTCTCTGTGAGGGAGCAGGATATGCCTTCTGTACCATGTGGTACAAGCCAAACATCACTCCTGAACCTTGCTATGAAGATGAGCTCTATCATCAGATGGAGGTGAAACTTACTGCACACGACTTCTACTGTGACTCTGAGGGCAACAGCATGGTCTTAATTCATCTACCTTCAGAACTCAAATACTTGTATCGTCATTGGGACATTGCCATCCCACATGTCCCTGTCACCAAGTTGAAAACAAGATCATGGAATGATCTTGGGCCCATGGCAAAATTATGGGCCACCATGAATGAATCACAGCTACAGGAAAATGGCATTGTCAAATACCCAACAATTGACCATCTGGAAGCATGGCCACGCCACTTCCTGGAAAATGAATTTCAAGATCTGGTCATAGTAAATGACTATGACCCAGAGACACCTCATGACTGTTTTGAACAGATGAAAATGGAGACAATACACCTACCAACCGTGCATGAGGATCCATTAGTAGATCCGGATCTCACTCTGTTTGTGGACGGTTCAAGGTATGCCGATGAAGAAGGAAAATACCACACAGGATATGCCATAACCACAACAGATGAAGTTATCAAGTCATCATTTTTACCACCAACAATGTCTGCACAAGAAGCTGAATTGCAAGCCCTGACTTCAGCATGCAAGATCTCTGAAGGAAAGCGTGCCAACATCTATACAGATTCAAGATACGCACTGGGCGTGGCACATGACTTCGGTTTAATTTGGAAAACAAGAGGATTTCTTACCACTGCCGGTACGCCAGTCAAACACAGTTCTGCAATCAAGGAACTAATGGATGCCCTCCTACTCCCAGAAGAAGTGGCCATTTTGAAAGTAAAGGCACATGGGAAATTGGATACAGATGAAGCAAAGGGCAACCACTTAGCTGATCAGGCTGCTAAGCAAGCAGCAAGAAAATTGCAGAAAGTGGATGAAGAAGTGTCTGGACACGAAGAAATTCCTATTTTTACCTTGCAGACTCTTCCTACGCACTTAAGAATCCTACGGGAACAGCAAACTACAACTGCCCCTGAAGAAATACAGAAATGGAAGAAGAAAGGAGCAGTCCTAAAGGATGGAGTATACTACAACAACTTTAGATTCTGTCTCCCTAAGAATTTATATCCAGCAGTTGTCCAATGGGCACATGGACCTGCACATCTGTCAAAAGACTTAATGTCTGCCCTAATACAGAAGTATTATGAAGCACCTGGAATTACAACACTGGTCAACAACTTCTGCAAGGCCTGTGTCATTTGCGCAAAATGCAACCCAGGAAAACCAACCAAAGCACCTGGCTAAGCCAATATACCCATTCCAGAGAATTCAGATTGACCACATACAAATGCCCAAGAGTGGGCCTCATGAATATGCACTAGTAATAGTGGACATGTTTTCAGGTTGGCCAGAAGCCTATCCAGTAACCAACATCACTGCCAAAACAACAGCAAGACGTCTGCTCACAGAAATTGTATGTAGATTTGGACTACCAGAAGTTATTGAGAGTGACCAGGGCCCAGCCTTTACAGCAACAGTGACAGTGGCGTACATACCGGGGTCGCAGGGGTCGCGGCTGCGACCGGGCCCGGCCCACCAGGGGGCCCGGCCGCCCTGCGATCCAGGTATGTACCCACAGGGCCAGCCTCTTCTGCTGGGGGGCCCAGGAGCTGGCCACCTCCGGGCCCCCCGAGGCTGGCCCTGCTGTCACCCGGCTGGCGGGCGCGAGGGAGCACTGTCCCCTGAGTGCTCCCTCTTCAGCTCCCTCGCGCACCGCACTGAAACCGGAGCCGGAAGATGATGTCATCTTCCGGCTCCGGTATCAGTACGCGGCGCGCGAGGGTGCTGAAGAGGGAGCACTCAGGGGACAGTGCTCCCTCGCGCGCCCGCCAGCCGGGTGACAGCACTGGACCCCAGGGAATCCCCTCAGCTCTCCCACAGGTAAGGAGGCTGGGGGGATTAAATAAATAAAAACAAAAAACGTGTGAGTGTGTTAGTGTGAGTGTGTGTGTGTGTTAGTGAGTGTGAGTGTGTGTGTGTGTGTTAGAGAGTGTGTGTGTTAGAGAGTGTGTGTGTGTGTGTTAGAGAGTGTGTGTGTGTGTTAGAGAGTGTGTGTGTGTGTGTGTGTGTGTTAGAGAGTGTGTGTGTGTGTGTGTGTGTGTGTGTTAGAGAGTGTGTGTGTGTGTGTGTGTGTGTGTGTGTGTGTGTTAGAGAGTGTGTGTGTGTGTGTTAGAGAGTGTGTGTGGGTGTTAGAGAGTGTGTGTGTGTGTTAGAGAGTGTGTGTGTGTTAGAGAGTGTGTGTGTGTTAGAGAGTGTGTGTGTGTTTTAGAGAGTGTGTGTGTGTGTGTTAGAGAGAGTGTGTGTGTGTTAGAGAGAGTGTGTGTGTTAGAGAGAGTGTGTGTGTGTTAGAGAGAGTGTGTGTGTTAGAGAGTGTGTGTGTGTGTTAGAGAGTGTGTGTGTATGTTAGTGAGTGTGTGTGTATGTGTTAGAGAGTGTGTGTGTGTGTTAGAGAGTGTGTGTGTGTGTGTGTTAGTGAGTGTGTGTGTATGTGTTAGAGAGTGTGTGTGTGTGTTAGAGAGTGTGTGTGTGTGTGTGTGTGTTAGAGAGTGTGTGTGTTAGAGAGTGTGTGTGTGTGTGTGTGTGTGTGTTAGAGAGAGTGTGTGTTAGAGAGAGTGTGTGTTAGAGAGAGTGTGTGTGTGTGTTAGAGAGAGTGTGTGTGTGTGTTAGAGAGAGTGTGTGTGTGTGTTAGAGAGTGTGTGTGTGTTAGAGAGTGTGTGTGTGTGTTAGAGAGTGTGTGTGTGTGTGTGTGTTAGAGAGTGTGTGTGTGTGTTAGAGAGAGTGTGTGTGTGTTAGAGTGTGTGTGTGTGTGTGTGTTAGAGAGTGTGTGTGTGTGTGTGTTAGAGAGTGTGTGTGTGTTAGAGAGTGTGTGTGTGTGTGTTAGAGAGTGTGTGTGTGTTAGAGAGTGTGTGTGTGTTAGAGAGTGTGTGTGTGTTAGAGAGAGAGTGTGTTAGAGAGTGTGTGTTAGAGAGTGTGTGTTAGAGAGTGTGTGTTAGAGTGTGTGTGTTAGAGTGTGTGTGTTAGAGTGTGTGTGTTAGAGTGTGTGTGTTAGAGTGTGTGTGTTAGAGTGTGTGTGTTAGTGTTAGAGTGTGTGTTAGTGTTACTGAGTATGTTTGTGTGCGTCTGTCACTGAGTGTGTGTCTGTCAGTAAATGTGTGCGTCTGTTCATGAGAGTGTGTGTGTGTGTGTCTAAAGCACTTACCTTTCTCCAGCGCCGGACTCCCTTGGCGCTGGGGATCTCTCCGTCCCGATCCGCCTCTCAGCTCCGAATGCACATGCGTGGCAAGAGCCACGCGCGCATTCAAACCGCTCATAGGAAAGCGTTACTCAATGCTTGCCTATGGATGTTCAGCGTCTTCTCACTGTGATTTTCACAGTGAGAATCGCAGAAAATCCTCTAGCGGCTGTCAATGAGACAGCCACTAGAGGCTGGATTAACCCTCAGTGAAACATAGCAGTTTCTCTGAAACTGCTATGTTTTCAGCTGCAGGGTTAAAACTAGAGAGACCTGGCACCCAGACCACTTCATTGAGCTGATTTGATCTGGGTGTCTGTAGTGGTCCTTTAAGTGTATGTGTTTATGCATGCACTGGCGTACATACCGCGGTCGCACGGGTCGCAGCCCTGCGACCAGGTGCCCGCCGCCATGTGTTGCGGCCCCAGCCCGCGCAGAGTAGGGGGGGGGGGGCCCACGGATCAGTTTTCGCACCGGGGCCCCATGGCTTGTGTGTACGCCACTGAACAGTGACTAAAGAAATTTGGACTGCTCTGGGGGTGACCCTAGCTTTTCATACCCCTTACCACCCACAAAGTAGTGGCAAAGTGGAACACATGAATGGCACCCTAAAAGCCAGAATGTTAAAAATGTCACAAGAAACAAAGATGCCCTGGCCAGAAAGCTTGTCAATAGCTTTATTCAGCGTTAGACACACACCTAGAGGGAAGCACTCACTATCCCCATATGAGATTCTGTTTGGGACTGCACCCAGACTAGGTTGTTATTACCCTCAACAGTTGCAGCTTCAAACTGATGTTTTAGTAGATTATGTAACTGAACTTGCAAGTGCTTTGAACAAAATACATGCCCAAGTTTTCTCTTCAATTCCAGATCCCGATTTTGATACGGGTACCCACAACCTGCTTCCCGGAGATTGGGTTCGGGTCAAGAGATTTGTGCGGAAACACACCCTGGAACCAAGATTTGACGGACCATTCCAAGGTCTCCTGATCACTTCAACCTCCGTCAAGTTGGCCGGCAGGCCACATTGGATCCACGCTTCCCATTGCAAGAAGACTCCTGCCCCAGAGGAAGCAGATACCGCACAACCATGTACCTCTGGTACATCATCTCCTTAAGTAGCCTAATTAAGGCCCAACAAGTAGCCATTACTAAAGATGCCAGTGGGTATACCTTCTGGTACAATTCCTCATGTACCCGTGTGGCTACATACACTTTTGACTACTGTGACATTGTAGACTGCCCATTCCCTACGTCACAAATTCAAACTATCTATAGAGATATCCCTCATGTAAAGGACCCCTATGTTTGTGTAGTTGACAAACAATGGGGGCATAACTGTAACCATTGGGGGGCTGCAGGGTGGAATGCTGGGCCTGCCTGGGGTTACAAACCCAAAAGTGCCTTATCTAAGGTAGATGACCATGGTAGATCCCTCCTCCAAAGAATGACTCTAAGGAAGCCTGGAGGAGGTACACCCATGAACCCATGAAATTAATCCTAAACATAGAGCATCCCAGTCCAACGGATGCAGACCAGTATGTAATGGGAATGTATTGGAAGAAAGGGTCCTATAACAAATTGGGGCACTTCTACCTAAAGGATATGTGCCACTCTCCAGAGTGGCAAGGGGCCACCCACATGGTCTCAAACCCATTAAAACCACACATCCAATCCTTTAAAGATATGATGGCCATTGCTAACCCCACCTTTGAAGATACTATGGCCGCTGAAACAGGTTTTAATGATGTTAATTTATGGTTAGAATGGATGAAATATAATGCCAACAAACATAACAGAACCGCATGCTATGTGTGTGGTGGTGCCCGGCCTCACCTCGGCACCGTACCTTTGACTTTGCCAGTAGATATAGAAGAATGTGTTTTGAGTCTTTTTGCCTACCACTACAACTACAACTTTAATAGGCCCCTCTGCAAAGCATGGACAGTAGAATACCCTCTCCTAACCAAGGATGTCAAACCCCCAGATGGGGTTACAGTTTACAAGGGAACTACACCTGTTATGCCAATTATGATGGAATTGGTAAGTTCTTGGGTAACTTCTCCAAAGGGTATTGTGCCACTTACAGAACTGTACCTGTTACAATTCCATACTAGGTCATTAGGGGATATTTACTGGTTGTGTGGGGATTTACAGCTAAGATCCAGGATGGACAAGGAATGGTGGGGGGAGTGTACTCTGGCTAAAGCCATCATGCCTATACATATTATCTCTGACACACACCCTGACATACATGAGTCCATACACACACCAGCCAAGGTTAAGCGCGAAGCCCCAGTAAGAGGCAGTTTTGACCCCCACATTTACATTGATGCCATTGGGGTGCCTAGGGGGGTGCCTAATGAATTTAAAGCAAGAGATGAAGTTGCTGCAGGGTTTGAATCAATTTTTACCATAGTTACTGCAAACAAGAATTTAAATTGGATCAATTACATTTATTGCAACCAACAACGCTTTGTCAACTACACCAGAGATGCCCTCCAGGGTTTAGCCGAACAATTGCAGGCCACATCCCAAATGTCCTTCCAGAACAGAATGGCCTTAGACATGATTCTAGCTGAAAAGGGGGTGTATGTAAAATACTGCCCGACACCATGACCTGTTGTACATACATCCCAGAAAACACAGGTCCTAATGGTAAAGTCACCATGGCCATAGAGAAACTAAATAAGCTCCCTGGGAAAGATCCCTGGGAAAGATGGTTTGGTTGGATGACAGGATGGCAAAAAGCTTTAATGCATATTGGTATGGCATTACTAATTTTTATTTTTATTTTCACTCTTCTCGTTTGTTGTGTCCTCCCCTGTCTAAGAAAATTCCTGCTGAAGACTGTAGACCAAGCGGCACCAACTTTTGCACATCTGACAGTTGATGACCAAGATTTCCAAGATTTCAACTCACCCTGTATACCGCTGCAAACTATCCCTTTTACTGATAAAGTGCAAGAGTTTTAGGTAGGGAACCAGCTTAGGGACAGCGTCCGTCTCTATGGAACTGACTGCCATGCGGAGATGTGGTGGACAAGCCACCGCGGGATACCAGTGGAGTGAAGAGATTTCCTGACCGTATTGACGGATGTGCTGCAGCCTATTAGGGAAAGGAAGGGAAAGAATTCCACTTTGCAATAACACCTAGTTAGCAGTCACGGGGTTTCTGTGCCTTTGGGCTAACACGTCTTCTGGTATTAACAAATAAAGTTTATCTTTTTTAGAGTCTAACATTTCATAGGGGGGACTGATGTAGAATTATTAAAAACCTTTTATTAAACCTTTATTAAATTTTTGCACTAACTCCATTTAACTTCATTATATGACAGATTTTCCTAACAGCATTTAGAATATTAGAAAGAGAATGTATTGTATGTATTTTCTAGAAGGATATGACTAACACCGGAATTATCAAGTTCCTGTAACATGAAAAAAAGTATACCATAGCTAGCTCATGAGAAACTGCTCTAATTAAATGTTCTTTCATATAAAAGGCCCTGAACCTGACCCCGAGTCTGACATCACTAACTACCCAAAATGACGCCCCAAGCCCCCCTCCCATCGAGTAAAGCCTCGTGCTGAGTAAGATGGCGCCTGAGCCATCTGACCACACCCGTGTCCAAGATGACGCCACCTCTCGGTGGGAGGACACTTAGCCAGCCACTTAGTACTTGAGCCAATTAATAATATTGATGGGTGGACATTGACATAGCCACTTAACACCTAATCCAATTAATGATGTTTATTTGTTGTTATCTTGATATTCAATGATGATGTAATATTGCTCTTATAAGGGTCTGCGAGCCCGCTTTTTAACCAGATGCCATTAAATTTTCTCGAAGTTATTTTAACCTGAACTCCGTGTGTCGGTGTGAATTTACTTCTGTGTATACGCAATTTAATCATCTCAGATTTGGACAGGAACAGATAGACATTTAAACATATTTGTTTATTCAAAATAATCTATATAAGGGTCACTTGGCAGATATGGATTGACACCTATCCTAATGATCCCTGATACACACTGACAGAGCAGAATAGGGACTGTTCCCCCTACATAGGGTCACTTGGTAGATATTGATTGACACCTGTCCTCAGAGACCATGATACACACTGACACACAGCAGAATAGAGACTGTTCCCCCTACATAGGGTCACTTGGCAGATATGGATTGACACCTGTCCTCAGAGACCCTGATACACACTGACACAGAGCAGAATAGGGACTGTTCCTCCTACATAGGGTCACTTGGCAGATATGGATTGACACCTGTCCTCAGAGATCATGATACACACTGACACAGAGCAGAATAGAGACTTTTCCCCCATAGACAGGGTCACTTGGCAGATATTGATTGACACCTGTCCTCAGAGACCATGATAGACACTGACACAGTGCAGAATAGAGACTGTTCCCCCTACATAGGGTCACTTGGCAGATATGGATTGACACCTATCCTAAGGATCCCTGATACACACTGACACAGAGCAGAATAGAGCCTGTTCCCCCTACATAGGGTCACTTGGCAGATATTTTTTGACACCTGTCCTCAGAGACCATGATACACACTGACACAGAACAGAATAGAGACTGTTCCCCCTACATAGGGTCACTTGGCAGATATGGATTGACACCTGTCCTCAGAGACCCTGATACACACTGACACAGAGCAGAATAGGGACTGTTCCCCCTACATAGGGTCACTTGGCAGATATGGATTGACACCTATCCTAAGGATCCCTTATACACACTGACACAGAGCAGAATAGAGACTGTTCCCCCTACATAGGGTCACTTGGCAGATATGGATTGACACCTATCCTAATAATCCCTGATACACACTGACAGAGCAGAATAGGGACTGTTCCCCCTACATAGGGTCACTTGGCAGATATGGATTGACACCTGTCCTCAGAGACCTAATTGTGTAATAATTGTAATACTATTACCTATTATATAATATTGGCAGGGGCAAGGAAATTCCCTCTAAATAGATGGGTATAGGCAGAGAGTATGGAGACCGGAGTGATAAAGTGTCAATAAGGTGATAAAGTTAAATGTATCACAGACACACAGCCACCCTTTCTCTTAGCTAGTTTCCAGAAATGCTGGATAGGTAGAAGGGCTATAAAGACCCAGAGAGGTTTAAGAAGAATCCTCTAAACTAGCCCTAATCTCCTTAAACACCTTCAAGGGTGTTCTAAGCTAATGCTCAATGTAAACGTTTAGATGACTGCCTGATTTCCCATCACAGATGCTGGCTAGGAATAACAGTGTGCAAGACAAATAGTGGGTCTAAGTTCCCATAGTGCAGTAAAGTGCCCCTAGTGAAGTGAAAAAGAGAATAACAAGCTGGCGCCCAAGAGAATAATGAGCTGGCGCCCTTTCAGGGGACGTGTATATGGCATTGATTTTAGGAACCGGGAGATGGAAAAGGATGCTTGGTCGGTCCTCCTACTTCAAATTTAGGGCACTGCGCGTGCAATCTAATGTGCCACCAGATAGGAGTGGTGTGTTAAGTAGTACTATTCCTATCAGTTTAATCCCTGTTATGTGCTTTTTTTTGGTTTGTTTTTTGAAGCCACAGTGCAGCACCAGAGGGCCGAAAAATTAGGCATGTACACATGCCTGAAAAATTAGGTATTGTTTCAGTCGCTTCTGTAGCAGCGGCCATAAAAAATGATGTTTGTTTCCCAGGCAGAAAGTGCGCTAAAAAATTGCGGCTTGAACCCTAGTTGGTGGCGGATAAGTCACTCAAGCCAACCGGCATTCAGAGCTAAAATACAGCAGCGTGTGGACCATTTTTAGCCCAAGGCAGCTCATCTCATCAGGCCTTTTTTAGTCGAATGTTTCGCCAAGTGTCAGTCCCTTCGGGATCCATCCCTCATTCAGCTTAATAAAGGTGAGGTAATCTAGACTTTTTTGACCTAGGCGACTTCTCTTCTCAGTGACAATACCTCCTGCTGCACTGAAGGTCCTTTCTGACAGGACACTTGAAGCGGGGCAGGCCAGAAGTTCTATCGCAAATTGGGATAGCTCAGGCCACAGGTCAAGCCTGCACACCCAGTAGTCAAGGGGTTCATCGCTCCTCAGAGTGTCGATATCTGCAGTTAAGGCGAGGTAGTCTGCTACCTGTCGGTCGAGTCGTTCTCTGAGGGTGGATCCCGAAGGGCTGTGGCGATGCGTAGGACTTAAAAAGCTCTGCATGTCCTCCATCAACAACACGTCTTTAAAGCGTTCTGTCCTTGCCGGCGTGGTCGTGGGAGGAGGAGGAGGATGACTTCCACCTCTTCCCCTGTTAGATACCCGTTGTGCTGTGACATCACCCTTATACGCTGTGTAAAGCATACTTTTTAATTTATTTTGCAAATGCTGTATCCTTTCCGACTTGTTGTAATTCGGTAACATTTCTGCCACTTTCTGCTTATACCAGGGGTCTAGTAGCGTGGACACCCAGTACAGGTCGTTCTCCTTCAGCCTTTTTATAAGAGGGTCCCTCAACAGGCATGACAGCATGAAAGAGCCCATTTGCACAAGGTTGGATGCCGAGCTACTCATTTCCTGTTCCTTCTCCTCAGTGATGTCAATGAAGGTATGTTCTTCCCCCCAGCCACGTACAACACCACGGGTACCAGATAGGTGACAACGAGCACCCTAGGATGCCTGTTGTGGTTGGTCTTCCTCCTCCTCGTCAAAGCCACATTCCTCCTCTGACTCCTCTTCTTCACAATCCTCTTCCAGCGTTGCCGCAGGTCCAGCAAGCGATGCTGATAAGGCTGTTTCTGGTGGTGATGGTGACCACTCTTCCTCTTCCTCTTCACGCTTATCTACGGCCTGATCCAGCACTCTTCCCAGGGCACGCTCCAGGAAGAAAACAAATGGTATGATGTCGCTGATGGTGCCTTCGGTGCGACTGACTAGGTTTGTCACCTCCTCAAAAGGACGCATGAGCCTACAGGCATTGCGCATGAGCGTCCAGTAACATGGCAAAAATATTCCCAGCTCCCCAGAGGCTGTCCTAGCACCCCGGTTATACAAATATTCATTAACGGCTTTTTCTTGTTGGAGCAGGCGGTCGAACATTAGGAGTGTTGAATTCCAACGTGTCGGGCTGTCGCAAATCAAGCGCCTCACTGGCATGTTGTTTCACCGCTGGATATCTGCAAAGTGCGCCA